>NC_139154.1:64834095-65443595 GCF_964270905.1 Leucopleurus acutus
CCAAGCCTAGATAAGCAGGGGGTACACAAGAAAGGGGAGTCTTGAGGCCCACCTGTTGGGCCTTACATCCTGCTGGAGACACAGGAAGTATTGGCGGGACAGTCAGAGTGTGATGCAGTCACACACTGGATTGAGAGGGAAAGCCTGAGCTCATGAAAGGAGTGTTGGTAAAGGACAAGACTATGACATGGGCCTTGGCTGGATGGGGAAATGGGCTTAGAACAGGAATACTTTCATTCCTTTGCTTAAAAACACTTACAGGGAACCTTCATTCAGTTCTTAACTTTGGCTTCAGACAGCTGACTGCTGGTGACAGTGGTGACAGTGTTTTCCTTCTGTTTAAATTAACTCTTGGTATCATCAAAGACAGATTTGGCCTGTGTCACCATCTTGCCCAGAATGGGCAGACCAGATTCTCAGTGGGCAACAGGCACACTGCAGAGCGTGAAACCTCTACAAGATGGCCAGGCTGCTAAGTTGGGCAGACGAGTGAGGGGCAAGGTTCCTGATGCCTTGCTGCTTTCCTGGAGTCCAGGTCAACAGCCAGGGACAGAGGACAGTAGCCAGAAGCCACACCCCAGGAGTGGCACTTGACGGAGAAAGCAGCCAGAGGGTGAAAAACCAGGAAGGAGCCTGATACTGTCAGGTGATGCTGACGCTCTGGCAATGCAGTGGAATAAGAGGGAGCCTCAGCGAAACCACACCGCTGCACATTTCACTGCCACGTTCCCCATCTAAACCCCCTTGATTCTATCATTTTCAAAGAGAAAACTAACAACAAACCATTATTCCTACTTACCTTTAGATGTTGCTCTTATTCATGGCATGAGGTCACTCTGGTGTCGGCGTCGTCGAGATGTAGCCTATTTGGGGGCCATTCTGTATGTCCTCTCATATCATGTGATAGTAACTTCTCTTTCCTGAGATGTTGATGACCCTATGAAAGGCAAGTGTTCTCTGGCGTATTGAACCAAAGCCTTTCCCCCTTTGCCCTGGCTTTCACACACAGGTCAGTGTGCGTGGGGCAGGTTGGCAGTAACTTGGAAGATTCTCCCTGGGCTAAGTGCAGCTCTAATCAGAGGCAGGAAATGTCTATTTTGAGCTTTATCGAGTGAGTCAGTTTAGTACAGCTTTAGGTCACTTTAGACTTGAGGTGTCCTGTGTACTTCCAATAAGCAGGGTTAAAAGCAGTTGGAAACAAGTATTAGATGGACATGAATGAAGTTTACACCTTCTCAACCAGCAGACTTTTGTGTGGAATTTTTACTATTTGGCCAGTTCTGATTAGGTTAATACTTCCCCCACGAAAAATACTTCTCCCCTTTTACCCAAAGGAGGGTAGACTCTGCCATCTGTGACTTAGGGAAGATGATTATAAGAAACAGCGATGTGAAAACCCATTCTGTAATCTCCGTTCCACTCTTGGCGTTGATGGGATTGGCCGTGGCTGTAGGAATTTGGTTGAGATAAATCTGAATTCGGCCAAGACCACAACCGAGTAAGGCCTTGCACCGTGGGAGGTGATAGGGGGAGGAAGCTGAGAGGGGCTGAGGATGGGTGAACGTGAATCTTTTTAGGCGACATTTTTTGGGTGATAATTATTAGTGTTATTGCATAAGAAAATTTACATCACGGATCATAATTATTATTCAGATGAGACTCTCATTCTCTGTTAATTGACAGGTAAGTCTTCAGTGAGAAGAAAGGTCCTTTCTTTCTATTATCTACAACTCTCTTTCACCAAACTTAGGGGAAGGTCTGTGACACCAGTTGAACAAGGCTCTGCCTGTAGTCCACAGATGGTACGTCTCCCTGAGAGCTGGAGGGAGAGTCTCACTCATGACTGACTGTTTTTAGTTGATTGTGATGTTGGCTGTTCCGTCTTGGTGGGGAAATAAAATTGAGGTGGTTACGTTTCCCAAAGTGGTCGGATCTTTCCTTTCCTTCGATCCAGGAAGTGTAATAGAGGAGAGGGAGGGCTGCTTGTTGGTCTTTCTCAAAGATAATAAAACATTTAACACAGTGGAAATAGGGAAGAGATGGAATAACTTCGAGCAACCTTCCTTCAACCCATCCTAAACTCTGCTTTTAGAATATTTTTTTCTTTTAGTCAGCTTTAGTTATGCCAATGTACAGCTCAGAAGATCTCTAGAGGTCTTTACTTCCCACCTGTGTTTTCAGAACCATCTGGCCTCACCCCACCATCGAATCTGTCTCCTTCATTCCTATATCCACGTTTTTTCACTGGTTTACTCTCACCCTCCTCATATCCCCATATGCAGTGGCCACTCTTGCTTACCTCTGCCCTTCAGGGCTGTGCTTCTAACTTGCCAGGCTCTCTACTCCTTCCACCTTCTGTTGTTCAAGACCTCAATTGTGGTCTTTCCCTAATTCAGATTTGTCTCAACAAAATTCCTATAGCAATGGCTGGTTCCATCAATACCAGTTGTATTATGGAAAACAAAATACAGAAAGAATTTTCTTATGAGTGTTTCTTATAATGATTTTCTGTAAGTGCTAAGGCCTGGATGACAGACAGTTCTTCTCTAGGGGCCTAAGAAGATAAGGTCCCAGATACATAGGTTTCACAATCTGATTTGATACAGAAGGGTTTAGCACATAATGATAGAGCATTTCGTGTTGCTTTCTGTGGTTTCCTGTGTTCAATTCCTAGCTCCCAAAAATCAAAACCATGGCTTATATCATCTTCCATATCTCCCAGTCACCTACCTCAGGGCAGAGCACCCAGGAGAGACCTGTCGAGTTGATAGGTTAAATGATGGAGACGTGGAGAGAAAAGGAGATGCAACAGAGTGTGAGGTCAGGCCCCATGATTCCCTCAGATGGTACCTTAGAGAAATTGTTCATCCTGTCATTGGCACATCAAAGGCGGACTGTTCCAAGTCCAGTCTTTTGTTGGGCATTCCTGTGAAATTGATTCAAAGATGATAGAATCTTTGCACATATAAACAGCTAACAAACGATGGAGAATGTGTGTCTAAACAAACCCAATTGGCAGGACATGCTGTGCTGCTGAGAGGAAGCCTCTGGCTATCCATCACACCTTGAAAGATGAACAGGGAGGGCCTAGTTTTCCCTTCAAAGTCAGGAAAGGTTAGCACTCTGGGAAAATGGAGCCCAATGGGAATTTCAAACACATGGCGTGGCCCTTCCGGCTTGTAGGTCATTATTAACTATTCTTACCCTAAACCGCCATGACATATAATCTCTTTCCTGATTTTATTATTTTACTTGCTATCGCAAGACCGTAACTTTTCAGACATTCAGGTGTGATTAAGGGAGGAGGAGGTAGAATAAGGCTTTTAAAATCTTTGATTACCTCAGAAAACATATTTGCTTACTTTACAAGGAAGTTGGGGTTTTGTTTTGTTTTGTTTTCTACTGATGCCAAGAGGGGATTAATGAGTAGCTGCTGGGTTTGCCAGCTTTCTTTTGATTTCAGTTTATGTAATTAAGCAGTTCCCAGAATGACTTGAGGTTCTCACTCTGCATCAAAACATGCTTCTCAAATGTGTTAGGTGTGGAGGTCAGAAACAATCCAGACTCACTGAACGGAGGGAGGAGAAGTGAAAAACTTGTCTTGCTTTAAAAACAGTCCCTCCTGTGTCAGAAGGGTTGACCATGCTTTGGGACCATGCACGTTGAGCTGTATTGAGTAGAAAACCAAGTTAAAACTGAAGTTCAGATGGGCTGAAGCTAGAATAACTCGAAACGCGGTTAACAATAGAAATAACATGGGGAAACCAACTCTGGTTTACTGTTGAATTTCCAGCAACCAGGGCCTCATCTGCGGTGGGTATTTAAGACCTCATGCGTTCAACAAAGACACACTAGGAACCCACTCTGTGCCAGGCTCCATTCTAGTCGCTGGGGGTACAATGAGGAACTAAACCAATGAGAGTCCCTCCCTCAAGATGCTAACGTGGAGTGGATGTTGGATGAGCAGATTTTTATTGAGCGCCTCTGAGCTGGTAGTGGTGATGGTGGTTGCTGGGAAGTATGAGGTATGTTCCTCAGGGAACTGACCATCTCACGGGGAGGTGAAGACGTCTGTCCACGGAACCAAAGAACTGTTCAAAGCTATACCAAAAATTGGGTGCTGATACAGACAGACCCCCTGAGGGGGAAATGGTCAGAATGGGCACTCATGGGCACATTCTGCAGGCAGGAGGCCTAGTGCAGCAGGCTGATTTGTCTTGAAGCCTTTAACTCCCTAAGCAGTAAGAAATTGCAGATACAAATATCAGAGCACCCTTTGGTTTTGTTTCTCTCTTAGAGCCCCCTAAACTTTTTTAGTTCTTCTCCCCACATGATGCTTGTTTTTAAAGGGAATTATAGCCGCTTTTCTTTGGGGTTAGACTAATTCCCTTACAAACCAACGGGGCAGAATTACCAATAGTTCCCGCCCTCATGAAGTATACAGACTACTGGCGGAGAAAGACATAAATCAGTGACACAAATCAAAGACCCACTGGAGAGTGTCGCATGTAATAGGGGGATTTGACCTGGTCAGAAAAGTTAGGGACAGCTTCCTAGAAGAAAAGATGGTTGCACTGAAATCTGAAGGACAAGGAGGGATTCATTAGGTGGAAGGAGAGGGGAAAACATGCCAAGCAGAGGGAGCAGCATGAGCAAAGGCCCTGTGGCAGGAGGGAGTTTGCTGTCGGGGTGGAGGGAACAGGGAACAGCTGAAAGTGCTTCTTACTCAGAAGAATTAGATAGGGCCAGATCACACAGGCCGCGAGGCATGTTAGGGAGTCTTCTATTTATTCCAAGAGTACCAGGAAACGTTTGGAAGAGTCAGTAGGATGAGGGAAGGAAGGGGGGATGCATTGTAATCAGATTTTCATTGCAGCAGGGTAACTCTGTCCATAGTGTGATGAGCATTTGGTAGGGCAGGGTGGGGGGAGCTGGAATCAACGTAGGGAGTGTCAGTAAGGGGCACTTGCAAGAATCTCGACAAGAGATGATAACTGCTTGGGCGAGAATGGTGGCCATGATGGTGGTGACAACAGAAAGGCAAATGTAACAGGTACAGAGGTAATAAGTGCAAAGGTACAAAAGGTAAAAGCAGTAGGGCTTGGTGATGGATATGAGGGATAAAGGAGAGGAGGGAGGTATTGAGAATGACTTTCAGGTTTCTGATTTATACACTTGGCTGGTTGGTTAAGCCCTGCCCTGAGACAGGCACCCTGGACGAGGCCCAGTTTGCTGGGGGAAGATTATGGAGCAGTTTTGAACATGTTGGGTTTGAGTGCCTGTGAGGCATCAGAGGGAGATGTCAGAAACACAGCTGGGTAAATGGGTCCACAGATTGGAGGAGAGGTCTAGGATGGAGGGAGACGTTTGCGAGTCATAGGTGTCAAGGTGCAGTAGCCACCGTGGGTGGGGATGAGATCACTCAGCGAGTACGGAAAGGGGGGCGCCTAGAACACTGCCTTGTGGGATTCCAACACCTAACTTTAAGTTAGGCTGGAGAGAGGAGAAGCCTACAAGAGAAGGCGGAACAAAACCTGCCACAGTCACAGGGAAGAACCAGCTGAAAGCTAAGGGGAGCAAGCGTTTATTGGGAGAGGAGGTGATCAGGGGAAAATACTGCTGAAAGGACAGGGAAAACGAAGACTCGATAATGACCGTATTAACTATCATACCTCTAGCTAGAATACTGTAGTAACAATAGTAACAGACAGTCTTTATGGAGGAACAGTTATGAGCCAGGCACTTTAATATGTAATTTAATCCTCATAAGAACTTTGTAAGGTGGGTCCTATTATCATCCTCATTTTCACAGATGAGGAAACTGAGCACAGAGGGCTGAAGTCATTTGCCTGAGGTCACACAGCCAGTAAGTGATGAAATCAGCGTGGGAGCTCTTCTTTCTCCCTCCACGGCCCCTATCTTCAAATGCCGTGTGTCCGGTGTTGGAGTATAAAAAGCAGCCAGGGGGAGGGCTTCCCTGGTGACGCAGTGGTTGGGAGTCCGCCTGCCGATGCAGGGGACACAGGTTCGTGCCCCGGTCTGGGAGGGTCCCACATGCCGCGGAGCGGCTGGGCCCGTGAGCCATGGCCGCTGCTGAGCCTGCGTGTCTGGAGCCTGTGCTCCGCAACGGGAGAGGCCACAACAGTGAGAGGCCTGCGTACCGCAAAAAAAAAAAAAAAAAAAGCAGCCAGGGAGGCAGGATGGGGAGGGGAGATTTTTCCTCTTTAGAAATTTGGATTCTTTCAGACACAGGCAAGGAAATACTCCATTGTTGCTAAAGCCCAAGTCCAAGTTGGTGACCATGGACTGGCATTGTAGCAGCTGTTTCTGACGGTTCAGCTAGATTAGGGCAGTGTTGAATGCATGACGCAGCTGTTGTTGCCACGGGAAAGCCTTGCCCCGAGTGCTCTAGGGCAGTGGTTCTCAAAGTGGGGGTCCCTGGCCAGCAGCATAACATCACTTGGGAACTAAGAGATGCAGAGTGTCAGGCTCCAACCCAGATCTTCTGAATCAGAAACTCTGCGGGGCGGGAGGAGGGGGGAGGAATCCACGTTCTAACAAGCCTCTGTCAGATTCTGCTGCACAAGTTTGAGAACCTGTGTTCTTGGGAGATCCCTGAAAAGATAAAAGAGGAAAACGCCAATAACTTATAATCCATATATCTCACCTTGGCGGAAACCAGATGGAAGAGTGGTTCTCTACCCTGGCTGCCCCCTGGAATCACAGGAGGACCTTTGAACACTACTGATGCCTGAGTCCCATCCTCAGAAATTCTGGTTTCGTTGGATTGGGGTTGGCCTGATCATTTGATTTTTGAAATAAGGATTTGAATGGGGACCAGGTGATTCAATGAATGGTTGGCTTCTGAATACTTCTGAGTACAAAATTGTACTTGGGGGAGAAAACAAGGCAGGCTTTGAAGGGGAGGGTCAAGACAAATGGAAGAGAAGCTAGACCTTAGGGCCTTGGTGAATACCAGTAAAGCTTGAATAATCCTGGAGGTTGTGGTGGGGGAGAAGGTAGTCTGAATTCGTAACAGTTCTCAAGGATGGACTTATTTTCAAAGAGATGCCAATTATAAAGTGGATATGCCGTCCAGGCTGCTCCCTGAATAAAGTGTCACTGTGGTTTTTACTCAGCCTTCATGGAAATGATTCTCCTAATTCTGGTTGAAAACAATATGCTGACATCCTCCTGGCAGCTCCGCTGAGACTGTATCTGTATGTTAAGAATGTACTCTGACCCTCTGGCCTCTCACCTCGCTGTTTCCCCTTTGCTCCATGAACGTTCCTCCCCTGCTGACGTAGTCAGTTTACCGGTCCCCAAGCCTTCTCTGTTCCCATGTCCTGGTATTTGTTGACACCTCCCGCACCTCCTCCTCCTCTAAGTGAGGGCCTAGCTCCTTCTAGAATCCTCCATGGACCCCACCACTTCAGAGAGCTCCCCTTTCTCCTAATCCTTTCAGCACCCAGTGTCTTTAAGGCACTCTTCTCCTGTTTTGTTTTCATCATTCTACCTATTTTCCATCTCTGCCCCTGGATCATAACTGCCCCCCCCACCCCCGCTGCCACGGCCGCCTCAGGACAGTGATGGTTTATAACTCTTTGCCTCCTGTCTAGCACAGCACCCCACACTCTATGGGTTCCACAAACTGTAGGCAAGAAATTGTGCAAAAGTGAATTTCGGTCCATCTTCTTCCCATCTCCAAATGGTGGGCAGATGAGAAGGCACCACCCCTAATGAGGGACGACTGTGGTTTGGCCCTTCTTGAGGACAGAACCCATAGGAAGCACGCCAGTGTGGGAATCCCAAAAGGAGCATCGTCCAGAGTGAGACGTGGCCCTCATGGGAGGGGCTCTCACCATCTCATTAGTCCATGTTGCTTTGTGTTAGTTTCCTAGGACTGCCGTAGCAAATCACCACAAACTTGGTGGTTTAAAATAATAGAAATCTGTTCTCTCACAGTTCTGGAGGCCAGACGTCTGAGACCAGTGTCCCTGGGCTGAAGTCAAAGTGTCGGCCAGGCCGTGCTCCCTCCAGAGGCTCTAGGAGAGATCCTTCTCTGCCCCTTCCAGCTTCTGGTGGCACCGCCTTCCTTGGCTTGTGGCCGCATCACTCTAACCTCCACCTCCCTGGTCACGTTGCCTTCTCCTCCCTTCTCAAATCGCCTCTGCCTCCCTCTTATAAGGACATTTGTGACTGCCTTTAGGGTCCACTCTGGTGATGCACAATAATTTCCCCAACTCAAGATCCTTAACTTAATCACAACTGTAAAGTCCTTTGTTGTCATCTAAGGTAACATTCACACATTAAGGGATTAGGACATGGATACCTTTGCGGGGGTGGGGGGGCATGATGTAACCCACCACACATATACCAAGGTAACTGGAGCCTGCAAAGGGACAGAGACTTGTCCAAGGTCACACTTCAAGGTCATAACAGAAATTAGACAGAGACCCAGATCTCCTTTCTGTCAATTTTGGGCTTCTCCCACTACACCAAGCTGACGCCTCTAAAAGTAAGACAGACAGATTTTAGAATAACACTTCGTACCCTAACTCCATCTTCTCTCCGGAACGTGTGCTACTAGGGTCCTTGAGTCCCGGTTCTGTTACTTTGGACTCACAGTACGCTTGCTGGCCTGTGTGGGCAGCTGCAGCGGAATTCGCTAAATGGCATTTCCTCCTCTCCTTTCAGGACCGCCTCTTTTTCGTCATGGAGTATGTAAATGGTGGAGACCTCATGTTCCAGATTCAGCGGTCCCGAAAATTCGACGAGCCTCGTTCCCGGTTCTATGCTGCAGAGGTTACGTCAGCCCTCATGTTCCTCCACCAACATGGAGTCATCTACAGGTACCTCTCCTCTCCTCCTCTCTTCCCCAAAAGGGAAAAAAATAAAGAGCTTTCCGGATGCTTGGACTGACTTGGCTCCTGCCCCACTGGTCTCTTAGCAACCCGCTTTAGATTAGCTGTTTGTTCCAATTTGCTTACAGAGGGCTTTTTTTGGGGGCTGTTTATCACTGTGAATGTTAATATTTGAATGGCCCCGGGAGATCTGACCCACTGTTTGTGCCAGTTTTGATTGAAAGCTTAAGCACGACATTTTGAAGGCTCGGCGCCAAGTAACCTTGGGGTGACCTTCGTTTCTCTCTGCCCCACCCCCTACCCTCTTCCTTGAACATCAGGGCATTCTCTTTACTTTTTCCTTCTGTGCCATGAACTTCCTCCCCTTCCCAACCTCTTGCCACTTCCTGAGTTTGTTTGGCTTAGTTGTCTCCAGCAGATAGAATCGGAGAAGGAGGAGTTCCTTGCGGGTCTCAGGGTTTATGATCTTGGGGGGGAGGAGGGGAGGGGAACTAGACAATATCCAACAGGAAGTGACTCTCTACAGATCATCCAGTCCCTTATTACTGCCTTGTCCCCCTTCCAAGAAAACATAGAATGAACACACACACACAGAAATTTTCCAGTAAGAGAGCGAGACTACGCAGGCTCTTCTGTGAGGTCAGGAATTCTGGGAGGAGTAAATATTTATAATTAGCAACAAGGACACTAAGGTTCCTTAAGGTTTTTTCAATGACTGTCAATTTCTTTACTCAGATTTTGCTTCCTCCTTTTTTTTTTTTTTTTTTTGTTTTAAATTGGGTAGAAGAATAGCTAGCTTGGTTCAACCCAGAACTAATCCCTCACCAGAACTTCACTGACCTGCTCCCGGGAGCAACGCCCTGACTAAGTATTCTCCAAGGGGTTCTGACCAACCCTCACCAGCTCCCTAAAGTCCCTCTGCTCAAAAATAGTCAGTGGCTCCCTATGGCCTGCATAACAAAGCCCATACTTTTTAGCCTGCTTTCATGGCCCTCCACCACAGGAGTCCATGTATTTGTTTCCTGTTACTGCATAACAAATTACCACAAACGCAGTGGCTTAAAGCAACACCCATTGATTATCTCACAGTTTCCACGGGGCAGGAGTCCAGGCAAGGCACACCTGGGTTTCTCTGCTGTGATCAAGGTGTCAGCCAGACTGCATTCTTATCTGAAGTTTGGGCTCCTCTTCCAGGCTTACATGGTTGCGGGCAGAATTCATTTCCTTGCAGCTGGAGCATTCACGTGGCTTCCTCAAGGCCAGCAGGAGAGAAAGTCTTTCCTGCTTTGAGTCTCTAACTTCAGGGAGACCTGGACCCTCTTTGAAACAGATCATTTGATTAGATTGGGCGCAGCCAGGCTAATCTCTCTTTTGTTTAACTCAAAGTCAAATGACTTAGGGACTTTAATTATACATGCAAATCCCTTGGCCCTTGCCCTCTAATGTCATATAATCTCAGTAGTGATATCACATCCCTTTTCCACATTGTTTTGGTTGGAGGTAAGTCACAGTTTCGCCGCCGCCACCGTATACAAGGGGAGGGGGTATGAGATTATACCAGAGTGTGACACCTTGGGGGTCACCTTAGGTTATGTCTACTACAACCCAGAACATCTTTGTCCCCTCACTTCCCATGATCTCTTGTTTTGAACCTACCAAGGTTCTTAGCTTTCCTCAAACTCACCTGCCAATTCCCAACTTCCTCATTTTTCTGCTCTCCTCTCCACCTCCTCTGTCCAGCCCAGAAGCCTCATGCAATACTGCCTGCCGGCTCGAAGCCTGGTCCCACCAACCAGAGCAAGTCTCTCCATCCACCACACTTTATTTGCAGTTTGGGAATGAATTGCAAGTTGAAAGTAATTGCTGCACCTGCCACTCTTCACCTTGTGTTAGGGTCGGGCATCCATGTGGGTCCTTCGCTAAGTCCAACCCTCTCCTTTAGGGCCATGGCTGCTTCTTTTTAACCCTTTGATCTTCTTATTTTACATCCTCTTCTTATCTTGCACGTAGTAAATGGTCAACAAATGACCATTGGCTTCAATTAGTTTAAAACCCTAATGTCTGCCCCCAAAACTGGTTGCAGGCTAGTTAAAGATACCGGGGTTAGATATGTGAAAAGATCACCCATACTACAAGGCAGTGCACTGTTAGGTGCCAGTGACAGGAAGAATTGTCATTCATTGATATATCATCCCCATCCCCTCCCTATTAGAGTGCGTATAATCATCCCCAGTTTACCAGCAGGAATTCAGACTTCCCTTAAATCATTTGCCCCAGGCCGTAAGTGACAGACTTAGGAAGTGTAACTGATCGGTAAGCTCGTGCTACACATCATGACACTTGCCATGGGGCTCATCAAATCCAAGTCCGCACTTGACTAGTCATTCCAGGTGCTCCAAAACTTGACTTTTGCTTACATGTCTGGTTTCTTCTCCTTTCTGCTTCCCTCGTTGAATGCTCCCCTCTCATCACACCTGAGAACACTTTTGTTCTGTTGACTTCTATGAGCCACGCATGCCCCCTCTCTTTCTCTCCTTCCCATCTCCTTGACCATTTCGCTTCAGTCTCTATATCACCTGGCCTGGTCCTTCTCCCCTTCACCCCCATCTTCTAAATGCTGGGTTTTCCCACGGCCTTCATCCCCAACTACTCCTCCTGAGCAATTTCAGCATTTGCATGCCTCCAGATGACACCCGTGCGCCCGTGACTTCCGTATCACTCTCTCCAGAACCCCGCACAAGATCTCTCTCTTTCAAGACAACCTCCAAGGCCTTCTTCCTTCTTCCTTGGCTAGTTTGCAAGAATTTCTTGACGTGACTCGCTCACTGCCTCTCGGTTTTCTGCCCTTCTGTCTGTCTACCTGCCTCTCCATCGCTGCCCAGTGTTCTTTCAAAGCACAGGCTGGTTGTCACAGGATCCCCTTCTTAGCATCCTTCAACCCTCATAAGATAAAGCACAGAAAGGGGTGCTGTTTCTACCCAGAGGAGATGCCTTTTTGTGTTTCTCACAAAGACACCATGCATGCTGACAGGGCCCTCGTGGACCCCAACGATCTTTTGATCCTTATCCCCCTTCCCCCAACCGTGTATCCCACCCTCAAGGCCCTCCAAATTAGGCCATTCTCCCCCAAATACCCTTCTCTTTCATTTCTCCTAGTCTTTGTCTCCACTGTCCCTGGAATTCCCTTGCTCCTAATCTGTGTCTTGATCAGTGAGTGGCTTCCAGGTCACATCTGTGGTCTGACTGCCTTAGAGTCCCTGGTTTAAAAAATAGGTAGATTCCAGAATACTGGACAAGGGGACTAGATAAGGCTATAGGTGAGGGAAGAGTGGCCATGAGTTGGTGATCGCTGAAGCTGGGTGATGGGTACACAGGGGTTCACTATTCTGTCTGCTTTTTGTATGTTTTGAATTTGTCATAAATAATATATATATATATATATTTTTTTTTAAAGAATAGCAATTCCAGGGTACCATTCCTAGAGCCTTTGATTCAGTAGGTCTGGTATGGGGTTCAGGAATCTGTACTTTCTTAAAACATTCCTCAGGTGATTCGGGGACCACGGGTCTAGAAAAATTCCGTTCTGCCCTCAGAACTGTGTCAGATGCCCCGGCTCTGGGAGGCCTCCCCTGACCACCCAGCCTGCCGTGGGGGTCATGCCTTCCCTGAACGACAGCATCTCTCTGGATCAGGCTGGTTCCCTTTGCCAACCTTGTATTTTCACTTAAGATACCTATTCTGTGATTGAGAACTCCATGCAAGCGTGCTAACCTGGCCGGCCTAGGATGGTACCCTGCTTGTAGTAGGTGTTCACTAAATACTTGTTCTAGTCTCTAATGCTCCAGAGCCTTCCAGTCTAGTGGGTTGCTACCTCATACATGTGCACTTTTGAAAGTCTGTGTTGGAAGCATCTGCAGCACACACACACAGTTTTTTTTTTCTTTGCCCCTGAACGGCCCCCCTTCCTTTATCTCTCTCGATTCATAGATGAATGAGGACCATGTGATCTCTCTTTCCCATGCTGCTTTGTTTGAAGCTTCCAGCACACGGGCTAGAATGGTGCGTGTGTCTGCGTATTCGTCTCTGGCTGTTCCGAAACCCAGGTGGAGACCATCTTTTGGGTGGTGCAGGGGTTTATCTGGGAGGTTGGCAAGACCAAATTTTGCAGGAGGAACCTCATTGCTGAAGTTGAGATAGAATTTTCCAGCTTTCCTGCTGGAATTTGTACAGAAACTAATTAACAGCTAATTGGCCAGGGTTCAGGAACTAAGGGAAGAAGTCGTTTCCCTGACTGGGGGCTCACACTTGAAGTCGAGCCCAGGCTGACAGGCTCCCTTTCCTCTGGGCCCTCTCTGCTCAGGTTCCCCGCCATGGGCGGTACAGGGCGCTGTCTCTGTGTCCCCTGCCCAGCATTCCTGAGGACCCTCTGTGTGCTGCAGTGGGAGCAGGCGCTAGCTTACTGTGTGTCCATGCCTCTTAACTATGGCTTTTCAAAATCTCTTCCCCTCCCTTACGCACTCACACATACCATGACAGGGGGAGGTTTTCAGGCGTGGACTTTCTTCTGAAAGTTGATTCAGGGAACTCTCTCCTACTCTACATCATGCTCAGAGCTTGTCTGTTTTCCTCTGAGCTGCTCAGTACAGCAGCTGAGTCTCAGAGGATGCTCTTCTGACCATGGGATATGGAAGAGAGACTGTGGGATCCACCTCAGACACAGAGGGCAGCGGGGGTTCCCTGGGAGGAGAACCAGAGGCTTGGCAGACAGGAACGCATCTTCTTCTCTCACAGTCACACGTACTGCGGCAGAGGGTGGTAAAGAACATGGCTTCTGCGGCTCCGGCCAAGTGTCTTAACACTAGAAGAATGAATTCCTTCCTTCATTTTTATAAAATTGAATTCCTTTTTCTAAAGTATAGAAGTAGCAGTCATAGGGAAAAATCAAAATTTAAACAGCAAAGAAAGGTAAAGTCAGTTTTCTCTCCCCCGACCTCGTAGGTACCCAGGACAAAGCAGTTGAACAGCTGCTAGAGAATCCTTCGAGAGATCTTGAGCAGGTAGCTGAACCTCTTCATGACTGGCCTCCCTGTGGGGTTCGGATAATACCTGCCTTGTCTCCTTTCTAAAGTAGTTGAGAGTGAGCATGACTAGTCGGACTGTACAGGTAGAAGTGAAGGATATAAAAACAAGTGGGGAATGACAAGGTATTTGATTTATATCAAGTATGATTGGTGATTAACATGCCTCACTTATAGCACTAAAATTTGGCTTTTTACCAGCAGGAGAGGAAGTTGTAAGTTTCAAAGCTCTCCTGCTCCTTTATTTCTCCAAGATTTTCAATCTTTAATGAGCCATCATCATCACCCGCCAAAAGTCAGTCCGCCCTGGGTGCCTGCTATGTGTCTGGTGCCAGAGCTGAGGGGCAGTAAGGGGACCGGAAGGGAGAGAAGGGCATTTCTGCTTTGGCCCCATCTAGATCACTCTGTACTCTGGAGGTGCTTAGAAAAGGCTTTCCTTGTTGATGATAATGTTTATAAAAAGTCAATTAACAATTAAGAGCAGGGAACAAAGATTTCGTTTAGACTCAGATAAGCCTGAGTCTGAAATGTCGGGTCCTCTCCAGGGCTGGGGGACAAAGCCCAAAAGGAGGGACTTGGGAGGGATTTCCCTAGAAAGAGCTGAAGACGTACAGAGGTCTCTGGCTGTGCTCTCCAAGCCCAGCCTCCCTGGGAAATGCATACAGAGTTGTGATGTGCGCCGTAGTCTTGCCTTCCTGGTGGTCTAAGGGGGTTGTGTGCCTGGTCTGCGGAATGGTAGCCTGCCTTGATCCCTGGAAAGCTTTCCTGCCATAGGCAGTTAGGCGTTTCCTGAGTTGATGGAGGTCTCTGGTTAAAGGCTGTGTTAATAACTGGAAAATCTACTGTCTAGAGTCTCATCTTCTTTCAATACATTTCCAGTGTAGCTAATGCTCGTACATAGCAGGGGGGTGGAGGAATTGGCATGATCCCTTCCACTCTCCTTCTCAGTCTTCTCAGGACCTGGCCCTTAGAAAATCACGGGGGGATCTTTGTTCCCACAGAGCACTGTTCTCAGCCGTCAGCATTCCCCCACCCATTGTAGAAAGTGATACTTTAGTGTAAAACTCCTAAGGACCTACGGGCTGAGTGTGTAGTGAGATGATACCAATTCCCGTGGTAGGAATCGCAGTGTAAATGTTAGATCAAGGAGGCCCTCAGAGGCTGTCTAATCCGACTCCATTTTATAGATGCGGAACTTGGAAACCGAAGCTGGGCAGTAACTCACTCAAGTTTATGCAGTGAGGTGTTCTAAGCATAGATGTTATTTTAATCAAAGATATTCCTATAGATAAAGATTCAAACAGGCCTACACAGTGCTTAAAGAAATGAGAAGCCATTTTCTGCCCTTCCTCTCCACCAATTTCCCCTCCCACAGAGACAACCACTTACAATTCTTTTAGCGGACACTTCTGGTATGGACCTTTGTATTTCAAGATAACATGGGGTTTTTTTGTTTCTTTTTTTAATTGACGTATAGTTGATTTCCAGTGTTGTGTTAGTTTCTGGTGTGCAGCAAAGTGATTCAATTATACATATACATATATTTTTTCACATTTTCCATTCTGGTGTATTACAGGATATTGAATATATTTCCCTGTGCTGTACAGTAGGACCTTGTTGTTTATCTATTTTAAATATAATAGTTTGTGTCTGCTAATCCCGAACTCCTAATTTATCCCTCCTTCATCCCATTCGCTCTTTGGTAACCATAAATTGGTTTTCTATGTCTGTGAGTCTGTATCTATTTTGTAAATAAGTTCATTTGTATCATAATTTAGATTCCACATATAAGTGATATCATATGACATTTGTCTTTCTCTGTCTGGCTTACTTCACTTAGTATGATAATGTCTAGGTCCATCCATATTGCTGCAAATGGCATCATTTCATTTTTTATGGCCGAGTAGTATTCCATTGATATATATACCACATCCTCTTTATTCATTCATCTGTCGATGGACACTTAGGTTGCTTCCATGTCTTGGCACTTGTAAGTAGTGCTGCTTTGAACATTAGAATGCATGTATCTTTTCGAATTAGAGTTTTCTCTGGATATATGCCCAGGAGTGGGATTGGTGGATCATATGGCAACTCTATTTTTAGTTTTTTAATGAACCTCTGTATTGTTTTCCATGGTGGCTGCACCAGTTTATTTTCCTACCAACAGTGTAGGAAGGTTCCCTTTTCTCCACACCCTCTCCAGCAGTTGTTATTTGTAGACTTTTTAATGATGGCCATTCTGACCAGTGTGGGGTGATACCGCATTGTACTAAATAACATGTTTTAATGTTATTTTTTAAATTTTATTTTAGACATTATCTAGTGACTTTCCACTATGGAAGTGAGAATTTAGTTCTCTGCCCCACCTACTACCTACTCACCACCCTATCACATCCACATAGCCTTCCAAACGTCCCATCTTCTCAACAGAGTTTACTGTAATTTTTGTTAAATGAATGTACATTGTATACATTATTATGACTGTGAAATACTATTTGGAACGAAGCCACTTGATAAGCTATAATTACTTTTCCTTTCCTATACATTTTCTCTGTTTGTTTTCCCTGGAGATAACACAGATGCTCTCCAGATTGTCCACATCTCCCTTCAGAGTGGCTAGGTGCAATAGGCATCCTATCAATATTCTTGGATAAATTTCTACCGGTGCCTTCTAAACTGCTCCAGTCTGAACAGTTGTCCTCAGTGCCTACTGCAGAGCTGTCACGCTGGGATCTCCCTTCACTGTTGTCCAGGCGTCTTTGCTTCTTCCATGTGAGAGCTCCTCTCTTACATCACATGTCTCCTGTTTCTTGATACACTTTCTTGATGTGGTGATGTACCTTCTGAGAAAGCGTATGAAAAGTAAATTTTTGAGATCTTCCTTTTATATCTAAAACGATCTTGATTGTACTCTCAAACTTGATAATAAAGAGTTTGACTAGGTATAGAATTCTAGATTGAAAACCATTTTCACTCAAAATGTGAAGGTATTGTTCCACAGCCTTCCAACTCCCAGTGTTGCTATTAAGAAGTCCAAAACTATTTTGCTCTTGATCTTTCGTATGGACCTATTTCTTTTTTCTGCAAGCTTGTTAATTACATGTTAATGGTGTGGTGTAGACCCATTTTCATCCATTGCACTGGGCCTTAGATAAACCTTTTTAATTTAGAAAATCATGTCCTTCAGTTCTGGGAAGTGTCTAATTTCTTTAATGATTTCTTCTGTTCTCTTTCTGTAACTATCATTCAGATATTGGAGCAGTCAACTTGGGCATCATTACAATGAATCATCCTATGAGCCATTTATTTGGGGGAACTTCTGACTATCAATATTTTTAGAGTTTTTCTCTTGGAGTCCTCAGGTTACCCTGGGAAGACTTTTCCAGAGTCCTGTCTGAAGAGACAGGGCTTGGCAGCCAGGTGAGCCAAATGAAAGAAGAGGGTTGAAGGCCCAGCTCCCAGAATACATATATCCATCCAATTGCCCTAGTTTTAGTTCTGTACGCTGGTGCCTGCCCTCTCCCCTGTTCCACCCTGGTCCCGGAGACTTTCTGTTTCTCCCCTGAAGAGAATTAAATCTCTGATGTAGAGAAGGGGCTGTGCAGAGTAAGAAGAGAATCTGAGTTTATAGTTACTTTTCAACCAGATCTCTTCACTTTATCTCTTTCTACATCATCCTCATCTCCAGAGGTAACGGTTACTGCAAATTCCTGAGCTTTGTTAGAGCAGGAAGTGGGAGATTCTACAGCGTAAATTTGATCATTCTTGACTTTCCCCATTGCTGGTTCAGGATTCAGCTCTTTCTCAGGTCTACTGAGTCATGTCCCACTCACCCCTCTGCTTTCCAGCTTCCAAAATTACGTCGCTGTTCTTTCTTCTCTTGTTCGCCCCATCTTTGTGTGTAATTTTGGGATGGAGAGAAAAATAATTTGTTGTGGGTATTTGAGAAGTCAATAATTTTATATCTAGAAGTCGATAATAGTAATAACAATAACAAAAATAATAACCACCACAGCAGTAGCAGCAATAGCAACAACGATAGCAAGATACTCATTTAGCCTTCGTTACCAGCCAGACTCTATTCTGAGCACTTTGTACCCATTAACCCATTTAATCAGCACACAACAGCCCTGTGCGGTAGATACAGCTATTATCCATGGGATTTACGGTATTTCCGAAGAAGGAGATCCTGCCAGATCCCACCCCATTGCCGTCACTGTCAGGTCACCCTGTCCGTTGCTGCCAGCTGCGGTCTTGCGTGGGAAGCAAAGTTGTATGCTGGAGACACAGCGCTGAATTTGGAGTTGGAGAACTGGGGCTGAATTCAGTGTCTGTCTCGTCTTTATTGTGCTTTCCTGGGCAGAATACTTAAACTGTTTGAAGTGTAGTTCCCTCACTGTACCATGGGAATTAGAATGCAAAGCTCCCTGGACTGTGTGGAAAATTACATGAGAAAACATTTGCAGAAGTGCTGAGCGCAATTCTTGGCACCTAGGAAGCTCCATAAATATTGGTTGGATGAATGAGTGGGAGGAGGGTTATGGAGTCAGAGGATGTTATGGGCTGAACTGTGTTCCCTCCAAATTCGTATGTTGAAGTCCTAACTCCTAGTACCTCAGAATGTGGCTGTATTTGGAGATAGGCCCTTTAAAGAGGTGAGAGGTAAAATAAGGTCACATGGGTGATCCCTAATCCAATATGACCAGTGTCTTAATAAGATGAGGAGCTTAGGACACAGACATGCACAGAGGGAGACCATGAAGACACCAGGAGAAAACCCATTTACAGGCCAAAGAGAAATCTCAGAAGAAACCAGTCCTCCATCTGGGACTTCCAGCCTCCAGAACTGTGAGAAATACATTTCTGTTGCTTAAGTCACCCAGAGTGTGGTACTTGGCTATAGCAACCCTAGCAAACTAATATAGAGAATGCAGGTTGCAGTCCCAGCATTGCCACTTACTAACCATGTAACCCTGGGCAAACGACCTGATCTCTCTGAGCCACAGTTTCCTCATCTGTAAAATGGAGCTGATAATAAATATCAAATCAAAATAAGATGGCCAGGCCTGCAGACTTGGCATAAGTTGAAAGCTTTAGATAAGCTAATGGACATGAAAGGACTCTATAAGTTGTTCGGGGCACAGCGAGGTGTGGGGAGGTGCAGACACCCCAGGAACGATGACACCCTGTTTGTGGGGAGCAGGGTGGTGGACATGTGAGGCTCTGTCCCCATGCAGGTCAAGGGCCCATCTAGGACAGGGCCTAGATCTTAGGGTCAGGCAGTATTCCAGGGAAGAGAGCCTCTCTTTGGCGTTATTCCAATACTGTGAGCATGCAGGGACCCTGAGGCAGGGTAAGAGAGTACTGAGAAATGCACCTAACAGTGTCCAGTGGGCTGGAACAGCCGACAGGTGTGCTTGCATAGGAAATCTGCGGAGTCTGACTTCCGTGCCTCGGCCTCCTGGACGGAGATCTACCATCTTCATGAGCTCCCACTCCACCCCCCATCCCCATCCCCCACTCCCTACATGACCACCTTCAGCAAAAAAAGCTGACTTCAAAAATGTGCATTTTGGTAATGAGAGTCATTTGGTCCCTCTACCGTGTTGTATAATTGAAGGGCTTGTCTCCTGATAAAGGAATACTAAGTGTAATTGTGGGGTTTCAGGGGCAGTCACTTTTTTGTGGGTCTAGGTTTACTTAGAGGTGAGACCATCTTCACCCCAAACTCCTTTCGTGCAGTTTCACCTGCCGATGACAGTGTAGGGTGAAGTCGTTGTGACATGATAAAGGGGAGGGGAAGAGAGAGCAGAGCCTGAGCTGGTTGGGATGAAAGCCAAGTTTATATTCTTCTGAGGAAGCCATGTTATTGCCGACCAGATCAGAAGTAGAATGCTGACTCCGTTGACATTGGAGGCGCAGAGCAAACAGGAAGTTTGGAACCAGAGGGAAATTCCTGATTAAATGTGTCTGAGTGTTTCAGCTAATAGTGTGTATTCAGAGAGAAAATGATCAGGGACCCTGTCATCTACTTTTGTGTCTCTCATTATACCTACCACAGAGCTGAGAACCCGTTGTAGTGGGTAAGGACTCCTGGCTCAAATCCTTGTCTCCACTTCTTATTAGGTATGTGACCTTCAGCAAGGGACTTACTTCTCTAACCCTCAGTTTCTTCATCTGTAAAATTACCTCCCTCAGAGAGAGATTGTGAGGATCAAATACATGTCAATATGTGTAAAATCATTACGATTGTGTCGGGTACAGAGTGAACACTCACTGAATGCTCGCTGCTGCCATTGCCATCGTGATTCTATTTCACAAGCGGCTGAGCGGACAGTTGGTCAGATTCACTTTGTCCATCTCAAAAAGTTTACCATGAATGTATCTTGCTAGCTGGCAAACTGATGAAAACACCTTGTCAAGTTAGAGTCTCCCAAACAAACGCTAGTTTGAGGACTTTGGACCTGTATTATGAAGCAGAATTTGGTCTATGTAGCTTTTGTGACCATGCAGTGTTCTATAGAAAGTAGACATCTTGGAACATGTATTACTGCAATGTATTCAACAGTAGAGCCTGAATTCTCCTGCGCTGAGTCTTAAGATTGTGTTTCTTCAATGCCTTTGGCTAATGATTGAACTGCAAAAAATGGGAATTGTTTTGGCAAACAATGGGCGGCTTTGCCACCGGGTAAGCAGAGTCTGTGTGACCGTCTGAGTGAATCCCACGGTCTCAGCCCTGGCTGAGTCCAAGATGACTCGGGCTGTTGGGGCCGCTCCTCAGCCCATGGAAGCGTTAGGGGCACAGTTAATTAGCTTTGTTTCTCTCTTTGGTCATGTGGTAACAGGCTGATGGATTAATCCTGGTGGTTGTTGCCACCTTCTCTCTCCTTGCTTCTGGGTCTCTTCTCCCACCATTCCTACAGATTAACTATCATAAAATAAGGAGTTGGGGCTCAGAAGTCTGCAGTGACTCCGTGTTGTCACAGGATATTGTCCAGACTCTTCCACCTCTTACCTGAAGCCATCCCCAAGCTGACCCTCTCACTAACTTCTTCTCCAGGATTTGCACACAGGTCTCTTCCCACCCACCCTCCTTCCCAAGTGCTTCTCCCACCGGCTCCTCCCTGGAAGGTGTCCTCATCAACACAGCCACACACACTGTGCATTTATCACCCAGGTCCCAACATCAGCTCCTCTCTTTGCCTAGGAATACCGTACATTTTCCTAGAATACCAGACCTTCTTTTTCACTTTTTATTTTTTCTCACTCTCCCATCCTTTAAGATTCAGCTTCAGTTCATCTTCCCCTGGCCCTTTCAAGCAAAGTTGGTCCTTTCTTCCTCCCGTTAACGCTGCATCTACTCTAGCATTTCTCACATTGTACTGACAACTGTTTCTTGGTGGAATGATCTTGTAGAGCTTCTGCGGGTTATGCTGAACTTACGGTTGAATCTAATCGCCCTTGAGTTCATGGCCAACCTATTCAAATGGATCAAGCGAAACACCTCCAGGGAGGTAGGGGGACTTTCTAAATATATTTGGCCACAGGGATGCGCTTTCTGATGGACTTCTTGCTGGACCCACCTTTTCCTGGGCTTCCTTTCTGTGTGCACTGCCCCATTCCACGGTCTTTTTATTCTTCGCAGTGTCTGGCTGATGAAGTGCTGCAGTAGAAAGAACGTGGGGCCAGGAATCTGATAAAGCTTTGCCTCAGTTGGGTGACCTCAGGCAAATTACTTCTCCGCTCTGGACCTTGGCTCTGTACGTGACGGCTGCATTGGAGGATCTTGCTCTGTGAGCCTAAGGTTGCTGGTCTGGGAATCCCTTGAACAGACTCTGAAAATGAATCTCAAAAAATGGCATCTGCAAATGACCTCAGTGAGGCTCCAGACGTAACTGTATTTAACTGCCTGGTGCCTTCTGGAGAGTTTAGAGGTCCTGGAACGTGAGACTTGGTTGACAGGTGGTCTCATGCTCTGTGCTCTGAATGTCAGATCACCCTCTGTGGATCCCCGACTCCAGTGTATCCACAGTCCCCCCTCTTAATCAAAACAAATGGTTTCTCAAGGGTCTGATGCTGCCAAGTTAAGTGTTTATCCCTGTAGTGAGCAGAGCTTCCTCCAAGGGCCATAACCCACCATACGGGCAAGAGTTCCTGTCTGAGGAGCAGGGCTGTTTGCTTAGAAAGTCATGGTCCCGTCAAGATTGAGAATCTCACTCCCCAGGATTCAGGACCTTCTCTGAAGTGGGAAATCTCTCAGATGAAATTCCCTCCATTGTTGGAAATATGCTAATGCAAAAGCATTCATCCAAAAGGGATTTCGGTTTGGGTTTGTACCGTTTCTTGAAGAGTACCGCTCTGTTGTTCAGAAGCTGTGTGTTTAAGCAGATGCTCATTTATTCAGTCAGCAATGACCGTGTAAGCCTCCTTGGTGTATCAGGTGTAGGCCTTGGAGATACCATGAAAAGGAAAAGACACACACTCTCTGCCCTCTTGGCACTTAAGGTTGGGTGGGCATGCCAGGCAATAAAATGAACAATAACAATAAAACACTGATAAGGATGGTGATAGGGAGAGGATAGGGTGCCAGGGAACTACATAGCACAGATACCTCAGCTGGATGGGGAAAATGAAGGAAGGCTTTCTGGGGGAATTGACCTTTCCCAAAGAGGCCCAATGGGGTAAGAGTTGGCCAGAGGAAGAGGTCATGGGAGAGTGTACCAAGGAGTGGGATCAGGATGTGTGAAGGCTTGGGCAGGCGGGATGCCAAAGGGGTCTGTGGGTCTAAAGAATTTCTACGTGCCTGGATCTCAAAGCACAAAGGGAGGCTTGGTGAGCAGTGAGGCTTGAGGGGAGACCACAGACCCCATCCTGAGGGGCCACAGAATGACCGTCCGAAGTCACGTGACTGCACACTATTGTGCTGTTAGGTTGTGTTATATGTGGGCATTGTGGAAGAAGGGCCTACTATTTAATAGAATTTTAGAGGTGTGAGTAAACTTGGGGGTCAGCTACTCCAACGCCATCTTCTATAGATGAATAAATTAGGGAGGTGGAATGACTTGTCCAAGGTCATTTAGCCTCTTGATGATGCAGACAGAACCACTGGTGGGGGCTCTGGTGTTTTTTGATAGTGTGGGCTGATAAACTGACTCCAAATAAACAAACAGAAGCACCTGGTTTGTAGCTGATTTCCATGGTGTAAATATTCCCTCTGGGGGAAATTTCAAGCTACCCATGTTTCACAATCAGCTCACAACGCTCCTGAAAATTTAGCAATCTGATTTGTGAGCCGGCACCAAAGGGGGAAAGCTATGCACATCTCTTCCCAGCTCCGTGGCCAGTGACATTTTGTTGGTAGGTTGATGTCAGCCATGGTGGGAGTATTGGTACCATGGAACTCAGCAAATGCTACAGATCAAAGTTTGTTTCCCCTGGAAAGCTATTGTTAAATATTTACCAGTACCCCACTGTAAAATGAAATCTGTAGATTAAGTTGGGCAGTGCTGTTCGGGTCAACTGTACCCCTCCTGGTTTTCTGCCTGTTTGGTATATCACTGAAAAAGGGCATTTGTGCATTTCTCCTTTCAGTTCAATCATCTTTTTTCTAACAGTTTTATTCCAATTTAATTCACATACCATACAATTCATCCGCTGAAAGTGTACAAATCAGTGGCTTTTAGCATATTCAGACAGTCGTGCAATCATCACCAAAATATTTTCATCACTCCAAAAAGAAACTCTATTTCTTTTAACCATCAACCCCCAGTCCTCTCCCACCCTCACTCCCAGCCCTAGGCAACCACTTACCTACTTTCTCTATAGATTTGCCTATTCTGGACATTACATATACATAGAATTATACAACATGTGCTGTCTTGTAACTGGCCTCTTTTACTTAGCATGTTTTCAAGGTTCATCCGTATCGTAGCATGTATCAATGCTTCATTCCTCTTCATGGCTGAATACTGTTTTGTCGTGTGGGTATACCACGTTTTGTTTATTCATTCATCAGCTGATGGGCCTTTGTCTTGTCCACCTGCTGCTGTTAATATTACTGTACAAGTCTTTGAGTGGACATAACGTTTTCATTTATCTACCTGGGAGTAGAATTGCTGGGTCAGATGGCTTAACTTTTTGAAGACCTGTCAAGCTGTTTTCCAAAGTGACTGCATCATTTTACATTCCCACCGGCAACCTATGAAGATTCCAGTCACTCCACATCTTCACCAACACTTGTTATTGTCTGTCCTTTTCGATTATATATCCAAGTGGATGTGATGCATATCTAATTGTGGTTTTGAGTTCTATCAGTTTTTGCCTCTAGTTAGGCACTCTCTTGTTCAGTACATACCTGTTTAGGATTTTTAGGTCATCTTGAAGAATTGACCCCTTCATCATTATGTAATGTACCTTATTCCTGATAATTTTCCTTACTGTGAAGTCTGCTTTGTCCGAAGTTAATATAGATCATCCAGCTTTCTTTTGATTCGTGTCAGCTTGGTATTTCTTTCTCCATCCTTTTACTTTTAATCTATCTGAATCTTTATTATTCAATGTGTGTTTCTTATAGACAAAATATAGTTGGGTCTTGGTTTTTTTTAATTTTTTATTTATTTTTTATTTTTGGCTGCATTGGGTCTTTGTTGCTGCACACAGGCTTTCTCTAGTTGCGTTGAGCAGGGGCTACTCTTTGTTGTGGTGCGCGGGCTTCTCCTTGCGGTGGCTCCTCTCATTGTGGAGCAGGGGCTCTAGGCGTGCAGGCTTCAGTAGTTGTGGCTCGCGGGCTCTAGAGCGCAGGCTCAGTAGTTGCAGCACACGGGCTTATTTGCTCTGCAGCATGTGGGATCTTCCCAGACCAGGGCTCAAACCCGTGTCCCCTTCCTTGGCAGGCGGATTCTTAACCACTGCGCCACCAGAGAAGCGCTGTTTGTTTCTTAATCCACTCTGACAATCTCTGTCTTTTAATTGGTGTATTTAGAGCATTCACCTGTAAAGTGATTATTGATAGAGTTGGATTGATAGCTACTATTTTTGTAACTACTTTTTACTCATTACATTTGTTCTTTGTTTCCTCCCCCCACTTTTTCTGTTGCTTTCTTACTTAAAAGAAAAATTGCCAGTTGTAATTGTAAGATGCATCTTAACTTCAAAATTGTTAAAATGTAAAAAAAAATTTTTTAAAAAGTGTGTTCTAGACTCGATGAACCATGGTCATAGTACCCCGCCCCCTATAAGGAGGTTGTAGGGCTTAAATAGGGCTGTGCATCAAAGTACTTGGTGCAGTATTTGGTATGGCAGTGAGCACTAGGTATTAACCATTACCATAATTACTATATTAGTCCTACCCAGTTACTCTGTGGACCTCACAGCTGACCTAGACACCCCAGTTCCATCACTGTATCACAGTTGAGAATAATTGCCCTAAATACATAGGCATATGGTTCTGCACTGAGGTTTTTTGTGGTCCCTTACTGCAAATATGTTCTCTTGGCCTGTTTGTTCTGTAGTCCACAGTCAAACACAGAACTCTGAGGTCAGACAGCCCCATATTTGAATCCCAGATTCATCGCTTACAGATGCATGACCTTGAGAAATTTCTTAACCTCTCTAAGTCTCAGTTTCCTTACTTGTAAAATGTATATATTAATACCTTCCTTACAGAATGTGGTCAGGGCATAGCAGGCGCCCAAATCATAGCTATTATTATTATCAGTTGTCATCCTCTTTCTCTAAATAAGATGCTTACTGTGCCTCAGTATCCCTTTTTGAGCTGGAAACTCTAGGCAGGACCTGATGGGTGCGTAGAAGAATTTAAACATTAGCAGGGGAAATGCCTTGAACCATAGGGACCAATCTCTCCAGGTAGATTTGGCAGTGGGGAAAGGGGGTGGGGCTCCTTCCTAGCATGCCTCACATAGGAGGTTCCCTCTTAGCCCTGGAGAGGCTCAGCTTTAACGCAAAAAGAGATTCCTGACGGATGCAGGCACAGCAGGGGCAACATGACGGCAGCCACCCTTCTCACATCCATCATAAGGCAGTTCATCCTGAAGGAACACCGGCTGTGTATTCGTTGGTCCTGGCTGTTGTGGGGACACCAGGTGGGTGACTGTGCTTCATCTCTGCAGTTTTCTCCTCAAGAATATTCTAGATAATGCTATTTATTCATTTTCCTTTGCTTCCTTAATTTTGTTTCCCGAATCTGCAGTTTGGGTTTAATGGGAATGGATCACCCACCGCGCTCTCTCTTCACTCCCCGGACACATTTTTAGTGTCTGAACAACACCAGGCTGGGCCTCTAGACCCAGATGAGCAGGAGATGCACATTGACAGAAGAATCCTATAGTGCGTGGCTCTCTTTTATGGTGGTGGGGGTGTGTTGGACAGCATCAAACTGAACATGGGCAGAGCTAGTCCTGACTAGAGGAAATTTCTGTGTCTGTTTAGTTTTGTGTGGTCAGGGGACTGTGTTCATGGTTTTTCTGAGTCAAGGCTGCAACTTTCCCAGAAGCCGGGCCTCGCCTGGCCAACATGGCTGGAAACAGTAGTGCCCTTCCAGAGCCCCAGGCTTCTAGAAGGATCTGGAATTCTTAACCTCAAGACAGATACTTTGCTGTGCTTTATGATTCAGTGAGAATTTTGTGATGTACTGATGTGAGTTTAAAAAAAAAATCCAGTATGAATTAGAGCAATTATCTGGATTACCCAAACCAAGAAAAGGGCAGGATTTGGAGAAAAAGGATTTTAGGCCTCAATAATATATATTTGGGAATCCCTTTTTCCAAGATTATATGTTCTAGAAGATCCTAGGAAATCCTGTCCCATTGGGCTGGGCTGCTGAGGAAAGTCAGCAACAGTTCCACAAAGCTTCCAGTCTGTCCTGAGTCAGCCTCCACGTGAATGACACCCTTGGAGAATTTCTCCATGCCGTGTCCCACCTGGACCACAGCGGAACTCAAGCCTCAGTCCTAAGCACTGTAAGGTTATATCAATACTTGGTAAGGGGTCAGGGGCGTATTATTTCACAAGTTGTCAACTACCCAAAGCAGGACAAAGTTTTCAAACAGAGTGAGTCACCTTGGATTTTCGCCCCCAACCTTGCAAGCTTCCACTGACAGGTCTGTTTTTAGACTCTGTTTCCCATCCTTTCCAGGTTCCTGTGAGGTAGTGGAGGTATGTGCTGTTTGTGAGGGTCTGAAAACCTAACTTATTTTTTGCACAAAGAAATACTCATATCGTTAGACCCCAAACCCAGTGAAAAACGTCCACCCAGTGTGTCTTGTCCAGAGACTTGAGCTGCTAAGCACATGGCTAGAAGAATAAGCAGAGGGGTGTACGGAATCCAGAAGCCCCACTTCCCTGCAGATGTCGTGGAATTCTCCAGTGGGGACCCTTTATTGTCAAAGGCGAATTTGTGTGCATACAACACGGTACCAGCCATCAATGAGAGGTATAACTCTGCAGGCATGAAGCCAGATTTGGGAGCTATCTGTGTGTGCGTCAGTGCTTGCTTCAAAGCTACTGGGTTCTATTTGTGTGTTTGTCTAAATTCTAAATCAGTGTTTCTGATGGAAGCAAGATACAGAGTTATATTTAGAACCTTCTTAGAATCAGACACAGGCTCCTTTACCCCTCTGTAATTAGTACCCCATTACGGAGGGTACGCTGGGGAATGCAGCTCAGAGAGAGTTTTCCCATCGTTTGCCTTCTTTTCTTTTATCTTTGCATATAAGTTTTCATCTTTGCTTCGCTTTTCAATATAAGACAAACGAAATTCCTTACTATTAGGAACCAAAGGCCTAAAGTTACAGAAAGAGAGAACTTGCTTTGTAATATTGCAGGGGGCAGGGGGATTGGGGTGAGAGTTCCCCAAAAGGTGAATGAGTATTTGTTTGTACAGTGACTTATAGGATTTCAGACTGTGGGTAGGGACGTAGTGCTTGCTCAGTCTCAAAATGTTTCACTTTTGTTAGTCTTGTCTCCCAATTTAAATTGTTAGCCCTTGGAGGTCTGGGAACATGACCTCTCCTCCTCTCGTGTCCTCCAAGATGCCCAGCATTGGGCTGTATATGAGGTAAGCCTACTTCAGGGAGGATATCCCTGTTTGGCAGGTGGGCACATTCCTGCAGATGGAGGATGTCAAATGAGAGTTGCCTTTTAGAACTTCTCAGAGAACAGCGTATGCACGTGGATATGAACTGCTTGGCAGCTACAACCTACAGGAAAAGTCTTGGATTCTAATCTAAAACATCCAGCGTAATAAGCAACTCAGCAACTCTTGCCTGTATGCTTTCATCCTAGTTTCAAATAAAATAAGATGATGATGAAAAATGTGAAAGGAGATTGGCGAGCTGCTGGTGACCCAGTGCTGTTGACACCTTGGAACAATTATGAAATAAGAAGGCTGGGATATTCTGATGGTGTTCCTCCCAACCCCCCACCTCCATTTACCCTTAGCAGAAACCAGTGGAAGAAAACAAAAACAGTCATTCGAAAAGATATATGCACTCCCATATTCATAGCAGCATTATCTACCATAGCCAATATATGGAAGCAACCTAAGTGTCCATCAACACATGAAAGGATAAAGAAGATGGGGTATATGTATACAATGGAATACTACTCAGTTATAGAAAATAATGAAATTCTGCCAGTGGCAACCACATGGATGGACCTGGAGGGTGTTATACTTAGTGAAATAAGTCAGACAGAGAAGGATAAATACTTTGTGTTATCACTTATATATGGAATCTAAAAAGTAAAACAAATGAATTAATATAACAGAAAAGAAACCATGTGAGCCATTTAATTGATGGGACTTGGTCTGTGCTGGTAATGATCCTGAAACCACAGCCTTCATGTGCCTACTAGCCAAGTTTATGGTCCATGCGTTTGTCCCCACTCTGCCCTGTGGTTGGCCAGCAACAATAATTTAACCATCACAAATAATAATTTAATAAACACAAACATCCTACAGTGAAATTAGAGGAAGGATAAAGAGTAGCAAAAAGAGGGCATGCTGCGATAGTTAGATTTGGAGGGGAAAACGAAACCATGGGTAGCAGAAAGACCTTTCACTTGGAGAGTCTAAAGAATCTTGTGGTGGTTTTTCTTGCTGTTGCTTAAAAGGAAGCCAGCAGTAAAGAAAATTATAGGTCAAATTTCATAGAAGAAGGAACATGAAACAAAGGATTTTATCTTTATTAGCTAAGGGCCCAATTTAATGTTTGAAGGAAAGTGAGAAAAAAACAAAACAAAACAAAAAACCAGCAATGGAATATCCAAAAGGGCTATAGAATCCTGCCAAATTAGCTCTTCCAGAAAGCGTGTGAGGGCTTCAGGGGCTGGGAGTTTCTCAATTCTGCCATAAGGAAATAGACTGATTTTTTTTTTTTTTTAAGCAAACACAGCAGAGTTTACACATCCAAATGAGTATTATCATCTGCTTTAAAAGAGTCCTCCTGGGAGACTTTATTCTCAGGCAAAAATACGGCTTTTCCTTTGAATATTTTTATGCTCCTGTCTAGATTTTACTTTGAATATAGCCTCTTTTGTGTCTAATCATCCTCCTTTGGAGACAAATCTGGTTTCTGAACATCATTTTGTACCAAAAATAATGTGTGCCTGTGATGGAAAAGCCCTGATTTCTCTGAGTGGCTGTGAAATGATGGATTCTGAAAGACATTCTGCGTATGGTCCAGGAAGCAAGTGGGCAGAGGCAGCAGCCTCAGTCCTTTCCACAGTAACCTCCAGGGAACCCAACATGCAGCAGCATGGCTGGGTGATTACACACCTGTCAGCCAGACATACCTGGGGTGATGGGATCCTGGCTCTGCATGCTGGCCAGTTCTTCTTCCCTTCTGACCTTCAATGTCCTCATTTAAATCCTGGGATAACGTATGATTGTTGTGACTGTTAAATGAGGTAATGCTTGAAAAACACATAGAAAAGGCTTTAGTAATTGTTTATTGTTATTATATTCTCTTACAATACCTTAATGTGGAGCCAAGTACATGGTAGGTAATCACTAAACATTAGTCAATTGGTTGCAAGGTTGATTCTGAATGTGTCAGGTTTTGACTTGAAAGTACAATTGTACTTGAAGTGTGGGGTCGTCTGAGGTAACTGCAGAAAGGCTAGGAAAATACATTTCTAATCCTTAATCCCATAAAACTATTCCAGAATGGCCTTTATTTACCTGGAAGGTCCATCCCAGCTCTAATAGTCTATGAAATTGACTGTTACATCAGATAATGGAATTAATATGAACCATAAGAAAAAGTGTTAAGTAGCATAGACAATTGAAGAATAAACTGTCAGAGAGTCAAGTAACTTTATAGGTACAGCTTAGGGGGAAATATCTTGAAAAACCACCTTAGGACACTTTTGTGGGATTGTCAACGGGAAAGACTCCTCTGTGGCCTCGTCACTTAAGACGATGAAGTAATTTGTTTAACCTGGGCCTGAGAGGCATTGCCAAGAAGAAAACTTACCTGAAATTGCACAAACAAAGGAGAGTGGGCCTTTGGGGAGTTAGGGGACAGGATGGGGAAAGAGAGAGTGCCCAAGGTTGGCCAAAGAGCTTGTCACCTTTTTATAACGATCTCAAGTTGGGGAAGAAGGTTTTCGCCGCTTTTCAGAAGATTTGAAAGAGAGAATAGATACTGGCAGCTATGAAAACACTGTGTTGACTGCAAAACCCAGTGTGGGTATGGTATTATAAGCAAGATATTAAAATTAGGCGGAGGGATACACAGTAGAGTATCCCATTCATGAAACGCCTTGAAGTAACAAAAAAGAAAAATGGCGATGAGGCTGTTTAATTATTACTGCATTATAACTGACTTCACTAAGGAAGCTCCAATGCAATCTTGTAACCAGAGAAGACAAATCAGGAAGAAATTGACTTAAAGCCAAAGAGATGCAAGGTGAGGCATATGGAAGAAGACCTTCTTGCCCTTCTTGAAGATAAAACGTGAAAATGAAGATTCTAGTGATGGACAAGAGCAATGGACCTGGAGGTTCAGGCATTGACCTGTCCAAAGGTAGGCCTGGAACGTGGGCCCCAGGGAGCCCGGGAACTTCTGAGAAAGCAGATTTTTGACCCAAGACCCTCTGATTTTAACAACCGGCTCGAATCCCAGCCTGGGATGAATGCTCCTTGGGATGCTAGAAGCTGCCTGGGACCGGACTGGAGGAGGAGAGTGGATGGAGATTTTCCTTTCACGAGCTCCTTGGACCCATGGAGTCAACACAATAAAATTAGCAGCGTTAAGTAGGCAGATTTGTGGGTTTGGAGGCATAATTGGTCCTGTTTTTCTCTAGTCTTGACCTAAATGGAGTTCACTGGGTATGTAATGGAAAAAAAACAACCAGCTTGATATAAAAATACAGGAAATGCCTGCAATCACTGCTGATTACAGTAGCAGCTTTCCTTCTGTTATTTTTGTGAAGGAGAAAAAAGCAGGGTTTGTTAGGTTTGGTTTGGTTTCGCCTTTTTTTTTTCCCTTTCCGAAACGGTAGAAACAGCTTGGCCTGTTAGTTCTTTTTAGGGCATTCTTTACTTTAGCTAAATGATGTCATTTAATCTTTATGAAGAAGGGGGAGGGCAGGGCAAAGAAGACATTTAAATTCTTACCATAAATAAAATTCCTGTAAATATAAAATACATTCAGATGGCTCTAAATATGGTTTGTTGGTCCTGGGGGCTCATGTTTTCTGAATTTCCTCCAATTTCTAATCTCTCTAGGCGGACCAGGATGAATTTAGTTTTTTTTAGTGTCGTGCCTGGTTTTGCAGTGTGATTTACATTAGTGCTGGGAGAGGTAATACTGTTTCCAGCTATTTCTTTTCCTAGAAACCATCACTTTTTAGCAAATTGAAGACTATTGCAGTGAGACCTTCTGAGCCAATGGACCAAGAGACACACAGTATTCCAGGAGCAGAGAGAGAGCTAGATTCTCACTAACCAGGAGCTAGCAAGCAACATCCCACCCAGTCTGTTAGTGGAATTCAGTTAACATATCTTAATTTTGGCTTTAGGATTCACAATTTCTGTGGCTGGAAATCGGATCGAACAGGGGAAATCTATAGTTACAGTGTGTTTTAAAATGCTACCAGGGAATTTGTGGATTCCCCTGGCTTTCATTTGGGGGTACCCTGGGATTTTGCGGATGAGAAACTCACCGGGGCACTGCTCAGGAGATGCTGTGATTCGTGGGTAGGGCCATGAGGCTCCAAGAGGTGTTGTCATTCTAGACAACAGCGTTACGAAACTCAGTTCCTTAGCATGGTGCTCAGGCAAAAAGGAGGATTTGGCTTTTCCACAGCAGCCCTGTTTAGGAGGAAAAGCTGGGAACACTGTCACTCGCCATAGTTTCTTCACCTCTGATGAGATTAGAGCAGCTGATCCCTGCTGCTCCTCTGGCACAGTGGTTCTCAGCTGGTGCTTCTGCCTCCAGGGGACATTCGACAATGTCTGGAGTCACTTTTGGTTGTTGCAGCTGGGGAGGGGGCACTGTTGCTGGCATCTAGTGGCTGGAGGCCGAGGGTGCTGCTAAACATCCTGCCGTGCGCAGGGCTGTCAGTAGCACGAGGATGACAAACCTGTCGCAGAGTTCTATGATTATGCAGCTCTAAGGCTGGGAGAGGTCATGAGTTAACAGGACCCTTGTTTGGGCTGGTAAGGTTTATGCAGCTTAAGTGGGGTACAGCCAGAATGGCAGGCTTTTCAGACCCTGAAGAAAGCAGGTCAGGCTTTTTGAACCCTTTTGAAGACAGAGGAAGGCATTTCCTCTCCCTTTTCTCCACTCAACAAGGTTCTACAGTTTAACTTCTTAGACTGTATTGGCTTTTCTTTCAAAGGGTACCACCCATGTTTGAAAAACCAGAGGTTGTTGGGTTGGGGGTTGTTTGTTTGTTTGTTTGTTTCTTGGTAAATGTTAAATCAAGAAAGATATTTAATCTATTCGTATTATAAAAACTAGAAGAGTCTTAATATGATCTTTTCTTATTAATGTATTAAAATCAGTTTCCCACCTCAGTGATTCTCCTGCACGTTTCACATGAACATGTGGCGATATCCATCTCCAAACCAAAGCCACTCCTCTCCAGATAAATTTTATTTCAAAAACAAATTTTCTCAAAAGTCATTTTACCATCACAACTCAATCGAACCAGAGCACCTTCACGTTACCCCACTCTTTCAGTGTCTTTTATGGGGAAGTTCATGCCAGTAATGGTTTGGTGTTCTTGGGATTAAAAGGATTAAGAATACGCAGGCAGACAATTTTCATTTCCACTTCGGTGCACCCATCGTAAAGTAGACATTGCCTTGTTTATGGCTCTTTGGACCAGACTGTCTTGAACATTTTATGGCATGAGACCAGACTGAGGAGGCACCCTCCCCGTGCCCTGGGACGGGCCTCACCTTGCACACTGAGAGAAGTCTCCTGGGTCTGTTCTCTCTGACACCAGGGTGCCCAGGGCATGCACTCCCTGACTTTGACACCCACAGGTGGATGCCTGCAAATACCTGCCCAGTCTGTACAGCATAGCATAGTGGGCTCTGAGATGGTATGGGTGCCCACAGGGAGTTCACAGGACCTGGAAGGGTACTGGGCTTGTAGGGGATGGCTAGAAAATGTTGGCCAATTTGTCGATGGGAAATTCTGGGATGATGGTCAGGCTTAGCAGTTTCAGTAGGAGGCTCACATGGCACTAGGTGTTCGGCACGTGTCAGCAGACGCGTTCAGACTGAAGACAGACCAGCATGCAGTTTCTGAACACTTACCCCCATGGCCTCATACATCTAAATACAGACCAAAAATGATGCCCACGAATGCCTCGGAACAGGAGTTAGGATCTGATCGTGGAGGAGAGAGCACAGTTCTTTCCGGTCAGTCAGCTCATTCACTGCATAGGCCTCTCCCGAACTGGGTTTGTGGGGGGCTTAAAAAGAGCAACCTAGACTACAGGAAACATCATTTATGCCTGTCCCCCCTTTTTTCCCTCTTTTTTTCTCCCTCCCTCCCTCTTTGCCTCCCTTCCTCCCTTCCTTCCTTCCTCTCTGCCTCCCTTCCTTCCTTTCTATTTCTTTTTTCTTGGTGAGGTATAATAGGCCCACAGTTCTCAGATGTTAACAGATTTTTACATGAATGTACACCTGTGTAACCCAGACTGAGGTAGAGTCTGTTTCTGGCATCCAGCAAGCTGATGCCCCTTCAAGTCACTACCAACCCGCACCCCAGGGGTAAGCACCATTCTGACCATAAATAAGTTTTATATTTAGGTCTCTTTAAAACTGCCCTTAGTGCTAAAATACCCTAAGTAGCCCTCATTGTATCCCTCTGACCTTGCCCAAGTCTGGGTTGGTATGTGAAGCTCCTCACTTTGAAAATTATTAATAATAATTATTGAGGAGTTAAATTGTGCCTGGCAATAAGTGTTTTTCCATCTGTTCTTTCACTTAACCCCTGGGAACACAGCCTGTGAGGTAGATCGTATTGTCCCCATTTTACAGATGAAGAAACTGAGACTTCAGGTTGTAACAGGAAGCAAGAAGTTTCCAGAACCAGGAAGTAGGGGAGCAGCATTGGAACCTTGCTGTATCTGATACCATAGTCTGTATTCTTTAGCATTGTGCCAACAAGCGTTCGCCTCCGTTATACTTAGAAAAGCTAGCAAAGCCAAATTATTTTTCCTATAAAATTGAGTTCAGTATTCCCTCGTAAAGCTGGAGAAGAGATTCTAGAAAACTTGGCCAGACCGCCTTGCCGTTGGTTATTGTGGCAACATTTACTGCCCAGTGGTCAGAGTCTGAAACCTCTCTCTGTAATATATGTTTAAATTCAAGAAATAAGTTTACTCAAGTTCACTAACAAAAATGCGCAAATACAAGGAAAGGAAAAGCTTTACAGAGGAAAATACTCGAGCCCCCACTCCCCTTTTTTTGTCAACACACTGCTCAAAGGAAACTCAGAGTAAAACGATAAGCAAGTCACACACTTTAATGTCTTAAACTATTCCTCCAATTGTGGAACAGTTACTGGGAAGTAGTGAGACTAGAATAAGGTTCAGTGAGATAATGAGGATAAAAGAATTGGGGGAGGGGGTCAAAAGGCAAGGAATTACTTCTCTTGGGGGAATGAAATGATTTCTCTCTTGTTTACTGTTTAGGATCCTGAAGAATTCTGGGGGTTTTTTTGTTTGTTTTTTTTTAGTTAATCTACTTTATATTTAGTAGTGTGTATATGTTTTTTTTTTCACAACTCACACGCATACACACTGTATTTTATTTTTACAAGAGACAAATAAACTGACACCAAGCATTGTAAGTGGATGACCACAACAAAAGCAACAATGATTGCAATTACCAAACACGAAACACATTCACACTATGTCATAATATTGACATTCAGTCCAGTAATCCTCCACTGTAGCAGCTCCTTTACTTTGCAGTGAAAACTGATTTGTATATTTTTTGCCTCTGAGTCCTTGTGGGATTTTTTTTTTTTTTATTCAAGAGTTCTGTTTTGTATCACATAGATCAAAAACAAATGTATTGGTTTTTACATTACGTTGTATTTTAGTCCTTCTTCAGCCCTCTTAGGTTGTAAGGATTAGTGCCTTTCCAAGCACAGAATAACCAAGCTCCCAACAATGAACAAAGAGACCAATGTTTATGAGGCACATGCTGATGGAAGGGGAAGCAAACTCAAGCACGGCTGAGTTCAAGCACCTGACAGTAGTCAAGCGATTTCGTCAAGTCTTCCCAGTTTGAAAAGTGATTTTAAATGTTTGCTTGTATAGGAAGAAACATTAGTTAGCATCAAGCAGTGGACACTATTCTTATTTCTAATTAAAATGGAATTGCTGCCTTCTGAGATATCATAAGGAGTATGAATAAATAACCTTCTAGGAAGAATTTCCTCTTAAGGAATAGTTCAATCTAATCAGCTGATATTAATAGAATCAGGTCCCTCCTCCTCTATGAAACCTTATTTGATCAGTACCTATGACACTAGTCTGTAATTCCATGTTCACTCCCCAACTGGAAATCCCTATTGTGTCAAAAAAAATTGAGCATGTAAATCCACAGCTCTACATTTATGTTAGGGCCTCTGGGTAGAGGAAAGAGGTCATATTCATAGGACCGAGTACCTCATTCATTGATATAACTTTGACACACTATAAACTCTTTAAGGACTGGGAACAAGTCTTATCTCTCTCTGATCTTCCACTATATCTAACAAAGATCTTTACATAGTCCATGTGGTAAATGATAAGGATGGTTGTGTTACATGTTTATATAATGTTAGGTGACCCTGAACAATTAAAACTATTTCTCTACTAGCAGCCTCCACATAATTGGTAAACATGGTGAGTCTTGAAAAGAACCCCTTACACACAGTCAAGTCTTTTCTGGAAAAAGGGATGTCACACTTGGATTCTCTCACTGGGGCACAAATAAGATACTTTGGTAATTATTTGTCTTGCCTACTTTAGCTGCTGATTGCCCAATACTTTCTCCCTGTAGCAATTTCTCGAATTCTTCACTGCCATGCTTTAGTTATATATATGTACACAAACTTTAGAAAACTGGAATGTAATTGATTCGCATTTGTATTTATCTAAATGTTAGTAAAAATGTCTTTGGAAAGAGTAGTTGGGAAAATGAATTGATGGCCTGTACCACAGTTCACACATTCCATAGAACTCAGGGATCCAAATTCTAATAGGAAAAAGAGGCATGGTCCCCATTATGGGGTTGACAAAGAGGACTGCTTGGTTTCTGATGTACTGTGCTCCTCTAGAAAGTTTTGTGGAACCAGCCCACAAGTGAACAGAACAGTGACTTTTGGTGAACATTTTTAGGTAGCGATGACTGAGTTTAAAATAAAAGTTTGAGTTTACAGGAATCAATTTATCTGGAACAGAGGAATCTTTTCTGAAGTTGGTAAATCATGCCAGAGTTTGGCTCTTACCGTGCAGGGCTTAAAGGGGGTGGGGTGGGGGACAGAATGTCAATTTCCTAGATGTGGTTAACTGTGTATCATCAGGAGGGAAATGAACTTGTCATTGACTTCATCTAGCCAAATACAACTAACTGATGGAATTTTTCCACTCTTTAGTGTCTTGGAATAATTCCCTTCTCCTAAGTTCACCCATGCCAGTAAATAGGTACCTTAAAAAAAAAAAAAACTAACAGTGCGAGAATACTTAGTAGGTACGTAAGTAAGCACCCTCTGAGAAAAACAAATGTCGCAGCCTATGGCAGTGAGTCATTCCTAATTCACATTAGGATTAAATAAGCATGAAAATCAGAGTCCATTCCGTACATAATTACTGCCCTAACAAAATGGAGTGTGAATCAAAATCAAGTTGTACGTGTCTCCATTGTATCTAAGGGAAGTACCTGTTTAAAATGATTGAAACTTATTTAAGGCAAGTTAATCTGTGCAAACAGCAGGGCGAACGTAAGCAACAGGGTTGGGGCCGCCAAGCCAGGGTACTAACAGCCCAGCAGGTTGGCTCTCGTAGTGTGGGGTTAGGCGGTGTTCTTTTAGCCACAGCCGTCCAAGCGGTGGCACAGGCAACACTAAGTTTTCAGAAGAAAATTTCTTCATGGATCTTTCCTTATTTAGTACTCCAAGGTGCTGGCTATCTGGGAAGCTGACCCCCTTCAGCCCACAGCGCTCTCTCCGGGTCTCCTCTGAGTGCCTGTTAATTCTTAAGAAGTCAGCCATCAGACATTTACGAAGTGCTTACAGCATCGCAGGCACTGTGCAGGGTCCTGCACAGGTGAAGTGGTGAACTTGACTGGGTCCCTTTGTCCCCTTCTAGTGCCCAGTGCGGGAGACAGACAAACAGGCATTCACGTTTCGTTGTCCCGAATACTGTGGCAGGGGAGGTCCAGATGCCTTGGCACCTCTTAGGAAGAGCAGTGAACCTAATTGGAGGAACCCATGAAAGCTTCTTGCAGGAAGTGATGGGTGGTGACCAGTGAGGAGCGGAGAAGAGTGTTACAGGCAGAGAAAACAGTTTCTGCAAAAACCTGAACATGAACACTCAATATTTATACCTTTTACTTCACGTTTCTTGACACTTAAATCTATATTTCCCATTTTAGTGTCAGATTAAAAGCTTTTTTCCCAGTGGAAACTCTTTCTTTAGTGACCTTGGGTCTCCCGCACAGAAGCTGCCACGGAGCCTGGTGTTTGGTAAGAGTTTGACAAATGTGAGCTCCCTTCCCTCTTGCCTGGAGCACTCACACTGGAGGCTGAATACTGCTGCCGCAGCCTCTTACGGGAGCTGGTGGGGAAGAGCGGAAAGAGCAGAGAGGCCGGCAGGCCCTGGACCAGGGAGAGGGCACCACTGAGGACAGACAGGGCGAAGTGAGGAAAGCTCCGGATGGTGAAGACACACCTCACTCATTTGCAGTTTTTTTGTTTTTTGTTTTGAATTTTATTTTATTTTTTTATACAGCAGGTTCTTATTAGTAATCTATTTATACATATTAGTGTATATATGTCAATTCCAGTCTCCCAACTCATCACAGTTTTCTTAAGGCCCAGCATTAATAGACTTACCCTAGGGCTTCCCTGGTGGCGCAGTGGTTGAGAGTCCGCCTGCCGATGCAGGGGACACGGGTTCGTGCCCCGGTCCGGGAGGATCCCACGTGCCGCGGGGCGGCTGGGCCCGTGAGCCATGGCTGCTGAGCCTGCGCGTCCGGAGCCTGTGCTCCGCAAGGGGAGAGGCCACGACAGTGAGAGGCCCACGTACCGCAAAAAAAAAAAAGACTTACCCTAGATGAGCTCCTTTGAAATATGGATGTTGTCACTGAGCTTTAAAAACTAGAGTCCGTTTGTGTTATTTTAAGCCTCCAGACCCTTAGCCTAGGAGTTGAAGGGCAAAGTATGGAGAAAGCAAGGGTTCAGGGCCAGAAAGCGTACAGATTGGGGCCTTCCCACTAGCTCTGCTGCTTCAGTTTTGATTCGTTATTGAGCTTTCAGGTTTGTTCAGTTCAAACTCATTGATCCTTGCTCTTAAACAGTTCCTCATTGATAGTTTCTTCCCATATTGCTAATCTAGTAACCCTAGATTCTTAATCTCTTAATACAGTGTCCTGCACGATGATTCCTCTAGGTTTTAATAATATCCCTTATTTTGAACTTCGAGGAGAAACAGCTGTATAGACTTTTTTTTTTTTTTTAAAGGAAGAGAGCTTCTGGGTCATGTCAACATACACCGAGTAGCTATTATTTGCCCCGACCTTCTCTTAGAGCATGGAGACCAATGCATCTGGTATTGTTTGTCCTCATTGCTCTTCTCAGTATTGGTCTCTGCTCCCAACCAGTGCTGTGCACAGAGTAGGTGGTCAACAGGCAGTTGTGAACGTATGGTGGCCGGCAGGGCCTCTCTACTCTCAAAATACACTGGCCTAGCTCCTGAGATAGTTCCGAGCTTGTAAGCCTTTGACAACGAGCAGCTGTCCTCACGGGCAGCCTGTGTGAGTGAGGGGTTTTTAGATCGGCCTGGGACTGGGAGGGTTAGTCAGGAGTCTTAGTAATAAGCATGGCTCTGGCTAACTTGTACAGAAAAGGAATTTGCTGGACAGAGAAGGGGTAGGTCACAGATACAACAGGCAAGCTGGAAAATCATGGGGAAAATGGGCAGGGGCCAAGGAGGCCGGACACAGCCAGGCCTCTTAGACATGACCACGGCACACCCCAGCGTGGGCAGATCACAGCCCCTTCACCTTTGTGCCCTTGCCTCAGGAGTCACAGGAGTATTGAAATGGCCACGTGTGAGTGCCCCGTGTCCCTCCACGATTCACAGCCGAGGCGCCTTGCCCATCCACCCGTAGCAAGTCAGCTACAGTGGCGAATTAAGACAGGATCTGAGCAACAAGAGCACAGCCTCCACCCTACAATTCCTGTTTGTATTTCCTCATTCTGCTTTCCCCTTCTGTTGGTGGCGGCGGTGGTTTGCCATCGTGTTGCTCCCTTACAGTGTCACTTAAAATGTAGTCAGTCTAAAAAAAAAACCAGCAGACGTTCGCATCTGTTTGTGTGGCAGACAGTCATTTTTTGGTCAGTTAGAGAGGAACAAGAAACTAGGGCTTTGAATGGTCAGGTTTGGAAATGGCTCATGAAGGGGAATTGGAACTAACATTAGTCAAGCGCCCACCCTGTGCCAGGAACTATGATGAGTTCTTCACATATTATCTTATTTAAGCATGACAGTAAGCCTTTGAAATGAGTTATTGTTATCCCCATTTTACAGGCAAGGGGCCTGAGGCTCAGTGAGGATCACTCACTGTCCTCACATCTTGTTGATAATAAGTCAGAGCCAGAGTAATGTTCCAACTCACATCTGTGAGACATCACAGTCTCTCCTGCTCGGTCTCCGGTTCTCTGCCTTACTAATCCTTACGTGATATCGCAGAGAGTCCCTGTTTTGGTGAATGTCCCCTAATCCTTATGTCACTGGTCTTTAACCAATTTTCCAAGGGCCCCAAATCTAGATCATTGGTAGACCATTAAAAATAAGATTGACAAGCCAATGAAATGTCGTTATTGGGAAGTCAGAGCTGGATGACCACACACGCAAAGACCTTCTGGTCTGGAAATTTGGGTGGGTGATCCGGAAGTGAGAGCATGAGAGAACAACCAGGCTGTCTGGTTTACTGACTTCTCCTGGCACGTGCACTGGAGCAGGCAGTATGGACCTGGGGAGGATGTGGACGGTGGAGCGGATGTGGCTCCTTCTTCGGGGAGCTTACAGCTTCTCAGGAGCTCCTTTAGTGCACATGGTCTCCACCAGCCAGTGGAGACACACGTGGTTAGGATTTTGCTCTGCAAGGTGCAAGTCTTGGTTCCCGCCCCCACCTTGCTTCTAGGCAAGATATTTACCCTCTATAAGTCTCAGTTTTGTCATCCATAAAATGGGAGTGATGGTAGTCCCATTTCAGAGAACTTGGAAGAGAATTAAATAAGATCATCTACGTGAGGTGCAGCCTGGTGTCTTTAGGGTTTTCTCCTGGCTCCACCTGCAGATGGCAGAAGCCAAGTCTTAGAATTCTGTCTCTTGAAAGTCATTTCACAAAGGCCCAGGCACTTAGAAGGTGCTCAATAAATACTTGTCACTTAATGGAAAAGAAACAAGGACATGGACCGGAGTTCATCTCAGCCTAAATGCTCATAGCACTTTTCATTTCTTAACATACTATTTATTGTTATGTTAATTGATGGTCAGTTTCCACATTAGAATGTAAGCTCCATGAGGGCAGGGCAGGGAATTTGTTTCCTCTATGCCAAGAACAGTACATGTTACACAGTAGTTGTTCAGTAAATATTTGAATGCCTGAATAAATGGTCTTTTCTATGAAAGGGAACTAAGCTGGCTAGAAACCTGTGGGCAGCCTCTGCCCTGGAACCTCCTGAGCCCTGGGCGGACCATCCCACTGTCCCACAGGGACTCCAGCCATCCTTGCGTTCTTGCTGGAGGCCATCCGTGGGAAGCGGCCTGTGCCTTCCTCTGGCCCCAGCTCCAGCCAACTCACCTGTTGGGCCCAGGGCAGAGCTTTCCAGATTGGCAGCTGCTCAGTTTGATGTTGTAAGACTCACTGAGAATTGCTGCCATTTGGATTTATGATTTTAATTGTTTTATAGTTTATACTTGTGCCCTGCAGTAATTTTCCATTAAATCAGAACACTTACGTTTCAAAAAAGAGCTGATGTGGTTCTGGGTATATATACATATATCTTAACAGCTAATCTCTGGCAATAAAAACTGACAGTTCTCAACAGATGAGGAAATTAGCATTCGTTTAATTAACTTCTGTTTGAAGCTGTTAGTGCATGAATATAGTGATTTTCTTTTTTTTAGCCTGATAAGATGACAGATTTTGCATTTGTATACTCTGAAGGTTCAAGAGTAATTGTTGTTTCTGTCCCTGTTTAGCATGAACCAGTAGGTAGAAATAAGTTGCAAAATTGGGAGGCGACCAGTAACTCCAAATATAGTCTAAGAAGTCACATAAACTTCTACTGATTTTATGTAAAACGTGTGCTATATGTACATATATTATACTATATATGCATATAATATATAGAATATAAACACATATATCCAAATAATCACACCAAATATTCGTCATATATATTAATCCAACTAGAAGCTTTACCATAGACATACTTTATTGCATGTGTGTATATAAGCAAGACGACTCCCAACATCTCTCTCTATATATGGTAGGTATTAATCCTACTGTATATTTATTATACATATGTGCAGTTGACCCTTGAACAACACAGTGGTTAGGGGAGCCAACCTTCCATGCAAAAATCCATGTATAACTTAGTCAGCCCTTCGCACCCACGGATTCAACCAACCATGGAGTGTGTAGTACTGTAGTACATATTTATTGGAAAAGAATCCATGTATAAGTGGACCCATGCACTTCAAACCCATGTTGTTCAAGGGCCAATTGTACTTCATTATATATACCTTATTATATACACAGTAAAGTATCTAGTATGATTAATATATGAGAGAAAGAGATTGAGAGTTATATGTTGCCTGGGCTCATTCTCATGCTACATGTTAACTACTTTTGGCATACATACTTCATTATATATATATTTATATGTGTAAATATATATTCACTGCAGGGCAACACATAACTCTCAGTATCTCTCTATATATCAGTGTCTCTCTATATATTAATTTGATATTCTCTATACTAACCATAATATTGATATATATTTTATTACATATATAATAAAGTACATATACAATAATATATACCGATGTATGCATGTAATAAAGTATATAGCATGACTAATATGACATAGAAATGTACATATAAAGAGAGATGTTGAGAGTTATATATTGCCTGGGCACATCCTACAGCACGTTAGCCACCTTTTTAGTTTTCGCTAAAGTTTCCGTTTTTGCCACAGCACTTGCTAAAAAAAAATTCACAAATCTTGATTTCTTTATTGCAGAATAGAGTATTTGGAGGACTTGTTTGTCATAGATCTGAATCCCCAACACATTGCACATTCCCGTGTTTAATTTGGTCAAAGCACTTGCATCCTGTTTGAGAACTATTCCTCTCCCAGACCTCGCCACTGTCTCCACTGGGTTGAGCTCATTCATTGGTCCACTGGCTGACCCCACGCACTGGCTTCATTAAGAAACCAATTCAAGTATGTACCCTGAATAGGTAGAAATTGCTACTTCTCATGGATCCTCAGGGTACCTCAAGAATAGAAAGCTCTAACTGCTAAATCTGAGGGTCTGCTGTGCTCTGTGTGTGTACCCCATGCCCTCAGTACACTTCCATGACCTTGATTGTAATTGAAAGAGACTTTGTTCAAAAGCCAGGTATCACTTTTTCCCAAGGCAGGGATGGACCAACCTTTTATAAGTACCTCCCTCCATTGAATGTAACCTACTACTATTTCATCCACCGCTATGGCCAAACAACCTGCTCTACTGTGAGGGTACATTCTGCTGGTGATCTCCAGCCAAGTCAGGGAATAAGCAGCACTCTGAATTTTAGCTGATAGACATCAGGAAAACCCAAATCCTGCTCCAGGAATGGTCCTAGGGTTAAAAAAAAAAAAAAAAAAAAAGCAGCTGACTCAAGCTGGACTCAGAGGCAGGGATAAGGAGGTGGCCACTAGGAAAGCCCTGGAGGGGACCTCAGCCCCCTCCAGGCAGGATTTGCGAAGTGGTATTGAGGCTGTGCCCCCTGCCCCATCTCCTCCACCAGCTCTCCAGAGTCTTCTGACCAGTCTGTGCAGGTTCCTGGGGGAAGTTGCGTACCAAGCCATGAATGCCTACCTTAGCTTAATGACATTGAACAGATTTGCAGGTCATTCAGAAGGGCTTGTAGTTTGGGGGAGAGTGAGTTTTAAAGGGAAGGGAGTAAAGAAATACCCTGAGTACCCCTTCAGATGGCACAGTAGGTAGGGAGTGCCAGGGAGGGCAGCCAGAAGGCAGTGGGCCTGGTGGAGTGGAGAGAGGGACCCGGGAAGCTGGGCTGTTGTTAAGCTGGGGCGCCAGTGCACCCACTCACCCGGAGGGGGCGGGGGAGGAGGGGAAGCTGCTAGGTCCTTCTTGGTTGGAGACTGGAAGGCTTCTGGAAAACACAGAGCTCCAGTGGGTTTTTTCTGAATGGGGATTCTTCCTATGTGGAGACGAGACCGTCTTATACAAAGACATGTCTCCCAGTGTCACTTGCAGAATTAGTGCTTTATTTTTTCCCCTGAGTGGAATTCTGGAAATTCCTTCTCTTTTTCCCATTGACAGGTTTGACATTTTCTTTTCTTTACTAAAGCTGTTCACCGGGCCAGCCCTGGTACATGATACCTCTATTGATCTGGCAAGTCATTTCTTGAAATGTAAAATTTATTATTATTATTATCACTACTATTATTATTATTTCTAAATTGGAATCACAAAGCATGAAGAGAAAATATCAATAAATATAAATAAAGCCAAGGGACTCTACCTCCTGGGCCTCAGTTGGATAAAAAGAACTCTGAGCTACTGAATCACCAAACTTGAGACCCGTCAGCAGCACGGCAGTGACTGGCCCTGCCCTTTGGTTGAGATTGTCCCTCCTCCTTGGGCCTCCTGGGCATCCAGGCTTGTGAGTTTCCTCTCTGATGGTTTCGTTGCAAGTCCCACCCATTAAACGTTGGGCTTGCTCACAGACCAGTCTTAGCTTTCTCCTCTTCTCACACTATACTATCTATCTTCTCAGAAGATCGCACCCACACTCATTCTTTCTCCAGCCCAAACCTTCCTATAGCATCACCTGGCCATCACGTGCAGTTAGATGTCGCCAAGGCATCTCAGACTCAGCATATGCAAATTGAACTACTGGTCGACCCCTGCCCTCACTCCACGACCTGGACCTCACCAGCACATAGTAGGTGCCCCGTAAATATTTATCAGGTGGAGCATTGGAGGTACTCTTAGCTCTAATCGTATTTGTTTCATAAACTCCACCAGATGTGTCCTCCCTGATGAAAGAGAGGAAGCTTTCACAGGTCCTTGCCTCATCCTCATGGACCTGTGCATCCCCCTCGATCTGAGCCGACGAACACACGTGTGGCATGAACACACCGTGTACCTGTCCCTAGTGGCATGTGTGCCTACACGCACGCGCGTTCACATCCCTGATCAGCTGAAAAGCGCCACTTGGTCTCAAAGCAAATACCTTCTGTGGCCAAATTAAACAAATATAAATGTACAACTTCTTTTTTTTAAGAATAATAAAATCTGTTTTCTGTCCTTTAGAGGTCAGTCCATTTTCAGCTCTCTGGCCTTGCCGGAGGCCTCTGATATCCTCCAAGTAACTTGGGTGACCCCCGCTTTGCAAGAAGACGTGCTTTCCCTACATCCCCCTCAACTTGTCGGGGTTACATTTGCGTTTCCTCAGCTCTTTATCTGGGCTGGGCTGACCTGCAAGGGGCTGACCACTCTCTTAGCACGTGGCTTCTTGCGTGGCTGCACACGGAAGCCCTATACTTTCTGGTTCTGGCAGCTTGTCGTACTGACAAAGGAGCTTGAGGAGTAGTTTTCTGGCCTTCCTGTCTGGGAATTAGGGCCCTGCCTAGGGTTCCATAGTCCACTTCCGCCAGGCTCCAGGCACGCCCCCAGAAAGGTTACTCTTGGTCCTTTAGCTGGAGTGGCCCTTTCTGTGATGACAGAGTGCTGGCTGGGCTCCAAGCTACAAATCACTGGGCCCAAAAAAGGCGAGACCGGCAGCCCTTGCCTTCTGAGGGCAGTGGTGGTGTCCTGTTTGTCCTTCTGGTGTAGAACTTACCATTCCAAGTATTCCGGACTCATTCATGTTCACTTCTCCCTCGAGGACAGGGACTGTGTCCTCTGTCAGTGTCCTCCTAGCACCAAAGCAGACCCTGAGTGGCAACTCAGTAAGTATTGTGGAGCATTATGTAGTAGGGCCAAGTAGGCAACGGATGTATTAGGAGTTGTAGTCATGCCATTAACTAGACTGTCATTAGAATGGACTTAATACAGATCCTGCTCATTAGCTCATCCAGGCACTCAGCAAACATGGAGTGCCAGGGCCTTCGCAGGGCTCTGGGGACCGAGATGCAAACACGAAGACGTAGTTCTCGTGGAGCTCACGTGAGGGAAGCCGTAAACTCAAGGGCATAAACAAGCAAAGTAATTACAAATTGTGATCACTGCTGCAAAGGAAATGACCCTGGTTACTGAGAATACAGGAAGGGTCGGGGGCGGGTGGTGGTGGGACACTTTAGACAGGGTGGCCAAGAAAGGCGTCTTTGAGGAAAGGAAAAGGAGGCAGAGACTCAGATGGCAAGGAGTCTGTTTTCCAGGGAAAGGGAACAGCGATGTGGCAAAGGTCTCAAGGCAGGAAAGTGCTCGGTGAGCTTGAGGAACTGTCAGACACCCCTGTGGCTGGACAAAGGGGAAGGTGGCTCCAAATGAGATGGGGAAGGGCCAGCCCCAGGGCCAGAGTAAGGCACTCAGATGCTAGTCTGACTGCCGTGGAAGTCGCTGGGGTCAAAAAGGGGTTCTTCCTGAGTATAACCAGAGGATGGATTGGAAGGTGCAAGAGAACATCAGATTCAGCTGCCTCTGATGGTTTGGGCGTTAGTTTTAATATTTTTTAATAATAATATGTTTTAGTAGTTCCGTACATTATCTGAAAATAAGGTCATCTGGCTGGAGGGGCCATGATCCACAAATTCACTTCTCTACTCACTCATTCCTTTGACCAACAGGTATTGAGAAGCTAGGATGCTTCAGGCACTGGGGGGATTCCCAGGCCCCGCCCCCATGGCGTGGGCCATTGTGGAAGACAGATACTCCCAGTGGGGCCTGGGTTTGCCAAGACATGGAGGCAGGAGACAGCCTCACACATCTGGGAACCACCCCCAGTCCCCAGGTTTGGATTGTGAGGGGGTGGGGTGAGGGATGAGGCTAAAAGGCCAGGCTGGTGGAGACCACACAGGGTCTTGCGCACCATGTTAGGAAGCGAGTTCATGGGGCGCCCTGGAAGAATGCAAGCAGGAGGAGAGCGTCATCTGATTTACATTTTGTATAAAAACGCCTGCTGGCAAAGGTTTGCTCCAAAGTGGAAGGGGAAACATTTGGTGTCCAACAGCTAGGACTGCAAGTTCAAGCTTCATGTGCTCCAGCTGCCTTGGCTTCCCAGGGTCTTAGACGAGAAGGATCCTTGGGGATTAATTTATCCAGCCATCATATCTCATATTTGAAGACAGTAAAGCTCAGAAAAGCAGCTTGCTTGAGGTCGCCATTGTCCTTGGTCCTGGTCTGTGCGCTGAATCCCAAATAGCCATTTCGAAGCCAAGTTGTTTGATGACCTGGAGAGGAATGAGGGGACTAGGTGTAAGTATCATGGTCAGGGCAGCCCATCCTACTTGCTGGGGACACAAGTCAAGGTCTATTTCCCATCAGTGGAGGTCAGGATATTATCCATGAGTATTAAGGATAAGGATTTGCTTTCATTACTGTGGGTTAAAAGAAAAAAGTAATTGGAAAATCATGCTATCAGAGAAGTGATCCTGCAGTGATTCCAAGTCTTAATGCCCAGGTAGAGCCCCAGGCTATGTATTTTGGCCGTGAACAGGGCTGCTCTTTCACACCTCGGGTTTTCAGCTGTCAGTGTGGTAGCTTAAAGTCTGCTGTCTTCAGACAAGGGGTCACCTGTTTGGTCAAAACAGCAGTGTCTAGCTTATCAGTTGCATCTTGTAACCATGTTGCTGTGAGTCAAAAGCAGCCACCCTCCAAGAGCAACAGTTGTGTTCCCAATCCCACAAAACGGCAAAAACGTGCTACAGTTTTGTTTTGTTTTTTCCTCCCCAAGCAACATAGCAAAGTGATTAAGAACGTGGGAGCTGATGTCAGACAGCACCGACTCTGTCATTCGCCACCTGTGTGTTCTGGACCAGGTCAATAACCCCTGAGACCGTCTTTAAAATGGAGATAATAATAGTCTTACCAGATTCATAGGCTATTTGTGAGATTCAATGAGTTAATGCATATAAAAGATTTACCCCCGAGCCTGGCGTGCAAAAGCATTTGAGAAAGAAAAATGGTGGTTATGATTTTGTTCCTAAATGATTGAGCTTTTCCTGTGAAAAGACTTGGAGAAAGATTTCTCTGCAGACTGGCCCAGAGTGAAATATTATCGTCAGCTCTCAGGTATCAGCACTGATACGGAGAATTTTGTAATCATTTACCTTGGTTCTGAAAGCAAGTTATGCTTTTCTATTTGATGGGGAGGCCGGGGGTACACTCTCCTAGGCTTCTCGCTTGCCATCCCGTCGTAGGGGTGTAGGGTCGTACTTGAGTGACGTGGCCTTCCTGGGAGTGATGGGAGGTGGCTGCCACAGAGAAAGCTGGAAGAAAGGGTGATGGCTCGTCACCAGCACTGGCGACCACCTTGAGGGGAGTCTGACTGCATTGAAGGGGCAAATGGTCTTTCTCTTGAACATACTGTTAAATTTATGGAAGTGTTTGACATCGTCTGCCAGAAGAGCCTGGATTCCCATGTGATTAACCACAGTCGTTCACAAGTCTCCACTACTTGTCCAAAAACAAGCAGAGTTCCTTCATAACCTCGCCCCGAGGGCCTGCTCTCTGGTGATCCAAATACTTGGCATCCCGAGAAGTAATCTTTCTCATCTCTTATCTTCAAGTAAATGGAAGAATTTGCTGTCGTTTCTGTGGCACTCGGGCCTGAGCTTTGTGGAATTAGCCTGCCGGTGGGGTGAGCATACCAGGAAGTGAGGGCATTAAAAAAAAAAAAAAAACAGTGGAGCCAGGGTGAAGGAGACAGGAGCATATGGATATCTTCCTTTAGGGCAAGTTTACAAGTCAAGCAAAACAAAATTTTTTTCACTTTTTTCTTGTGTGTGAAGGGTCTCACAGGTGTCACCCCTTTGCTGACTGCTCTGTGGTTTACGGAAGAGTTTTCTGGCCCTTATTCTCGGGGAATCTGCCGTCAAATTGGGACACTAAAATCTTACAAATGGCAGAGGGTGAATTTTCAGCTGAGATGGCTGAGGTGCTATGGGAGGGATGGAGGACTTCACCCGGCTTCTGAAGTGCAGGCCCCAGCTCACCTCCCTAGGCTTTATTGCCCTCCAAGTTCTTCTGTAAATTGGGGATGATGCTACTCATTGCCAGGGCTGCGTGGTAAGAGAGATAAGGCATGTGATAGCCTTAAGGTGTGTAAGCCTGGAGCTTAGGGACAGGTTACAGCTGCAACCACAGCAACCCTTCAGGCCCCATTCCCAGCATGGCATCCAGGTCCTGAGAAGTTTGCTAACTAAGGGTCTGGAAGCTGTCACAGCAATCCTGATTAGAAACACCTGTATTGCCCCACCCCCTACTCCCTACCTCCCACCCAGTTGTTTTCTCCCCTGGGGCTCTAGGTGTTCCCATCAGGTGTCATTCCCCAGGCCCAGTGGAAAGGAATCTGTGATTTTTCTCACTGGACTGGACTGAAAGTTTCAGTCTCTATCTGTGTCTGTCTGTTTCATTTAAGTATCAGTCATCACTTTCTTTCATATATTACAGTTGCATATGCTTCCTATTTTTCATCCCACAGTGTCTCTCTCAGTGGCTTATACACAATAAGAGGTAATAAGTATTTTTCAAAAATTCTAGTGACTTGCCCTCACGTGGCAGGTGTATTTTAAGAAGTGACTGTTAGAGATCCGTGGAGAGGACAGACTTTCTGGGGTAACTGCCATGTCTCAGGCACTGTGCTAGAGCTTTCATGTCAGTTACATCAGTCAACCGTGGCAGTATTCTTCCCATTTTACAGATAAGAAAACTGAGTCCCAATGATATTTTGGGCCAGCTGAACATCATCCAGCTTGAAAGTAGCCAAGTTAGGATTCAGATTCAGAACTGCCTCACTGCCTATCAGGAAGAGACAAGTTGGGGGACCCCCACCCCCCACCAGCATCTCAGATCAAAACATAGAGGCACCTACAACGTCTTAGACATAGCCATTAAGTGCATAGATAGCCGTGGGGGGCAGGGGCGTACAATTCTTAGGAGCCAAAATATGTCTTTCAAATTATCGTGGACACATTTCTAGAGAGAGCAATAGCTGATTCCATGTCATGTTAAAAGTAAATTTTTGTTAAAAGCAAAAGTGTAATTTGATCTACTGCAGATTTCGGCCCATCTGTAACAGATGTCCCTGATATGAAGACCTTCTGTACACCTTACTTATCCTCAGGACAAGACCATTTCTTCCCCAGCTCACAGCAAACTCACTTTAGGGATCTTCGCTTTCACTCACAGATCCCTTTCCCATTTTCCAGCCCAATAAAGTAGTGCAGTTGGGCGTAGAAGAAAAGCATTTTTTTTTCCCTCCTTAAAACCAACTGCAAGGTCTCACCCCTACCCCCATAGGTTTTATAGAATGTTTTTTTAAAAGGTATGTTGTTTAGGGAATTTCTTTTCTTGGTGCCTTTTGAGTTTCTGGAAGAGATCTGTGCTCCTGCCCCAAGGGAGCCTTGGTCATACCATCCTGCATCTAAATCAGTCCTTCCCTGTCAGCCACTGTGACCTCTTGGCCTCTGTATTCCCCTTCTCACCACGAAGCCTTCCTTATCCAGCCCAAAGGAATTTGGGTCCAATCAGCAGATGGAGATTTCCAGCTCACGGGCCTTCCATTTGGTGTAAGGTGATCACGGGTAGCTGTGTGGAGTCAGCTCAGTGCTGCTTCTTACCAGCCCTGTGACCTTGGGCAAGTGACTTGCCTTGCCTTGGGCAAGTGAGCCTCCATTTCTTCATACATTTAAAAAGGTGGTTGATGGGACTTCCCTGGTGGCGCAGTGGTTGAGAGTCGGCCTGCCGATGCAGGGGACACGGGTTCGTGCCCCGGTCTGGGAAGATCCCACATGCCGCGAAGTGGCTGGGCCCGTGAGCCATGGCCGCTGAGCCTGCGCGTCCGGAGCCTGTGCTCCGTAACGGGAGAGGCCACAGCAGTGAGAGGCCCGCGTACCGCAAAAAAAAAAAAAGAAAAAGAAAAGGTGGTTGATGATAGCAGATGTCAGCAGGGTTGGTGTGTCAGGGTTCTTGTCTCCTAGGATAAAATGGCAGAGGATACTGTAGGCAGTTGCACCCTTTCCTGATAGCCGGTGCATGGCTCCCAAATCCCTGTTTGGCTTAATGATCTGGGTTAGGCCATCTTGGAGCTTTGATCACTGTTAAGACTTATATCAGGGAAGTAGCTGTCTGCCAGAGGTCCTGCAAAGAGACGTTTGGCCACGTCTGGAGCCGTTTCTGGTTGTCACAGCTTGGTTGGGGATTGCTAAGAGCATCTAGTGTGTAGAGACCAGGGATGCTACTAAACATCCTACGGTGCACAGGACAGCTCCCCACAACAAAGAGTTATCCAGCCCAAAGGCCAGTCCAGCTCCAGTGTGCCAGGGGTGAGAAACCCTGGACCAGAGGGACAGGGCATATGACCTGCTCCTTACCCGCTTCTCTCCAGCCCCCACACAGCCCATTTGGACATCTGGCAGCTCGGGGAGTCAGGGAGGTTCCATGGAAGTTCTCACAATCCTCATTCTAGTGGAGAAAGTACAGTAAGGAAGCCTTCGATCCAGGTGCCATGTGACAGGGGCTATGATAAAGGTATTCTGCCTGAGGACCAAATTCTGGGAGCCCCACCCCCTAAGATCAGGGACTACCAAAGGTGCTCACTCTCACCATTATTCTTCAGTACTGTTCTCAAGGCTCTAGTCAACACAATCAGAAGAAATAAGTTAGAAATATAATCCCTGACAAGGAGGAGGTCAAAATGATCACTGATTACAGATGATATGGAAAATCCAGGAGAATCAACTGGAAAAACTCCTTTACAAAAATAAAGATGATCCAGTGTAGCGGCAGGACCCAGAACGGTTAGCAGAAATCAGTAGCACAAACGTGTGTAACAAGATAGAAAATGGAATGGGAGGAAAGCTCCTACTTACAATAGGAATGTGAAATATGAAATAATAACTTGGATTATTTAGAAGTAGATTCAGTTGCACTTAACACATGAAACCCAGACAACAGTCCTTTAAGTAAAGTACAAGTTTTCCTTTTTCTTATGAATGTTATCTGGAAGTATAGGTAGTCCATTCCTGGGATGTGGTCCTTATCTTTATGGTCGAAGGTGGCTGCTAGGACTCCAGGCATTACATCCTCATTCAGGCAATAGGATAGAGGAAGGAAAGCAGAAGTGTAAGGCTCTTCCTTTCAAGGAGACTTCGACACATCTGATTGGCTAGAACTTAGTCACATAACCACGCCCAGCTCCAAAGAAGGCTTTGAATTCTAGTTTATAGCTGCATCACTATGTGCATGGCTTAAAAGAAACCAACATTCTCTCACTAAGGAGAAAGTGAGAATGAATATTGGGACAACCGGCAGGCTGCCATGAAATATAACAAAAGTGTACTACAAGATCTACAGGAGAGAACTTTAAAATGCTCCTATAGGACAGAGGCAAGATTTGAACAAATGGAAAAACAAACAGTGTTATTGAATAGGAAGACTCAACATCATAGAAAGATCAATTCTCCTTGAGTTAATTTATAACTTTAAACACGTTTCCAATAAAAAACATCACTAGGAATTTTTTTTTAACTAGACAGATGATTCTAAAGTTTGTATGGAAAAATAAATATGCAAGAGTAGCCAGGAAATTTTGAAAAAGAAGAAGAAGGGGACCAGTCCTGCTGGCTATTGAAACATATTTTAAACCTACAATAATTTAAAAAGTATGGTACAGACCAATGTTATAGAGTGAAGGGTACAGAAATAAATCCAAATATATATGGACATTTAATACCAGTATTTATTAAAGGTGGTATTTCAATCAATGAGGAAAAGATGAAGTATTTAACATATTGGATTGGGGCAGCTTACTAGAAGTCTAGAAACAAAGTTGGATCTATACTTCACACCTTTTATCAGGACAAATTCCAATTATATCAAAGACTTAACGTTTATAAAATGAAAGCCTAAAGGTACTAGTGAGAAACCTTGGGAGAATGCTTTTATAACTTTGAAATGGGTAAAACAAAGACTTTCAAATGAAAACATAAACTCCAAAAGCCGTAAAATTAAACATCAATTCAGTTACATCAAAAGAAATAAGATTGGCCTGGCAGAAACCAGCATAAGCAATGTCAGAAGTCAGAGAGTAAGCTGAGACAAGTATTTGCAATTCTTAGCCCACACAAAGGTTGTTTCCTAATATAGAAAGAACTCCTAACAATCAATAAAAATCAAACACCACCAAAGGAAAATAGGTAACAGTTCACAGAAAAAAAAAATACAGATCACTTTTAAATATAGGAAAAAATGCCCAAACTTAACAGAGAAACCTAGGGATATACTGAAATACTATTTTTACCTATCAGACTACCAGACACTTGGTAACACACCATGGTAGCAAGCAGGGACTATCATATATGCTTATGGAGATGTAAACTGTTCAACCTCTAAGGAGGGCAGTTTGACAACATTCATCAAAATCCACATTTTTTACTATTTGACTCAGAAATTTCTAGGATATGTGTACAATTACTTTCATATATGCACAAGATGTCATTATGTACAAACTTAGTCACAGCAGCACTATTTATAATAGCACAATATTAGAAGCATCTTAAATGGCCCCCCCAAAATACGGTGGAGTATCATACAGCCATAAAAATGAATTAGGAGAGTCTTCATGTGTCGAGACAGAAAGATCTCCAATATAGCCAATATATAAGTAGAAAATATAAGGTATGAATGAGTGCACATAACAAGCTCCCGTTCAGTTAAACGGGAGGAAATGAATGTGTATTCACATTTTCTTTTTTACGTATCAAGTGTGACCAAGAGGATACACAAGAGGGGAAAGGGGTGTCTGGGGAACAGAGGCAGGAGGGAGAATATTTCCTGTAGGTCCTTTACACTTCGGACTTTATGAACACATGAATGTATTACCTATTGAAAAAGATTGAATAAAACGATTAATAGATCAACTTAATAAATAAAGGCTAGTTACATTGGCTCATAGGGAAAGGGATGTTGCTGTATTTGTTTCCATTATTTAAAAAAAGAAAAAAGAAAAACACCCTACTCCTTAAAAAGATGTCCCAGTCCTCAGAAGTGCCCTGGCCTTGTATTTGGGGACTGAGTAGAGAGGGATTGACGTCTAGGCAGGAGGCCCTCTTTGCAAAGCTGTCGGTCCACGAGTTTGACAGCTACCTACTGTGTGCGCGACCATGACCCAAGTGCCAGGGGAACTTTCTCTCAAAAAGAAAAGTCCAGTCACCCTGCCCTGCAGGCTGGGCTTCAGAGCAGGCAAGGCTGGGAAATGATTGTTCCCGACCCTGCTTCCCAGGGAGGCTTAGGGACCCCTAGGGAAGAGACAACACTAAAAGCCAAGAGGTAGAGAAATCTTAGGGCAGGGATGGGAGCTAGAAAGGCAGGGGTCTTGGCACAGCAGTGCTGGTAGGAGAAGGGGAGGGAAATCATGAGGGGACCACCGCCCTCAGCCAGCTGTGCCGCTAGCAGAACTTCGGGGATACCACCTTCTTTCTGCAGGCTCCATCCCCTCTCCCTTGCAGGGAAGGGCATTCTCTCTCCTCTCTCATGCTCCACCTGAGCAGGCATGGCCCTGGGCTTCCCTGAGCGCTCCCATCCCCTGAAACCCCACTCAGGAACTCACTTAGAGCCCGGGACAAGACAAATTTGGTCTCTGTGGTATGAGTATTTTTCTTTTTAAAATGAAACTGAGACGCCCAGAGAAATAAAGTTCCAGTAGCAGCCTTCCTGGCCCCCAGGGGTCTTTCAAGCTGTGCTAATCTTTCCTGTTACAAAAGGAAAGGAACATAAATCACTAACTCTTCCTTGGGACTTGGATTCCCATGGGGAGTTGGAGTTTAGATAAATACAGGCAGTGGAGGGGGACTCCAAGGAAGATGTCAGGCATCATCGACAGGACAGTGGGAAGAAATGCTTTGGCCTGGGGCCTCCCTTCGCCACAGCAGAGGGGCAGCTGCTGCAAAACATGCTCGGCCCTGGTGGCCGCCCTGGGCCTTCAGCAGGAGTGACTTCTCTCTCCAGGGAGCAGAGGGGCAGGGAGCCCAGGGATGGTGTGCACCTGGGCCAGGGCAGGCAGAGAAGAGCAGGAGGTGGGGAGAAACTAGGTGGTCCACCTTCTCTTGCTCTGAGTAGGAGCCCCCCCGAGCAGAAGGAAAGGCTGAGCCTGATGGGCCGGAAACACTGAGTCGCAATTTTCAGCACAAGGGCAAGGTTCGGGTTGGCTCAGAATCTTCTGAAATCTATTCCATTCGTACAAATGAGAACGAGTCCTTCCTATGACATAACAAAGGCTTTAAAAGAGAGTGCTTGAGCGATGGCATGCGGGGTCCTTTATATTTTGGGGGTTGGTGACTGGCACTGAAAGTCATCCACCACTGAGAAGGCAGGAAGGTAGGGGAGTGTAGTACACGGAGGCAGCGATGCCAGCCTTCAGAGCCAGGGACCTGAGCTCAGGTCACAGTCCCACCAGCGCCCTGCCACCTTACGGAGGTCACTTGCCCTCTTCCAGTCTCCCTGTGCTTGTTTCTGACACCGTCGCGCAGAGTGTGCTCTTCCTCGCTCTCAGGGTTGTTCAGAATACGAATGTGGTTTGTAGACTACCAGGTGCTTTCCGCAGGTTGTGGTTACTATTAGCGTGGGTGTTGCCATGGTGATCATGGTGGGCAAGGGTAGGTCTTGGAAGGGCAACTCTATAGACTGGAGAGCGTGTAAGGGGCCCTAACTCAGCAGGGCCGTGGATCAGCCTCTCAGCCACTCAAACGTTTGCAGGAAACCCGGCTCCCTCTCAGTTTCCTCGTGAAGGAGGCGGGTGTTAGGGTATCAAAGACCGGCTACTTTCACGCACCTCATCACAGTAACCCTTCACGCCAGCACATGGGGTTACAGACCAGCAAGGTGACTGCACCAGGACCACACACCCCAGTAGTGATTGCAACCCAGGCCGCCTGCACCCGAGTCATGCTCCCCTCACTGCTCCCCTCCCCCAGCCAGAGCGGAGCCTTGACCACACACGGTGGCCAGGGTAGGGACTCGGGGAGCCCTGGTCCCAAGGGCTCGGGCGCACTCTTCTTTCTGTAGCCCGCAAGCATTTGCTTAGAGCAGCACATTTTATGTGCTTTCTCTTTTCTCAAGAAGTCCCAGCTGTATGAGGAAATGGGGCCACGGGTGCAAGACAGGCTGGCCTTAGAGTGTTTCCTGCCCCACCTTTGCACTCGGGCCTGGATTCCTGACGGTGGCCGGAGTTCAAGTCCAGACGCCAGCAGGCTTGTGAGAAAGGCCCCTCTTGCTCTGTGTGCCGGGGAGTCGGCCTTCTTTGCAAGGCCCCCGCACCCCAGAGTGACTGCTGAGAGAGACCCAGGGTGAGGACCTCCATCTAGATCTTTATATGGGACAGGTCTGGAATTTGCAGACTTGCTAGGGGAATTCTTATCCAGAACCCTAGATTCTATACGAGATCTTAGGGGAAACCCAAACTGTAAAATAGGCCATATGGAAGCTGCACTGGCTGAGGCCTGAGAACCACCCAGCCCTATGGGACCTGGTTATTGCAACCAATGGGCCTTCCTTCCTGCACCCAGACCCTTCCCCTGCTTGGCCTTCTTGCCCCTAAGAGACTGATCTTGCAAATGCGTCGTGCGCGCTTGTGCAGGCTGGGGCTTCAGTTACCCTCGGCCCCTCAGCATGAATTTCAGACCCCCCCCTTCCTGGCGTTCTGGGCTCTTCGGGTTTGGTTTCAACATGTCTGCCTTGCCTCACCATTTACTGGGACTCAGTTCTCTGGTCTCTTCACTGCCTTTTGCATGTACTGTGATGGCCTTCCCCTCCCTCCCACCTTTTCTCTTCATGCTCTGTCCAAACCTTACCACCTAGCCAAGCTTCTCTTGAGAGTCAGTTTCCTGGGAGCCCTCCCTGCCTGCGCCAGCCATCAATGGTCTCCCTCCCCCGCTGCCCCCAGAACACAGCAGCTCACATAGTCCGTGTCCTGTAAAGCAGCACCTGGTTCTTATGTGGTTCAATGTGCTTCATTGGTGCCAATGGGTGTCAGTCTTGTCCCACCACCTGATCCCCATGGTTAACTGATAAAGGGAGGGGCCTAAGTTCCTTCTTTCTCTCTTATCAAGATCTGAATAATATGAATTTCAGCATGCAGTAAGGCTTCCGTAAGTGCCTGCCGGCTTCTTTAAACCAAAGCAGTGTGGAGACATTCCTGAGGTTACAGAAGCTCCTCCCTCAGGCTGCAATGAATGGGGGGCACTTTGGGGGGTTGGCCATTGTGGGCAGGAGCCCTGGACTGGGGTTGGTTGTTGGCAGATCAAGCCTCGTTGAAGACTTTCCTTTCTGTAGCAGATTTCCCTGAGATGTGCATACCTCTCCACCTCAGAAAGGTCATATTGGGATGAGTGAAGCATTAACCATGTGGTTCTGGCCCATCTTACAGGGATTTGAAACTGGACAACATCCTTCTGGATGCAGAAGGTCATTGCAAGCTGGCCGACTTCGGAATGTGCAAGGAAGGGATTCTGAACGGTGTGACGACCACCACGTTCTGCGGGACTCCTGACTACATCGCTCCCGAGGTAGGACCACGGACAAAGGGCCGCCTCCGCCTGTTGCCAGGGCTGAGGCCTGAGTCCATCCCCATAGGCCAGGGTCATCCAGCGGTGCTGGGGAAGGCTCTGGAAAACCAGAATGGATTCCGGGGAGGAGGGAGAAAAGGCAAGGTAAAAGGCCTGCCGATTTCTGCATAAGGAAGTGGTGGTGATGGGGAGATGATGGTGAACTGAGAGTAGCAGGCCATTCCCCAAAGCTGGCCAGACCCTCCCTGAGCATCCTCTCACCCCAGTCCAGAACTACCAGCGAAACTAGGACCAGGAGATGTTTGTTGACTTGTATGATTGCTTTCATTTTTTTAATAACCAGAATAAAGGAGAGCCATTGATAAAGGCAGTGATTAGCTTTATCAGCTATAATTGGCCTACAGTGAAACCAAGAAGTAGTTGCCATTTCTAGTGCAGCAGTGATTCCGCATAGCGGGCACACAGGATTGAGCCAGAAGACGAGAGCGCCTGGGCCTCATTTTAATAGAGATCAGAGATGTTCGTGGTGAGCCTCGCCAATAGGTTGCCTTTCATGGGAGTTGCTTGGGTGTTTTGTTCATCGTAAAGTGTTTGTTTGCCTTCAGTTTCTGCGGGTCAGTCTTGCCTAGACTGAGAGATATCTAGTGTGGTATGATTCAGATTTAAGACACAGTCTGTCATAAATACTTAATAAAAATGGTCCTGAGTGTTCTGACACGTGTGAGATGAGAAGGAAGTACCAATCCCCTTTAAGCATTGTCCATGGTGGGTAGGGGTTAGCACGGCCAGATTTCATTTCCTTCCAGTGGGCATTGTTTGAGCACCTGCGAGACACAAAGCCATGTGGGGATGAAGAATTGACTAAGACCCTGGTGGCTCTCCTAAAATGACTTTGTGTCTAAAGAGAGTGACGGATAAGTAAACAATGAATTAAGCAGAATAAATAGGTACACAACACAAGACGGTAACCTCAGGGATCGGGGGGGGTTTCTTAGAGCACCTGGTGGATGAATTGAGTTGTAGAGAATCAGCAGGATTTCCTTTGGTGGTATGAAGTGGGGAGCATTCCTAAAAACAGCAGGAAGGACTGGAGTGGGCGTGGGGCAGGCAAGGAGGCTCAGTATTCCTGGGCTCTGAATCCTTTAAGGCAGGGCTATGTTTCTAATCTGGGTACTCGCAAGCTCCAGCACACTAGTCAGTCTCTTAGTAATGGTTTGTTGAATGAATAAAGGAATGAGAACTTGTGATACTCCAACATGAGCAAAGACCAGGGGATGAGAACATTCTTGGCCATTTTTAGAAAGGAAGATAGTGTGGCTAGAAGAGAGGATTTCTTAGTGCTCTTAATGAACAAGATTAAGAAAAAGGACCAAGGAAAGTGGCCTTTATTCTGTAGGATCTGTGGACCCACTTAGGGTTTCCCAGCAGAAGGAGGGTCATCATCAGACCTGTCCCAGAAAGAAGACAGGCAACAGCAGTGTAGATCAGAAGCCAGAGGGTCAGGGAAGGACGGTTGAGAGTCTTTCCACAGCCCAGACAAGACACGGGGAGGCCTGAGGAGGGTCATAGAGTAAGGATGGTAATAGGTAAATCCTCACTGGAACCTCCATCTTCTAAAAGATCTGAAGAATAGAGATTTCAGTCTGTCTCTACTAGTATGTTCTCTTAGCAGGGACACTAGGAATGTAACCTCCAAGGAGAAATCATCGCAAGCAGGAGCTCTCGATTGAGACGTGCTTTTTCTACCGCCTTCCTCGTTCACTCTTTATCATCAGAATGCTTGGTCCTAGGCCCTCTGAATTGATGCCAGAGTCAAAGGGGTGGCAGCCCAGTGTACTAGTCAAGGACCCGGCCCAAGAGAAACATTCACTTTATGATGAACGGAACACCCACACAGCTTTCACAAAAGGCAACCCATCGGTGAACTCGCGATGAATAACTCCGGCCTCTGTTCAGAGTGGGCCCCAGACACTCTTCCTTCCCGCTCCACACTTGTGCCAACGCTGCAGCATCGCCACTCCACGCGAAGTGAAATCCCTGGTCTTACTGTAGGCAAATTACAGCTGATAAGGGCATCGCTACCTTTATCGAAGGGTCATCGGGAAGATTAAATGAAATCACGCCGCTAAAGCATTCAGCACAGGGCCTGGCCCACGGGAAGTGCTGGGTCAGTGGTGTCTCCGTCACAGTCACCGTGGTCGTTGGGTTGTGCGGTGCGGTGGGGAAAGCACGGTCCTGAGAGCTGAGATTCCAGGCCCGACTTAACCACTAATGCCGCATGTGAGCCTGACCAAGTGGCAAAACGTTTTTGACCCTCAGGTTCCTCATCTTTCAAATGGGAAAATAATTCCTGCCCTACCCACCTCATCAAGCTATTTTGAGAATCTAATGAGATTAGAGCATGGAAATGCTTCAGAAAGCATAAGCCTGTATTCAAATAGGAGGGGTTGTGAGACACCTGGCTAACCCCGGAACCAGAGACGCGTTCTGAGGCATTAGCTCTGCCCTGGGGCTGTTCCTCCCACGGCGTGCCCTTGGCTGACCTCCATGGCAGCCCCTCTCCTTTCTCCATGCCCAGCCCCCGCTCCCCGTCAAATGGCGGCCAGCCCTGGGTAGCGCCTGGCGTCATCAGGCCCAGTGCCCGCTCTTCTACCCCAGCTCTGACCCATCAAGGGGCTGGCTGCTGCACCAGGTGCCCTCCCATGGCATGTGAAGCCTTGCCCTTCTCACCAGCTCCATCCGTGACAAGGCGATTAGGAAACAGATAATTAGGGCCAAGCCTAAGGGGAATTTTAGAAAAGATGCCACCCAAAATAGGAAGGCTCTGGAGGGGCCTGAGGAAGGGTGGGCAGGGCTGCTCTGTGGTTTCCCCAGCGCCATCCTGTCTGAGCACACGCAGGGCCACCTGGAGGCCACCTCCCCACCACACCGAGGAGGCACAGAACCCAGCTTCCTTAGCACCAAGGCCCTCAGAGCCCAGGAGAGAAGGGGGCATGCCCAGGAAGATACACACGGTGGGCACACCTGGCAGCCAGTCTCCCTGAGTGTTGGAACTGGGCTGGTCACAGGGGTAGGTTCAGAAAAATATAGAGCCCCCACCCTCTGGTGGCTTATGGATGCCCTGGGGAGACAGCTGACCATGAAAAAAGTAGCTCAGCTGCTGGTAGTATGTGGAAAGTGCCTGGCAGATCTTAGGGCAAGGGTCTTGGGGTGTCAGAGGAGAGGAGAAAAGCTGGAGAAATCCGGGAAAGCCTTCTGGAGGAGACCTTGAAGGTGGTACCACGGTGAGCCAGGCTGGGCCGCTGGGTCTTTCAAGGTTGAGGGAGTCTTGGGCTTTGGCTTTCCCTTTGCCTTTGGAACAGAGCAGAGTTACTGGCTCCTCAGTGGAGCCTGTAGCTCTGACCTTACAGATACCCTGTGCTGACCACTGGGCTGAGACCAAAGGCCCTAACCAAGCGGCTTTACCAGCCCCAAATAATTTAAAGTTGGCTGCATTTGCTCACATTCCTTCTCATTCTAAATTCTGAGGAGTCCTAAAATGTGCATGTTTTTACTGTTTTCAGAATGCTTCTGCCCATCTTTTGATTTAATCCCAAGCAATCTACAACCTCTGGAAGGGCATTTTGAGTAGACCCCAGACAGTCTAGATACTTGGGTTCAGCCTCCTCTTCCATCTTAGAACCTGAGAACTGAGCTGGAGCCTTGTTCTGTAACGAGTTACCTGAGAAGTTACCTGCCTGGGGTGTCCTGCAAGCTGGAATGGCCTTTGCCTACTTGGGGGGGAGTCCTCAAAATACACCCCCTTTGGGTACCTGCACTCCAGCCGTGCTTCTCCACAGCCTTCACCTTTTGGAGTTCTTTATAGAATGACAGCGCTGAGAGCGGCCAGAGATGTCCTCCCGCCCACCCGCCTGTCTCTGGGCAGTACCACGCCTGGTCTTGCTCTGACTGAGCATTATTTCTGCTCTGAGCCAAACACACATCAGTGACCTGCTACATTCTATATAAACGTGGAGACCAAACCTTATAGAAGAAAAACTGGATTTGGTACCACCTTGTAATTATATAGAGCTTTGGAGTTTGCAGTAGGTTTTCAAAATCTTCCACCTTGATTAATCTTGTGAGGTTAAGCTGAGAATCTGAGCCTCATCTGATACATGAGGAAGTCAAGTGACTGGCTTGAGATCACCCAGAAATCTAATGCCAGACTTGGAGTGAAACTGGATGCAACCTGGTTGATCTTCCATCTCCTCCGGCACATGGCCAGTGCTGAAGAAAACTTGGGATGGGGCAGTTACTTGCTTTTCAAAAAGTTCTGCAGCTTCTTGACTCAGAGTAGAATTCCTCTTGTGCACTGACATTCTGATTCTGTTTGTAAAACTGCAGTCCTTACACACCGTTCTGCAGGAAGCCCATGGTGTTGAGTATTCAGCATCCTGTCATACGTGCATGTAACCTAAGTGACTTTGACTCCACACACTTGGTCAGAGAGAGAAAAGAGAGGCAGAGAACGTAGATAAGAAAAATGGCCACCATCAAAGATAAAATGCACCAGACAACCAAGGAGAGGATTTGATTTGAGATCTTGGAATAGGGAGAATGTTTATGGAACACCTCAAATAAAAAGAAGCGGGTCTGGGGCTTCCCTGGTGGCGCAGTGGTTGAGAGTCCGCCTGCCGATGCAGGGGACACGCGTTCGTGCCCCGGTCCGGGAAGATCCCACATGCCGCGGAGCGGCTGGGCCCGTGAGCCATGGCCGCTGAGCCTGCGCGTCCGGAGCCTGTGCTCCGCAGCGGGAGAGGCCGCAACAGTGAGAGGCCCGCGTACTGCAAAAAAAAAAAAAACAAAAGAAGAAGAAGAAGAAGGGGGTCTGGGGCGTTATAGAGGCAAGAAAACAAGGATTCATCAAGGAGCTGTAGGAAAGTCATGGGTCTTTTCTCAGAATATGCAAGAGCACAGTGGTCCTGTATGATTAGAACACAAATGGGTGGGGAGACTTATTAACTCTAGTTTCTTTTCCAAGAGCACAGGCCTCCTTAAATTCAGCATTGTCACCATTTAAAGAGGACTAAGATTCCGCTCACCGTTCCACTCAGTGAGCCGTGCCCTGGGCTGAGCATGCAATGGGAGACCCAAATTTGCTGCACGCACTCACTCACCCCAATTTTAGTGTCAAAAATGTGCACAGCTTTTTTTTTTTTTTTTTTTTTTTGTCGGTACGCGGGCGTCTCACCGTTGTGGCCTCTCCCGTTGCGGAGCACAGGCTCCAGATGCGCAGGCTCAGCGGCCATGGATCACGGGCCCAGCCGCTCCGCGGCATGTGGGATCCTCCCAGACCGGGGCACGAACCCTCGTCCCCTGCATCGGCAGGCAGACTCTCAACCACTGCGCCACCAGGGAAGCCCTGTGCACAGCTTTTTACATGGCCCTCAGTTCAAGTCAGGAACTTCATCTGGTGCTCAGGCAAAGAAGCAGTCTGCTCCCCCTGGAAGACAGACTGTGGGTATTGGTTTTTGAAAGCTGGCCCCCAACATGGTGCCTCCCAAACTCAATTTTCACTCAACTTGCTGATTTAGAACCTAATTTTATGTAAGGCAGCTCCGCCCTACAAAGGAGCAAGCTGGAAATAGAGACGCGCGTCTTCCCACGAGCGCTGGTGGCGCAGGTGTAGCCACGGAGGGCAGCTTTCGGTGGACCCTGACGTTGCCCGTCTCCCAAACAGATCCTGCAGGAGTTGGAGTATGGCCCCTCGGTGGACTGGTGGGCCCTGGGGGTGCTGATGTACGAGATGATGGCTGGTCAGCCCCCCTTCGAGGCCGACAACGAGGATGATCTGTTTGAGTCCATCCTCCATGACGACGTGCTCTACCCGGTCTGGCTCAGCAAGGAGGCCGTCAGCATCCTGAAAGCTGTGAGTCACTGGCCCTCACCCACCTTCTGTTCCCCTGGCTTTCCCACCTCTCTCTCTCCCCGCCCACTCCTCCTTTCTCTCTCTCTCTCTCTCTCTCTCTCTCTCTCTCTCTCTCTCTCTCTCTGTCCCACCTCTGCTCACTGCTGAACAGAAGGGGCGGAGAGCAGTCACTGCTGGGAGCTCAGGCCCACTGCACCCGCTCCTGCCAGAAATGGGGTCTGGGACAAATTACTGTTGTTGTGGGAAAGGGACACCATGTCTGTGTTTCCCGAGGAAGGCTCCATGCACCTGGGTCCTCCAGTGCTGTAGAGGGGTCAGAGCCAACCCCTGCTCCACTGGGGTCACCCCTGCGGCTTGCACTCTGGGGGCTGGACCCTCCTTCCTTACCTGCACCCATGGCCTGTCTTCCTCCGGGGCCTGCAGTGGGGGAGGGAAGGGAGGCATTGCGCACCTGTGTCCGCGACAGCATCGCTGATCAAAAACGATGCGTCCACTCAAGATCCCTGTGGCCACGCTGGATCCAGATGTAATAGAGAGACTGCCCCCCCACCCCCCGCCAGCAAATAGTCCCTCACAGGTGACAGTGCTTAGTACGTGCTCAGCATACCCGTTGCTGCATTGTAAGACACTTGTACTGTGGCAAGTAAGTGAAGTTACCTGTCCCCCTTGGAATGCTGGGGGAGCTGAGGTGCACGGAAGGTAAGCAGACCAGCTTACCTGGGAACGGTCACCCCGCTGGACTGAGGCCATGACAGCCCAGGAATCTTGACTTCCGGTCCTGGCTCCTTTCGCCCATCAGAATGCCCCACAGTTCAGAGTTGGCGTGCCTCAGTCACGGAATTTGCCACATCCAGATACCCGCTCTACCGTGATTTAGTTTTGTTTTTTCAATCGAGTCCCCAAATCTACCTAATTATATGTATTTTATAAAGAAATGTTATATAGCTATCATAAATGGAAAGAGTATCACTTGTCATAATTAATTAACATAGATTATCCCATGAAAATGGTAAAAATGACCTAAAATCATTTCGCAGGCATCTGGCAGGGGACATGTATCATGTTTTGGAAAGTGCCACAGCGGAACATGTTGCTTCTTTCTGCAGTTCATTTTTGCCTTCCTCTTCCCTTCTTTCCCTCACCTCATTTCTTTCCTCCCTTCTGCATCTCTTTCTCTTTCCCTCCCTCCCTCCCTCCCATTCACTGATTCAACGAACGACCGTTTGTTGAGTGTTTCCGGCGTGCGGGGCATTGTGCTAGATGTGAGTAAGCACTGGTGAGTGTAACAGCCGTCATCCCTGCCTTGTGGAGATTGTGGTCTAGCAGGAGAAGGTGGGCAATAAATAAAAAACACATCCACGTGTGGTCACAATTGGGATAAGAGCAGTGAAGGAAGCAAACGGAGTCTGCTCATTCACTCAGTCATTTATTCAACACGTATTTATTGGGCATCTAGGATGTGCCAGACGCTATACCAGGTGCTGGCTAAGGAGAAACCTGCAGCACCTGAGGCGGCCAGAACACCCCCAGCAGAGCTGGTCACTCACCCTGGGCCCTGAACACCAGCCTGACGCATTTCCCTGTGAGCCCCCTGCTGGCACCCGAGGTGGGCCCTTTCATTATGGATGACCTAGAGCAGTGGTCTTCAGCTAGGGGTGATTGTGTCCCCCATCATCCCCCAGAGACATCTGGCAACGTCTGGAGATGGTTTTAGTTGTTACAACGTGGAGGGGAGGGGTGCTATTGGCATCTAGGAGGTAAAGCCCAGGGGTGCTGCTAAACTTCCTGTACTGCACAGGACAGCCCCCAAACAGAGAAGTGTCCAGTCCAAAATGTCATTAGCATAGAGATTCAGAAGAGGTCACGCCTGTGTCAGCTGGTTGGTGAGGGTGCAGTCTCTGGGAAAAGAGAAGAGCCTGTGGCTCGGGGTCAGCTTCCCGAGACGCTAAAACCTGTATGTTTATCCGTAGCCCTGATACTTCCCCTCCCAGAAGTGGGAGGACAGGAAGAGCCGAGGGAGCAAGGAGAAGTCTTCTACTCCCTTGGCCTTGGAACACTTCACTTCCTCACATTGTCATCTGATTCTAGGGCCAGGCCAGGTTTTCCATGACTCTGGCCACTGATCTGTGTCTCTGAGGGCTGCTGCCTACACACAGAACTCTCCAGAAGGCCATTTGCACCAGAGAGTTATGCAGTGCACAACCTGTGCAACAGTAATGGCATTCCTGCTGCCTCCCTTCCTCAGCACTGTGCCCTGAGGCCCAGGCTTCAACCCGCTGCTCACTCATCTCAGAGTACTGAGTGCACAGTGGGAGCCAGGCACTGAGCCAGATGCTGGGAAGATAGAACTGATTCCTATATCATAGAGCTCACCAAGGAGAAGAGATGTTTAGACAAATTATAATTTAAATAAATGAGTAGCATGGTGTCTTAGATGTCCACAGAGTGAATCTGGGGAGGCTTCACAGAGGAGGCAGCATTTTGACTATTTCTTAGAGGATAGTTAGAGGCTAGAGAGGGGCCTTGGACCAGGCAAGTAAAGGATGCAGTAGGCGAGCAAGAGAGACTGGCTACAGACTGAGTAGTTTGTGTGTGCCAAACTAAGGGGTATGGACTTTATCCTGTGGGCGATAGGAATCAGGGGTGGGTAAGCAGGGGTGACCTCTGCCAGCTGTTCGATTAGAAGGATGAAGTGTGTTGGCACCATTCCTAACTCCTCACTCTCTCGTCCGTGGCTCCCCTGCCTTTCAGGGGTGCCAGGCAGGAGGCAGGAGGAGGCTCCTACTGCCCAGGAGAACCTCCCTTGCTGATGAAGCCTAAAATGCTGTCATTATAGATTTATCCCTTTGGATTATAATTTGTCCTCTTAGGTTCCTTTGTTTAAATCTAAACTTTCAGCCTTCACCCCATGAAATATAATACTCAGTCTCTGACACACATGCACACACACACCCCTACCTTTATTCTGGGTGGCTATCAGAAATATTTCCACCTACCAGCACTGATTTGTTTCAAGGTTATGTTACTATACGTCTGCTCAGTGAAATTAACATTTGCCCTCAGGACTGACTCATTTAACAGGAATAGTCATTTCACCTGAGTGTGTGAGGTCACAAGACACCAACCAAAAAGTACAAAACGCATCAATGTGTTTTTTACAGACAGGCATTGAGAAGAAGTAAGCCTTTCTTTTTCTTGTTTTTTATCTGTTAATCTATGTGGGGGTTTGTGCTAGAGATTACAAAGTCAATTTTTTTTAAAAAAGTAGGAGGGCCTGGGTCCAGGAAAAGGAAAGAGGAGGAGGTGCCTTTGATAATTGACCTTTACATGAATATCTAGTCTTCCTTCCTTCCCTCAAAAAGGACTGCTGACCTCTCAGTATGAGTTTATCAGACCTCAGTCTCCCTGATGAGAAGACTTGAGAATCTGAGTGGGAATCAGAGGGTCAGAGAGTCTGAGCTCCTAATCCTGACTTGATAACCTTGCTGGCTGTTTGACCTTGGCCAAGTTAATTAACTTCTCTGTGCCCCAACTACCTCACTTATAAAGTAGGGATCATGATAGTACCTCAGAGGGTCACGCTGGATGAAATGAATCAATGCGTGTATATGTAATACTACGTGTAGCACGGTGGCTGGCGCACAGTAAGTTCTGTGTAAGAATTAAAGAGCACCCTGAGGGGCAGAGCCCCCGAAAATGTAGAAAGTGGGCTTGGGAGGTGACGCTAAAGATGCTGCCTTGGCTGAGTTCCGTCTTCCCCTCACAGCCTGTGCCTGCCGGGCCTTTGTCACTGATTCCATCTCTCTCCTCATCCCCGCAGTTCATGACCAAGAACCCTCACAAGCGCCTGGGCTGTGTGGCGGCGCAGAACGGCGAGGATGCCATCAAGCAGCACCCGTTCTTCAAGGAGATCGACTGGCTGCTCCTGGAGCAGAAGAAGATCAAGCCACCCTTCAAACCTCGAATTGTAAGTAGGCCGTGAGCTCGTTCCGCGGCGCGGGCGGGCCTGGCTCCCATGCGCAGAGGCGGGGGTCCGGGCACATTTTACAGCCAAGATGACAAGGGCAGGAGGTCGCCAAGAGGCCCCCTAAAAGAGAGTCTCCTCGGGCCTGGGAGTTTACTGTCGAAAACACGTAACCGGTAGCGGTAACCAAGGTGATGATTTATATGGGACACAGAAGAACCTTTTGTAGCTTAATCAAATTTTATTTATCTTGATCAAAAATTATAGATGATACTGGTTTTCCATGTGTGGTAGCAATATAAGGTTTCCTTATAGATAAGCTTTTTTTTTTAAATGAGTCAATTTAAAGAAAAATGTTAAGTAACTAATGGTTGCAGTCATTCTGTGGAGCGAGCACAGAGCGTGAAGCTGAGGCTCAGGGATGGCCATTTGCGTAAGACTGTCCCCCGGACTGCCCATGGGTGCTGGCTCTATAAGACGCTGTTTCTTTAGGCCACATCTCTGCTCTCTCTGATCCACTCTCCCTTCGGCCTTCACTCCAGCCTCAGCACACACTCCTTCCAGGTTCTTGGGCCTGTTGTGCTCATGCCAGTCGGAGGAGGGTGCAATAAAGGGTGTTTGAAGCTCAGAGGTTGGAAAAAGGAATAGGCCTGTCAATTCCGGGCTTAACTCAGAGACCGTGTTGTGGCAGTGACCTTCTGCTGGAAGGGGAGAGGGCCGGCGGTGCTCTCCTTAAACTTAGAGAGAGAGAGAGAGTGGGTGTGGGTGTGCATGCGTGTGCATGTGTGTGTTTGTGTGTGAGGGGGGGAAATTCTTATCTCTGTTGGATCCTAGCCAAGGAGGCAGTCATTTAGACTGAAACTTTGGGTAGCCAGCTGGGTAGCGTCCTGGGGGCAAGGGAGGGTGTGTAACATAGGAAGTTATAGGGCAGAGCCCCAGAGTCGTGGGGCTGGGGTCTCGGGCAGGGAAGAGATTATCCATTCGGCCCTCAATCACCCCACATTCTGTCAGAGGACCCCTTCTTCCTCACTTCCAAGTACAGAAAAGACCCTCCTGTGCTTAGGGAATCATCAGAGAGGAAATCTACTGTATTCCAAGACATTTTCTGGGGGGCAGTGGTTGAGAGTGCAGTGCTTCTCAGAAATGTTTCATGTCGGGGGTAGCTCGCAGCTGAAGGGTGTGGTCCAGGCCTCAGCCAGATGCGAGCATGGCAGGTGAACGGGCCCTGGACACGCGGTCCTGTCTCCATTCCTCGTCGGCTTCCTTCTTGGGTGCTCATGATTTTCACTGGCTGGCACACAGCCTGGAGCAGGCTAAGTTCAGCTTTACCTTCTTTCTTTGCTAGCATCACCCACAGTTCTGGGGCCTGTCGTGCCAAAAGCCCGTGCTGTGGGCTCGGGACAGGGCTCACCGCGTGTACCAGCCTGCCTGAAGGCCGCCCCACCCCATCCCGAGGGTCTCTGAAGGTGGCCTTTAAGGACAAGATGAGCTGACAAGGTTCCCCAGACAAAGTGAGGGGAAGCAGGAGACCAGAGGCCAGGCAGAGGAGGAGAAACCAAAGACTCAGATCTGAGGGTGAGATGTTATTTTAGGTTCAATCTAACTTAATCAACCCAAAGAAAATTGAGACGTAGAACTGAGTAAGGAATCCAGGCCCAACAAGCAGGAACCTGGGACGAGAGCAGGGACCAATCGGCCAGTGCAGGTCTGCAAGATGACTTGGACTCCAGTCTAGACACCAGCTCAACAAAAGGACTGGACACTAGCCTTGTGGGGGGGGAGGGGGAGGACTTGAGGCGCAGCTTTCTCCCGGGGATGCAGCCTGGAGGGGACAAGTGCCAGGGGACCATCAGCAAAGTGTGTGAAGGGAAGAGGGGGCCTGGGTGGGGCAGAGGCAGACTTTGCTGAGAGGCCACAGGGAAGCAAGGAATTCGGGAAGCTCTTTGTGATAAAAGGCGCAAGGAAGCTCTAAAGGATGGATTCGCAGAGGAGGGTCTCTCACTGGGGTAGAATAGTGGCAGATCATCACTCAGATCCAGTGCAGGTGATTCCTCTGAGATGGCCACAGACCCGAGTAGCTCTGGTCTCCAGGAGCTCTTCCCAAAGCCCTAGCAATGCCAGGGGCTCCTCAGCGGGGCTTCCACCCTCCAGTCTGAACTCTGAGCCCAGTGAAAATGCAGACCCGAGCGGAGCGACACTTTGAGCAGTCCCTGGCTTCCCTGGAGTAAGGGGAGGGCAGGAAGGACAAGTGTGAGATGTCTGTGGACCTGCAGGGTGGGCAAGGAACCAGACAGAGGAAGGGGGAGGAATGAAGCATGAACCGGGAGGCCGAGCAGGTGACCCAGTCCGCTATCCTAGAGCTGCCCCTGGCCAGGGGTGCAGGTGCTCCTGCAGTCGGGGTGACGGCCCCCCAGGAACCAGCAGTAGAAGCCCATCCTGTGGGTCAGGTGGGACTACCTCTCTACCTAGAGCACAAGGGCCCTGTGCTTCCCTTCCCAGGGCCTCCCCCCGGGTCCCCAGCCTGGGGCCAGAGGGCAGGACTCTGCTGGCTTCCTTCGCTGAGGGGCTCAAGCAGGCTTCCAGGGGCCGTCCAGGAGCTCCCACCGAGTTCAGAACTGTCTTAGCATTCCTAAAGACTGAGTTCATCATTGCCTTGGAAATCATCCTCTGTGCATGTTCCTCCTCACCCCCCACAGACCCCCAGAGTCATCCTCAGCACTGCTGGGGGTCAGGGGAGAGGGCGTTTATTTGGTTGGTGTGAATTCAGTTTGGAGGAGAGAATTAGAACATCCAAAGGAAGGGTAAGAAGGGAAACTTTGTGTTATGTGTGTGTACAAGAGGTGTTTCTGGTCACATTTGGAGCTGAGTAATCCATACTGAGTTCTCGGCTATAGGTCATTCAAGAAGTATTCAGGTTATTTAGATCTCTGATCACAGCTATATCCTTGGGACTAGAGATTTCTCTCCAGAGAAATACTAAAATCGGAAAAGAAAAGAATAGTGTTCATCTAGTCAGCAGGTTGGAAAGGTGTCCCAAATCTGACCCTTAAATGGAAACGCGTTTCTGAAACATGTTCGTGACACCACCCTGAGCCATCTGTGGGCTTGTGTACAACAGAAACAGATTTTAAGTTGAATTAAAGCCCACTGCAGTGGCGGACATACTGTGTTTCTCATCTCTAAAAGCCCCGTAAGGCCCATGTGAAAACTCACACAGGTGTTTATGAGCCATCACCCCCTCTAACCATCTCAGGCCTCACCACGGGGGTGTGGGACTGCCTGGCTCAGATGCCAGGGGTGAGCATGGCTCTGTGCTCCAAAAGCAGGGTCAGCCTCACCCCCAGACAGAATAGATGGCCACACACAAGAGATCATTGGAGAGACACTGGGAAGCTGAGGTATGTCTCCACAGAAGTCATCTTCTGTTCACGGGGCAGGGAGTTCCAACACAGGACAGGCTTCCCGTGGGCTTCAGGTATCACATAACTTGAGGACACATCAGATGCCTTCCGAGGAGAGCAGCAGAAGAAAGGTTTTGTCGGAGGGAGGAGAGAAAACTGGTCTGGAGCCTGACATTGGGAACAAGTGGCCAAGATGGTGGGTCACAAGCAGCCAGGGATGGTGTGAGTTTCTTAGATCTTAGGGACAGACTCCGAGTTAAAGGAAGCCACTGTGAGAAGGAAGGGGACAAGTCTATGAGCAGGCATCTCCAGCCATGCACCTTGGTGGTGGCCTGGAGAAGACACTGGGCATGAGTTTTAGCAGCAAGGAAAGCGATGCACAGACTCCCCTATCTCATGGGGCTGAAGAGCCCCAGGGCGCTCGGTCGAGGTCCTGGGGCTCGTGAGGGAACTCCAGGGCTTGTCTTGCTTCCTACCCATGCCCCGCTGACGTCACACCAGGATACCACTAGTGCCCAGGATCCTTCTGAGTAGCTGCTCTCCACTCCTCAGCTGGCCCTACTGGATCTGAGCACCCTGGGGGGCATCCTGCCTGTCTGATTCCGGAAGGAGTTGGTTTTCTCTGGCTGGGGGGAGACTGGGTGAGGTCATGTCATCCAGTCTAGGAGTTACGAAGAGACAAGACGTAGTGGCCTATTTTCCACAGCTCCTGACCGTCCCCACTCCCCCGCACAGACGGAGCCCCTCCACAGCTGGTGGGCACAGCAGGCCTGCACTCTGCCCAGGTTGGCTCAGCTGGAGGCGGGGGTCCCTGGATCACCCCCACAGGGGCTGAGGATATGGCGGGAGAAGAGCTCCCAGGCCTGGTTTCCATCCCCTCTGCAGGAAGCCTCGCCCCTCTGAAGATATCACCCAGGACACTGTCCAGATCCGTAGCTGGAATTTGGCCTCTGGGCAGGTTCCATCCCGTACTTCAGTTGGCTGCTGTCCCCTCCAGGCCTTTGCCTTCTTGAGATGTTTGCTGAGCTGAGACTTCTGCTCCCTGGCGCCTGAGCCTCCGTATCTAACCACTGCCCTGACTCGCCAGCTGTCAGTATTCCACTGGGTTTCCTGCCTACAGCTTTTCATCCCTTTGCACTAACCCCACTCCAGGACATTTTTCAGTGGCTTTTGCTTCTGCGTGGAGATTTCCTTCTCATCTTTCCTCCCAGCTGTCTTATCTTGTGTATTCTCCCTCCTCCACTTTCCTTTTTATGCTCCTCCCATCCACCCTTGATCCACCCACATACTCTACTGAAGTTGCACAAGCAGTGTGCTCTCAACACCAAACCAGAGACCTGGTGCCGTCGTGCGCTCAAATCCGTTTTCTGGGGGTGGCTGGCTTCAGAGCAGGGCATACAGCAGTGGACAGGTGGGGGAATAGAAAAGCCAGCGAGGCTGGCTCCACGGCCTTTGATGCTGGAAAAAGTCGCCAGGCGTAGAATTCACTGGTCCATCCCACTGGGGATTTGCTTCCAAAATGGCGGCATCATGTGCTGCCGTTAAAAGGAGCCCACTTAGCTTTTGTGTTACCATGGGCTTGCCTTCCTTGGGGCCTGTAGGGGAGAGAAGTGATGTGTTCGGTATGGTTGAAGGGCATCATCCAACCTTGTAGATCTTGGAGGTATTTTGCTCCCTCCTGGCTTCTCTCCTGCACACACCTCCCCCGCCCCAAACGCATTAGGCTCTGAGACTATGGCTCCTGGGGCTTCGGCGCTGGAATGGGGGGGAAGCCAGCAGAGGAGGGAGAGGTCTGCCTCCCCAGCAGCCTAGCTGTCCTCAGTGAAAGCCAAAGCCAATGAGGGAAATGCCAGCCAAGTAAACTTCTCTTTGTGTACGTGTTCTCTCTTTTCAAGTTTGCTTCAGTGTGAAAGTCCCTCTTTAAGGTAAGGCCTCCAGAGTGGGGAGTCTTTCCAGGTAGGTGAGCCCTCAGGCCGGGTAACACGGAGGCCCCTTTCAACCTCATGATCTGTTCCATCCAGCCATCCACACTGCATGGCGGGACCCCCAAGGGAGGCCTTTCCTGCATGCTCCTGCATGACTGGGCTGTGCTGAGAGAAAACTGGGAAGTGGGCCTGAGACCCTCACACCCTCACCAACTCAGCGGCCGGAGGAGGAGCCCTGCTGAACAGGCAGCCCCTTCCCCTAAAGCCAGCCCGCTGGCCAAGGGACCTCCTGAAAGCGTGAACCATGAAGACAGAGCCCCGGGGACCATGAGAGGCTGTCCTCATCTTCCACCTGGCAGAGCAGGAATGAGGCCCAGTCGGTCCCTGCAGACATGTAAGGACATCCCGCTGGCCTGTGTCCGTGCCAGAGTGAGAGCCCTTAGCCTCCGAGAGGCTGCAGGGTCCCGCCGAGAGCCAGGATGCTGGCCCGGGGCTGGAGGGCATGGGAGAAGTCCAGGAACCTGTTTTTAGTAGTTGGCCCAGGTGATGGTATGGAAAAGTGGACAGGGCACTTGCTTTCACCCCAGAGAGGCCTGGGTAGGAATAAAACTGCTGTCCCAGGATAGTCGTGTGAACCTGGGAATTCACTTCCAGCCTCCTAGAGCCGCGACCTCCTTATGTGTAAAATGGGATTGAGGATACCCGCTCACAGAATTACCACAGGGTTAGTTTACAAACCTCAGATGTTTTGCGTACTACAGATTCTCAATAAATTTTAGTTCCTGTCTCTCCATTCATCACCCCCAACCCAGCCTGTTAAAGCCCCTCTCCCTCTTATCCCCAGACTCCAAGAATCAAGAGTTAAGGATTGCAGGAGGTGGCATGGTATTTGGAGGCTGGGGTGTGGCATCAGATGCAGCCAGGTTCTGATTGTGGCTGTAGGATCTTGGGAAAGTCGCCTCATCTCTCTGAGCCTCAGTCTGCTGATCCATAGAATGGGGATGATAAAATCTACCACACTGGATTGCTGTGAGGAGAGGAAAAGCTAATGATGTGAGATGCTTAGGAGAGTGCAGGGGATGGCGCTGATGCTGTCAGTGACGGAGACAGTGGGGGTCTAAGCTGAGGGAGGCCGGTCTGGACAGTATTTCTGTGCCAAAGGGGTGGAGGGGTCAGGATGAGGGATGACACCCTGTGCTCAGGGCAACAGCCATCCATTACAGGGCAGAAAGGCAGAGACGGGCAGAGAACACAGTTCAGACGCTGCCCGAGAGCCTCCTGGGCGTAATTGTGGCACAGCCACTGGTCTGAGCTGGGAGAGTACTAGAAAGGGGGTGCTGCAAGACAGGTACTCACCCCAGATGCCAATATTCCCAGTCCTTTGCCCCTTGGAAGACCCCCAAGGTTCCCCAACTTTTATTCTGTGAACTTGCTCGCCAGCTTTACTCTCCTTGCCTTTGGTCTCGGCAGTGTTTTTGCTGAGCAGGGCTGTGTGACTCTGTGCCCCAGCCCTGAAATGGTAGCAGTCACAGCTTCCCAGGTATTTCTAAGCCAAGCAGCCTCAGTGGGGCGTCCTTGACTCTACACAGGAGCTTACTCCATCGGGGAATTCTGACTGCGGAGCGTCTCTGTGGCCGAGGGCTGGAGGGCCCACCTGTGCTTTACTTTGCTCCTCCCAGCACCCACCCCAGGGGAGGGATCTGAGCCCTAGGCTGGGCATTTCCATAAGCTCCAAAGTTTTTATTTACGACTTAATAGCTGTGAGGTTGGGATTCGCCTTCATGGATTCACCAAACTAGTGTAGATGGAATTTAATCTCCTCCCTGCCCCATGAACACTTAAGGTAACACACACATCCTACCTGGGAGCATGGGACCCACTAGGCTGTGCCTGATGGAAAGTGGGGAGAGCAGGGGCCATCGGAGAAGGTTCTCGAGGGTGGCCGGATCTTGGCAGAGAAAGCCAGGAAGGGTTAGGAAGAGAGAACTACACGGGACAAGGCATGAAAGGGAAAAGGGAAAGGCAGGATTCAGATCAGCTCTTCTTAATGGGTATTTAGTGAGCATGTGCTCTGTGCCTTCTGGGAAGGCCTGGAGGGGGAGGTAAACATAGAAGAAAAGAATCCCCTACGAACACAAACACGTTCAAGTCACCGCGTGACGTGAGGAGCTTAGATGGCAGGAGGAGATACTGAACACGAAGTACTTGAAGAATACCAGGCAATGGGATAAAATTCAGGATCTGACTTTGGGTGGGGAGTCTTGAGGCTTGCCTGTCGAGGTTAGAGGACGGAACGGGAGAGATGGCACGAAGAAGATGGCCTCCCCAGTCAGGCCTCTGTGGGTCACAGGACCCACTTCCCACCCGAGGTCTCATAGAAGATCTTGTCCAGAAGGGCCACGTAGCTGGATGAGCAGTGCCCTCCTGCCTGTCTCTGCAGAGAAGGCTACAGGGTGGTCCTGCAGCCGGGGGGCGGGGGGGCATAGCCGTCAGAGGCTGGATAATGGGAGTCAAAGTAAAAGCAGATAGAATCTCACGCTTTTCCCATGGAGGGGCTGCGTCCTCCAGCCCTCAAGCCAGCATTTGCGCTCTGAAGGGTGTAGGCACCAAGGGACATTTTGCCACCTGACAGGGTTCCCCCGTCCACACCAGCCTACAAGTCCAGGACCTTGAAACTCCAGGGCTGCATCTGTCATAGCGGAGGGAAGCTCTTGGAAACCCAGTTTTGCATCTCAGGGGATCAGCGCCCTGTTTACTCCCCATTGTTGGTGCTGGGATAAGGGGTGATAACAGAATTGGACTTGGCCTCAGCTTGACGCTCAGACGTTATTCTAGAGTTCCAGGGTCTAGCAAACACACATTGGGTTAGTGAAGCTTCGTTAAGGTTGTTCATCAACCTCCGTCTCTTCAAAGAGAGAAGACCTGGCTCACAGGCCTGCATCTTTTTGAGCCTGCATGTTATTCGGGTCCCTCCTTTCTGAGACCTACTCTACCCCCAAAGGGGTTTTCTTGAGCACAGAGCTTGGATGTCAGTGGAGTATTTCAGGTGTGTGAGCCCAGCTAGGTGTGGAGGAGGGTCCAGAATGATGGGGACAGTGAAATAAGATCATTGCCTGAAGTAGGGAGATGGGCAGATAAGACTGGAGTGGGGATTGTCAGCTGAGATGACTTAGAAAATAAACCAGACCTTGACTGGGAGCTTCAGCCGCTCCTTCCTTCTCCCCGCAAGCAACTGGTGCCTCCCCTAGTGTTGGAAACGACAGGATTGATGGTCCTCCTGGGGAGGTGTGGCAGATTCAGGCTACAGGTACCCAGGTACCTAGGATGTGGGTGTTCCACTGAATGATCCAGAATACCCTCACCCCAAAACAGGAGCTTTCAGAACTTAGCCCCGACTCTGTATCACAGGCAGTGAGCTAAGAGGAAAACACTGGACGGGGCTGGGTCCAGGTCCCTGCTGTGAGAGCCTGTGAAACCCTGAACAAGGCACTGAATCTCTCTGCTCCTTTCCTGTAAAGTGAGGGACTTGCATTGTCCCTAAGGTTTCTCCCAGCCCCAGGCACTCTGTGTAAACGTGCTCCATGAGGGCGGGGATGTTTGCAGGTTTTGAATCAACTTTATTATAATAACATTTACAGAGCTGAAAAGTTACCTGTTTAAAGTGTCCATTTTTTTAAATTTATTTTGAGGTACGCGGGCCTCTCACTGTTGTGGCCTCTCCCATTGCGGAGCACAGGCTCTGGACGCGCAGGCTCAGCAGCCATGGCTCACGGGCCCAGCCGCTCCGCGGCATGTGGGATCTTCCCGGACCGGGGCACGAACCCGTGTCCCCTGCATCGGCAGGCGGACTCTCAACCACTGCGCCACCAGGGAAGCCCTAAGGTGTCCATTTTGATGCATTTTAACAAACCTATGTAACCACCGGCTCATGAATGTAAAGAACATCTCTAGGGCTTCCCTGGTGGCGCAGTGGTTGAGAATCTGCCTGCTAATGCAGGGGACACGGGTTCGAGCCCTGGTCCGGGAGGATCCCACATGCCACGGAGCAACGGGGCCCGTGAGCCACAACTACTGAGCCTGCACGTCTGGAGCCTGTGCTCCGCACCAAGAGAGGCCGCCATAGTGAGAGGCCCGCGCACCGCGATGAAGAGTGGCCCCTGCTTGCCACAACTAGAGAAAGCCCTCGCACAGAAACGAAGACCCAACACAGCAAAAATAAATTAATTAATTAATAAACTCCTACCCCCAACATCTTCTTAAAAAAAAAAAAGAACATCTCTATAGCCAGGCAGTTCCCAGGTGCCTCTGCCCCCCGGCAGCCCCTGATCTGCTTTCTGTCCCTGGAAAGGAGATTTCTGTTTCCTAGAGTTTCACGTATATGGAGTCATGTTGTATGCACTCTTTTGTGTCTGGCTTCTTTCACTCAGCATCATGTGTTTGAGACTTATATTTTTACCTTTTTATTATGGAAAATTTCAAGCATGTACAAAAGTAGCGAGACAAGTGGAATCCCCATGTGCCCATCACCCAGCTGCAAAGACTGCTAGCAGGCTCTGCTTAATGTGTTAGGGGAGGGATGTGTTTCTGTTTCGTTCACAGCTGCGTCCTCAGCAAAAACTCCTGGCACATAGTAGTAATTCATATATCTGTGTGGAATGAATGAATGGATTCTATAGATCTACAGTGTGTTTTTCCAGAGAATGTTTCTCTCTTAGTTCCATCTCAAAATTCTCTTCTCACCTTTTATGGCCCTAGAGCTATGCCAGTATGTGCCTGGGAATTTGGGGTGATAAGATCCTGCATTAGGAAACCTGAAATTGTTGAATGGTAAGAGAAGGTGGGTGACCTCATCGTGATTTGAGAGGCATCTATTAGGCGTGTTTACAGTTCCCGTTTCAAAGCCAGTAGGCAGAGCAACAATATATCCCAGGCCAAGAGAGCTTGATCTCCATCCAGGACATGTTCATAAATACGGGGCGGGGGATTGGAGTGGGGGATTGTCGAGTGCAGGATCAGGGCTTTTGCCAGGACTGATTGGAAAGTTTCTTCTCTGAGTACCCAAAAGCATCCCTAGAGTGGCTAAACTCAACAGCTGTCAACAATGACACTGATTTGAAAAGTCGACGATAAATGAAAAAGGGCCCCGGTTAGAGGCAGAGCGGGGCTGGCTTTGCCACTGTGCGTCTGCCCACTTGCAGCAGGAGCAACCACGGGGCCTGCTGCTGCACGTCCCACTGCATGGGGCCAGCTCGCTGCAGAGCCTGGCACCGGGGCTCAGGCCTTGGGCAGGCCACAGCAGGCAGGGTGCCGTCTCCTCCTAAGGCTTTTTATTCCTGCATATCGACATTGTATTTTCTACACATTTTCAGCTCCAGACATCCCTGCTCGGTGCCCCTTTACCCTACTTCCAGGTCTACCCATCAGTGGGTTGTAAAATCAATTTAGTGGGTCAGGTGCAGAAAACATTTTTCATGAAGACTGGGATAGGGTAGAATTGGGTAGAGTAGAGAAGAAGAGAAAAGGAAAGAAAAGAACAAAGTAGAGAGACTAGAACATAGACTGCATCACATACGGTGAGGGTAAAGTGTAGCAGCTGCATCTCTTCTTGGGGACGGTGGAATGAGGTGATGGCCACTAGGTCATATATAACATGTATTTCTTACTCTTGGTCATAGTGAAGAATTTCGAAGGGCTGTATTCCCCTTCCCCCCCTAAGAAATGACCCCCGAGGGCCTAGTGGGGATGGCAGCCTCGTGCATTTTGAGGGATGCAGGGCGGAGGGCAGTTGTTTGCTTGTTGGCTGATTGGTTGGTCGGTTGGTTGGTTTATTGGTGGAAGCCGGTGGCTGGCCGCCTGGGCTGGGCTCGGCGCTTCAGCCCTTTTGCACAGGTGACCGCCTTGATGCCTCTCAGCGGGAGGCAGGACGGCACACATCAGGGGCCCGGCCCGGGGTCAGAACAGGCTGAATCCAACCCTGGCTCCACCCCGGGCGGCCCCACCTTGCGCCAGCTGCTTGCTAGTCTTTGCAGTGGGAGTTGGGGTAGCTGTGAGGTTAAATGCATCAGGCAGGTCTCCATCCCTGAGCTTTATTATGTTGTCCACACGGAGGGACTGAGCCGTGCCGCTGCTGGAAGTACACGGCAGGCCCCCGAGCAGGGCCTCTAGGCTGTGCGGGAGACAGTTACTGAGTAAGTCACTTTCTAGCCGCAGTTACAAGGAGGGCAAGGAAAGAGAGGCACAGGGCGATCAAGGTATGTGAGGGGGACCAGCCTGGGTTGGGGCTAGTTCTCTAGGAAGGGGCATTTCTTTCCCACATAGCAGTTCCAGACCCTTCTTATTAGCAGCAGGATGGAGGCCTTGTGGCCTCAGGAATGGTTTCCGAGCTCCTTTGCAGCATTTGAGAGGGAAACGGGCATTCCTTTCTTCTCATGTCTTGTCTTGGAGGGGGCGGGCTCCCCTGTGTGAGAAGAGCTCTTGCTCTGGGCTGTCACCTGGGGACTCAGCGGGGTCCACTTAGTTAAGGCCCGGCTGTGAGCTGGGTACTGCGAGTGACAGAAGATGCAGGTGGCCCCGAGATGCTGCTTGCCTTGCCAGGGAGCCAATATTCTTGGGGCACTTGGAGACACCTCTAGGCCATTTAAAACTCCAAACTGAACGTCGTCAAGGGCCAGTGAGTGCCGCACAGACTATGAGGGTGCGTCCTTGACCACACGGCCCAAAATGAATCTTGACTGCAATGTATGCTTTATACTTTTTTACCAAGTTTTAACAGCAGATAGTCACAGCCAAAGGTGTGTCCACGTGTGGACCTGGGCAGGCCTGGGAGGGTTTCAGGAGGCAGGTGTCAGCACCGCCCTTCAGAACTGCCCAGAAATGTCTCCTTCCCTAAAAGGAATGAAGAAATGCTGTGTCTGTGAGGCTAAAACTACGAGACAAATGGTTCCACCTGGTCTTGAAATAGCCTTAGACAGAGAGCCTGCGTCCGGGGGACTTTTCCCAACCATTTTCATAGGGACCCTTCAGCCTTCCCATGGAGCACCACACGGGCCCAAGGCAACGCCCCCTGTGGGGGGCCTCCATGGTACGAGGGACTTGAGCAAAAGGAGACATTTACGGTCCTGAGACTGCTTCTCAGGGCTTTCTGCTCTCTGTGGATTCCTCAGAGTTATTGTTCCACAGAGAATTTCAGGCCTTGTTTGAGGGGAAACTTTGAAATCTGTGATTCCCAACTTAGCAGTGAAGTTGCCACCCCTTCCAGAATCTGCTGCAGTGAACTCTCTCCAGGAAAACCCAAAAGTGCCCATACATACAACACACTGGATTGTATTTCACGAGGTTCCCGGAAGCCCTGAAGTCCCTCGTCTAGTACAGGGGTTGGCAAACTCTGACCCACCGGCCAAGTCCAACCTACTGCCTCTTTTCGTGCAGCCCTCAGGCTAAGAATGGGTTGTACTTTTTTCTTCAGTGGTTGAGGAAGAATGGTGACACTTGACCATTATAAGAAGTTCGAATATCTGTGTCCATAAATAAAGTGTGACCGGGACGCAGCCACTCGCAGTCACTGACACTTTGTCTAGGGCTGCTTCGTGCCACACGGCTAGAGGAGTGGTTGTGACAGAGACCCCATGGCCCACCAAGCCTAAGATATTTACTAGCTGGCCTTTTACAGACAACATGCCATCCATGCTCTAAGAGTGGGAAGCCAGGTCAGGAAGTCTTGTTTGAAATATTTTAGTTTTACTTAAAATGATTGAGCCATGGAATACACAGGTAGAAGCAGCTTTGAAAATCACCTCAACAAGCTCCCCACTTTATCAGGGACCACATTCCCTGCTTCTGTGGGAGCAGGGGATACAGGGACTTGTATCTTGGGTTCCCCTTTCAAGCTTCTGTAGGTTTCTAAGCTGGCCCTGCCTTCCAAACGAACCTTCAGGTAGAAGCCCCAAATTTTGTTGAAAAAGCACCGTAACAGATGCTCCAAGTGTGGTAACAGCTTCTTTGTAACAGGGATACCTGCCCTCCCTGTAAAGGAGATCCCAGAGGGCTGAGTCTGCAGACTCCTGTAAACCGCTGATGTACAGACAAATTGTAGCTGGCTGAACTCCTTTGATCCCTGAAGTATTTCTAGGTGTGAGGGAGGAGGTTAGTGGTAGCTAATAGGAGTTTCCAAAGCAACTCTTCAAACGGAATTTGTAAAACTGTGGATTTTTTAATAATCTGGGAAACAGTTAACGAGGGAAAAGGAGAGACGGGGAATAGTTGAATTCCATCAAGCAGTGGATTTGACAGAATCCAGCTGTAGTTGGTAGTTCAGAATGCCTCTTGGTCTGAGGGGCTTAGTCCATTTAAAAAATACATTTACGGGCTTCCCTGGTGGCGCAGTGGTTGAGAGTCCGCCTGCCGATGCAGCGGACACGGGTTCGTGCCCCGGTCCGGGAAGATCCCACATGCCGCAGAGTGGCTGGGCCCGTGAGCCATGGCCGCTGAGCCTGCGCGTCCGGAGCCTGTGCTCCGCAACGGGAGAGGCCACAACAGTGAGAGGCCCGCGTACCGCAAAAAAAACTAATAATAATACATTTACATATGCAGACTGCCTCAGGAGTGAAGCGGCTTTCCCTCAGACATGGTTTAGATGAGGAGGTGGACCAGATTATGGGGGAGGGGGCATTCGACCTGAGGCTTGGGTGGCTCCCCATCTCTGTATGCTAGTAGCAGAGGCCAGCCTGCTGCCATGATTCTCTCCTGTGGACCAGGGAATGGCCAGGAACCACGTGGCTTCCCATTTTTACATGTCATGAAGCTAATCATTTGTGCCTGAAAAGTAAATGGGTCTTGATTTTCTTTTTCCCTAAAAGGTGGAAACAGCTTTACTAAATAGAGGCCACAAGCTGGAGGGCCGTGCAACCCATTCAACCAGGCTGCTCTATTTTTAATTGAATTAGCTGGCAAAAATTAGGAGATCTAACATGAAAATGTGTCTGGGATATTTGTTGGGAATTCAGGAGACCTAGGAACCCTGGGTCTGTGTCCCTGAAGGAACACACCAGCCGCTGAGACATGCGCTGCCCACTTTGCCACCAGCTCTACAGCTCCCTGTGGACACACACACACCCTCTGGCTCATTACAGAGAGAAGAAGAAATGATGTCATAGCCAGCACTGCTAAAAGTAAAATTCGTCTTCTTTCTTCCTTTTTGTTTTTCTTATCTTGCTTTATGCCAGAAAGTTTAAAGACAGCCCACTAGGATATACAAAGAACATACTGTAAATGTAATGGCAGTGAAAATGAGGAAAGACAAACAAGGTTAGGAAGGCAATAAAAGGATCAGGAATGTCCTTTTGGGTGGGTCACAATTCTGGCTCTTAGCTTTTGAGAGAAGACTGGTTAGTCCTAGTATTTGGAGTACACAGGAGATGAAAGCACACAGGTCACCCCGGTGATACAGTGATTATTCTGTGAACTGAGATCAGGGATCATCCCAAACACAACGCTCTTTGTTCTAACCATACTGTTGTGATCAATATTGACGAAGAAGCAATACTAATAATTTACATTTACTCTCTGCTGTGTAATGTTCTCATCACTTAAACGTATTATTTCACTTAATCCTTATAACAAGTATATGGGGAGGACTACTAATATCCCCATTTTACAGATGAGGAAACTGAGGCACAAGAGAGAATTCCTGATTTGCCCAAGGCCACAAAGTTTAGCGTGCATGCTAAACCACTAGGCTACGCTGCCTCTCAGAGGGCGACATCTAAAGAAACCAGTGTGGTTTGCCAGTGAGCTCGTGGGTATCCTGATTTTATAAAGACCGATATAAAATAGCTAAGGAATGGCATGAAATTCAGAAGGAATACCAGTATATTGTGTGACCCTGAGGGGAAGCTGAATCCAGAACAAATAGGCTTTCAGACTACAAAAAGTCCCTTTGAAACTGCTAAGAAAAAGAAGGAAGAAAGAGATCCACTGCTCCTTTACACAGAGGGACTCAGCAAGGCTGCACATCAGAATCACTCACGGAGCGATAAAAAAAAATGCAGGGCTTCCCTGGTGACGCAGTGGTTGGGAGTCCGCCTGCCGATGCAGGGGACGTGGGTTCGTGCCCCGGTCCGGGAGGATCCCACATGCCGCGGAGCGGCTGGGCCCGTGAACCATGGCCGCTGAGCCTGCGCGTCCGGAGCCTGTGCTCCGCAACAGGAGAGGCCACAACAGTGAGAGGCCTGCGTACCGCAAAAAAAAAAAAATTACAGAGGTCTGGGCCCCACCCCCTGGACATTCCAGTTCACGAGGTGTGTGTTGAGGCCCAGGTGTCCATATAGATGCGTATTTGTTTCTGATGCGCAGGCAGGATAGAGAACCACTGACTGAAAACAATGACAAATAGCAAGGCTGTTATTTTGCCTCTAACTTTTCCCCAAAGAGAAATATCTTCAAAGTTCAAAGATTAGGGCAAAAACCACTCTTGGGTGAACTGAAACCCAAGGGACGTGAACTAATGAATTATATCTAATGAAGTCACCTGGGAGCTATAACTCACCCAGGCCAGATCCTGGAGCAGTTACACCGAGTCTCTGGGGTGGGTGTAGCGTCACTCTCATTTAAAGTTCCATGGTGGTTCTGTTGTACGGCCGAGTTTGAAAGCCACTGTGCCAGGCCCAGGTGAGTTATCCCTCAGGTTAGTGAAGAATCAGCCGTGCCCACTATTTGGTTATTTGGATTTGATGGAATAGAGCAGTGGTACCAAATGGTGGGACATGGGCAAACAGTCTCCCAGTATTCAGAAAGAGGGGAAATGAGGTTTGGGATACTCTGAGACGGATGTGATTAAAGCAAGTTTCTAGAAGGTTTTATGAGAAGATAGTTTGTGGACACTTAGGGGAAAATGGTAATTGCTTGGAGCCAATTAACTTCACCTCTAGACTGATAGATGAGAGAAATGCTGCAGGCATTGTGTATCTTTATTCCAGCAAAACAATTGAAAGTCTTGGATAGCATCCTCCTGAACAAGATGGAAAAAGTGACCGTGGCTGGTTGGTTCACAGTGGATTTAACACCCGTACCCACAAAGTGTGCTGGTACGACTGGGTAGGTCAGCTTTGTGAGAGAGCTCTTTGCAGAGGGCAGGTCAGACGGCTCTGAGCCTGAACTTCCCTTATATAGTATTTTTATATGCATCTTGTTAAAGAGACGGGAGGCATGCCAATCACATTTTAGGATGACAAAAATCTGAAGGATATGGCAGAAAAGATGGATGACAGAATTAAAATGGCATTCATATAGGACTTTAGAGTTTACATGAGGTTTACTTGTATGCTCTCGTGCAATCCTCAGCACGCTAGGTAGATTTATTATCCCCACTTCCTTGGTAAATAAACTGAGATTCAGAGAGGTAAATTACAGAATCGTTATTTATGGTAATCTTAACAACCTAGAAATAAGTACCACCATAAGAAGAAATCAAGGTTAAGTGTCAGAGGTTACATCTGGATGCAAAAAATCCACTTCAGAAGTGGGGGTTTGTATTAGTTTCCTAGGACTACCATAAAGTTCCACACGCCGGGTGGCCTACGACAACAGAGATGTATTGTCTCACGGTTCTGGATGCGAAAGTCTTTGATCAGGGCACCTGCAGAGCCGCGCTCCCCCTGAAACCTGGAGGGGAGGAATCCTTCCTTGCCTCTTTCAGCTTCTGGTGGCACCAGGTGTTCCTTGGCTTGTGGTAGCATCACTCTGCTCTTCGTGTGGGTTCTCCCTGTGTCTCTTCATCCGGTCCTCCCGCTGTGTGTGTCTGCCTCTGTGTCCAAATTTCCCCTTCTTATAAGGTCACCAGTCATACTGGATAGGCCCCACCTTACATCTGCAAAGACCTTATTTCCAAATAAGGCTGAGGTGCTGGTGGTTAGGATTTCAACATAGCTTTTGGGGGAGACACAGTTCAATACATAACAAGGTTAAATTGGGTTGATAAAACTGTAAGAGCGTCACTGTTTTATCACAGTTACCTCAGAAATGATAGAACAGCGACACCGTCTTAGACATTGATTTAATTTGAGAGTTTCCACCGGGTAGAGGGTCATGCCACTTCCCCTGGCATTGCTCAGACCACGGAGTCAGGGATCGAGCCATCGGTTCTGGCCACCACATTCTAAGAAGGAAATGGATTAAAACATGGTAGGGCACCACCATGGCAAGAGAGGTGCTGCGAAAGCTTCCACTGGCAGCCTAGACAAACCCTCGATGTGTCTCGCTCTGTTTTCTATATAAGGAAAATCCAAAAGTATGATCAATTCTTGGTTAACAAAATCAAAAAGGGGGGAAAGGGATAGAAGAATATGTTGAGAGAAATTTCTAGGCAAATGATAGTTGACTTGAATTTCTGTCCCAACCCTCATTTTTGTCAGGCAAAACAGCTATGCAGTTATACGTTTCTCATTTCATTTAACTTCATGGGTGAGCGTGTGTGTATACACATATGCACGTGTACTTTGTCAATATATGGGTATAATGAATATGTGTGTGTATGTAAAGACCCAGTTAACTGATGTTAAGCAAGCATTCGAATTATTTAAATTCTCCCTTTTTCTTTGAAGATATTTAAAAGAAGAAAGTGCTTAGATAAGAATATTGACATTTCAGAGCTGAGTCAGGAATCTTGAGTTTGACTGTTGCGCGAATAAGAGGATTTTGAGCAAATGAATATTAAGGGATTGCTTTGTGCCCTGCTTTGCAGTAGGTACCTCGAGGGATACGAGAGGAAAATGTGACACACATAAAAACATGACAAGGAGGGAGCAAATGCATGTTCCAGGGAGTGCCGTGGGGGACTGCAGGAGGGAGGCTGGAGTCGGAGACTCAAGAGGGAGGTGGAACCTGAAAGCTGGATTTTTGGAGACCACGTGGAGACAGCATGTCTCCCCAGAAAGTTACGGTCACACACATGGGTCCGGGGACCCTGGCTTGTGGTCGGTCTACTGCCTATGCCCTTGCTGTCGCGCCAAGCACAGATGAAGAGGCGGTGTGGGACCAGCACGGTGACTACAGGCCCGTGCCCCGGCCCTCGGTGCTTTAGAACAAAGTCATCTGTTGATCTCGTAATCAGATAAAGACAGAAGCAGAAATCGCTGGCTCCTCTGAAAGCTTGTATTTATGACTTCAGTTCAGTGAGGGCTATGAAAGGATTGCGCCAGCCAGACAGGAAGCGAGCATACAGGCAGCCTGCCCATGTCCGCACTGGGGTCCAGACACTGCCACAGTCGGCTGAGCCTCCGGCCCTCAGTGGCCTCAGGGCGATTTAAAAGGCAGGTCCCCTACCTTTGCCTCTCAAATGCAGTTTCTCAGAGGCATCTGGAGTGACCTGTAACTCTGTTTCCATAGTTCTACCTCACTCCCCTGCTGCAGATGCCAGAAGTGTGCCCTCCCCCCAGGGTCAGCCCCAGACCTCAAATCCAAGACCTCACTTCTCAATGAAGCCAAAGGGAAGAGGAATGTTGTTCTCCCCTGACACCAACTGCAAATACCCACCAAGTCCGTAAACTTCTCTTAGCCCATCTGTCTTGGTAGAATTTGCCCAAACCCTGGTTCATCCTCTTTCTTTCTCAGACCAGCAGTCAAGGAACCCTAGTGGCCCAGGCTGACCACTGCAGGGAGAGGAAACCCCATTAACCAGCCCTAAGCCTGCCTGTCTCTCAGGGCGCTGTGGGGCAGCCATGGGCTGGGGTGCCCTGCTCCAGGCTCTTTGTGAGTCAGACCTCAACCTTCTCCAAACAAAACACCCTCTGGCACAAGGGTGCCACAGGTTCTGAACCCAGATCACTTCAGTGGCTCTAGATAAAGCAGCAGCAAGAGACGTGCATTCGATTATTTTTTTCCTCTGATATTTCTTGAGCACTCTCTACGTGCCAGGCAGTACGCCATCCCGGGGATGGAATGGCGGGTTCAACCCGGTCCCTGCCCCCAGGAGCGCACAGATTAGTTGCAAAAGGAGGCGGACACCCAGGGTGGTAAGTGCCGTGATGAGAGTTAGGAGAGGTGATAGAACCCCCATAAGAGGCCTGGAGGGACAGAGAAGGCTTCCTGAAAGCAGGGCATCTGAGCCAAGATGGGAAGGTGAGCAGAAGTCAGCTCGCTGATGAAGACGGGGCAGGAGGCAAGGAGGGGAGAGGGTGCCCCGGGCCGAGGACTAGCTGAACAAAGACTCGGTTGCAGGAGCAAAGCCAATGAGTCCAGAGGACTTCGTGGTTCCCCCGGGCCCAGGAGATGAAGCTGGGCAAGTGGACAGGCACGAGATCCCAGAGGGCCTTAGAAGTGGGTACGAAACTGGGGCTTTTTCCGAGAGCAGTAAGCCACCGTTGGAAGAATCTCAGTGGCTGGAGGAAGCACGGGATGTTCAGGCAGGCCCTGGCTCAGCACTAGTTCAGGATTTGAAAGCATCCAGAGAACTGTGGGCTCAGGCCCTGCCCTCACGAAGCTCGCGGCACCCGTGGGCAGATCACATGGGCTGTGCTGGGGAACACAGCCATGGCCACGGCACACGGTGCTAAGACTCGGAGGCAGGGTAGGATCCCACATTTATTGGGTGCCCATTGTGTGTGGGGGTCCGCACGGAGGCACCTCACATCTGGCATCTCATTTAGTCCTCAAGGCAACCTGTAGGGCACCTGTGACCACCCCCATGTTACAGATGAAAAGACCAAGGCTCAAAGAGGTGACCTTCACACTGTCATCTAACCAGGATGGGAGGGCAGCCAGTGCTCTTTCTCCTCCTGCATTCAGCCTTCCTTCCGTGTGCGTCAGAGGATGTGGGAAGGACTTAATGGAGGAGATGAGGTGCGAAGAGTTAGAAGGCTGTTCCACTGTCCCAGTGTCACCTCTCAAGCTGTGCGGTGGGGGCCGAGAGTCAGGCATTTAGATATTAGGAGAGGCACATGGGGTGACTAAAGACCCAGTTAAACAGGGAGTGTCTCTAGGAGTTTGCCCATCAGAACCTTGGAGTGGAGTCTCGTGCCAACTCTGTAAGGGAGACAGCAGCTTTCCAAAGAGTAAGACCAGTGAGTATAGGATAAAATCCCCAGTCCTCTCTAAATTTGAGGGTGCTATGCTGCCTCCAACGGTATTAACAGGGGATGGGGTTTCTCAGAAATACTTGCTTTGCAAAACTCCCTAAGCCTCTAAGGTTAATTAATAGTCAGGAATTGTTAGTTATTTGAATTGGGAATGAGTGACTGACATGCACCTAAGCTGTCTCCAAGGGAACTACGGCCTGGGCCGGGCTGCGTAAGGGGTGCGTGAGCCAAGTGTGTTCTTCTGTAGAGCTCTTGAAGAATGGCACACTCGCTCCAATGCCACAGATGATTCTGGGACCACCGGAAAGCCCAGAGCTGAGCTAGATTGCTACCCAAGCCAGCCCGCCATGGAGCTGGAGGCCCTCTGGGAATGACGTCCCTAGCTATATTGACTGAGCCCGATTCCCTGGTAAGCAGTCAGGAGGTTGGGACATTCAGACATCCTGTGGAATCTAGCTCCGTCACTATGCTCATTTGACCTCAGGAGAGGAAACCAGTTTCCATGACTAATGGACACAAACGATTGAAAGGTGAAGCACAAGTAGTTAAACAGGGGAGCCGATGCCAGAGTGTTTACAGGTTTCCTGAGGTTCTCTATACACTGGCTCCCCTCCCCCATTAGTGACCAGTGAGAGGGAGCCAGGAAGGAGGTGGTCCTGCCCCTGAAAGTACCTGGGCATAGCCCACCATTGGTGGTGTTACCAATTGAGTTTCCCTCCTGCCCTGTTCCTTGCCAATCTTCTTCACCAACTCCCGCCCCTGGTCCCCCTCTCCTCCTGCCCCCACTGAGGATGCCCCTTGGTCACCTTCTGGGATGATACTCAGTGCTTCCCAAGTCTTAAAGTCTTGCTGCCACCTTTTCCCCATCCTGCTGCTCCCCCAGCACCACGGGCCCATACTCTATAACCCCTCTTCAATCAAAGTGAACCCATCCCTCCTTCGATAGGGATCTTCGGAAGAGGCGTCACCACACCCTTTCCCCAGGCACCTGCCCTCCCACGTCCCTCATGCGTCGCTTGGGTTTGGGCTCTGTGGTTCTCCTCTGGAGTTCCTCTCCGTGAGGGCCCCCCTTTTCCTCGTGCTCTGTACACACTGGAGATGGAGAACGCATCATCCTCTTGCCTGGGACCAGCCCTCCTGTAGAAAAGACTAAGCCACTCCTCGGTTTTCCCATCTCAAGGGGCGACGCACACATCCTGCTGCGGCAAGTCCTGTCTCCATCCCTTGGGCTTTTCTGTGTCCCCCTTTTGTCTCCCCTCCAAGGTCTCTGAGACCTACTGAACTATGCAGCTCAAGGCCAGAGAGAAGACGCCAAGCAGGACTGATGGGTGCTGAAAGATGGGAGAGACTAGCTCATCTCCGCTCTGTGCTGTCCATCTGATTCAGATCTCAATCTGGGGAAATTTGAAAACAGACTCCCCTGCCAAGCTCACCTCACCATGTCACCACTCTCCCCAGCCCACAGACCTCTCCCACCATGCTGGCTTGCCAGCAAGTCGTTCTGGCTTTGCTTCAGCCTAGTGGTTTGACCTAAATGTCTCCTGTTTGAATTTGACTCTTGCCGTGTCTTCCCACGTCTCCAGTACCCAGCTTTCCAGACGTTCTACACCACGGGAGGCATCGTGCTGAGAGCTGGATTTGAGTCTGGCTCTGCTCTGAACTCATTGGGTGACTCTGGGCAAGTCACCAAACCTTTGTGAGCCACGGTTTCCACATCTGTAAAATCAGGATAATGACACCTGCCTGTTGCAACGATCAGTGAGCAAATAAACGTGAAGATGCTGTAAACTGTAAAACAGCACTTCCCAGCACTTCCCAGACCATCTTCCTCTCTGCCAAGGTGCCTTCCTCCCGTCTCTACCGACATGATTGTAACTCAGGCTTCAAGTCTCAGCCGGGCCCCGACTACTCCATGAAAGTTTTTCTAATGATTGCAGTGTGTTCTAGACAGGAATACTGATTCCCGATTCAGCAGTGAACCCCCAAAGGCAGAGAGCATTATTCATACTTGCTGATTTTCTCCAAAACCCAGGACTTGTTTGATTGCTGCCCTCCACCCTCCACAGACCATAAGCCCAAGTTTGGTAACTTGAACCTCCAGCTGGGTATGGGTCTTTCTGAGCTGGGAAGTCAGTGGTGGGCTTGCTGATGTATTCACTCACTCAGTAGATGCTTAGTGCAGGGGACTGCTGGGGACCCAAGGCTGAGTCAGACAAGGCTTCCGCCTTTAAGGAGCTCATGGTCAGGACAAAAGCATTAACAATTCACTGCAAGTCAGTGTCTTGAGTATAATAATAGAAATAATGTGGGAACACAGAATAGCAGGTGAGGATCAAGGGAGGCTTCCCAGAAGACGGTCCCACCCCCCATCCCATGCATCCTCCTACTTATAGAGAAGATGACATCTGGAGCAGACATGGCAAGGTAATGGGGGGTTTACCTTTATGGAAGAAAGACCACTGGAGACCTTGTGGGAGGGAGATTCAAGTTCACTTCCTGGATCACAAGAAGGGAGGTCTCAGTGGAGCCAGAGGGTTAGGGCAGGTGCTGGAAGGGGGAGTGTCCGCAACACACACACAGACATGCACACACACACTCCACCCCACACACACAGTCTATGGGAATCCCACTTCCCTGCTTTTCCATCATACCTCTCACCCCGTCTTCCTTCTCACCTGGACTCATTCTTCCTCTCCAAGTCCTCCATCACCTCCCGGTCCTGGGGCCATTCATCGTTACCTCATTGGAACAGCTCGGTGTCTGCTCTCAGTAGCTAGAGGTCTGCTTTGGCGAGAGGCTGGTCAGCGCGATGCCCACTCCCTGCGGGGGGCCCTGGGGAGGAAGGTCAGCCTGGAGTCAGTGCTTTCTCTTATCTTCCCACAGAAAACCAAAAGAGACGTCAATAATTTTGACCAAGACTTTACCCGGGAAGAGCCGGTACTCACGCTCGTGGATGAAGCGATTGTGAAGCAGATCAACCAGGAGGAATTCAAAGGCTTCTCCTACTTTGGTGAAGACCTGATGCCCTGAGAAGCCGCTCCAGGTGGAGTTCGGTGATGCTGCAAGCAGGGGCGCTGGGAAGATTCCTATTTTCCCGTAGGACGGTCTTGAACTACTTCTCCTCCCCGGAGCCCCAGTCCCTTGTCCACCCTCTATTTATTGCATTCCCTCCCCCCAGGCCAGCTCCTCCCTCTTCCCACCTGGTGACCAGAAGGCACTCTTGGTTCCTGTCTCACCAGTAATGCAGAATCGTGTGGCGTCAGCAGTTCACTGGACCCAGTGCCGAGTCTGGTCTGTTGGCAAGCCTGGCTTCACTCCACGGGGGCTTCTGGCAGGGAAGCGACTTCAGGCCTTTTACTGAAAAGAAAAGGAAAAAAAAAAAAAACAAAAAAAAAAAGCTAACGAGACTCTGGCTCTGCTCATGGACGCAGAGTCCTGACAACTCTTGCTTCTCATCCCTCCAGTCCCGCCCGCCTGCCACCATCTGCCATTCTATCCAGTAGAAGAGACTGGTGCTTCTTCAGCCCAAAGATGGGCGCCCTCAAGGCACGCCCAGGAAGGAGAGAGGCTGGGAGATGCCCGGGTTGGCTCCCTGTGTTGGTTTGCTCTGGAATGGCTAATTCTCGCTTGCTTTGGTTTTAGCTTCGGGGCATGCCAAAGTTGTGTAAGCATGTGTCTCGTGGAAGAAATAGCTCTCCGTAGAAAAAGAAATTTGATTTTGAACTCGATTAACATTTGAAAAATAGACGATCAAATTTGCTTTCTAATTGGCCAAAAGATATAAATTCCAGTGCTAATACAGGTGTATATTAAAGGGCTAATAAATCATCGTCCAGGGTTTATGCTCTTAATGCTTTCGTGGCACGTGAGGCTCTGTGAATTGAGAGAAAAGGAAACTAGTAGTGCTCTTCGTTATTCGAGTTCTGCCTGAACTCCAAGGCCCCCGCAGAGATGGCCGAGGCCCTGGGGTTCTAGCAAAACTCGCCTCCCAAATTCTCTTTCCAGTTTCGTCCTAAGTCCCCAGCATCAACTCTATTTATTTTCTGCAGCAGTGTGCAATTTTTGCGCACTTCTCCCAAATGGTAGTACTACTGTGTTGTGGTTTTTAGACATTAAACGTGTAAAGTTAAATATGAAATATCTGCTTTTGGAACATGCAGAATGAGGCTAAACATGGGTTATGCAGAGGGTATCAGGAGATTGAAGAGCGACTTATTTGAAAACTGACAGGGTGGCAAGATGCGCTCGGAGTTTTGTTTCTGTGTGACATGGAATGGCGACTCATGTGGACACTATTTAATGGATGTGACATTACCTCCTGTAGATATGCTAACAGTGTTACATTCTTTGATTTCCAAGGGTTCTCTGTGGCTTTGTGTACATGTTTCCTGGAGGTCGTTTGATTATCTATTTTACTGAACCGATTTAGCAGGGAATGGAATCCATTCCAACTGTTGCACGTGGATTTCCCAGCTGCCCCTAAATATATATACTTGTGAGTGGCAAAGTGGCACTAATGAAGCTTTTTGCCTTTTGTACATTTGAGACTTTTGTATATAGTGTTTGCTGCAAGGCCTGTGGAATTAATTCATTGAATTTAGAGGTATCAACTGCTGCATGTTCAGGCATATTATAAAACTTTAGTCTATGAAAGAATAATTATAATAATGTCCAGGTGCAATACTCTCTGAGTGTATTGGTTCAAGTTACCGAGAGATAAGGTGTGTTTCCTTCTTTCTTTTTTTTTTCTCGGGGGGTGAGGGGTGTTCTTTGTATTGTTTATTTCATTTTGGTTTATTTTAAAAGATGTAAACTCACATATAGTTCTCCTGCGCTCTGTTATGCCCTGATAGAGATGGGAAAGAGAAAGGAATGTTCTGGATGGTGGTTTCGAAGTTTGGTCAGTGACTAGCTGCGGCCCATTAGCTGGTGTCCATATGTGTATCTGGCTAGTCACGTAGCCTTGGTTACTAGTGATGCCATTCAGTTCTCTTTTGTTTTGACTTTTTTAAAAACTCAGGTGTAATTATTAACTGTTCTTATGATAATTTCAAATATTGTGCTGTATCAATTTGTGTGTTTGGCATACCAGTGAAGAGATGAAGAACAGTAGGTTAATTGATCTTCGGTAACTTGACGTACTGGGGAGAGACTGTCTTCTGGAGTTGAGGACAAGCACAGAAACATCTTCATGGTGGCATCATCTCATTCTTTAGGAAGACATGACAATACTGCCCATCTTACTCATGCATCACCACTGCTCTCTGTTTGCTCCTCTGCTTCCTTCACCCTGATGGACTTTGAAACACCAAGCAAACTCTAACTATAATGCCAACTGGCCTTGTCCAAGGTATTCCCATGTCAGCAGGGGTTGGGCCTTCCTAAAGGACAACTGGCATTTTTGTTGGGAAGTCAAATAATAATACATTCCACCAGGCAGCTCCAGGCAGCCACTCAGTGGGTTGCCTGGCCCAGAGATGCCCCCTTCCAGCCCCCAAAGCTGGGCTGGCTGGGATGCCTCCTGTTTGGGGCTGGAGCTCATCAAGTTCTCACACAGGCAGATTCAAATCCCACGTAGTCTATAGAATAAGGCTTGTGTGTTCCGTGAGTAGTCGTCGTTTCATTTTAGCTTTCACAAGAGTTTGGAAGCAGACACACTGTTTCATTTCTGCCAGTTCTTTCTAATCTTTCCAGGTCGCTCACTCACTTTTTTTTTTTTTTTTTTTTAAGAAAAAAATGGGGACGGGAGTGCAAAAAAATGCCAAAAAAATATATGAAGGATAGCTGTTCTCCTGTGTTCTCTCATAATGGACTTTGTGAAGTGGAAACATTTTTTTTTCCTCCAAAGGTGAAAAAACAATGCATTCTTGCTTTAAAAAAAAAAAAAAAAAAAACAAGGCTAAAAAATTACCTCTTTTTAAATTATGTGCAAAATAATTCTGGCTAAATATAAAATGTATTCAATTTTAGGGATTTTTTTTGTATTGTGAGGCTTTATTTGTACATTTTTTCCCTTTCTGGATGTAATTTTAATCTCTTGCCATTCATTAGTGTTATTTCATTGTAAACATTATTGTGCCAAATGTACTGTATTCAAAAGGATGTGAATGTGTATTGTTTCGGAACCTAATAAATACAATGACGTTAAATCTTCTTTCTCAGTCCTGATGAACATTTTTATCTCCTTGGTGAGTGTCAAGGTGGCACTAGTGAAGCTTACTGCGTTTTAGACATTAGGGATTCCACATTCCCAAACCTAGATGTGGTTTCAGCTTTTCTCTTACCCTCTGAAGACGCGCAGAGGATGCAAATGACCATATCGGCAATGCCCAACGCCCACCCCTGCCTGGCCTCTGTTTCGGGGACTGCCAGCCAGAGGCGTGGAGGGCGCCTGAGCAGACTGGGTGTGGCTCTGGGTTGTCTGGGTGTGGAGCTGCCCTGGAGTGCCAGCAGTTGGGCAAGCAACACAGGAGCACTTCGTTTTCATCTTTCTAGAGAAGCAAATGCTGGATCTCCTTGCAACCCATTCAAGCCTCTTCAGGACTCAGTTTCTGACCGGCTGCTCAGAACTTTAGGCCCTGGGAGTCCTAGGATCCCATGCGAGGCTGGGAGCCCCTTGGAGGCTGGGCCTGGAGCACGGGCTAGCCAGTGGGGCTCCATGCTTGGCTTGCACCCTCCCTGCCACTCAACCAGCGTTCCTGGCCATCACAGTGACTCTGAGCTCTCCAGGTTCCTCCTTCACGCTGGGGCTCCTTTCTCACACTCCACTCATGCTGCACTGCTCCTGCCAGGCTCCGCCGCTGCTTTCTCCAGCATAGAATTTTCAAGAATGTTTGAAACCCAAAAGGATGCTCTAGAGTACACCAGAAATTTCAAGTAACCAGAACTCCCTGTTTCTTAAGAGCTATGGGCATGATTGCAGTTTTACGATGTGTCATCCTCAGGCCATCCTAAGGAGATGGACTAACTTATCACCCTTTCAGCCCTTACAATCACTTCAAAAGCCCTCCCATGACCTTGCTATGTCATCCTGAAGGTACTCGCCTCTCAGTCCCCTCTCCCACCCCCACCAGCAACATCGTCTGCCTACCTGGAGATGTAAGCATGGACCTCCAGACCCACTCCAAGAAGGTTGTATTTATCTATTTTTCTGTCTGGTTCAGGCAGCTGTTTCTAAGTAAGTGACCATCCCAGGAGAAGCAAGCTTCCCACCAGTGTGTCTGAGTTTAAATAAAAAAAGAACTGAATTAAAAGATGCTGTTCTTAGAAGGTCAGAAGACACCTCCAAGCATTTCAGTGAACGAAATATGACCAGTCTACACCTCCCTTGTCTAGTGGTCCAGAAGAGACAGCTCCAAAGTCCTGGAGATGAGGAAATCCATCCTCCCAAAATCTGTGTGCTCCACAAGTCACACAGAAGCTATAAGAGAGGTCAATGGCTGATCAGAGTCCCTGGTTTGGAACCTCTTCCCTCAATCCCAACCATGTTCTGGGAGAGGAAGCCAAGCACTGCCATGCCTATTCCAGGAAAGCCATGGCCACTGGTCCCTGACAAGGGTTGTTAGGTGGCTCCGGAGCTCCTTGAGGAAAGCCTGTCTGTGTGGCTTTGCCCCCGAGCTGAGAAACGGCAGGTCTAACAGATTTCTTGCAGAGGGAATCTCTGGGAAGACTGGTCCTTCTCTATTTCCTTGTACCTGAGTCCAGTCCAGTGCCTGGATTACTAGGAGCCTGAAGATCTCCATGCCATAAAATTACTGAACCACAAAGCACGCGTCGTCATAGTGCTTACAGTGACAGAGATGGAGTGAAAAGAAAGCGTAGAAGCCACATCATGAAGTCTGTTTTTCACTTGGAAGTTCTTTAGCCTAGACAATGATACAACTTGTGTGGTATGCCTTAAGCTAGACCTGAAGGATGATCAGCTGTCCTAATCAGGAATACACCCTCCAGGGATGGACAGCTGATTGAATAAATAGACAGTGTTTATTCAGAAGGTACTACAAGTGCTTCAGCTCTCTTTCAACTCCCATCCACTCCTGTGGGTTTTGTTATTAGCATGAAGAATGCTAGAAAAGGATTCTTAAGGAAACCCATAGCTTGTTAATTAGCATAAAGGATGTCAGAAAGGTAACATTAGTGATGTATGAGGTAAGTAGATTGGCAAAGATATTTAAGACAAATCTCCATATTAAAAAAAAAAACAGGATATAAGAAACTAGAGAGCCTTCAATTTCCCTAGTAATCAGGGAGATGCAAATTTAAATCAAACTGCAATACCACCTCACACCCACCAGAATGACTAAATCAAAAAGGCAGACTTATCAAGGTTTACTAAGGATGGGGAACAACCGGAACTTTCAGTGTCTCAGGTTTGAGTCTAAAGTGGTACAACTACTTTGGAAAACTTCGGCAGTATCTACTAAAGCTAAATATGTATACACTTGACGCAACAGAAAATTTATCCGGTGAATAAATGAATTGGGGGATGTTTATACAATAGAACACTAGGTAGACATGAGAATGAATGATTTACAACCACACACAACATCATAGATGAACCTCACCACACAGCATTGAGTTTAAGAAGCCAGGCACAGTACAGACTGTGCGATTCCATTTACATAAAATAGACAATCCGTGCTGCTAGAAATCAGTCTAGTGGTTGCCCTTGGGGGAGGAGAGGCCATGACTAGGAGGGGGCGTGAAAGGGCTTCCGGAGAGATGCTTTAGTCCCCTTATGATCTGTGCACTTTTCTGTATATGTATTGTATGTCAGTAAAAAAGTTTCCCCCCCAAATCTAGAATGCCCTTGTTCTGTCACCCTTAGGGCTGGCACCCGGGCTGGACCTGTAAGCTGTCCGCGTCTCCCTGCTGTCCGGGAGGCATCTTGGTTCTCTTACTCCCGTAGAGTAGCCTGATCCTATGGCTGGAATAGAGTGGCATTTGCCTTGGGTGGACCTTTCCTGCGAGACACTATTGGAAACATCCAGACGGACAGCTGGAACTTCACGGGGCTTTCAGAGTAGCCCCAAGACTCTTCAGGGCCTGCTTGCTGATAAAATGTCTACATGTCTCTGAATGTGGTCTGTGAGGTCATTAGGGGGCAGCTAGGCTTCCCCTTTGGCATCTACTGAGATCTACCCCCAAGAGCCCAGGGTGTGCATCACGACATTGGCTCAGGCAGTCCACAACAAGCAAGGTTTGGTTTCATGGCTTTCACCTTGGGCAGGTAACTACCTTTCTAAATCTGTTTCCACGTTTATAAAATGGCTATAACAAGACTGAATTTTCAAAGACCTGTCCTGAAATGTCAGTGAGATAAAAGTCTCCGGAGCGCTGTGCCTAGTACTGTTGCCTTTGCAGGAAAAAAAAAAAAAAAAACGGGGCTTGAGAGGATGGTCATGTCCCAGGTCTTGGGTGAGCCCCTGGGATGGGCCACCAGGTAAGGGTTAAGAATTCAAGAGCGAGTCATAGTGGTAAAAGGTGAAAGCAGGTTTACTTAGAGAGAGAGACATTCTATAGACAGAATGTGGTCCGTCCCTGAAAGTGAGAGCGGCCCCGAAATATGGGGTTAGTTTTTATGGGCTGGGTAATTTCATAGACTAACGAGCGGGAGGATTATTCCAACTATTCTGGGGAAGGGAGTAAGGATGTCTAGGAACTGGGCCACTACCCACTTTTTGCCTCGGAACTGTCATGGCACCTGGGAGGGTGTCACTGAGCATATGCTAATGCATTACGGTGAGCATATCAGGACGCTCAAGGTCTGCAGGAAGTCGAACCTTCAGCCATCTTGGTCCTACTTGATTCTAACCAGTTTCTGTTGTGTCCTCAATGGCTTTGTCATTCTTTTCAAGGTTGTGCCCTGATCCCTCCCCTCCTGTCTGTCTCATTGCTGCTATTTCTCCTCCCCCCACATCCTTCTCACCTTTCAGTGCCCTCTCACCACTGCCTCTTCCGGGAAGCCCACCTGGATAATACAAAGCTGGCCCCTTTCTCCGGACTCCCTGGCCTCATCTGCAGGGCTTTGTCCCGTGCATCCGCCTGACGCTGCTCTTCTGTATCAGGCCCAGTCTCGTCTCCTGCTGTAAGTTTGAGAGTCGGGACCTTGTCTTTGCAGCTTGTGCTCCCTTGCTGCCCCAGAGAGGGTCCTTCATGGCGTGGGGTGTGTCAGGTGGCCCAGGAGTGCTGAGGGGCAGGACGCCGGAATGAGGAGGGGAACACAAGTCAGAGAGAAAAAAGAAAGGTGGCTCTTGTCTATACCAGGTCGCTCTTCCCGGGGTGCAGGCTGGGCTCTGATCGAGAAGGGCAATGCTGCAGTAACCCTCACACCGTGTCTCAGCAGGGGATTGTCAAGGTCCCGGAATCCTTTAAAGTAGTGTGATGGTCTCTGCAGGTGGTACAATCTCTGAGAGGGCCCAACCCTCCTCTTGAGTAAAGACCCCCTTGTCTTTGTGTAGGATGGGGGAGTTCAGCTTTCACTGCCTACTTTCTCAGGGTCAGGTAGACACTGCCTGAGGGTTGAGATCAGACCAGCCTCAGTTCTAGGACCCAAATGCTGCGTAAACAATTGCAAACCTCACTGCTTCTCAGGCTTTCTGCACTTTGCAGCAGCTACCTTCTTTGGCTGTCGTGAGAGGCTTTGAAAGGGCCCTTTCTGGGCACCAATTGTAGATTTTCATCCTTCATGCTTCCGTCTTTAGGTTATTAATCACTTAAGTGTAACATGTATTATCTTCGTTGTTCCAGACATTGTGCTAAGTACTTCACGTAAGTCATCTATTTAAAACCTCACAAAAAAAGCACGTGGAATAGATATTCTAGTTATCCCCATTTTATAGATGAGGAAACTGAGGCTAAGAAATTATATAACTTATTTAGTCCTTACAACTCCAGGAAACTGTTGTATTCTTATGCCCATTCTACAATAAAATCAATTGCCCAAATTCTCAGACCCAGTAGAAGCTGTTTGGACAGGACGTAGTATTTACACATAGGACAGGTGACAGAACTATTCATTCACTCATTTATTCAATAAATTTATTCCACAAATGTTCATAAAGTTCCTACTGCATGCCAGCCATTCACCTAGACATCACTAAACAAAAATCTGCATTCCTACAAATCTTACGTGGGGGTGGGTTATTGACAGACAGTAAGCAAGAAACATGACCATTAGTGTGAATTATATAATGTGTTAGAAGATCCAGGCCACCCCTAAGATTTGAAGCAAAGGTACACATGGAGGTCCAGACCAGAGGGCTGAATATTTTTTGTTATAAATCAAGCTATTGTTAAATAAAATATGCTCTAGCCTTGTCCCTTGACAGACACCATCCTAACATGTAGAAGGCCAGGTGTGAATTTGGGGAGCAGGAGGAGAGTGGGAGGAGAGAACAAGGGGGGAGAGGGACTCGTAAAGGAGGAGAAAGACCAGGAGGGAGGAGTGGGCAGTGGCTCACTGCCCTGGCAACGTGAGTCCGTGACTCTGTGCCCCCAGCCGTGTCAGCCGCTCTAAGGAGGTCCCACTCATGAAGGCCCATCCTAGTGGGCACTGTTCACTAAGAGGCAACAGTAGTGACCCACAACACAGCATATGAACTCAGAGCAAGGAGGGGACTGGCCAATTCCTCCCCCGGAGCTCAGCCCCACCGTAGGGGTAGGATCAGAGGGCCTTTTTCTGGTCAATACCTCCTTCAAAATCGTGGTCCACGCTCATGTCCTTCTTTAAAGGGCCCTGCTTTGCATTGCACCCATCGCAGCTGTGCTTGGGGGTGTTTAAACTGTCTCTCATGTGGATATTGGGGTGAGGTGAGGGCTCCTGGGTGATCCCTGGCAGGGGAAGAAGACAGATAGAGTCCAGCCTGGTGAGGATAAATGCCGCCACAGGCAAGGGGGCTGGGGCCAAGCAGGAGAGTCTGTTCTCCCAAATCGCCAAATCACTAGGCAACAGGCAGTTAAAGAAGCGAGGAGAGCGGGGTGATTGCTAGAGACCAGGATATGCCTGCAGGGGTAGAAGGGAGGGGAGGCAGGGGCCTGGGCAGGAGCCAGCAGCAGCTGCTAGGAGAACTATTTTGGCAGAAGTGGAGCTGATTAGATGGCTTGGGAACAGATGTGCCCCTATCTCTTGCCTAGGTACCCCTCTGCCCTCCGTCGGAGGGAAGGAGACTGGCTGCCGATGTGCCTTCCCTGGGCCAGCTGGGCACCGTTCCACTGGGGAGGTGGTCATTATTAGGTCCCCCGTTTGAGAAGCGAGGGTTTTGAGGCACAGCAAAGTCAGGAAATTCTCCAAGCCACGCAGGCAGCCCCTGGCAGATCCAGGACGAAGCCTGTGATTTATATCTGCCTCCAGTTGGGGCCAAAGACTTTGCTCTTCCCACTGGGTTCTTGGTCGTTGTCCCAACACAGGTCCTGCGTGCTTTTGGCTTCCCTCTTCTAAGAAATTCCACCTCCTTGTGAAATGATACGATTGTTTGATGGCATTAGACTGTGTTGCTCTCTCTAAAGACTACGGACGTGAGCACTAAGGAAGGTGCGGCTGGGAAATCGGGCAGAGGCATCTGGGGACTCTTATGACTCTCCTTTCCCACCCTTTTCTCTGTGCCACCTCCTAGCAGGGCCCTGAGAGCTGGTCCTCAAGCCCCGCAAAGCCTACATCCTCTACCCTCAGACACCCCTCCCACCACCAAAAAAAGAAACCATCCCTATGGACTGTTCTAAGCAGGAAGCCGAGTTTTCAGTTCACTGGAAAACAGGAAATGCCTCCAAGGGTCTGAAGTCTTTTTAGTCCCTGCGCCCTCCATGCAGGGTCTGCATCCCAGGCCAGCTGCTGAGGACGACGCCCTAGAAGCAAGGTCATCCCAACCCCCAGCACCGAGAGTGTGACCCTTGGTGCCACTCAAAAGCCCTCTCTGCTGTTGGAGCCAGAGCTGACGTCATCTGCTGCTCAGGAGACTGGACATTCTGGACCAGGCAGGAGGGCTCGGGATTCCAGGGATGCAGCGCGAGCACCACAGAGGATCATTCGCTTTGCGAGGAGCAGATTCTGACCGTGGACGGAGCTCTCACCCCCGCCAAAGGCTGACCACTGATCCCCGCCAGATGGATCTCTAAACCCTGCCAGAGACTGGCTGACCCCCAACAAAGCCTGATGCCCTAGCCCTCTCCTATAGTTGATTACCCCATCCTGGCTCTAGACTGACCCTCTCACCTTGACCTTGTCAGAAGCTAACCTTTAATACTAGCCACAGCAAAGCTTTCTAACCCTGGGCACAGACCAAACTCAGGTGCTTGCCAGCTTCCTCATCCATTCACAATCATCACTGAGCTTCTGTGGAGTTCCATGTGCTGCGAGCCCAGCATAGTCCTCACAGTCCCTACAGCCTGGGGGAGGAGGTGGGCCCCACACAAGCTTTAATCAGATTGTGAGCTGGGGGGAAGGGTAAGCAGAGGCTTGTCGGACACCCCGGCACTGTCTCCAACTTTGCTGGGTGACCTTGGGTTGGTCACATTGCCTCCTGGGCCAGGGTCTTCTGCCTTCCTCTGCAGTGGGCTGGTGTGTCTAGATGGTGTCCAGGATTCCAGTCCTCAATAGCACATGCCAGTGGTGGAAGCCTAGACCACCCTAAGCGTCTAGGATGTGAGGCGTCATCACTAGGGTTGGTGTTACTCTTGCAAGTAGGAAAGCCAGACTCAGGAAGATAGAGGCAATCAGGCACCTTCCCTTCCGCATGGTAGATGGGGATTCAAGGAATCCCTCCTCTGTTTGAACATTGGTTTCCTGCTTCCACTACAGACAGTGGGGCCCTGATTGGACACCATTGATTCTTCTTCCTGCCTCAGCTTTTCCGTCTGTAAAACGAGCTGTGACACCAGCAGTTTGGGAACTTTGGAGGCACACAGAGGGGCCTGTATGAACATGTGGTGATTCAGACAGAAGACTTTTCGCTGACTGGAAAGCAAAGGTTCTGGCTGTCTTTGTGTTAACCTAAACGTTAGAGGAAATAGGATCATTTATGATTAAGATCACCCAGGGCCTGGCACGGCTTGATTTCCCCAAAGGGCACTGGGATGGGGGTGGGCAGAGTGTGGATGGCTGTGGAGGGAACAGACTATTTCCTAAAACCTTGTCCCCACCTGCCATCATATCTCTCATGCACTGCCCACTGCCTGAAAGTCTACTGTCATGAAGAAGTAGCAACGTCAAGAACAGGCGCTATGTGCACATCACCTGCGTATCACCTGTCACTGGCCTACGTCCTTTACCAGCACTCTTCCTTGAATCAGCTGAGAGCAGGACCCTGAAAGAAGAGCAGATACTGACTGGGAAAATCCACTGGAGCAGCTGAAGATAGATAGGTCTAGAGGAGCAGTGCTCAAAGTGAGGTCTGACGACTGCTGGGGGGTCTCTAAGATTTTTTTCAGGGAATGCGTTAGTTATCTCTTGGTGTGTCATAAACTAGCCCCAAGACTCAGCAGCTTAACACAACAAATATTTATCACCTCGCAGTATCTCACAGTAAGTCAGGACTTAGCTGGATGCCTCCCGTCAGGGTCTCTCACAGGCTACCTCAAGGTGTCGTCTGGGGCTGCGGTCTCATCTGACCCACCTGGGGGAGCATCCGCTTCCAAGCTCAAGGCCGCGGTTGTTGGCAAGATTCAGTGAGGAGCTTCCTCACCTGGGGCCTCGGTTCCTCACTGGATTTTGGCCAGAGGCCTCTCTCTGTCCCTTGTCAGGTGGGTCTTTCCATCCTGAAGCTTGGAACATGGCAGCTGACTTCTCTCCGAGCAAGAGAGCAAGAGAGGGCCCCTCTAGACGGAAGCCGCAGTCTCTCTGGGACGTAATCTTCAGAGGGTCATGCCATCACTTTTGCCGTACCACTTGTACCACTCACTTCCCTGGAGCGAGTCATCGGACCCAGCCTGCACCCAAGGGGAGGGGATTACGAAGGGTATGAAGACCAGGCAGTGGGGAGCCCTGGGAGACACTTTACAGGCTGCCTGACACAGGGCATCTGCGAGAGTCTCTTTCCAGCTACCCACCTCTGGGATACTTGACTTTCTTCCCATGCTTCAACCAAAACACATGAGATTTCATGCAGAAGCACATATAAGAATCCAGCTGGGGCTTCCCTGGTGGCGCAGTGGTTGAGAGTCCGCCTGCCGATGCAGGGGACACGGGTTCGTGCCCCGGTCCGGGAAGATCCCACGTGCCGCGGAGCGGCTGGGCCCGTGAGCCATGGCCGCCGAGCCTGCGCGTCCGGAGCCTGTGCTCCGCAACGGGAGAGGCCACAACAGTGAGAGGCCCGCGTACCGCAAAAAAAAGAAAAAAAGAATCCAGCTGTCCTGTATTAAGCTCACAGTAAAGAAACTTGTACAAATAGAAAACAATGCCACTATAGAGGTAGATATAACCCACATTGATAAAAGCTCTTTGGGGTCGTCAGAGTTCTTAAGAGCATAAAAAGGACTTGAGATCAAAAAGTTTGAGAACTACAGGTCTGGAAAGACAGAGCTAGGACACGGCCCAAGGAGGGCTGCCCTGGGTGGGGAGGGGCTGGAGGACACACTGTGAGAAGCCTCTCGGCCAAACGCCATCGGAGGCCTGGCTGCCTGCGAAAGGGGTGGTTAAAAAAGAGCAAGTGAGAGGCAGGGCCTACCGTCTAACTGTCACTTTCTTTACAGTTGTGCACACAACGCTTCTCTGAGGGTTTGCCCTTTCTGCGTCTGTGTGCAGAGATAGGTTCCCCATGCGCACACGTTAGCTGGCGTGAGCACACGTGCACAGGTGGATCTGCGCGAGCGTGTGTAGAAGTTGTCGTGTGTGTGCCTATACCTGTGTGCGTTGCCTGTTTAAGCAGGGGTGTGCCTGGGGCCCCTGGGAGTGGGCAGGGCCTGGCCAGCAGGCCCACGGACACCCTGCGAAAGGAGAAGGGGCAGTGGAGGGTTGGGTGGCATGATCGCCACCACCATGGCTGTGTGTCCCTGTAACGCCCTCTGTCCTCAGCTTCTGCTTTCAGCACGACTCTCAAATATTATCATCTTCTATGGGAACTTCCTGATCAGCTTCCTGTTGTTCTTGGACTTTTCTTTTTCAGTTAGATTTTTTTTTATGTTGTAATTCTTTCATCTACCTTTTTATTTTGCCCGGGGAGGCACTGTGGTCCCCAGCCACCTCTGAGAGGGGGGAGAAAATAACCTGCCAGGGCAGGCCAGCTGCTTGGCTGGAGTTAAAAGCGCCCAGGAGTTGGGACTGGGGAATCAGCTCCTCTTTCCATCAAGATAAACTAATCCTTCTAACCCCCCAGCTGATTTTGTAGAAGATGTTCAGAGTGAGGGGTGGTGGGAGGGAAGGAGGCCTGAAGGGGAGTGGAATCGGCCCCCCCCAAAATTTGTGTCTTCGGCACCAGGATCACGTTGAGCTGATTAGTTTGAGAAACAGAGATATGGGAGAAGTTGTAAAAACAGAGTAGAAGTTACTCTTTGGTAGGGAAATTTATAGGAAATCTCCCTTTGCGAGGGTGTCCACTGTCAGTTCTCAGAAGAGAGCCTTTACCAGAGAGAGATTTTCCCACCTGAGAAACTGCAGAGCAGGGCAAACTTAGTTTTCCTTACATTTCCCCTCTCACCTTCCCGGATTGCCTCCTCCCCGCAAAAAGCCCCGGGCCCCTGTCCCTTTCCTTAGCTCAGGCTGGTATATAAGCCTCAATTGTCCGTGCCGTGAGTCTCCTATGTCTGTGGGGCTCCTGTGCGTAGGTACCAGTACAATTAAAGCGTTTCTTCTCCTGTTAATCCGTCTAACATCAGTGTCATTCCTAGACCAGTCACAGAAAGCTGAAGGGTAGAAGGGAGAAGGTTCCCGCCCCCGCAGCCTCGGGGCAGACTTCTCTGAGGGTCAGGGAGGGCCCGGCTAGGGCAGTGCCCCAGGTTTGCAGAGTCCAGTGATTCAGCACTTCTGCCCTCCGCCCGCTTTTCCTGCCACCTCTGAAGCGGCAGAAGGGAGTGCGGCTAGCGAAGAATTCAGACAGCGGCTAGGCCCGGCCTCACCTCTAGGCGGCCCCCTCCCCCAAATGGAGGGACCTCTGCACAGACTTGCTGTGCCCTCGCTGGCCCTCTGCTCGTGCCCTTCCTCTCCCAGCCACCCGCCACTGAATCAGAGTCTTCTTTCAAGTTGCCTTCAGAAGGCCTTCGGGAAGCCTTCCCTGGCACTCCCAGGCCAAGGGGAGAGCTTTGTCCACAGTGCCCCTCCCCTGGGACCCCCTCCTCAGGACTCCCATCACCTGCCGCAGTAGCCAGTCCGGCGGTTGAGCCATCCTTGTTCTAACCCTCTGGATTTCCTGTGTGCGCCAGTGGCTCTCCAGTTGCCACAGGGCCCTCCCCCGAGACTCCAGCGCAGTCCCCTGGGTTTTGAGCCTATTCCTCTTTTCTCCCCACTTTTCCTCTAGATGCTCCCAAGGGTGGGTCCCAGTGTGGTTTTCTCGCTGTTATTTGTCTGGGCTGTGAGCGGGCACAATTGGTCCTGACTAAGGATTTGTTTTTCTTGTTGTTTACTCTCCCAGTGCGTTGATTCAACAAACTCACCCGTATTCAACTGGTAATAGCTGATGTGCTCCCCGCAACCCCAACAAAGAGATGACCATTTTAGCTGGAGATAAAACCTAACCCAAAGGAATAAATCTGACTGTGGAATTCCAGGCACCTTGGAGGAGATGGGGGGTGGCTGCCTCTTTCCCCTCTGCTTAAGGCTGAAGCCAGCTGCAAGAGATCAAAGCCAGGCCACTCCGCTTTTCTTGCCTGCCCAGAAAGGGAAACCAGTCTCCTCCACCCCCCAAGGTGGCCCGAGAGGCCCCCACATAAATGGGAAGCGGCGCTGTCATTTCCAAGTATCATTCAAGTAAAAATGTAGATTCTTGGGCTCCACCCCTCAACCTGTGAAGTCAGATCCGAGGGTGGAGGGTTTTACAGGTGATCTGGTGCACAACCAGGGCTGTGAAACTGTCCTCCTGTGGACAGGGTGTCCTGACTTCTAGCTGAGTGACTGCCATGGTAGGTGCCCCATAAATGCCCGAAGAATTGAATGAGAGGCAGGGAGGAGCAGTGCAAGGAGCACGGGTTCTGAGCTCTGCCACTTTCTATGGGACACTGGGCAAGTTTCTTGCATAGGCCAAGTAGAGACACACCCCTGCCTCACAGGGTTGCTGGGAGGGCAGCGATGCCAAACGTTCCTAGGATGGTCCCTCACGGGACACAGGGGAGTCTCCAAGAATGGTGTGCAAAGGGAAACCTCTGCGCCTGTCTTCAGGACCTAGGGAGGGCCAGCATCCACCATTTCTAAGTGCGTTTCCTCCCCAGCTTTGGCCTCAGGGGGCTCCTTGGAACTATTATTTATGTGACCCACCAAGACTGCTCCTCTGGGCCCATCCCAAGCAAGCAGCATGCCTGGAATCTATTGTTTATGAGCAGGGATAAGAGGACAGGACACCACTTGCTGGTTAAACCATCTCCTCTAGAGCTTATCTCTGCCTGGGATGTTCAAAGCAGCCAGCCCAGACGCTTTTGCCCCTGAGGCTGCTGCCCTCTGAAGCCACCGCAGCCTGAAGAGGTGGTCGGGGCTGTGCGCCTGTGACCCACACCACCTCCAGGAAGTTTCCCTTCCTCCCTACTGTCTCCCTCTGGACCCACTGGAGGGGATCACCCCCCCAAAACCAGCTCAACTTCCACCATCTACCTTCATTTATATTGATAAAGACCTTATCACCTCAGGCCTCCAAACCCCCAAGCCAAGGAATCAAGAGAGTTTTTTTTTTTTTTTTTTTTGCGGTACGCGGGGCCTCTCACTGTTGTCGCCTCTCCCGTTGCGGAGCACAGGCTCCGGACGCGCAGGCTCAGTGGCCATGGCTCACGGGCCCAGCCGCTCCGCGGCATGTGGGATCTTCCCGGGCCGGGGCACAAACCCACGTCCCCTGCATCGGCAGGCGGACTCCCAACCACTGCGCCACCAGGGAAGCCCTCCTGGGCCCAGTTTTATCCAATCCTCTTCTGTTCCTTCTTTCCCAAACCCGTGCATTGGACCTCCATCACCTGAAACCCACCTTTAGCAAGCTCCACTATGTTTTCAACCTCTTTGTCCCTTCAGGCCCTCCTAGAATTCTGCCTGTCCCCTGCAGCCCTCTCAGGTGGAGACAGGTTTCCGCTGGTCTAAAACTGGGGTGGGTGTTTTCCTTGCTCTCCACTGACATTCCCAAGCCTTTTTATTCCTTCCTTCAAAATCCCATCTCCTGCGGCACTGAATCCATCTCACCAATATCGTTTGCCGTCGTGGTCCTTCTGCTGACCTCCCGGCTCTTCCCCTCATTCACTGAAGACTCTAATTCCTGGCTCACTGTTTCTCATTCCTGCCCTCATTCTAAGAGGCTTTAACATCCATGCGGTACCGCATCTAACACGCTGATCTCCCCATTCCCTGCCCCTCTTGGCACCAACTCCAACTTCCTTCTACTCCAACTCAGCCACCACCCTCACCCCTATGGTCACCCCATTCCTATTCAACACCGGCAACTACAGCACCTCTGAAATTCAACTACAAGCCTCACACCCTCACCACAACCTTCTAGGCCAAAGTGCACCTACTTTCATATCCCCTCAAGGAGTCTTCGACTGCCAATCCACTGAGCCCATCACTTTTCCACTATCATTCTTCTTTTGTCTTCCCATTCCTCTCTACCTAGCTTAGATTCCATCATCGTTGTACCTTTCAAGCACTGTCAGCTTCCTTGGGACTTAGTGTTACTTGTCTGGCAAAATCCCAAACTTGCTTAAATCCAACAATTTCACTGAGCTTACCCCTGAGCAGCTGAAAATTGGTTGAGAAAAATCACAAACTCTGACTCACAAATTTCTCTTTATGTTCATGACCACAAACACGGTAGGCGCTTAACTCTTCCTGGAAATCCTTGGATGGTACCCAAATAGGTTTGTTCCCTCACTCTAGCAAATGATTAGTTAATTACCTTCCCCTCTCACCAAACCCCTGACAACTTCTTCCTACCCCGCCACTTACAGCTGATGAATTTGCCTATTGCTTCATGGAGAAAATAAAAGCCATTAGTCAAAGAATTCCTTATCTTCCCACCTTCAAATCTACCATGGTAAAGACAACTAGGACAATCTGTATAGAGTTCATTGTAGTGGACAGTCATGATTTGTCTGGTTTACCAGCAAACCTATAGCTTCCATATGATATATAATGATTGCTATAGGTTTTTGAAAGCTGTCTCTTTTCATATTACTTTCTAATATTAGTTTGCTATGAGGTCTGGTTTGTTTGTCTGTTTTACCAGGAGTGAGTGTTGGATTTCATTAAATATGTTTTCTATATTGACTGATAGAACTATATGGTATATAGTGACCATAGACAAATGAGTAAGAAATAACTGTAAATCACTGGAATTTGAGGTGTTATTTGTTGCACGGCACTATCACAGCAAAATCTGACTAATGTGCTTGGCCACACCCTGCTGTATATGGGATCTTAATTTCCCAACCAGGGATGGAACCCATGGCCCCTGCAATGGAAGCCCAGAGTCTTAACCACTGGACCACCAGAGAAGTCCCTTTCTTCTCTTTCTATTGTCTGAAACAAATTGTATATTTTCTGTTCTTTGAAACAAAGCTTCCTTATAAAGCCATTTGGGCCTGGTATCTTTTGAGAGAAGGAGGCTTTTGTTACTGATTCACCTTCTTTTAGTCTCATTGGCTTATTTATTTATTTAAAAAATTTTCTTCATGAATCAATTATTACTATTTATATTGTTCTAGAAATGAATTCAAGTTTTCCATTTATTTAGCATTTTTTATTCTTTCTGATATGTGCATTCAATACTATAAATTTCCCTCAAAGCAGTGCTTTCACTGCATCACACAAATTTTGATATCTGGGTTTTCATTTTCATTGAGTTCAAAATATTTTAAAATTTCCCTTGAGATTTCTTCTTTGACTCGTGCTATTTAAAAGTGTGTTGTTTATTTTCTACGTAACTGGGGATTTTCCGGTTATCTTTCTGTTATTGATTTCTAGTTTAATTCCATTGTGGTTTGAGAGTAGACGAAACATTATATGATTTCTATTCTTTTCAGTTTGTTAAGTTGTGCTTTATGGTGCAGTATATGGTCTACGTTGGTGAATGTTCCATGTGAGCTTGAGAAGAATGTGTATTCTGTTGTTGGATAAAGTACTCTATAGATGTCCATTATATCCAGTTGCTTGATGGTGTTGTTGAGTTCAACTGTGTCCTACTGATTTTCTGCCTGCTGGTTCTGTCCATTTCTGATAGAGGGGTATCAAAATCTTCAACTATGACAGTGGATTCTCCCATTTCTCTTTGCCATTCTATTAATTTTTGCCTTACATCATTTGTTACTCTGTTTTTAGGTGCAGGCACATTAAGGATTGTTATTGTTCCTGGAGAGTTGACCCCTTTATCATTATGTAATGCACTTCTCTATCCCTGATAACTTTCCTTGCTTTGAAGTGTGCTCTCTCTGAATGTAATATAGCTACTCCTGTTCTCTTTTGATTAGTGTTAGCAAGGTATATTTTTCTCCATCCATTTCTTATTAATTTGTATGTATCTTTGTATTTTAAATGGGTTTCTTTTGGACAACATATAGTTGTCCAAACAACATAGATTCATATTTTTTGATCCACTCTGACAATCTCTGTCTTTTAATTGATGCATTTATATCATTAATGTTCAAAGTGAATATTGCTATAGTTGGATTAATATCTGTCATATTTGTTACTATTTTCTATTTGTTGCCTTTGTTCTTTTTCCCTATTTTTATCTTCTATTCATTTTCTGCCTTCTGTGCTTTTAATTGAGCATTTTATATTATTTTATTTTCTCTCCCTTTTTAGCACACCCTTTTTTGTGTGCATGCTTTTTTGTAGTTGTTGCCCTAGAGTTTGCAATATACATTTACAATTAATCCAGTTCCACTTTTAAATAACACTATACTGCTTCGCAGGTAGTATGAGAACCATGTTATAACAAATCATGTTGTAAAAAATAGCGCTATTTTCTCCTTCCCATCCCCTGTATCATTGCTATTATTCATTTCATTTATGTTTAAGCATATAGGAGTAACATATACATTATACATACTATATATAATTTTATTTTGAACAAAGTGTTATCTGTTAGTTCAATTAAGAATGAGAAAAATGTAAGTTTTTATTTTACTTTCACTTATTTCTTCTTCAGTGCACTTCCTTTCTTTCTGTAGGTCAGAGTTTCTGACCTATATTCTTTTTCTCTGATATTTACTATGAAAACCTGGTCAAGCTCCTGAAAGTAAAATTTACAAAAGTGTGGGATCACCCCATGACTGAGCCCCCCCGGATTTTTTAACCCTCGAACTTGTCTGCACTGAGACTCTAGCAATTTGTTCGTTACAGTTCACGTTTTCCTACCCCAGCGTTGGGTCTCATTATGTTTCCATTCATGAGTCTCTATTCCGGTAAGCAGAGACTCCCTGTATTCACTTGTCTGTCCCTCTAATCTGTGGGCAGTGGTTTGCCCTGTGCCCTCACCTCTCTAATGTATCCAACAAGGATTGGTTTGTTGTTAGGATTGAGCGTCAATTTCCAAGCTCCTTACCTGCAAAACAGGACACCAGAAGTGGCAATCTCTATTTTTAAAAGTTTTTTATACAGATGAGGCATTCAAAAGGCTTACAAGTCAAAAGGTATAAGAGTTATATGGTAAGACTTCCCCTCTGATGATGAAGTAGATGTCTCCAACCTACCCTCCTGCTGAGAACAGCTGAAGAAGTAAGATAATATTTTTAAAAAGTATCTTAGAAACATCAAAGAATTTGACAAATACTAAAGAATTGTTGGGAGACAAGGACAACCCAGAGAGTTAAGACAAGCCACTTTAAGCCATGTTTGCCTTGAGATAATATACCTGGGTAAACAGCTATAAAGACAACCTGAACTCCTAGTTGCCTCATGAAGTCAGGAGAAGGGGACAAAAGTCAGAGCCAAGAGCTTATCAGAAGTTATCAGGAGCTCTGCTTAAAGCACTCCTCACTGTGTCTTCAGGGTAGAATAAACCAGAAATAACTCAGCTCTGGCACCAGCTTGCAGCCCTCCTTCCCATTATCTGGAGGTTAGGGTATCTCAAGTCTTTAACTTGGATTAAGGTGGTCCTTGACAGGATCAACAAGCAAAGATCCATTGTATAGGAGGATAGCATCATCCTAGGAGTAAAACTGTTCCTCAAAATAATTTTTACATACAGTCTACGAGTCTTTGATAAAAGAAATAATCAGGTGTACAAGGAAACGAGTGAATGAAAACTTAAAGAAACAACAGACAACAGAAACAGACCATCCATCTCAAGAAGTCAGGAAAAGAATGGCAAGGTAACACAATGAAAGTAGAAGGGAGAAAGAATAAGAATCAGAGCGGGAATTAATGAAATAGAAAACAAACATGCCAAAGAGAAGAGTTAAAAACTTAGAATTGGAAAGATTAATCTTTGGAAAGATTAATAAAGATAATAAGCCTCTAGCTAGGCCAATCAAGAACAAAAGATAAAAGCATACATAACAAATATTATAAATTAAAAGGGGCGCATCGTTGCGTATTCTGTAGACATTATAAAAATAATAAAGTGATACTATGAAAATTTTTTCACTACATTTGAAAATTATACGAACTAAATTCCTAGAAAAATATAGCTTACTTAAAGAACAATAGAAATTCTGAACAATCATAGAACTATAAAATAAATTGAATCAGCAGTTTAAAATCTGTCCACAGAAGAGACTCCAAACTGTGGATGTCACTGGTGAGTTCTACCTAACATCTAAGGAACGAATAATTGCAATCTTATAGATACGTCTGAAAAACACGAAGAGTATATACCCTCCATCTTATTTTGTGGGACTAACAAAAGCTTGATATCCAAGTAAGATAAACATAGTTGGAAAAAGAAAATTACAGGCCCATCTCACTCAGGAAATACAGATGCAAAAGTCCTGCACAAAATAAAAGCAATCTGGACCCAGCTGCATATATCAAATAAATATATCAAACAATTTGGGTTCTACTAGTAATGTGAGATTGATTTAACCCAGAGTTTTTCAGCCTGGGCACTATTGCCACTTGGAGCTGGATAATTCTTTGTTGTGGGGAACCAACCTGTTCATTGTAGAATGTTTAGCAGCATCATTGGCCTGTAGTCACTACATACGAGTAGCACCACCACCCCCATTTCTGACAAGCAAAAATGTCTCTTGTAAAATTGTCCATGGTTGAAAACTAACATTACAAAATCAATCAATATAATTCATCATGTTAATAATTACAAGCCAAACTCATATAATAATTTTGATAGATGCAGAAAAATGTTTGTTAAAAGTAAACATCAGTTATGATAAAAAAAAAACACCTAACAAGTGAGGCAGGAAAGAGGCAGATACAGCACTTCAAAGACATAGATCTCCTATTTTTGTTTTTAAACAATGAGAAATGTATTGGTTCAGGTAACTGGGAGGCTCAAGAGGTGATATAACATTAGTACTGGCTAGACTCCATGCCTCCAGCAGTTCATCAAGACACTACCTTTCTACTGGCTCTGCTTTGTTCTATTGACTTCATTTTCGAGCAGGCTCTCTCCACACAGTTTGGGGTGGATACCAGCAGCTCCAAGCTTTTACCTTCTGTGGGTTGAGTAATCACTCACTATGTGATAGTTCCAGCAAAGTCCTGGAAATGAGTCTCATTGATCAGGTCTGAATCATCCTTTGAGCTGGAGTCAGGGGAGGGAGAAAGCCCTGCAACCCACAAAGATGGTTCCCCAGAGGAGAAGAGATATTCTTTCATCAGAAGAAGAAATGCTGAACAAGTGAAACGATAGATGTCTAATATAGAGACTTTTCAAACTTTATCCCATGAATGAGAACAGCCTAGTTTATGTGGCCAGGAGTTCAGGAGCTGAATGGTTCTGGCTCTGGGTTTCTCGTGGGGATATTGCCTAGGGCTGTAGTTTTCTTAAGGTTTGACTATAGCTGGAGAATCTGCTTCCAAGGTGACTCCCTGATAGGATAGGCAAGTTTGTGGTCCTTGTTGGTTGAAGGTTTCAGTTCCTCACCATGTGAGCTTCTCCACAGGGTAGCTTGAGTGTCTTCTTGAGATGACAGCTGGTTTTCACTAAGCAAGTGATCCAAGATACCAAGGAAAAGGCTGAAATGTCTTTCATGACTGGCTTTGGATATCATCCCTCATCACTTCTACAATATCCAGCAGGTCACACAAGTCATGCCTTTCAGTTTTGGAGGGACTAAACGAGAGCATGAATACCAGGAGATGATGATCAATGAGAAGGGGCAAACATTATCAAATAACTAATAGAAGAAAATTCCCTAGATAGGAAGCTCATGAGAGTCTAGATTAAAGGGCTCTTCAAGTTTGTAGCACAATGGATTAAAATAGACCAGCTCCAATGCATATCATGAAATTTCAGAATAGTGAACATCAAAGAGAAAATCTCCCAAGATTCTGGGAAGGAAGAAAAAATATGTCACATATAAACATTTAGAATCAGAATGACTTCATAATCCTCAAAAGCAAGTTTGTATGACAAAATATAATAGTGTTTTCAAAATTCTATTAAACTATTTTAAATATAGCATTTTATACCCAAGACAAACCATCAATCAAGTTTTAATGTAGAATAGAGACATTTTTAGATATTCAAGTTCAAAAAATTGTCTCCCACCCACCCTTTCTCAGAAACTTTGGGAAAACAGAAGATCCAGGAAGCAAGGGATTCAATACAAGGAAAAGGAGAAGGAAATCCCCAAAATGATGGAGAAAGGAATTCCAAGAACAACAGCTGTGTGCCAAGTGCAGAGGGCAAAAAGGACTGACTTAAACAGATCAGAGAACTCAGAATGTTGTTCCAGGAGAATATTAAATCTATAGAACACAAAATGTGTTTGAACATAATAAGGGATTTACACAACTGGGAGACAGTTTGAAGTTGAGTTTGCCAAAAAGTAAAATAATAGGAAAATAAAGCAAGTATTAATTCCAGAGAAAATAAGACACTATGTAGGAAAAGGTAAAGCAATCAGCTGGTAAAGTCTCAGCTGGAACTGGCATTTACAAACTCACAAAAAATGTAAACACAGAATAGTGACCTGACTAAATTATAATGTAACTATATTGGGAAGACAGATGAATGAAAAGTGTGATGGGGCAGGCCAGGGGTTAAAAAAGAGCTAAATCCTCATTTTCCATAGTGGGAAGTCAACAGGTAATATCTAGAACTGAAAAATCAATAAACAGCATTATAAGAATGTTACTCAGAAATGTGGAAGTAAATACCACGTGAATTAACTAAAGTTGTTTGAAACTAGTTGCTTCTGGGAAGCAGCAATTCATGGAAGGTATGGGGGTAGAGGTGCTAATTTTCATAATAAGCTTTGTATAACTAGTGTAATCTTCCAAATATGTTCATGTAAATTTAATCAAAATAAAATTAATAGAAAGGATTCTGAGAAGATGGGAGAGTGGGGAGCACCAGGAATCTGTCTCCCCACCTGGACAACAATTGCACTGGCAGAATCTGCCTGATGTGACTATTTTGGAACTCTGGAGTCTATTGAAGGCATGTGACTTCCAGGAAAAGGTTGAACAGTAAATTACTGTTAATTTCAGTCAAGTTCAAGTCTTAGGGCTATTGCAGTGGCCCATCCCCCACTCCCAGCCCCATGGCAGGCAGCAGAACACATATTCCAGGAGAAGCCTGCATACAGCGTGTGAGAACCAGGGTGAGAAAAAAAAGACTGTGTCCTCCAGATATCAGCGTTCTGTGCCCCATAGCTGACTGCTGCTTCTGATCATGGAAGTGCAGACAAAGAGGCTGCCACCCATTGTCGTTGCATCTCCTCCCATTGTTGCAAGCCCCTCTCCCTCCAACTAAAGTTACTTCCAGGAGATTTGAAGGGCTGACATCCTCTTTTTCCTCCCTTCCATTTTTCTCTTTTCCCCTCTTGGGCGCCAGAGACATTAAAGACTATGATATTAAAAAGCAACTTTGGGGGCTTCCCTGGTGGCGCAGTGGTTGGGAGTCCGCCTGCTGATGCAGGAGGCATGGGTTCGTGCCCCGGTCTGGGAAGATCCCACATGCCGCGGAGCGGCTGGGCCCGTGAGCCATGGCCACTGAGCCTGCGCATCCGGAGCCTGTGCTCCACGACCGCAGAGGCCACAACAGTGAGAGGCCCGCGTACCGCAAAAAAAAAAAAAAAAAAAAAGCAACTTTGTAAATGAGAAAAGTTAGAAAGTGACCACACATGCACAGGGAAAGGTGAAGGCTCAGGAGAGACCTGAGAGGACCTTAAGTTTATACCTCAGGCAGATCCCTGGCACAGAGACAGCCTGCAGTTGCTTAAAAAAGAAAAACAACAAACAAAAATAATAATTAAAAGTGGCAAACTCTGGAGAAGGGGGCAGAATATGATTTCCAGAGTTATCACATTATTTGAATCAAATGTCCAATTTTCAACAAAAAAATCACAAGGCATACAAAGAAACAGAAAAGTATAGCCTATTCAAAGGGAAAACATTAAATCAACAGAAACCATCCCTGAAAAAGACCTAGAGGCAGATCTACTAGACAAAAACTTTAAAACAACCAACTTAAAGATACTTCAAGAACCAAAGGGATATTTGAAGAAAGTCAAGAAAACAATGTGTGAACAAAATAGAAATATCAATAAAGAGATAGACAACCTTAAAAGGGTTTTTTAAAATTTGGACTTAGGTGCTGGTCTTGGGATGGAGCTCAGGGCTAGTCTTAGGGTACAAAATGTTTGAGACATTGTTATTGAGGCATAGGATTAGGTTCAGCTCTGGGTATAAGGACCTTAAGGTAAGAGAAGTCTTGGAAGGCTGGTCCTGAGGCACCTGTGCCTGGGTCCCTACCCTTGCAGCTGCTGCTAGAGGTTCCAGGAGATGGGTTGCAGTGCACGAAATTGCAGAAGCCACCACAGATACCTTCCCCCATCTGCCGACAGCATGGCTCCCAGAAGTCAGTGACAGGAGACAGCTTGACATGAACAGTCTGGCTGTTGAACCAATGGTTATTGAGTTCAGCCACTCCCTGAGCTGCATCCTCCTCATGCCAGAATTTGACATAGACATTGCCCACAAGACGACCCCTCAGATGGTCACTGAACTCCCTCAGCTTTTATTTATCTGGGAATGTCTTGATTTCTCCTTCACTTTTGAAGGACAGTTTTGCTGGATATAGAGGTCTTGGTTGACAGGAGGGGTGGAAACCCCCTTAATATTCAAAAAGATGCATAAATACAAAAGGGAGAAAAGATAAGACCAAGAGGAAAATAGACAAAGAATATGAATAGACATTACAGAAAAAAGAAATGTAATCCCCAGTAGACACATGAAGAAATGCCCCATTTCATTCATAATTAAAGAAATGCAAATTAAAGCAATGCCATGCTGATTTTTGTAGCATATTGGCACAGAATAAAAAAAAGTTGTACTCATCATTGGTGAAGGTGGGTGTAGATCGGCAGGAGGTGGGAGTGCAAATTGGGGCAGTATTTGTTGAAGGCTAACTTGGAAATATCTATGAAAATGTATAATGCACCTGCTCTTTGAGCATCACCTCTTCTGGGAGTTTATTCTTCATACATAGGTCACAAGTACACATTCTGTATTCAGAGGTGTTCACTGGAAATCACACAGATGTTTCTCAGTACAGGACTAGCTGGACAAATAATGATACATCCTTCTCATGGTATCTTAGTCTATTCGGGCTGCTGTAAGAGAATACCGTAGACTGGGTGGCTTATAAGGAACAGAAGTTTATCTTCACAGATTTGGAGGTTGAGCAGTCCGAAATCAAGGCACCGGCAGATTTGGCGTCTGGTGAGAGCTTGCTTCCTGGTTCACAGATAGCTGTCTTCTCTCTGGGTCCTCACATAGCAGAAGGGGTGAGGGAGCTCTCTGGGGGTCTCTTTCATAAGGACTTTTGTCCCATTCGTCAAGTTTCCACCCTCATAACCTGATCCACCTCACAAAGGCCCCACATCCAAATACCATCACATTGGGGATTAGGTTTCAACACGTGAATTTTGGAGGGACGCAAACATTCCGTCCATATAAGCACATGCAATACTCTGCACCATTAAGAAGAGAGACTGCTCTGTATGTGCTCATACCAAAGAGGGCAAGATACTTTAATAAAAAAAAAAAAAAGTTTCTAGCAGTATTTATAGTGTGAGTCCATTGTATGACAAATGGAGAGAAGTAATGTGTGTAATGATCTGGCCCCTACTTGATGGTCATTAGAAAGTACTTAGCTACCTTCTCTAATGTAAGCTGTCAAACTAAGCAGCTTTTGATTGTGATTCAAAACACAATACAAAATTCATTTGATAATGAGGCTCACTCGGCTGCAGAGGTCATGTCTGATCTTGACTTTACATTTTTGTGTGATGTACATCAGCTTTGCTGTCCTCATTCATCGACTTGATGATGAAATAGAATCCACTTGAACTTAAAAAAATAAATTCCTAGAACATTCCCATGTGCTTTTAGATGTTTTGTATGTTTCACCTATTGGGCTTTCTTTTCTTTTTTTTTAACCATGCTTTCTTTAAATAAAAAAAAAAAAAGTATGTAGTTCTTTAGCTTAAAAAAAAAAACCTAGAAAATAATATCTCCCATTTCTTTTCCCAGCTGGCCTGGATTTCCCTGACCCAATAAGACCTCAGCAGATTTATCCTGGACTAGAATTCAGGAGACCTGGGTGCCAATCCTGGCTCAGCTCTTCACTAGCTGTGTGACCTTGAGTAGATCCTTTAGCCTTTCTTAGTTCTTTTTCTCAGCTGTCACATGGGGCACAGTACCTTTCTTATCTCCCGCATGGGATGATTTTGACGTGTAAATGAAATGATAGGCGTACAAACTCATAATTTGTAAAGACGACAAAAGTGAAAGGGCTTTTGCTTTGATAACGAGGGGATCCTCTCAAGAGGTTACATATTTCTATTTTCTGGTTTCCCCAGAAGGGAGGAAAGCCTGGGTATCTATTCAATTAACCTAGAGTGCCTTTTCTGGACCAGGCACCATGCCAGGGGCTGGTGATCCAGAGTCGAATGTGATGCAATTCTTGCTCTCAAAGAATTCAGTTTGGTAGAGGATGCAGCTAATAATTGCCGTAAGATGTGAGAAATGCAATAGGATGGTTATAGATGAAGACTGGTGGGACAACTCTCTGATTGGGAAGGCATCACTGAAACGGTGACATTTGGGTTGAGTCTTAACGAATGTGTTAGATTTTGCCAGGTGAAGAACTGACTGCTTACCTGGTTGAACCCAGGCAGTGCCCAACCTTGGACCAATTTCTGACCCATCTTTATCACACTTTCCCTGTGCTGTGTTGTAGTACACATTACTGCCACATTAATCGCATTGAATGACTCACGGTTTACAGAATTCTGAAATGTCGTGGGTATACAACCAGAGATTATTTGTATGCTCAGAATAGTTGTATAAATCATTAATGAATTCAATAGCCTTTTCATACTAATTAGGACTTGTTGGGCTTTTTGGATAACACAGTTAATTACCAGTCGATACTGATAATCACTACCAAGCTGATATTTCATGATTAAATTAGTTTCATTTCCTGAAAAAAAAAAAAATCAGAAACTTGCTCTCAACTGCCCGTCCTATTGGAAAATATTTGTGAAAAGATGTTAACCACAGGTTAGGTGTGTTTCCCTCCCAGGAATATATGCATTGGGTCCAGAGGGTGGTACGAGTCCCTACACACAAAGGAATCATAAGAATGTTTTAGTTTTACAGCTTACATTAGGGGAAGGACCGACGTACTTTCTATTGGCTGCCAATTTGTGCAAGATATTTACAAACATTACTTTTCTTCATTGTCACAACTCTGTTTTCTCGCTTATTATAGGTAAGGGAACAGGATCACCCGACTAGTTAGTGGCAGAGTCAGATTCAAACTCCGGGCTGTGATCTTGCGCGTCCTTTGGCCGCTTGGTTCTCACAGCAATGCTGGGAAATGGGCAAGAAACGAATATTACCCCTCTTTAGGATGGGAAATCGGGACTTGGAAAGCTTTGCTGGGGACCCGCAGCTAGGCTTCCAGACTCTGGCTCCACTGGGGGCTGTTACCTTGCTGTCAGGGTCAAAGCCCTCACAGGCAGTGGAGGAGATCCTTTGGGGTAAGGCTGTCTCCTCGGCGCTTCTCAAATCTCCTCTCGGGGAATAGCTGCCCCTGGGTCCAGGTGTTTGGTCTGCCCTGGTTGGGCCTGGGACCCTGCTGTTCTGGAAAGTTCTCTGGAAGAAGATACCTTTCCTTGTCTGTCTTCACCACGAGGTGGGCTGGGCGCCGTCTACCAGAGTCTTCCCCAGGTTAACACTCTTCCTGCCCTTGTTCAAGGAAATGACAGGGACAGTGGAGGAGAGTGAGCCCCCTTGGCTTGAGACAGTATTTGGGGTGATAAAGAACAGCTTCCTCTTTGATGGACTGCTCGGGTTCGTTCACTGAGAATGGACCCTTTGTGGGGTTGCAGAGAGGAGTAACTGAGGAGCTAGAATGGTGCCTTGCCAGGATGACGTCACGTCTGAATACGCATCACCTCCTGACCTCTTGCGATGCGGTCCTCAGACCCACCGAATCTTTCCTTTCTCTGTCCAGCTGTCTCCCTTGGTCTCTGCCTCTGTCCTCTCTCTCCGTGTATCTCTGTCTGTCTGTCCCGGCTCTCTCTTCCTCGCTCCCTTTTCCCCTCCCTCTCTCCCTCTGTCCTTCTCCCTCCCTTTTCCCTGCCTTCTCTTTCCGTCCACAACCCTTTACCTTGTCTCCCACTTCGCCTGCCTCATGCAGACCTACACACGTTTCGGATTCCTTGTTCTCCCTGAAGAGATTCTCTAATCACTTCTGTTAAAAAGTAGACGAGTTGCACTCTTCAGATGCTAAGAAAAAACCAGTCATCTTAATTTAACCTTTTTTTCGGCCCACTGGCCTGTGGCTAAAGCAAAAATAGGTCTCCCCGCTTCTGGCACACACGCCGCCCTCCCCAAGCTGTGAGCCAGCCCAGTTGGCAGATACGCTGCGGGGGCCAGAATCCTGTTACCAAACACATGGCCAGGGCCAGAGCTCCAAGTCCAGTCAGGCCTCCTAGCCAAGGCCGTGCATCGGCCTGGGGCCTGAGGGGGGCGGGGGGCACGGAGGCTCCTGCCCATCTGGCCCTCGGGCTGTGGCGGGTGCCGGTTAGCTGCCTCCTTCCCTTCCCCAGTGGGGCTGCAAGAGGCGTTCGGCTGGAGCCCTGCCCCCTCTCAGCTTGTCACCATGCCGGGTGACACCCCACAGGCCCGGGCCAAGCTGCGCAGTCTAGCACCGTTAAATTTATTGGACTAACATTTGAATGAGGATTTAGAGTTACATAATGTTCTTACCTCATAGCAACCTAGTAGAGGAGGTTTTATTGAGTCCTTATAATGACCAGACTGAGGCTTATACAGGTTAAGTTATCCAGTTAGGGATAAAGCCGGTACTTAGGACTCGAATTTCTTGCCCCAGTGTCCCCAGACCAGGTTCCAGAACCTGCACGGGCCACTTCCCCAGGCCTGTTTTCCCAGGGGGGACTGTACCAGGCATGGCCACTATCTCTAGTCTCAAGGTTGGCTGCAGGGCACAAGTTTGCTGGCTGTGGGTGGACATTGGACATGTAGGCTGGAGTGTCCCCAGATGAGTGTGAGGTCCTCTGCAATGCAGGATGTTGCTGGGAGTAGCAAGAAGACGAGAGTGGACTGAGGGCCTGGGACTGGGGCCTCAGACCACCACATTCGGGCATGACCTCCCAGGAATCTGAAAGTTCTCAGTTTGAACCTGGTCTTCCAGGTCACTGTGAATGTGCATTTGTGGAGTTAGGAGGATAAACTATATTTCACTTAATAGTTTGTTGACTCAGTTTATAACTGAAATATTGAAATTTATGCTAATTGGGCTGTCACTAGACTTATGAGCTCTGGGTCCCGTAAATGTTAGAGGTGGGCCTGGTGAGTGCATTTCGTGTGTTTTTTGGTGGCTGGCTGGGATGTCCTCTTTTGTGAAGTTCCTGTTCGAGTCTGTTGCCCACTCTTTTATTGGGTCATCTCAATCACATTTGGATGTCTTTGTGCCTCTACCCTTTGGGAACTCCTTATCTAGACCCAGGAGGAGGGACAGAGTTCCAAACAGCGTCACTCAGCTTACGGCTTCATCTCATCCCACCTGAGAGGTTGGTGGCGCTTCGTGGTTGAAAATATGCTCGTCACACCTGCCATCTTTCCATGTCCTGATGCAGATCTCCCTCCTGAGCTCCGTCTGAATGTCCTAAAAGGTTCTGCCACTCAACCCAGTCTCTCTCCCAAACTCATTCCTCCTCATGGTTTCTATACCCAGGGGTCTTTGACTGTTTCCTCTCACCCCCAAACCCCATCTACCTATCACCAGATCTGATCGATTTCGCCTCCATAAGGTCTCTGTGAAGTCCATGCACGGGGCTCTACCCCACAGCCACCGCCCCGTTCCCCTTCAGGTCCTCTCTGCTGGGCCCAGAGAGAGCCTCCGGACTGCTGTCCCCTCCTCCAGCCCTGGCCTGCTCTATCCCACTCTCCACACTGCTTCCTAAACAGCTCAAAATATATTCCAAGTGCCTCGCTGCCCACAGACTAGAACTCCAGCTTCTCAGCCTGCTCTCCAAGGTGCTTGTTTCATTACGGTGTTTGTTGTAAAGTCAGGTGGCCTCCTGCAGCAGGGGTGGGGAGGTGGGGAGGAGCACAGGGAAATCGGGCAACGCAAACGTCAACCACGTGGCTAGACCTGGCAGAAGCCAGGAAAAGCCACCAAGAAAGACCAAGGTGGACACAGGGTCAGGGTTCCTGAGGCTGGAGTACAGTTTAGGGGCTCAGAGCCTGGCCACCTCATGGCCTCCTCAGCTAGACCTGGAAGAAGCCAGGGAAAGCCACCAAGAAAGACCAAGGTGGATGGACACAGGGTCAGGGTTCCTGAGGCTGGAGTACAGTTTAGGGGCTCAGAGCCTGGCCACCTCATGGCCTTCTCAGCACTTGAGCTCAGCTCTTGCTACAGAAGGACTCGCCCTCCTTCTCCTCCCTCGTGGCCTTCTTCCTTTCACTCTCACCACAAACCAATAACCTTTCCTTTTTCTGCCGCTACCTTAACACTCACCACCCCCCGGCACAGGGAAAGGATCTATTGACCCAATCAGTCCCAGTATTCCCTGGGCAGAGAGTTCTTGCCAGCCCATCTCATGGACAGGACTTGGAGCAGCTACCTAGCCTGATCCAATCAACTGTGAACAGGGAGATGGGGGTCCCAAGGTAAGCTGGTCTCCTCATCCTGGAGTGGACTGGTGGACCTCCTGAGGTCCCCATTCATCAGCCAGACCCACCATCTGTAGAGGTTCAGCTATTTGAGATCCCACTGCACCCTTCCAGCCTTCCTCATCTCTGCTCACGCTGGGCCCCTCACGGAGTACACTCAGCTTTCACGGCTCCGGTCCACACTACCCAGACTTTCTTTCCCTTCTCAGCGTTCCCTGAAGTCCTCCAGCTTGAATTGACCCAATACTGGACCCCTGTTGCTAGTTGCTTGTAACATCTTGTTAGCACTGATTTCCTTTTCTTTCACTGTTGTGAGTTGTTACCTGTCTGTCTCCCTAACTGGGTTGTAAACACCATGAAAATGAAGATTCTATTATCCATCTTTGTATAGAGTCTAAGTGCTTAGTACAGAACATTGCATAGAATAAGCTTCCAGTTAAATACTTTGTTGGAAAAATAAGTGAATAAACGGTCTGGATAAGCCAGCATAGCAGATGATTCCCCAATTTTTTTTTCTCCATGATGCATCTTATAAATTTTTTTAAATGCCAAAAACAGATGTTAAAACCCTGAGAGCTCAATCCCCACACCCCCACAGCCCACCCCCACCGGCAGCATCTCACCCTGCACCAGCTCCTCCTTAGCCAGGCCCAGGGTCCTTCCCTCTGTCCCAGCGGGCAGGCTGTGGTGAGGGCAGCATGGGCCACCCAGGAGCCTGTGTGGTCATGGGCTCTGCATGGAGGGCCTGCCAGGGCAGCCCGGGATGTGGCTGGACCGCTGCTGGGGCCTGGGCGGGCTGGGAGGCGTGGGCAGCACCAGCGTGCTCGCCCTCACGTCCTTGAAGCTTCCCCTGTCCTCTGACTCAGCTCCAGCATCTCAATTCGTGGATGAATGCCCTGGTCCTAGACAGAGAGCCGATTCAGCCCAGCAGGGTTTCTGGAGGGCTCCCAGGAAGGGGAGGCCCAGAAAATGGCCGGGGGGCAGTGAAGTTGGAGTGACGGCCAGTTCACTCCAGCTGCAGCTCAGGGCATGTTCTTCTCCACCCCCACTCCCACCCCACGTGCTTCTGGTGCCTTCAATGGTGCTGGGCTCTATGGGGCAAACAGGAGCCTGGAGCAGACCTTGGGAGGCCAGCTTCTAGTGTCCTACACTTCCCAGCCCTTTCCCCATCACTTTCCCGCATCTGGGTTTGTGTGTGTTCGTGTGTGCTTGTGTGTGCATTCTGCCAGCAGATGCGGGTGACATCTCTACTCCAGCGGGGGTCCCTATACCCACTGCAGAGCACGTTGAGCCCCTTTTGAGCTCAAAGAGCCCCCATATCAAAACTTGGTACCATTTGATAAATTAACGTACAATAAAATGCACATCTCAGTTTGACCATTTTTGACAATTTGGGTGCAGCTACCACCCAAATGGTCCAGTATCTCCCCCACATCCCCAGAAAGTTCCCTCATGCCCCTTTCAACCCCCTTCTCATTTATGTAACCATAGATCCGCTTTTAAATCTGCATCAGAGGAGATGTGACCAGACTTTGTGCTGTGTGAGTATAGTAACTGCCGAGCAGCACCCAGTTCTGAAGCTAAGGGCCTCCTCCCACCCTCCTTCCCAGCATCCCCACTCCACACCTGCCCCAGGTGCTGCATGACAGGACAGCAGGATCAACAGACAGTGCAGGGAAAGAACAGAGGGTATGGGCGAGGGCCCTGGGTTTACGCGATGTGATCGGGGCAGTCACTCGCTCTTTTGGAGTCTTGGGACCTGTAGCTCTGCCCTGGGGATGGTAACGGTCACCCTCGGCCCTGAGGAGGACTCTGGGAGGACTGAAGCCAATTTTGCAGCCAACGTTATATTTGGAGAGAGGGCATCAATCAGTTAACTGTTGCATGTACTGAACTCCCTTGGGGGCCAGGCATCATGCTAACAACTTCCTCTAACCCTCAAGTCCCGGGGGTGGGTACTACTTTTTATCCCTATTCTACAAACGGGAAAACTGGGGCTCAGAGAATTAAAAGACTGGCCCCAAGCCAAACAATGAGAACATGATGGAGTTACATTTGCCTGTAGGCAGCCACTCACGGCTCAGTCTCTTGATCCTCTATACCATTCTTTCTCCCAGATGGATCCATTAATTGACAGAAATGAGCTGTAGCTGACAGTAGCTTGTGAACAGAGATGTGCAATGCAAATGGTGCTTGTTATCATTTCTATCAGCAAGTTTTGAGAGCCAGAGAATTAGATGACAGTCCACAGGCCTCACCTCCCACCCCAACCCTAGTTGGTCTGTCCTAATAAATTTCAGAATCATGACTCCTGCCTCTTCTCCTTGGACCCACAGACTATTTCCGCTTCAGAGACAGAAAGTCCTTCTTCACATCTAACTTCAGTCTCGCCTGCTGGAGCATAGCCAACATCAAGTTGACCACTGGCCTTATACAAACGATGTGCATGTGGGTGCTAATCAGCTTTCCACCCTGCAGGGCACCCCAAAGTGCTGAGGCCTGAGGGGGGCAGGTCACCACAGTCCCTTCCCAGTCCTAAGCATGTGAGTCCTAGGGGATGGAGGAGTAGAAAGGAGGGGTGGAGAGAGGGCGTCTGAGCTCCCTCCTTTCTGCTCTTCTCAGCTCCCGCAGAGACCCCTGTGTCTGGGTCTTTCTCCTGCAAATCCTCCACCCACCACAGACTTCACCCCACGTCCTTGTAGCATTTCTGTGAGGCTTGTCACTGGAGGGGTTTGGGAGACAGGAGAGCAGAGGGTCTGGCAGAGCCCTTCAAGAGCAAGGCCTTGCACCGGGGAGCTTAGCTCAGGGGTACAGGCCTGCTAGCTCACCGCTTGCCCTTGGTCAGGCCAGGTCTGTCTTCTCTGCTTCCAGGGGAGATAATATTACTGCCTCTCAGGGCTGGGCCGAGGCTCGGATGATACCAAGACTGGGAAAGGACTTGGCAAAGCAGAAGCTGAAGTTCAACCCAAGGGATTGAGACACATTGTGCTGCAGGGAAGGGCCTGGACTCGCCCAAGAGAGCTCAGGGCCAAGGGTCTGGCTCGCTGACCGCCTTGTAAGCTTCTCATGGACCCCTCTGAGACAAAAGGATAAACGGTCAATCCACCCCTATGCCCCCATCCACCCAAACCAAAGGGCCCCCTGCTGTGCTGTCTGTGGCCTGCCTGTGAGCACCTGTCTGTGCTCTAGGGTGCAGGCAGAGGCCTCTCTGTGATTGCAGAGGAGGTCCTGGTCAGCAGCACCGTTTTCTGGGGGTCTCTGTGTATGCGCCCCTCTGTGCGGGCTCATGTGTGTACATCCATGTCACAGAGCATCTAGTTTTTAAAAAGCTATCTAGGATTTATTGTCTGTTACATGGGAATGGGGCACCTTAGCCTCTAGGCCTCTGGAGGCACAAGGATTCTGTTGTGAATTGTGGGTGTGGTGGCCACAGGGCTCCAGAGCTACCCATGGCTCCTTATTCCTCAGTGCAAATGTCTTAGCCTGGTGTTCAAGGTCCTCCCCGCCTGGCACACGGAGGCCTTTCTGGCACAGTCATCCACACTCACTGGGCGCAGACAGGAGAGACTCTGACTTCAGGCTTGTTCCTTCCCCTCCGGGCTTCATTCTCTCAAATGTGAAGTGAGCTGCGAAAGTCATCTACAAACTGTAAAGCTTGACACACAAGCAAGGGATTTTTCCTGCAGCTTCCTGGATTTGGGGTGCATAGCCCACTCCGGGCCTCTCCTCCTGTTGTCCCAATATCCCCACTCCCTGACTGCCCTCCCCGCCTTCTCTGAATAGTCAGGTTCTGCCCATGCTTCCCCCCCGTCAGCGCTCTTCTGCCTGCAACTCTCCTTCTCTGTTCCTGCTTCTCTGAGGATCCCTGTCTGTAAGTCTGTATGTGTGTTGTGTGTGTGCCCCTGTGTGTGCACTTGGGTCTACCCTCTGAATGCACCTTTTGTTCATTCAACAAGTATTTATTGAACACCTCTTACCTGCCAGGCATCACGCTGGGTGCAGGGGATTCAGCTGTGAACAAGGCAGGTGCAGAAGCAGTACTGGCGCACTGGGAATCTGCACAAATAGGAAAAAGCTACCCTTAGCAGGAGATGCAGTCCCAGGGCTTTATGCCTTGCTGAGTAAGTGATGCTTTTTTTTTTTTTTTTTTTTTTTGCGGTACGCGGGCCTCTCACCGCTGCGGCCTCTCTCGCTGCGGAGCACAGGCTCCGGACGCGCAGGCTCAGCGGCCATGGCTCACGGGCCCAGCCGCCCCGCGGCATGTGGGATCCTCCCGCACTGGGGCACGAACCCGCGTCCCCTGCATCGGCAGGCGGGCTCTCAACCACTGCGCCACCAGGGAAGCCCAAAGTGATGCTTTTACACAAGGAAAAAGGAGCCTTTTCTTCCTGGTGGACACAGCCCTGAATTAAGGTCCACAGCTTGGGAAGCAGGGATAGGGGCTGGACTTCAGCCCCATGCCACCTCCCTTGGTTAAGCCAGCCACCCTTGGGCATTGAACAAAACACACATCTCAAAACGGCAGCCCAGGAAAGCCCTTCTCACCCTTGAAGGTAGCACTGAAGCTCCTTCAAGGAGCATCTTGAAGATGTGTGCATCTCCGTACTGCTTGTGTGCACGCATGATGCCAGTGTGTCCCTCTGTGCACGTGTCCCTGCTCTGGTGGACCTCTCTGTAGCCATGTCTGGGCGTGGGGGGGAATACATATGTGTGGGTATCAGCCTGTATACGTGTGCACCCGTGGCCCTGACCGCTGTTTCCTCACCATCCTGCACATCTCTCGGTTGGCTTTCTCTGCTTACCTAATTGTTCATCTTCCCCAACTGGACCCCAGGCTCTGTGAAGTCTTTCCTCAGCAGAGCAGGGTGGAGCTTAGCCTCAGGAGTCAGTGGACCAATGCTGGGCCCAGCCTTCGTCCTAACCTTCTGCTTCTGCTTTTCCCTTCTCTGGAAGGAAGGACTGGGGCCCTCTGGTACCAGCATGGGCCAGGGAAAAGGGCACAGCTGTTACATGGAGGGCCTAGGCTCCCTCTGCCTGGGAATCTCTGGGAGACCCCGGGCAGATCCCTAACCCCTCCTGAAGACTTACCCACGTGGAACATGATGGACTTGTTTGTTCTGTGCTAGATACGTCCTGCCTCTGCATCTTTGCTCAGCCCACTCTCATGGCGTGCTCCCCCATCCTTCAAGACCGAGGGCCACCTGTGCTATAAGTAGTGGCAGCAGCGACCCACTGCAGAGCGCTCACCTGGCACCAATGTGGTAGAAGGGTGGATTGCACACATCGTGGACCTTGCTGTTTAGATGCTTATCATACACACGATCTCATTGAAGTCTCACAGCGGTGTAATGAAGTAGGCATTATTAACATCCCAGTTGTTGAGACGAGGAAACCAAAGTTCAGACATGTCCACGAACCTGCCCAAGGTCACACTGCCTCACTAGCTGCCCGCACCTCAGGCTCCCCGTGCTCCTAACCTCAGGTCAGCCTCTGACCTCTGCAGCCCAGTCACTCTCCCTGCTCTGAGCTCCTGGTGTCCCAGTGGGCACAGTGGCCATCTGAATTTATACCCTTAGCTGTGGTCTTAAAAATATATACTTTTCTTTTAACATTGCACCTACCTCCCTGACTAGATTATGTTTCTGAGGGTAGCGACTGTGTCCTTTTATGCCTTTGTTTCTCCAGCCCCTCCCACCTACAAGGTGATGCTGCTGCTGCTGATGGTGAGTGACCCCCCTGCCTGTCTCTGGGCCACAAGGTCACAGTGACGGCGTTGTGTGGTTTCCTCCTTTGTGTGACCTGGAGGAGCTGTGTCCCTTGTAGGAGAGTTTCTTGGTTTGGAAGGAGAAGCTCTGGGCAGTCTGTACCTCTGGCCGGGGGATCTCAAAGGGCTCCTGCAGCCCTGAGGACAGCGGCAGAGACGGCACCTCCCTCGCTCCCCCTCGAGCCTGCATTCTGGCTAATCCCCCACCCCTGACTCCCCAGGGCCCTGGGCTTTGCAGGCCTGGGTGGAGAGGAAGCCGGTAGGAGGGGGGCCTTCCACCCTGCCTCTGCAGCTCTGGTGCAAAACTATGTGGTCCTTCCAGTATGTTCAGAAATCCCATCCCCACAGAGGCATGGACTAGGTGGAACCGACGCCCTGCGGGCAGCCTAGCCAGATGGTCTGAACCTGGCAGCCGCCTTGGAGGTGCCTGACTGCAGCCACGGGGTCTGGGCTGTGACGTCTCCACTTATGTGAAATCAGAGTCCTACCGTCTAAGAGGGGGGCTGTGGGACCATATTCTCCACAGTTTCATCCAATAACCAAGGGCACAGTAAGCACTTGCCACTGGGGGTAAATCTCCGAGATGCATTTCCTGCTCCACGGGTGGAGGGGCTACATATACCCAGTCTGCTCACACAAGGAAAGTGTGATACCTTCAGAAAGCAGCGCTGGATACCAGCAGTGCTGTATTACGTTCAGGAGGGAAGAGCGTGATGGGTCAGAGGGGTCCTGGAAGGCAGCGCAGTGAGAGGAAGTGGGGATGGCAGTTCGGCAGGGAGAGGCTCAGAGGATCGGGTAGGTTATCCTTAGTGGAGAGGAGCAACACGACCAGGGGGATGATACCGCACACACTAGTCCGTAACTGGTGGGCTTCACCTCCCCCAACAGCGTGGAGAAGCCACCAGTGCCCAGACTTGACTCCAGTGTTGATACTGCCATTTTCTAGATGTGCAAACGTGGGATGGTTACTTCGCTTCTCTGAGGCTCCGTTTCTCCATCTGTAAAACAGCGATGAAAATTCTAACCTCTGAAGGTTGTTGACTTTTTGTTTCATCATTCTTTAGGGAGAGAGAGTATTCTCAAAGGGAATGTCTATTCGTTCTCTAATTTGAATGAAGTGGAGAACAGTACTGTTTGGATTCCCTGTCTTCTGTCTATCAAAAAATATTTATTTACGGGACTTCCCTGGTGGTGCACTGGTTGAGAGTCCACCTGACGATGCAGGGGACACGGGTTTGTGTCCCGGGGTCCGGGAGGATCCCACATGCCGCGGGGCAGCTAGGCCCGTGAGCCATGGCCGCTGAGCCTGCGCGTCCGGAGCCTGTGCTCCGTAACGGGAGAGGCCACAACAGTGAGAGGCCCGTGTACCGAAAAAAAAAAAAAAAAAAAATTTATTTCCATGAGCTCTGCCCAGTGTTGTGTGTCATAAGGGAAGCAGGGCCTTTGGAATGGTCAGGCCTCCCTGGAGACACGGACATTGGCTCTGGGGAGACAAGATTGTGCCTTGGCACAGTCCAGGGCCGTGTGGACTAACTTCATGGGCCAGACAGCAGGGGCTGCAGCAGCTTGTCAAAGGGGCACCGCTGAGGTCTGGATTAGGCAGGAGACACTTGCTGTAGAGGCTGGCACTAGAATAGAACGTTTGGTTGGTTAAGATGTCCAGTCATGGTTTTTTTTAACATATTTATTGGAGTATAATTGCTTTACGAGCTGTGTTAGTTTCTGCTGCATAACAAAGTGAATCAGTTATACATATACATATGTTCCCATATCTCTTCCCTCTTGCGTCTCCCTCCCACCCTCCCTATCCCACCCCTCTAGGTGGACACAAAGCACTGAGCTGATCTCCCTGTGCTATGCGGCTGCTTCCCACTAGCTATCTATTTTACATATGGTAGTGTATATATGTCCATGCCACTCTCTCACTATGTCACAGCTTACCCTTCCCCCTCCCCATATCCTCAAGTCCATTCTCTACTAGGTCTGTGTCTTTATTCCCGTCTTACCCCTAGGTTCTTCATGACCTTTATTTGTTTGTTTGTTTTTCTTAGATTCCATATATATGTGTTAGCATATGGTATTTGTTTTTCTCTTTCTGACTTACTTCACTCTGTATGACAGACTCTAGGTCCATCCACCTCACTACAATTAACTCAATATCGTTTCTTTTTATGGCTGAGTAATAGTCCACTGTATATATGTGCCACATCTTCTTTATCCATTCATCTGTCGATGGACACTTAGGTTGCTTCCATGTCCTGGCTATTGTAAATAGAGCTGCAGTGAACATATTGGTACATGACTCTTTTTGAATTATGGTTTGCTCAGGGTATATATCCAGTAGTGGGATTGCTGGGTCGTATGGTAGTTCTATTTGTAGTTTTTTAGGGAACCTCCATACTGTTTTCCATAGTGGCTGTACCAACTCACATTCCCACCAACAGTGCAAGAGTGTTCCCTTTTCTCCACACCCTGTCCAGCATTTATTGTTTCTAGATTTTTTTTTTTAACATCTTTATTGGGTATAATTGCTTTACAATGGTGTGTTAGTTTCTGCTTTATAACAAAGTGAATCAGTCATACATAAACATATGTTCCCATATGTCTTCCCTGTTGTGTCTCCCTCCCTCCCACCCTCCCTATCCCACCCCTCCAGGCTGTCACAAAGCACCGAGCCAATATCCCTGTGCCATGCGGCTGCTTCCCACTAGCTATCTACCTTACTACGTTTGTTAGTGTGTATATGCCCATGACTCTCTCTCGCCCTGTCACAGCTCACCCTTCCCCCTCCCCATAACCTCAAGTCCGTTCTCTAGGAGGTCTGCGTCTTTATTCCTGCTTTACCCCTAGGTTCTTCATGACATTTTTTTTCTTAAATTCCATATATATGTGTTAGCATACGGTATTTGTCTTTTTCTTTCTGACTTACTTCACTCTGAATGACAGACTCTAGGTCTATCCACCTCATTACAAATAGCTCAATTTCGTTTCTTTTTATGGCTGAGTAATATTCCATTGTATATATGTGCCACATCTTCTTTATCCATTCATCCGATGACGGGCACTTAGGTTGTTTCCATCTCCGGGCTATTGTAAATAGAGCTGCAATGAACATTTTGGTACATGACTCTTTTTGAATTTTGGTTTTCTCAGGGTATATGCCCAGTAGTGGGATTGCTGGGTCATATGGTAGTTCTATTTGTAGTTTTTTAAGGAACCTCCATACTGTTCTCCATAGTGGCTGAACCAATTCACATTCCCACCAGCAGTGCAAGAGGGTTCCCTTTTCTCCACACCCTCTCCAGCATTTATTGTTTCTAGATTTTTTGATGGTGGCCATTCTGACCGGTGTGAGATGATATCTCATTGTAGTTTTGATTTGCATTTCTCTAATGATTAATGATGTTGAGCATTCTTTCATGTGTTTGTTGGCAATCTGTATATCTTCTTTGGAGAAATATCTATTTAGGTCTTCTGCCCGTTTTTGGATTGGGTTGTTTGTTTTTTTGTTATTCAGCTGCATGAGCTGCTTGTAAATTTTGGAGATTAATCCTTTGTCAGTTGCTTCATTTGCAAATATTTTCTCCCATTCTGAGGGTTGTCTTTTTGTCTTGTTTATGGTTTCCTTTACTGTGCAGAAGCTTTTAAGTTTCATTAGGTCCCATTTGTTTATTTTTGTTTTTATTTCCATTTTTCTAGGAGGTGGGTCAAAAAGGATCTTGCTGTGATTTATGTCATAGAGTGTTCTGCCTATGTTTTCCTCTAAGAGTTTGATAGTTTCTGGCCTTACATTTAGGTCTTTAATCCATTTTGAGCTTATTTTTGTGTATGGTGTTAGGGAGTGTTCTAATCTCATACTTTTACATGTACCTGTCCAGTTTTCCCAGCACCACTTATTGAAGAGGCTGTCTTTTCTCCACTGTATATTCTTGCCCCCTTTATCAAAGATAAGGTGACCATATGTGCGTGGGTTTATCTATGGGCCTTCTATCCTGTTCCATTGATCTATCTTTCTGTTTTTGTGCCAGTACCATACTGTCTTGATTACTGTAGCTTTGTAGTATAGTCTGAAGTCAGGGAGCCTGATTCCTCCAGCTCCATTTTTCGTTCTCAAGATTGCTTTGGCTATTCGGGGTCTTTTGTGTTTCCATACAAATTGTGAAATTTTTTGTTCAAATTCTATGAAAAATACCAGTGGTAGTTTGATAGGGATTGCATTGAATCTGTAGATTGCTTTGGGTAGTATAGTCATTTTCACAATGTTGATTCTTCCAATCCAAGAACATGGCATATCTCTCCATCTATTTGTATCATCTTTAATTTCTTTCATCAGTGTCTTATCATTTTCTGCATACAGGTCTTTTGTCTCCTTAGGTAGGTTTATTCCTAGATATTTTATTCTTTTTGTTGCAGTGGTAAATGGCAGTGTTTTCTTAATTTCACTTTCAGATTTTTCATCATTAGTATATAGGAATGCCAGAGATTTCTGTGCATTAATTTTGTATCCTGCTACTTTACCAAATTCATTGATTAGCTCTAGTAGCATCTTTAGGATTCTCTGTGTAGAGTATCATGTCATCTGCAAACAGTGACAGCTTAAAGATCAGATCAGAAATAAATGAAAAAGAAATGAAGGATACAATAGCAAAGATCAATAAAACTAAAAGCTTGTTCTTTGAGAAGATAAACAAAATTGATAAACCATTACAGACTCATCAAGGAAAAAAAGGGAGAAGATTCAAATCAATAGAATTAGAAATGAAAAAAGGAGAAGTAACAACTGACACTGCAGAAATACAAAGGATCATGAGAGATTACTACAAGCAACTCTATGCCAATAAAATGGACAATCTGGAAGAAATGGACAAATTCTTAGAAATGCACAACCTGCCAAGACTGAACCAGGAAGAAATAGAAAATATGAACAGACCAGTCACAACCACTGAAATTGAAACTGTGATTAAAAATCTTCCAACAAACAGGGCTTCGCTGGTGGCGCAGTGCTTGGGAGTCCGCCTGCCGATGCAGGGGACGCGGGTTCGTGCCCCGGTCTGGGAGGATCCCACATGCCGCGGAGCGGCTGGGTCCGTGAACCATGGCCACTGAGCCTGCGCGTCCAGAGCCTGTGCTCCGCAACGGGAGAGGCCACAACAGTGAGAGGCCCGCGTACCGCAAAAAAGATAAAAAAAAAAAAAAAATCTTCCAACAAACAAAAGCCCAGGACCAGATAGCTTCACAGGCGAATTCTATCAAACATTTAGAGAAGAGCTAACACCTATCCTTCTCAAACTCTTCCAAAATATAGCAGAGGGAGGAACACTCCCAAACTCATTCTACGAGGCCACCATTACCCTGATACCAAAACCAGACAAAGATGTCACAAAGAAAGAAAACTACAGGTCAATATCACTGATGAATATAGATGCAAAAATCCTCAACAAAATACTAGCAAGCAGAATCCAACAGCACATTAAAAGAATCATACACCATGATCAAGTGGGGTTTATTCCAGGAATGCAAGGATTCTTCAATATACGCAAATCAATCAACGTGATACACCATATTAAGAGATTGAAGGAGAAAAACCATATGATCATCTCAATAGATGCATAGAAAGCTTTTGACAAAATTCAACACCCATTTATGATAAAAACCCTGCAGAAAGTAGGCATAGAGGGAACTTTCCTCAACATAATAAAGGCCATATATGACAAGCCCACAGCAAACATCATCCTCAATGGTGAAAAACTGAAAGCATTTCCACTAAGATCAGGAACAAGACAAGGTTGCCCACTCTCACCACTCTTATTCAACATAGTTGTGGAAGTTTTAGCCACAGCAATCAGAGAAGAAAAAGAAATAAAAGGAATCCAAACCCAATCGTGTTTCATATGGGTGATTTTTCTGCTTATCTTTTGATTTTTTTATGTTAGTATATTAGTTATCTATTGCTACCTAACAAACAATGCCAAAACATAGTGGCTTAAGTTCTAGAGTGGCTTAGCTGAGTGGTTCTGGCTCTGCGTTCTCATGAAGTTGGCATGGGCTGCACTGTCATCTGAAGGCTTGATTGGGCTAGAGGATCCACTTCTAAGTTCACTGCCATGACTATTGGCAGGAGGACTCCGTTCTGCACTGGCTATTAGCCTGAGGCCTCAGTTCCTTACCATGTGCGTCTTTGAGTGTCCTCATAATGTGGTGGTTGGCTTCCCCCAAAGGGAGTGGGCCAAGAAGGAGAGCACAAGGAGGAAGCTGCACTGCCATTGATGACCTAGTCTCTGATGTTACACACCATCACATCCTCTGTTCCTATTCATTAGAAGCCAATCAATAGGTACAGCCCATATTTAAGGGGGAGAGGAATTAGACTTCACCTAGCGAAGGGAGAAGTATCAGAGAATTTGTGAAAATATTTTAAAGCCATCACAGTTATGGACATTTTTTCTTTCTAACAAGGAAAACGTAAAACATTTGCAAAAGCAAAGAGAATGGTATAATGAGCCCTTATACACCCATCATCCAGCTGCTGACTGTGAACAATTATGAAACGAGGCAAATATTTTTATCAGGTTTATTGAGGCACATATGACATACGATAAACTGCACATATGTAAAGTGCACAATTCAATAAGTTTTGACATATGTTTACACCCATGGTACCATCACCACAATCAAGCTAATGAGCACATCCTTCATGACCAAAAGTTTCCTTGTGCCCCTTTGTAATCTATTCCTTACCTCTTACCCACCTTACCCCATCCCCAGGCAGCCTTACCCCATCCCCAGGCAATGACTGATCTTCTTCCTGTCATTATAACATAGTTTACATTTCCTAGAATATTATGTGAATGAAACCATAAAGTATATACTCCTCTTTGTTGGATTTTTTCACTCAACCTAGTTATTTTGAAATCCGTCTATGTTGCTGTGTGTATCAACAGTTCATTCCTTTTTATTGCTGAGTAGTATTCCATTGTAGGGATATGTTATAATTTGTTTATCCATTCACCTGTTGATGTACATTTGCATTGTTTCCAGTCTGGGGCTATTACAAATGAGGCTGCTATGAACATTCATGTACAAGTGTTTGTATATACATCTGATTTCATTTCTCTTGGGTAAATATCTAGTAATGGAATGACTGAGTTATATGGTAGGATGTGTTTAACATTTTAGAAAACGGCCACACTCTTTTGCAAAGTGGTGTTACTAATTTACATTCCTGCCAGCAGTATATGAGAGTTGGTTATTCTACATCATCACCAACACTTGATATGATCAGTCTTTTTAATTTTAGGCACACTGAAATTAGTAGTGGCATTTCATTGTGGTTTTAGTTTGCATTTCACTAATGACTAATGAAGTGTAACATTTTCATATGCTTATTTGCTATCTATATATTGTCTTTGGTAGAGTGTCTGTTGAAATGTTTTGCCCATTTTTTTTATTGAGTTCTTTGTTTACTTCTTACAGAGTGTTGAGATTTCTGCATAGATTCTGGAAAAAAGTCCCATCTCAGAAGTGTGATTTGCAAATAGTTTCTCCCAGTCTGTGGCTTATCTTTTCATACTCTTAAATGTCTTTTAAAGAGAAGTTCTTAATTTTGTTGAAGTCCAGTTTATTCTCCTCCCCCTTTAAAATAGTTTTTTTTTTTTAAACAAAAGGGAGCATGTTTTTAGTGTTGTATCTAAAAGATCTTTGCCTACACCAAGGTCATAAAGATTTTCTCCTATGTTTTCTTCTAGAACTTTCATAATAATTTCAGATTTTACATCGAGGTCTATGATCCATTTTGAGTTAACTTTTGTATTTCGTTCAAGGTACTGGTCAAAGTTTTGTTTTGTATGCATATATGCAGTTTCTCCAACACCATTTGTTGAACACTATTCTTTTTCCACCTTTGTCAAAAATCAATCGGCCACATATCTGTGGATTTATTTTTATTTCTGGACTCTATACCATTCATTGATTTATTTGTCTATCTTTAAACCAATACACACTATATTGATTACTGTAGTTTTATAAGATTTTCCCTGCTTTTAAATTGAGATATAATTCACACGTTATAATATTCACCTTTTAAAGTATTCAATTCCATGCATTTTATATATTCACAAAGTTGTGCAACTATCACCACTCTCTAATTCCAGAACATTTCATCACCAAAAAAAGAAATCCTATATGCATTAGCAATAACCCTCATCCCTCCCCTTCCCCCCAGGTCCCTAGCGAGCACTACTTCTGTCTCTATGAATTTACGTCTAATGATATGGTTGCTTTTAACAAATAACCTTTCTTTCCTTCCCCCCACTTTAAATAATAGTCCTGAATCCTGCATTCTTCATATCTTTGTACTCCTTTATAAGAGTCTTGTTGTATCTACATAATTCCTAAAATGCTGTTTTAAAAAATTGTAGCTTTATGAAAAGTCACAATGCATGCAATTTGGGGGGACTCACTTCTTTCACTTGGTATCATGTTGCTGACTTTTATTCATATTGTTGTCTATCATAAGTTTCTTTATTTCAACCCCTATGTGAGAATATACCACAACATAATCTTCCGCTCTCTGTAGATGGATGTTTGGGTTGTTTCCAAGTTTTTGCTATTGTGAATAGGGCTGCTGTGAATACTCTTGCACATGTTTCCTGAGTATTTGTGAGTGAGTGAAAATCTAGGGCATAGGTTATGTTAATTTTCAACTTGAGGAAATAACGAGTAAGACTGTTTTTTCAAAATGTTTTCACCAGTGTAAACTCCCACCAGCAATGTACAAGCATGTGCCTGTGGATACACATCCTCCAAAAGTGGTATTGTCAGACTTTTGAAAAAATGTTGCCAGTTGATTAGGTTCAAAATGGTGTTTCATTATGGTCTTGATTTGTGTTTTCCCAATCACCAGTGATGTTGAACATCCCTTTATATGTTTATTGACCATTTATGTTTCCTTTCTATGAAATCCCTGTTCATGTCTCTTGTCCAACTTTCTGTAGGGTTGACTGGGTCCAACATCTTATTTTAAATGATTGTGTTATATATATGAATATATTCTTTTTTTTTTTTTTTTTTTGGCTGCATTGGGTCTTTGTTGCTGTGCATGGGCTTTCTCTAGTTGTGGCGAGCGGGGGCTACTCTTTGTTGCGGTACGCAGGCTTGTCATTGCGGTGGCTTCTCTTGTTGCAGAGCATGGGCTCTAGGCACACGGGCTTATATTCTTAACACTAATCCTTGTCAGTTGTGTATATGGCAAATATCCTCTCCCAGCATACAACTTGTTTTTTCACTCTCTTTAGGTGTTCTCTTGAAAAACAGAAATTCTTAATTCTAATATAATCAAATTTATTCATCTTTCATATTTTAGCCAATGCTTTTTGTGTTTTAAGAATCCTTCCCTACTCCAAGGTATAAAACATACTCATATATTTTCTGCTAAACATATTAAAGTTTTGTTTTTGACACGTCAGTCCTCAATCCACATGAATTATAAAGAAGGGGTTGGATTTAATCTATTCCAATTAGAATACATTTCTTTCCAGTTTCACTTATTTACGAGCCCTCTTTCCCTGTCGGTTGAATATATGACATCTATCATATACCAGAGTCCCACGCTGCATGGATCTGTTTCTGAGTTCTCTGTTCTATCACATTGGTCAGTCTCTCCAACCCTGGACCACAGATGAAGTGCACTGTCCTAACCACAACAGCTTCAAAATAAGTCCTGATATCCAGTAAGGTAATTCCCTCCTTGATTATCTTCTTCCAAAAATGCCCTGGCTATTCTTGGCCCTATAGTTTTTTCAAATAAATTCCAAATAGAATTATTTTCTCAAGTTCCATAAAAATTTCTTAATGGATTTTCAGTGAAATTATATTTAATTTATACGTCACATTGGGAAGAATTGACATCTTCATGATAATCAGCTTTCCTGTCAATAAACGTAGAATTTTTTTCTATTTATTTATGCTTTTTAAATATCTCTTAATAATATTCCCCTGGTCATCAATATCTTTTTTTTAAAACCAGCATTATGTGAGAATCTTTATTTTGACAAATAAGTACACAGTATTTTTTTAAGATTTATTCCTGCATGTTCGATATTCTTTAATGCTATTGTAAATGATACCTTCCCTTCAATTGCATTTTCTAGTTATTTGCTGTTAGTATATAGAAGTGTAACTGATTTTTGAGTATTGCTTTTATATCCAGGCACCTCGATCAACTTTCTAGGCTTTTGTAATTTTTGTCTTTAATAACCTTAAATCTTCCTGCACTTGGATAGGTTTAAGCTTTTCCAATTTTTTCCTGTTTGGCCCTCTCTAGGTCCTTTTAATCTGATGTTTCTCAGTTCTTTTGTTGTTTTGAACTTCAAGTTATATATCTCTATTATTTTATAAAGTATTTTCTCTTATCCCTCTTTATTCCTCTCTCTTTCTGATATCTTCTATTATTCAGATCTTAGCATTTCCACCTCTAAAATTTTTATCTCCTAACTTTTTCTGCATATTTTCTATTTCTTTCCTCTTTCTGTTTGGGCTTTTTTTTTTCAATTTCATTTTCTGGTTTTGAATTCATTTCTCAGTTGTAACCATCCTGCTATTTATCCATCTATTCTGTTCTTTATTTTAAACGTTGTATGTTCATGACTAATATTTCTACATGGTTCTTTTTTTATGAGATCTTTGAATGGCCAGCTGTTTTGGCTGGGGTTCATTTTCTCCTAGAGGTATTGGCTTCTATGTCAGGCAATAATTATGGGGGTGGGCCAGACCCTAGTCCAGGAAGATTCCAAAAGGTTCAAGGGATGGCTAATGAATAAACCTTAAGGTAGAGAGAGCCTCAGGCACCAGGAAACCACAATTCCCTATCCATAACTATAGCAGGCCAGGTGCCCAGGGTCCGTGATACTTTTAATGGCCCACAAAAATATGTTATTTCTAATTTATTTTAATATAAGGAAAAAAATGAATATAATAATAATGACTACATAATAATGAATCAAGTCTGGATTATATTAATCTTTATAGTAATATGGTCATCAAATAATATTTACTATATTTTAATGAAGGAAGGATGCCCGGGACACACTGAAGTCATAATGCAGCTTCATCTCCAACCCATAAAACACAGTCAATCACTGCTCATTCTCCAAAAAACTCTCAGATCAAGTCTGGTCTTCACTCTCCCTTCCAGCCCCAGACAGAGAAGTGCATTAGGAGGAGACACTCCTTAGAAAGTAATTCACCAGCCCTGGGGGTTGCAAGGAGACGGGTTAAGAAAGGAGGCCCGTTGTTCCCCACCTGGTTTTGTCAGCTCCTCTCAAGCTCAGGGCTCCTGCACTGCCCTGATTTCACCTCTGTGGCACCAGGATAGGGAAAGGCCCTGTCTGACTCAAGGAAACGGTGGTAGAGAAGCAAGAGCAGACTGCCAACACTTCCCGTTCTGTTTGATCCTCCCAGGGAATGCTAGAAGCCAGAGTGCTTGTAGCCTCAGGCCAAAGTCACCACCAGACACAACAAATAAAAATAGCTCCTATCATCCCGGGGGTTCTCACTGTTTTCTATCTCACAGTTCCCCTGGGCTGATCCTGGAGGAAGAGGGCCAGCAGTGGTGCTGCTTAGAGATGCAGTTCTTACTTTGTCACTCAGCTGGCTAAACAGCGTTCAGTGGTTTCCCATTGGGCTCCTGGATTCCCAACTTGACTCGTTTAGGAGGAAGGAGAATTAATTATAACCTCCATGTGTACCCTCTTTCTAGCTCTCCTCTGAGGAGCGTTAGTAACCTGAACGCCTAAAGTGGAGAACTGCTGATTTAGCAGCAGAGAGAAGCGGGCGGAGGTGCTGTGCATTCGTGGTCGTGTGCACCGCTTGTCTTTCTCCATCCAGCTGGGTAGGCAGGTTGGCTTAGTAGATTTGGCCCTATCTTACTCCACAAACCTGGCCGATGTACTCCCCTTTGTCCTTGATTTCCTCCATACAGCCCCAGAAGAAGACAGAAGTTGGTGAGCTTACAAGCTTTGGATTTGGGCCTAGAGGGAAGCAGGAAGACTTTTTCAGCTTAGAGTCTAAGCTTCATGCTTCAGCCCAGCTTTTGTTCAAGATCTGCACTGGTACAGCTAGTAATTGTCATTTTGATTCCAGTTTGGCTCCTGTTCCTTCCATTGGGAACTTTCTGGGGCTGAGAGGAAGAGAGAAGAAATGATCAGCAGCGTAGGATTCTGATTTTCCAGAATTCCTGACCACAGTGACATAAAATGCCAACAGCACCTCTTTGCTCTTGATGGTGAAAGTTGACCAGCCCCTCTGTGAACCTGCTCGTGCCCTACCATGGCTGTCTGCTCGCCATTTCGCCTTTCCCGGTGGTGTTCCTGCCATACGGGTCCTATTGGGTATCCCCCAAATTTAGCATGGTGCCTGGCACTTGGTATGTATGTGTGTGTGTGTGTGTGTGTGTGTATAAAATATGTGGAATGGATAAAGCTAAACATGTATTGTCACCCCCATTTCCTAGATGTAACTCAGAGAAGACAAGGAATTTACCCAAAGTCACACAGTTCTCTATGACATCAGGTTGGCTTGATTCCCAGTCCCTCCTCCTCTCCACAGGGCCAGGCACAGAGCTGCCTCCCCTGGCATGGCCCCATTTGCATCCCAAGAGGGAAACTCGGGCTCGTGGAGATTACATGCCCAGTGCTGACGGCTTGCTCAGCTCATCCACTTATCTGCCATCTATCTTCCTTACTAGTGGAGATACTGTGGGCATAGTTCTTCTTAAATTAAGCATGAGATTAAATCATTTAAAGCCTTTTTACCTGTCCATTTCCCCAGGGCAGTTCTTTATGAAGTGATTTCTCACATTTTCCGAGTGACTCAGTTAGTTTGATTGGTGATGTGCCAGGAAAAGGTTGAGAAAGGGGAGAGAGAGACAGTGAGCTCAGAAAGGACGACTGGGTGGCTGGAAAGGAGAGCTCAGTACACGAGGTATGAGGAGAGAGAGAGTACGCAAGCCTACAGTGAAGGCCCTCTGCCCCCAGAGAGCCCCCGGGAGCTAGCCAAAGTGCCCTCGTTAGAAAGGATGCCCTTTCTGAGCTTTTCCCTTTTGAGCGCTGATTTCCCCCAAGAGAAAAAGCAGCTGCCCTTTGCTAGTGCAGGAGGGCCTCAGGGCATAAGGCAGGTCCTGAGTTCCCAGAGTCCTGGGAAGCAAGCTGGAAAGGCCTAGGAAGGAGAGGAAGAGTGAAGGCAACACCAGAGGCTGGACTGCATCCAGCGTAGAGTGTTAAGGAGGTTGGACCCCTGTGAGGGAGAAAACCTCCCTAGGGTGGGATTCAAGGCCTGAGATAGTGACAGGGCCTAAAGAACCAAAAACTGGTCAAGGTCTCACCACCACTGCTATCAAAACTTTGAGAAACTCCACAGTAAGAGTGAGGAGAATTTGTGAAAAGAGGCAAGTGGATTGGGAATGGAGGCACTGGGCTGGCTGTCACTGTACTCTCTAGCCTCCGAGTTCCCATGGGGCAGGTGATGTGTTGGTCTGACTGCTCTCTGGACAGGGTCTTCTGCCTGGGCTGAAGCTTCCTGATGATGACTGATTTGACCCCGAACGACATCTGTCACACCACCATGTATGGATCATACACAGGGTTCTGGAGGCCCAGACTCTGTCAGGAACCTCAGTGTAGACAAAACACCTTCTTTTACACCTCAGACTTTGGAGTAGGCTGGCCACACAGGCAACCCAACAAGATCAAGATCATTGGCCTTGAATCAGGACATCTGAGCCCTGATACCAGCTTCCTCTGTGACTTTGGTCAAGTCTCTAACGTGTCTGGGCTTCAGCTGTAAAATGAGGAAAATAATATTTACCCTTGTAACCTCAAGGAGGTTGAGAGATTTGAATGGCATATGACTGTGAAGGGACTTGGAAGTATATACAGAGCAAGGCACTATGATCAATACTGATATTGCTATACAGCTATGAAGAGGAGACGATAATACCCCAGAAGAAAGGACACAAAAGGCGTTTTGCTTATATTAATTTAAAAATATATCATTTCCTTTAAAGAAAGAGATCATTCCAGACTAGCCATACAAGGTGCTGGTCAGAAATACTGTCCCCTACAGGGAAGCCTGGGTTTTCACCCTGAGAAACTCCCATCTACAGGGTCTTCAGGATTGGTGCCATGTGACATTCCTTTTGGCTATAACCAAAAGGACAAGAAGTAAGCGTAGGCGACCGTACAGGCTGGCAAAGTAGTAAGTACGAAATTTCTGCCCCACAGTGGTGTGATCTACTGGATGCTGACTGAGTGGTCCACGACACACGCAGGTCTATCCGTCATCTTTAAAATCTTCCCTGCACCTCACAACCCTGTTCAGCCATGGCCTCATTCTTCCGTTCCACTTTATTTCAAAACACCTTGAAAGAGTTGTCTAAACTTGCTGTCTCCTGTGAGGAGGAGATCTTCTCCTCTCATCAAAGTGGGTATAGAGAGTACATATCTCAACATAATAAAGGCCATTTATGACAAACCCACAGCTAACCTCATACTCAATGGTGAGAAGCTGAAAGCTTTTCCTTCAAAATCAGGAACAAAACAAACATGCCCACTCTTGCCATTTCTGTTTAATAATATTGGAAATCCTAGCCACAAGAATCAGATGAGAGCCGGGCGCGGTGGCGCATGCCTGTAGTCCCAGCTACTCGGGAGGCTGAGGCAGGAGGATCACTTGAGCCCAGGAGTTCTGGGCTGTAGTGCGCTATGCCGATCGGGTGTCCGCACGAAGTTCGGCGTCAATATGGTGACCTCCCAGGAGCGGGGGACCACCAGGTTGCCTAAGGAGGGGTGAACCGGCCCAGGTCGGAAACGGAGCAGGTCAAAAAACTCACGTGCTGATCAGTAGTGGGATTGCGCCTGTGAATAGCCACTGCACTCCAGCCTGGGCAACATAGCGAGACCCCGTCTCTTAAAAAAAGAAAAAAAAAAAGGAAAAAAAGAATCAAATAATAAAAAGAAATGAAAGGCATCCAAATTGGAAAGGAAGAAGTAAAACTGTAACTATTTGCAGATGATATGATACTATATATAGAAAACCCTAAAGTTTCCATAAAAAAAAAAAATCTGTTAGAGGGGGGACCCTTCAAGATGGCAGAAGAGTACATGGAGATCACCTTCCTCCCCACAAATACATCAGAAATACATCTACATGTGGAACAACTCCTACAGAACACCTACTGAATGCTGGCAGAAGACCTCAGACCTCCCAAAAGGCAAGAAACTCCCCACGTACCTGGGTAGGGCAAAAGAAAAAAGAAAAAACAGAGACAAAAGAACAGGGATGGGACCTGCACCAGCGGGAGGGAACCGTGAAGGAGGAAAGGTTTCCACACGCTAGAAGCCCCTTTGCGGGCGGAGACCGCGGGTGGCGGAGTGGGGAAGCTTCAGAGCAACGGAGGAGAGTGCAGCAACCGCAGTGCAGAGGGCAAAGTGGAGTGATTCCTGCACAGAGGATCGGTGCCAACCAGCACTCACCAGCCCAAGAGGCTTGTCTGCTCACCCGCCGGGGCGGGCGGGTTTGGGAGCTGAGGCTCAGGCTTCGGAGGTCAGATCCCAGGGAGAGGACTGGGGCTGTGTTGCGTGAACACAGCCTGAAGGGGGATAGTGCGCCACAGCTAGCCGGGAGGGAGTCCTGGAAAAAGTCTGAAACTGCCTAAGAGGCAAGAGACCATTGTTTCAGGGTGCGCGAGGAGAGGGGATTAAGAGTACCACCTAAACGAGCTCCAGAGATGGGTGCAAGCCGGATATCAGCGTGGACCCCAGGGACGGGCATGAAATGCTAAGCCTGCTGCTGCAGCCACCAAGAAGCCTGTGTGCAAGCACAAGGCACTATCCACACCTCCCCTCCCGGGAGCCTGTGCAGCCCGCCACTGCCAGGGTCCCGTGATCCAGGGACAACTTCCTCGGGAAAACACACGGCGTGCCTCAGGCTGGTGCAACGTCATGCTGGCCTCTGCCACCGCAGGCTCGCCCCACATTCCATACCCCTCCCTCCCCCTGGCCTGAGAGAGCCAGAGCCCCCAAATCAGCTGCTCCTTTAACCCCGTCATGTCTGGGCGAAGAACAGACGCCCTCAGGCGACCTACACGCAGAGGCTGGGCCAAATCCAAAGCTGAACCCCAGGAGCTGTGCAAACAAAGAAGAGAAAGGGAAATCTCTCCCAGCAGCCTCAGGGGCAGCGGATTAAATCTCCACAATCAACTTGATATATGCCGCACCTCTGGAATAGCTGAATAGACAACGAATCATCCCAAAACTCAGGCAGTGGACTTTGGGAGCAACTGTAGACTTGGGATTTGTCCCAAGGTTCTATCTAGGGTTCTGTCTGTCTGTCTTTTGTTGTTGTTGTTGTTTGCTTTGGTTTGGTTTGGGTTCTTTTTGTATAGTTTGTAGCACTTGTTATCATTGGTGGATTTGTTTTTAGGTTTGGTTGCTCTCTTCTTTCTTTCTTTTTATTACTTTTATTTTAAATACTTTTTTATTTTAATAACTTTATTTTATTTTACTTTTTTCTTTCTTTCTTTTCTTCTTTTTTTTTTTTTCTTTCTCCCTTTTCTTCTGAGCCATGTGGCTGACAGGGTTTTGGTGCTCTGGCCAGGTGTCAGGCCTGAGCCTCTGAGGTGGGAGAGCCAAGTTCAGGACATTGGTCCACCAGAGACCTCCCAGCTCCACGTAATATCAAACGACAAAAGCTCTCCCAGAGATCTCCATCTCAACGCTAAGACCCAGCTCCATGCAACAACCAGCATGCTATAGTGCTGGACACCCTATGCCAAAAAACTAGCAAGACAGTAATACAACCGCACCCTTTAGCAGAGAGGCTGCCTAAAATCATAATAAGGCCACAGACACCCCAAAACACACCACTGGATGTGGTCCTGCCCATCAGAAAGACAAGATCCAGCCTCATCCACCAGAACACAGGCATCAGTCCCCTCCACCAGGAAGCCTACACAACCCACTGAACCAACCTTAGCCACTGGGGACAGACACCAAAAACAACGGGAACTACGAACCTGCAGCCTACAAACAGGAGACCCCAAACACAGTAAGTTAAGCAAAATGAGAAGACAGAGAAACACACAGCAGATGAAGGAGCAAGATAAAAACCCACCAGACCAAACAAATGAAGAGGAAATAGACAGTCTACCTGAAAAAGAATTGAGAGTAATGATAGTAAAGATGATCCAAAATCTTGGAAATAGAATGGAGAAAATACAAGAAACGCTTAACAAGGACCTAGAAGGACTAAAGAGCAAACAAACAATGAGGAACAACACAATAAATGAAATTAAAAATTCTCTAGAAGGAATCAATAGCAGAATAACTGAGGCAGAGTAATGGATAAGTGACCTGGAAGGTAAAATAGTGGAAATAACTACCACAGAGCAGAATAAAGAAAAAAGAATGAAAAGAATGGAGGACATTCTCAGAGACCTCTGGGACAACATTAAACTCACCAACATTCGAATTATAGGGGTCCCAGAAGAAGAAGAGAAAAAGAAAGGGACTGAGAAAATATTTGAGGAGATTATAGTTGAAAACTTTCCTAATGTGGGTAAGGAAATAGTCAATAAAGTCCAGGAAGTGCAGAGTCCCATACAGAATAAATCCAAGGAGAAACACGCCGAGACACATATTAATCAAATTATCAAAAATTAAATACAAGGAAAAAATATTAAAAGCAGCAAGGGAAAAGCAACACATAACATACAAGGGAATCCCCATAAGGTTAACAGCTGATGTTTCAGCAGAAACTCTGCAAGCCAGAAAGGAGTGGCAGGACATATTTAAAGTGATGAAAGGGAAAAACCTACAACCAAGATTACTCTACCCAGCAAGGATCTCATTCAGATTCGACAGAGAAATTAAAACCTTTACAGACAAGCAAAAGCTAAGAGAATTCAGCACCACCAAACCAGCTATACAAAATGCTAAAGGAAGTTCTCTAGGCAGGAAACACAAGAGAAGGAAAAGACCTACAATAACAAACCCAAAACAATTAAGAAAAGGGTAAAAGGAGCATACATACTGATAACTACCTTAAATGTAAATGGATTAAATATTCCAACCAAAAGACATAGACTGGCTGAATGGATACAAAAACAAAACCCGTATACATGCTGTCTACAAGAGACCCACTTCAGACCGAGGGACACACACAGACTGAAAGTGAAAGGATGGAAAAAGATAGTCCATGCAAATGGAAATCAAAAGAAAGCTGGAGTAGCAATTGTCATTTCAGATAAAATAGATGTTAAAATAAAGACTATTACAAGAGACAAAGAAGTACACTCCATAATGATCAAGGGATCAATCCAAGAAGAAGATATAACAATTGTAAATATTTATGCATCCAACATAGGAGCACCTCAATACATAAGGCAAAAGCTAACAGCCATAAAAGGGGAAATCAACAGTAACACAATCATTGTAGGGGACTTTAACACCCCAATTTCACCAATGGACAGATCATACAAAATGAAAATAAATTAGGAAACACAAGCTTTAAATGATACATTAAACAAGATGGACTTAATTGATAATTATAGGACATTCCATCCAAAAACAACAGAATACACTTTCTTCTCAAGTACTCATGCAACATTCTCCAGGATAGATCATATCATGGGTCACAAATCAAGCCTTGGTAAATTAAAGAAAATTGAAATCATATCAAGTATCTTTTCCAACCATGACACTATGAGACTAGATATCAATTACAGGAAAAAATCTGGAAAACATACAATCACATAGAGGCTAAACAACACACTACTAAATAACCAAGAGATCACTGAAAAATCAAAGAGGAAATCAAAAAATACCTAGAAACAAATGACAATGAAAACACGATGACCCAAAACCTGTGGGATGCAGCAAAGCAGTTCTAAGAGGGAAGTTCACAGAAATACAGTCCTACCTCAAGAAACAAGACACATCTCAAATAAACAACCTAACCTTACACCTAAAGCAATTAGAGAAAGAAGAACCAAAAAAAACCCCAAAGTTAGCAGAAGGAAAGAAATCATAAAGGTCAAATCAGAAATAAATGAAAAAGAAATGAAGGAAACGATAGCAAAGATCAATAAAACTAAAAGCTGGTTCTTTGAGAAGATAAACCAAATTGATAAACCATTAGCCAGACTCATCAAGACAAAAAGGGAGAAGACTCAAATCAATAGAATTAGAAATGAAAAAAGGAGAAATGACAACTGACACTGCAGAAATACAAAGGATCATGAGAGATTACTACAAGCAACTATATGCCAATAAAATGGACAACCTGGAAGACATGGACAAATTCTTAGAAAAGCACAACCTTCCAAGACCGAACCAGGAAGAAATAGAAAACATAAACAGACCAATCACAAGCACTGAAATTTAGACTGTGATTAAAAATCCTGCAGCAAACAAAAGCCCAGGACCATATGGCTTCACAGGTGAATTCTATCAAACATTTAGAGAAGAACTAACACCTATCTTTCTCAAACTCTTTCAAAACATAGCAGAGGGAAGAATACCCCCCAGCTCATTCTATGAGGCCACCAACACCCTGATACCAAAACCAGACAAAGATGTCACAGAAAAAGAAAACTACAGGCCAATATCACTGTTGAACATTGATGCAAAAACCTCAATAAAATACTAGCAAACAGAATCCAACAGCACATTAAAAGGATCATACACCATGATCGAGTGGGGTTTATCCCAGGAATGCAAGGATTCTTCAATGTACACAGATCAATCAATGTGACACACCATATTAACAGATTGAAGAGGAAAAACCATATGATCACCTCAATAGATGGAGAAAAAGCATCTGGCAAAATTCAACAGCCATTTATGATAAAAACCCTCCAGAAATAGGCATAGAGGGAACTTACCTCAACATAATAAAGGCCATATGACAAACCCACAGCCAACATCGTTCTCAATGGTGAAAAACTGAAACCATTTCCACTAAGATCAGGAACAAGACAAGGTTGCCCACTCTCACCACTCTTATTCAATATAGTTTTGGAAGTTTTAGCCACAGCAATCAGAGAAGAACAAGAAATAAAAGGAATCCAAATCATTCCTATACAATAATGATGAAAAGTCTGAAAGAGAAATTAAGGAAGCACTCCCATTTACCATTGCAACAAAAAGAATAAAATACCTAGGAATAAACCTACCTAAGGAGACAAAAGATGTGTATGCAGAAAACTGTAAGACACTGATGAAAGAAATTAAAGATGATACAAACAGATGGAGAGATATACCATGTTCTTGGATTGGAAGAATCAACATTGTGAAAATGACTATACTACCCAAAGCAATCTACAGATTCAGTGCAATCCCTATCAAACTACCAATGGCATTTTTCACAGAACTTGAACAAAAAATTGCACAATTTGTATGGAAACACAAAAGACCCCGAATAGCCAAAGCAATCTTGAGAAAGAAAAACAGAGCTGCAGGAATCAGGCTCCCTGACTTCAGACTATACTACAAAGCTACAGTAATCAAGACAGTATGGTAGTGGCACAAAAACAGAAATACAGATCAATGGAACAGGATAGAAAGCCCAGAGATAAGCCCACACACATATGGTCACCTTATCTTTGATAAAGGAGGCAAGAATATACAATGGAGAAAAGACAGCCTCTTCAGTAAGTGCTGCTGGGAAAACTGGACAGCTACATGTAAAATAATGAAATTAGAACACTTGCTAACACCATAAAGAAAAATAAACGCAAAATGGATTAAAGAGGTAAATGTAAGGCCCGACACTGTAAAACTCTTAGGGGAAAACATAGGCAAAACACTCCATGACATAAATCACAGCAAGATCCTTTTTGACCCACCTCCTAGAGAAATGGAAATAAAAACAAAAATAAACAAATGGGACCTAATGAAACACAAAAGCTTTTGCACAGCAAAGGAAACCATAAACAAGACCAAAAGACAACCCTCAGAATATAATATAACCCTCAGCAATCCCACTACTGGGCATATACCCTGAGAAAACCATAATTCAGAAAGAGTCATGTACCACAATGTTCATTGCAGCTCTACTTACAAAAACCAGGACACCGAAGCAACCTAAGTGTCCATCGACAGATGAAGGGATAAAGAAGATGTGGCACATATATACAATGGAATATTACTTAGCCATTAAAAGAAACAAAATTGAGTTATTTGTAGTGAGGTGGATGGACCTAGAGACTGTCATACAGAGTGAAGTACGTCAGAAAGAGAAAAACAAATACCATACGCTAACACATATATATGGAATCTAAAAAAAAAAAAAAAAAATGTTCTGAAGAACCTAGGGGCAGGACATGAATAAAGATGCAGACATAGAGAATGGACTTGAGGACACAGGGATGGGGAAGGGTAAGCTGGGATGAAGTGAGAGAGTGCCAAGGACATATATACACTACCAAATGTAAAATAGATAGCTAGTGGGAAGCAGCCACATAACACAGGGAGATTAGCTCGGTGCTTTGTGTCCACCTAGAGGGGTGGGATAGGGAGGGTGGGAGGGAGACACAAGAGGGAGGAGATATGGGGCTGTATGTATATATACAGCTGATTCACTTTGTTATAAAGCAGAAACTAACACACCATTATAAAGCGATTATACTCCAATAAAGATGTTTAAAAAAAAACTTAGAACTAATAAATGAATTCAGAAAAGTTGCAGGAACAAGATTAATATACAGAAACCTATTGCTTTTCTATACACTAATAATGAACTACCAGAAAGAGAAAGCAGAAAACAATCCCATTTAAAATCACATCAAAAATAATAAAATACCTGGGGATAAATTCCTCTCCTTATTTCTTAAACTCATTCCAGTTAGGCTTCTGCTCCCATCCTTCCACTCTGGAAGGAGCCACCAATGGCCACTGTGTTGCAAATCTGATGGTCAATTCTCATCCCCATCTTCCTCTACATCCCAACAGCATATGACACAGTTGATCATTCTTCCTTGAGGTATTTCTTCTTTTGATGTCCAAAACCACTCTTTCTTGGTTCTCCTCCAACTTCACTGGCAGCTCCTTCTTGATTTCTTTTGTAAGATCTGCTTCATTTTCTTGATCTTTGAATGTTGAAAGATCCCAGGGCTTAACCCTCAGTGCTTTCTCTTCGCCGTCTATACCTGCTCTCCAGCTGAGCTCATTCAGTCCCATCAACAACCATGAATAAGCTGATCATCCCAAATGTATACTTCAGTCCAGACCTTTCCCCTAAATGCCACTCGTGTATTCAGTTCCCATCCAAAATATCCACTTGGATGGCATCTCAAACTAGGTATGTTGAAAACCACACTCCTGACATTCCCCATGCCCTCTCTTATTTTTCTGCCTTAGCCACCTTATTCTTTCAGTTGCTCAGGTTATAGCCTTGCAGTCACCCTTGAGTCCTCTCTCTTTCTGTGCATGTAATTCATCAGCACCTCTTGTCAGCCTGACCACTTTATACCAACGCCACAGCTACCACCCTGACCCAGGTCCCTCAGAGACCCGCCACAGCCTCCCTACTGCTCTCCTTGCTCCCCCCACCCCCCGTCCCCGTCCCGCTCCTCCATTCACAGCAGCCAGAGAGATCCTTTGATAATATGTAGATCATGTTATACATTTGTCAAAATGGGAAGAGTGAGCCCTACTATAAACTATGGACTTGAGTTAATGATGATGTATCAACACTGATTCATCAATGGTCACAAATGTACCACAGTAATATAAACTGTAAACAATAGGGGAAATTTGGGAAAGGGATATGTAGGAACCCTGTAATTGGCGATCGATTTTCCCGTAAACCTAACACTGCTCTAAGTAGTCTGTTAAATTTGGGGAGAAAAGTAAATCACATCTGTGCTCTAAACCATCCAGGGGCTGCCACTTCACCTTGGGCGGGTGGGGGGGGAGGGTTGGGCAAACCCCTTCAATAACCCACAAGACCACCCATAATGGGGTCTCCAACCTCCTCCATCAGCCTCTCCTTCACCCCTTCGACGTGCTGCAGTCACAGTGGCCTCTTTGCTCTTCCTCCAATACAGCAAACACGCTTCCCTGCCTCCCCAGCCCAGGGATCAATACCTACTCTTCCCATTGCCTGTAAAGCTCTTCCCCGGCTGTCTTCTTGCTTCACTCCCTTGCTGTCTTCAGATCTCACCTTGAAGTTCACCTTGTCAGAAAAGTCCTCCCTTACTGCTCTGTGAAGCAGGGCACCTTCTCTCACTCTCTCTCCCTTTACAGTGCTTTATTCTTCTCTGCACATAGCACCGCCTGACATTCGACACATATATATGTGTCTGTTACGTGTGTGTGTGTGTGTGTGTGTGTGTGTGTGTGTAATTTTTGTGTCTTCTTTCACTAACATGGAAACACCTTGAACATGGGGACTTTGTGTATTTTGCCTACTGTTATATCTCTGGTGCCTAGAAAGAGCCTGGTACAAAATATATATTTAATAAATATTTGTTGAATTGATGAGTTAAAAAAGGATTAGAACCAATTAGATTCCTTCCTGGGAATCTGCCCTGGCAAGTCTCAGAAATTCAGTACAGCCAGAGAACAGAGAATGGCCCAGTCACCGTAATGATGGAGTTTGACAGAAGGAGCTTCAGCGTGCTTGCCAAGGAGATGGCTAAGTGACCATGTCACTACAGCTGTGTTGTATCCTAAACAATGAAATATTTTCCAGCAGATGGTTCAGGCTCCCTGAGACTTGGCTGTTTAGTACATCTGAGGTTGTTTCCTATTAGGTTTTTTGAAGAGCCTAAACATGTCTCCTCTCTTTGCAAATAGAGAACCTAACATACCGAGAGGTAGAGACCCATCCTCATGCCAAGTCTAAAAATTCAGTTTTAAGTTTAAAATTATTTGCCTGATTAACTTCTTGACCAACCTCAACTTGTACCGGGTTTCAGGGAATCAAAAACAACCGATGATAACATCTTTTCAAATAAATCTTTCTTTGCATCTCTGATCATATCCTTTGGCTTTCTTCCTAACAGCAGAATGATTGAGTCTAAGGCTGTGAATCCCAATGATGCCCTAGTGTGAGACAGGTGTTTGGTTTTTTTCCCCTTCTTGAATTACTCCTCAGAAGAGAAGGCATCACTTATTGTCAGGTGCTTGTGAATACTTTTATTAGCAGCACTCTTTAAATTATTTTTGACAGCAAACAGCCATTGGAAAAAGATCCCTAAATCCCGTGCTTCTCAAGCCTGGCAGGAGTCTTAGAGGAGTTTAAGAAAATCCTGATGACCCAATCCCACCTGAGACCCATCATATCAGACTCTTGGGGATAGGGGGGAGGGTGCTGGGCATTGCCCTTTTTAAAAAGCTTCCCAGCTGTTTCTGTGAGCAACTAGAGCTAAGTGTCTCTGCCCCTGAAATGACCTCAATCCTTGCTCATTATGTATATTTATAAAAGTCATTGCTCAGAGTCAGTGTCCAAGAAGCTAAAGAAATTTAACTTGGGTTTTGTCATTTTTCTTGGGGTTTTTTCGTCTCTTCTTATCCACCTATTCTCAGGAAACTGGCAAGCTCAGTCACACTGAGGTGTCAATGACTGATAACACTCAAGCGTTAGTTAGCCTTTAGGCAGGACATCCCTTACCTTCAACGTGAGCTGGGGGCCTTCTGCCTCCCTGCCCCATTCTATCTCTCCAGATAGTAGCTGCCCCCTATGAGACCATCTGGATTCCTGAGAGGCGCTCTCGGCCTTCCAACCAGAAATACAGGGCATTCCGGGGCCGTAGCTAGCTCTGGGCCTGGGAGCGGGGCAGTGTCCCTTTAATTTGCTGCTGGAATCGGGCAGCATCTGAGATCAAGACCTTTTGAAATATTTATCTGCTTGTTATTTATCTGGACAGGGTGCGGGGGGAGAGCAGAGGTCCTGGGAACTATGCCCAGAGCCAGAGAGAGTACAGGGAAAACTTGCTAAATTTGTTTTAATAACTTTTACTGTACTTTTTTTTAATTATAAAAGTCACAAATGCTTACTAGAGAAAACTTGGAATGTGCAACAAAGTATAGAGAAGAAAACACATAACCCATAATCCCAGAGTCCATCCAGAGCTATCCAATGTTAAGAGTTTGGCATATATCCATAGAGAACTCTTTTTTAAGAACACACACGTGCACCGTGTGTAATTATATATAGTGTTGCATCCTGCTCTCTTTCCTTAACATTATATCATGAGCACATTTCTATGTCATCAAAAATTCTTTTAAGACATAATTTGGAATGGCTCCATAACGTTCCCTCATTGGCTGTCTCATAATTTATTTAACTGATTTCCTATTGTTGGATGTTTAGGTTATTTCCAAGTTTTCATTTTAATGAAGAATAATGAGACTAGCAACCGTCCAGAGATCTGCTCACATCTCTGATAGATTTTTAGTTTGATTTTGACCAGGAAGTCAACATAGTATAGAGAAAAGCACACGATTTTTTCTTTTCTTTTTCTTTAATTATTGAAGAAAAATTTGCGTTAACATAAAAGTCACCATTTTAACCACTTTAAAGTGTGGAATTCAGTGGCTTTTAGTACATGCACAATGTTTTGCAACCATCACCGCTATCTAATTCCAGAATATTCTCATCACCTTGTACCCATTACTCAGTCACTTCCCATCCCTGCCTCTTCCCAACCTCTACAACCACTAATCTTCTTTCTACCTGTATGGATTAAAGCTCACTATCCTTGTCCTCAGAAATGTCATGATTCAAAGCCTGATTTACCCACTGACTAGGCTTGTGACTGTAGGGAGGTTACTTACCCTTGTTCAGCCTCAGAATCCTCATATGTAAAAAACTGAGCTCTTGATGACTTAAATGAGATACAATAGGGGAAAGCTCATGGCACACAGCAGATGCTCACTAATTTAAAAACTAAAAGTATCACAGCTGAAATGGACTTTTGGAAATAATGTAATACAACCTATTTATTGTACAGATGAGGAAACCAAGGCCAAGTGGGAGAAAGTAATTGCATTCAAGCTTATGCTAGTTTGCATGTGTGTTTTGGACTGACAGTGCTCTGCTTTTTGTGAAAAATACAGTCCCCAGTTCCAATAATTACAGACAACCCTCAGGCCCAGAGGCCAGCAGCTTGCAGGGTTCCCCAAGAGTTCCAAAGCTGCTGGCCTCAGACTAGTGTTGAGAACCCAGGCTGTACCATTGTCTCTTTCTGTGTTCCCAAAACACCTGCAAAGATGCTAAATAAACCAAAGATGGCAGTCTCAAAATATCACTCCACATGTTACTTATTAGTTACAAGGGGAAAAAGGTAACTTTATAATGGAGAAACCTGGTTGAAACCACCTTACCAACGTGGTCAAGCTTGGCATCACTAAGCATGGGACAAACTGACATCACGTGCCTCCTGATGTGATGTACTGAGAAGGACACAGTGTCATCCATGCAGTATTTTTATCCAAAATATCTGACCTTCTACTCATAAAGACATATAATCAGGCAAACCCAGAGACCATCTCCAAACAACGGACCTGGGACCCTTCTACACTGCCCTGTCATGGACAAAGAAGGCAGGGGACCCATTGAATAAAGGACACTAAAGATGTGTCTGAGTCTGGATTAGATCATGGATTTTTTAAAAAAGAATCACAAAGGATATTATTATGATAACTGGGGAAGTTTGAATATGGACCATATGTTAGATACTATTATACCATGTGTAATTCCTTGAATGTGATGATCATATTATGTTTGCATAAGAATATAGCCTGTTCTTAGGATATACCTGCTATAGTATTTAGGGATGAAGGATCATATGTTTGCAACTTATTCTCAAACATCTAGCAAAAAAGAAAGCGTGTATGTATGTAAAGAGAAAGAGAGCGAAATAAAACAAATGTAAAATGCTAGCAATAGGTGGGTCTAGGTGAAGCTGGAATATGGGTATTCATCTTACTTTTCTCTCAACTTTTCTGGATTTAAAATTTTTCAACATAGTAAAGTTGGGAAAAATAAAAATTAAAAAATCATTTAATCTAGCCCGTAAAAAGGTACAAGTGAACTTTGCAGTGTGTTTTAAAAAATTGAGCCAGTACTTAAAAATTGAGGAATTTCACTTAAAATTTTTACTTCCAGTTTCTTTTAAAGAACTATCAAATCTGGTCGCACTAAGCCCATATTCTCAACAGGGCAGCAATTGGTGCTGCTGAGTGGCTTCCTTCTACTTTAAAGGGTCTCCCCACTCCAAGGACACATGCCTAGGCTCTTACGCTCCCTGACATTGACCAGGAAAGCCTTGATGCTGGGGAATTTGCACACCAAGATGTACATGGGGAAGGAAGGGGTTCTGGACCAAAGCCCTCAGAAACCTACACAGCAGGTTGGGTTGCCAACACAGCCAATCAAACCAGGAGGCCCCTAACAGCATGATCATGGCCCTCATCCCAGACAGATGATTCATGGAGGATGGGGGCTGAGCCTCCTCCTTCAGACTGGGGGCCCTCTCAGGGCCCTCTCCTCACCAAATGAGGGGTTTTCATGAGAGCAGAGACCATAGGCTTCTGCCTTTATGTTATTTCCAGAGAAATAAGGGCATGTAGCCTTGACAGCAGGCACCCAACTAAAATCTCAACAGGTTGAGATTTTAGGAATCTCAACCACACCAACATCCATAATGACCACTCCTAATAAAATATATTGCTCCGAAGCCTATGGGCTATTGGTAGCCAACCCATCACCATGGTGCCCATCATCCTGTCCAACCAATCACAGATCAAAGCAGGCTGGGGCAAGAGCAACACCTCCTGTCCTCGCAGAAGATTATGACACTTAATTGGCTAAGATGAATCTAATTAGGGGACACATATACATGCTTCATATGACATCATCATAATAGGATAATGTCCTTGACCCTGGTGGAAGAGAAAGAGAATCCCGATGCTGGTCTCAGCTTCACCACTGACTCACTCTGCAAGGTTGGGTGAGGCATTTAACCCCTCTGAGCCCTCACATGCCTCATCGATCAATTGCAGATAATTGTCCCTGCCTCGCCTACTTCACAGAGATGTTGCGATGAGAGAATAATAGGTAGGAAGGTTTTGGAAAATAGGAGTACTGAGATGTATTTATTTACTATTTAGGGAATATTTTGTAATTATTTCCCCCTAGAGACATTGTCCGCACTCCAAGATCATCTAGTCTTTTTTTTTTGCCATTGTCTCTCCTTCAAACTTTTCTTTGTTCCATCCTGGAGTTCCTGAAACTTTCAGGAATGGCTTTCCTTGAAGGCTGTAGCCCCAAAACATGTACAGATGAGGCCAGGACACTTGAGCCTCAGGCTTCCACAGGAGCAGGAGTGGGCCTACCTGTCTTTCCAGCCCATGACTCTGCCATGGACCAGGCACCAAGTGGGAGCATATTACATGTTTGTTGACTGAATGAGTGAGTGACTCAAGGATGTAGGTGGGCCCTGCCTGAGTTGGGGAAGGAAGGAGGCAGGAAGGAACCAGCAGCCACGCTCTACACAGCAGAGGGTAGAGAGGAAGGTTCTTGATTTGGGGCTGAAGGGCAGAGAGGCCTTCCACCCTGCTGTGCAGAGAAGCCTCTGGTTTGGGCAGCTTCTCTCCTCTCACACCTGCTGACCTGGGAGCCAGCTGAGCAGCATAGAGTGGGTTCCTTATGGTCTGTAATCAGGCCATTAAGAAGCCCCTCACCTGCCCTGTGGCCTGATAGGAGGGGCCTCTGCAGCCACCACTCTTGGATTCACTGGGCGGAATGAAAAAAACTTCACCTTAAAGCCGCTCAATTTCACTCTTCGAGTTTGTTTGAAATTTCTTTGGTGTGGGAAAGACGTGGACAGGCAGAAAGACTCTCAAGCCCGCAAAGCACTCCAGCGACAAGAAAAGAGGTGAGACACAGATGAGAAAATGAGTGGTCGGCGTGGGGCTCGGGGGTAGCACCGGGCACTGAGGGTGCTGAAAGAGGCTCTCCTAACCCAGCCCCCGCCCCCTGAGCACATGGGGCTTCCTGCAGCATCAGAGAAGGGGGATAGAGCATTAGGTGGTGGTTGTTTGAAATGAGCTTTTTTAAGAACACTTTTTTGCATGTAGGTAAGCACACACTTGTGATAAGAGTGATTTTACTTTTAAGTTACTTTGTCTAAATCCTAACCTTTTCTAAAAATTTTATTGAAATATAGTTGACTTACAACGTTGTGTTAATTTCTGCTGTATAGCAAAGTGACTCAGTTATACATATATATATATTATTCTTCATATTCTTTTCGATTATGGTTTATCACAGGATATTGAATATAGTTCCCTGTGCTCTACAGTAGGACCTTGTTGTTTATCCATCCTATATATAATAGTTTGCATCTGCTAATCCCAAACTCCCAATACTTCCATCCCCCACTGCCCTTCCCAACCACAAGTCTGTTCCCTATGTCTGTGAGTCCGTTTCTGTTTCATAGATATGTTCATTTGTGTTGTATTTTAGATTCCACATGTAAGTGTCTAAATCCTAATCTTAAATGCTTCAAAACAAGCAAAGGGGGCTTCCCTGGTGGCGCAGTGGTTGAGAGTCCGCCTGCCGATGCAGGGGACACGGGTTCGTGCCCCGGTCCGGGAGGATCCCACATGCCGCGGAGCGGCTGGGCCCGTGAGCCATGGCCGCTGAGCCTGTGCGTCCGGAGCCTGTGCTCCGCAACGGGAGAGGCCACAACGGTGAGAGGCCCGCGTACCACAAAAAAAAAAAAAAAAAAAAAACACAAGCAAAGAATTGGGAAGAAGTAGTAGAAAAATGTAGGCTGTGTCGGTATGCATGCAAAATTACAAAATAAGTCCTTTACTCCTCAAATAATTACCATTCCCCCTTCTCCACCTGACCCACTCTGATGGGATCTCTTCTCTGAGGCAATCCTAAATCACCTATTCTGCTCCTCATGTGTGACAAGACTCTCTTAGTTATTTCCTTCATGTGACAAGTGTTTATTTATTGAGGACATGCCATGTGGCAGGCACGGGCTAGGGATACATTATGAACAAAACAGGTATAGAATATAAGCCTTATATGGCTTACATTCTGGTGGGAAAAGACAGGCACGTAAGGAAAGAAAGAAAACATCCTATTTTTATAACGTGTCGGATGGTGATGAGTACAATGGAGAAATGCAAAGTTGGAAAGGGGAGCAAAAGTGTGTATGTACGGAGGACGGGGGCTGGGTTGGGGGGCCTCACTGAGGATGGGTTTGAGAAAGCCCTGAGGAGGTTGCAGAGTGAGCCACTTGGCCATCTGGAGAAAGAGTGGTCCAGGCAAAGGCAACTACACGTGCAAAGCCTCCAAAGCAAGAAAGGCCAGCGGGAGCAGTGGGGGCCAGTGTGGCTGGAGTGGAGTGAAGTGGGGTGGGTTAATGGGAGATGAGGTCAGAGCAGCCGTAGGGAACCTCATCGTGCAGTGCCCCAGAGGCCATCGTAGGAACATTGGCTTTTATTTTTCTTAGAGGGTGAGTGGCTTGATCGACTCCATTTTAACAGGGTCACTTGTGCTCAGGAGAGACTGTAGGGGGCAGGGGGAGAGATGACAGCAGTTTGGACCAAAGTAGTTGTGTTGTAGCTGGTGAGACAAGGTCAGCTTCTGGATATGTTCCAAAGCAAAGCCCACAAGTCTTTGAACATGGATGTTAAAAAAAGAATGAAGTCGAGGATGACTCCAACCCTTTAGGACTGAGCCACCGGAAGGGTGGGGTCATCATGAAATGAGGTCTGGTAAGAGTTGGGGAAGAGGAGGTTGGCTTTCGACACTTTGAGTTTGAGATTTCTATTAGGCATCCAGGTGGGGATGTCAGGTAGGCAGTTGGTTATGTGAGTGCAGTTTTGGGAAGTGGCCCAGGCCAAAGACTTAAATTTGAGAGTCATCGAATTTATATTATATGTGTTTGGGTAGGTCCATCAGGGCAAAACCTACATCTTATTAATCATTGAACCCTCACCTCACCTAGGAGTGGCTTGCCTCCCCATAGTAGAGACTCAGTAAATATTTATAGAATACGTGGATATATTTGTCTTTGAAAGTAAAATCAGGATTAATTGAGTTGTGAAAACAATGGTACCCCCCTTCCATCCTGCACAGATAATGGTAAAAGCCTAAGATCTAGAATGAGCCGATCCAGACATGAGCCCTTGTTCTGCTGCTTGTAACTGGGTAATCTTGGCCAAGTTATTTAACCTCCAAGTCAGTTTCTCATGTGTAAAGTGAGAGCAATCCTAATGATTATTTACCTAAAAGGATGGTTATGAAGATTAGAAATCATGAGTGTGAAATGTACAAGCACCTTATAGACGGGAGTTAGTTGTGAGAATCAGGCAAGGATTGGTAAAGACACAATACTGTTTCTTAGGCTTGTTGCTGTCTTCCTGTTTACCTGAAGAACTTTGAGTAGGGGGCCCCAGAAGCTGAGATTCAGAATGCAGTGGGCTGGTCTCTGCCTGGCCCCATATTCCTCACTGCTAAAGTTCTATTCAGTACCATTAAATTAAAACCATTCTGATATCACCACACATTAGAATAAAACAAGACAAAAACAAAAAATGTAAATACCCATAAACCCTAATAATGCTAAGTGCTGGTAAGAGTTTGGAGCAATTGGAACCCTCATGTTTCTGGTGAGAATGCAGATGGCGCAGCCACTTCGGAAAACAGTTTGGCAGTCTTGTATCAAGTTAACCGTACACTTCTATGATCCAGGAACTCTTTTCCTAGGTATTTACTCAGGAGAAACAAAAACCTATGTTCACATGAAAACCTGTGTGTAGGTGCTTACCGCAGCTTGATTCATAGTTGCCCCAAACTGGAAACAACCCAGATGTCCTGGTGAATGAACAAACTATGGTACATCCATGCTGGAGTACTACTCAGCAACAGAAGGAACAAAGTATTGACTCACACGATGACATGGATGAGCCTTAAATGTATTTTGTAAGTGAAAGAATCCAGAGCTAAGAGGCTCCATATCATATGAGTCTGTTTCTATGACATTCCAGAAAAGTCAAAATGGTAGGGGCAGAGAACAGATCAGTGGTTGCCAGAGCTTAGGAGGAGCTGATGACAGGAGTTGATGAGGGAACTTGGAGGTGATGGGACTGTTCTGTATCGTGTGTTTGTGGTGGCGGATACACTACTCTATGCATTTTTCAAAACCCACAGCAGAGAATGTTATAAAAAGTGAATTTTACAGTATGTAAATTAAGAATAAAACCAACCAGGACGTGGGGTGAACTCAAAATGAAATACAAATTGTAATACATGAATGTAACTGTATTACAAGTGATTAAGATCACCACACTGAAGAGGGTGGAGAAGAAAAGAACTAACCCACATAATTCTGGAAAACAGTACTTTGACTGGATATCATAAGGCTAAAGAAAAAATAAACCACACAGATAATGTGGTGAGTCAATTTGTTTCTCACAGGGGTCTGCGTTAGCAATTCTGAAAATGAAGATACTTGGGGTGAACAAATAAGTAAACACATTATAGATAAGAAAAGCCTGTGTTCTCGCTGTCAGAGAAAGAAGTTACAAACAAGGGAGAGTAAAGGCCCAAATGAACTCTGTGGTGTTGGACTGGATTCAGAGGTATCAGTGCAAACTCACGTTTGTTTGTTCTTGTGGTATGGTACACATAACATTTACCATTTTAACCTTTTTTAAGTGTAAAATTCAGTGACATTAACTACATGCGTAATGTTGTGCAACCATGACCACTCTCCATTTCCAGAACTTTTCTTCAACCCAAACAGAAACGCTGTAACCATGAACTAATTCTCCATCACCCCCCCTCCCTCCAGTCGCTGTTAACCTCCATTATACTTTCTGTCTCTATGGATATGACTGTTCTAGGTACCTCGTGTAGGTGGAATCATACAGTATTTGTTCTTCTGGGTCTTGTTTACTTCACTTAGCATATTGCTTTGTAGGTTCATCCATGTTATAGCATTTATCAGAATTTCATTCCTTTTCAAGGCTGAATCATGTTCCATTGTATGTATATATCACATTTTGTTGATCCATTTATTTGTTGATGGGCACTTGTAGCTTTTTTTTTTAATATGTGTACAGATAGATAGCTACAGAAATAAACACACCTGGCACCCAGATCGTGTAAATATTTTCTTATAAAGAAGGACTGGGGGCTTCCCTGGTGGCGCAGTGGTTGAGAGTCCACCTGCCGATACAGGGGACGCGGGTTCATGCCCCGGTCCGGGAAGATCCCACATGCCGCGGAGTGGCTGGGCCCGTGAGCCATGGCCACTGAGCCTGCGCATCTGGAGCCTGTGCCCCACAACAGTGAGAGGCCTGCATACTGCAAAAAACAAAACAAAACAAACAAACAAACAAAAAAAGAAGGACTGAAAGCTTTTCTGCTCTCTATATGTTTAGGCACATAAATACAATGGAATATTACTCAACCATAAAAAGAAACAAAATCGAGTTATTTCTAGTGAGGTGGATGGACCTAGAGTCTGTCACACAGAGTAAAGTAAGTCAGAAAGAGAAAAACAAATACCGTATGCTAACGAATATATGTGAAATCTAAAAAAAAACAAAAAATGGTACTGATGAACCTAGTTGCAGGGCAGGAATAAAGAGATAGACATAGAAAATGGACTTGAGGACATGGGGTGGGAGGGCGAAGCTGGGGGGAAGTGAGAGTAGCATCAACATATATACACTACCGAATGTAGAATAGTTGGCTGGTGGGAAGCAGCAGCATAGCACAGGGAGATCAGCTCGGTGCTTTGTGTCCACCTAGAGGGGTGAGACAGGGAGGAGGGAGGGAGGCTCAAGATGGAGGGGATGTGGGGACATGTGTATGCATATGGCTGATTCACTTTGTTGTGCAACAGAAACTAACAGTATTGTGAAGTAATTATACTCCAATAAAGAGCTATTAAAAAATTAAAAAACACAATCCCCCCCAAAATACATCTAATGCGTTAGTAGAATGATGTAAATGTATTAATTTATAAATTAATGATGATAGATACATTGGTGGTGTGTGTGCCAACTTATTTACCTGATGGGAGTTTGTGGTTAAAAAGATTTGGAGACCACTGTCCTTCAACCTGAGCAAAAAAGATGGCAGACACCTCGAGTGGTCAAAAGTCACAGAGACAGAAAGCAGAATGGTGGTTGCTGGGGGGTGGAAGGAGGGGGATGGGGAGTTCGTGTTTAATGGGTTCAGAGTTTCAGTTATGCAAAATGAAAAGCATTCTGGAGATGATGGTTGTGATGATGATGATGGTGCTGGTTGCACAAAAACCTGAATGAACTTAATGCCACTGAACTGTACACTGAAAAAATGGTTAAGGTGGTACATTTTATGTAGTGTATATTTTTACCATAATTAAAACCAAAACAAGGACTGCAGTGTTTATCGTTCGGTTCTGCACTTTCTCGCTTCTACATATTTCTTGCATGTTAGGCTTTTCTTCCCAACAGGGCTTCATGTGATCTGCATCTGGAACACAGCTTGTTTTGAGAGGCAGAGCCCCGGGACTGGGTATTAGTTCATGCTTAATCCACAGATATGGATGGACAGCTGGGAAAGGTTAGAGTGCAAAAACGAAAATTCTGTTCGCTTGGGGAAAACTATTAACAAGGTTCCATTGAAAGTTATCTTAATCTCCCAGAGACAAGACAAGCCTGCCCTCAGATCTCTGAGGTCTGGTTCCTCAGGGCTCAGGAGTAACCTGGGAGTTGCACACTCGCCCTCCATCTTCCTTCCCCACCTCCCTGAGGGGTCGGCCCAATTATGTATGTTCCTTGGTTCTGTGGGATCTTCCTACAGGCTACATGCTCACCCATCTGTATCTGTACATGCGCCCATCTGTATAGGCAACGTTATGCCATGGTAATAAACAATCGCCAAATCTCAGTGGTTTAAGACATCAGATGTTTATTTCTTGCTTATTCTGCACGTCTAGCACAGGTTGGCTTGGGCTCTTCTCTGTGTCATGGTCCCTCTGGGATCCAGGATGATACCGCCGTCACTATCAGGAACACTGCGGTGACCATGGGTGCTAGCTCTTACAGCCTTTGCCTGGAAATGACCCAGGTCACTTCCGCTCATATTTCATTGTCTAAAGCATGTGGGATGGCCCATCGTGACTTAAAGTCCTCCTGCAGGGAGAACATTAACTATTGGGAAAGAGTAATTTAGTCTACCACACGCACCGAGCCCCCCAGCACTTCCCTCACCACTAGAGGAAGAAATCTGGGGGCTGGAGGGAACTCCATCCCCACCTCCATCCACACCCCACACACACTGCCCTCCGAAAGAACCCTCAATGCCTCTACCTCCTGCGGTTGAGGCTGCAAAGCCCAATTAGTGGAGTTTGTCTGGGGTTTGGAGTTGGTCCTCTCCATGTCTGTTCATTTCCTATTCCATTCCCATGCTCCAGACTGGGTCTGCCCCTAGGGCTTCAAGGGTCCCACCCTCTCCTTCTGAGAGCAGATTCCTGGTCATTGATGAGGACACATGTGGGTTGCCCACAGGGGCCACAGTGTGACTCACTGGCTTCCCAGAATCTAATCAGCCAACTGGTGATTGGCGATGCACCAGCCTATTTTCCCCTCTTCCCCTACTGGGAATCAGTGGCTGTAATCCTGGAAGATAAGGAGAATCCCTATCACTTGGTTGCATTTTCAAGGGCAGTAGTACCACTGATTTTTCTTCTCTTTTTTTTCTTTTTGAATAAAGTAATGTAATCTTTATTTAAGATTGCTCCCTTAGCAACAAAGAGAGATGTGGGGGTGTGTAGTGAGTGTGTATCCACGTGTGTGCCTAATTTCTGTGATTTAGCTTGATTTCGCCTTATGCTAATTTAACAAATTACTCACTTTCTATACAAATTCACAGCATTCCTAAAATAACCAATTCCCATTGTGCATTTAAAATACTAATTCTTTTCCAAAAATCTGATTTACACGCAACTTTTTGGGAGCATTGTTTCATTATAAAGCAAAGCCTTGCTGTGCTGTTTCTCAGCAAATTCCTAGAACTAGAGACAATATGGAAATGGAAGGTCTTGGATACAATTGGAATATTTGTGACTCACCCAAAACTTGCTTCCCTTTTTGGTTGGGGGATTTCTGGCAGGGAGGAGACATATTCATTCATTTGTTTAACAAATATTTGTTTTGCTGAGTGGTTTCTAAGAGCTGAATACTCTGATAAGTAGTGTAGAAGATTCTAGGAAAGATTAGCACCCTTTACTCCCTGTGGCCCGAAGGTCATATTCATTTGCATGACACTCTCTGGTATGTCTTTCTGCCCAAAGACCAGAAATGGAAACTAAGCCCCGGAGAGGTCAGGCCTCTGGCCCTGCCCCACACGGCCCTGGCTGAAACCGCCTCAGGTCCAGCTTCAGACTTACTCTACCAGACAAATCCCTGGGCAGATGTAACAATCCGTACACACCTCCCCTCAGAAGTCATCCTTAAAAGATACAACTTCCTCTACCAACCCTGTGGCCTGCGGGACCCAGCCCTGGCCCCAAAGGGGCCAAATCAATCTGACACACGGAGCATTGAAGCTTGTGGGCTTCTCTATTTGCCTAAATTAATCTTTTGTTATTGTTTAGCATTAATGTCTTATTAAATCAGGGTGGACCGTAATTGGCCTGTGAGTGCTGGTAAGGTAATGCCTTTGCAGAGCCAGGCAGAATCATCTTCTGGGTACAGAAGCCAGCACCTTGGTTTGCCTGGGCACGGTGGCAGCAGTGGTAGCTCAGAGCAGCTGTCAGGACCTGGGAGATCTGGTCAGTCACGCTGTCAGGCAGGTGGGACTGTTGTGATGGAGAGAAGCTGCTGGAAAAGGTCAGTCCCTTCTCAAGAGTGAAAGCACTTATTGCCCCAAAGGGCAGACAATTCTAATACTCACGGGGGAAGACTAATAATACATTGAGAAATTTCTCTAACCCTGACCTGCCATTTGGTTTCAAGATCTCGCGTGTGGAACAGTTTTACAAAGGGGTAGGTAAAACAACCTTGGCTCCTTGGAGGCTGATGTAAGGCCCCCAGAACTGCTGCAGGGTCACTTGGGGAGAAGATTATCTTAGAATGCCAGCGACAGCATAGCACAAGCAGAGTTCCAGCCTGGCAGAAAGCAGCTGTGGCCGGTGCAGAGGTGTAAGTCAGGCAAACTGCTCGACTTGGGACTTTTCTGGGATTGTTTTCTTTTCTCTCCCTGGGGAATTATGTCTCCAAACATAAACACCGCCACGGTTCATTTGGGATTTTAAGGTGTGCTCTAACTAGCGCAGTCCCCTGCCTCTGGATAGGATGTCATTTATGCCATGTGGGTTTTTTTTTTTTTTATGCTTCCTTGCTTTTCCTTTGATCAGGGCCACCCTTTACCTGCTCACCTTCTTTAGAATGTCCCCCTGAGGAAATGTTGGTCCCTCCTCTGTTTTTGCACTTGTTACAAGCGGATGCTCAGAAAATTCGGTGGAATTAAATCAAATGCTCTGTCCCTGCCCTGCCCAGGAGACTTAATGGCCTCCCTCAACTCCTTTCCAACTTCCCCAGCCAATTCCTAACCCAAATGCTTTACCCCGCATCTCAATCCTCTTTCCTTGGAAATAAATGACTAGTTCTCTGTACCCTCCTGGCTGCTTGCTCCCCACCCATCACCCCTCCCCACGGAGGGGAACTGTGTGAATCGAGAAAAGAATTCAGGAGGGCAGGTAATGGAGCTGACATTTCCCCCTCCATCTGCTGAGTCTGTATTTCAGAACTTGGATGGGGATAACACGGGTGTTGTCTATGGACCTCCTCGAGCCCCATCAGGCCCAGAAAGAAACCACCCAGGCCTTTTCAAAAGTGTCTCATGCCCTAGAGGCATATGGTAAGCTGGGTGCCCAGAGCCTAGCACCCCCTTTTAAAGAGTAGCTGTTTGGGTCTTTAAATCCCTTCCCTGTTGTTCTATGTCCCTAGGGCCTCCTGACATGTATAGATGCCTGGCTGGGTCCCAGGAGCTGCGAAATGTTGAATTAGACACTGTGCCCTGCCCAGTGTAATTATCCAGCTTAAAGCTGAGTCGGCAGGCAACCCAGATTAAAAACTATGGCTGCTGACTCAGGCCCTCGCTCACTGTACCCACAGCCTTCTGAAGGAAATCTCTAAAGTTGGGGGCAGGGGAGGGGAAACGGTGAAGAGCCACCAGGGAGCTGGCCTAGATTCTAGGTGAGGCAGGAAGGATGATGAGGTGTTTCAGGAAGAAAGTCAGGGCGCCCCAGCACCTATTCTTCCTTCATAATTGCAGTTTCCCCCTGCCCTGCCCACCCCAATGTAGCTCTCTGCTCTGGCCCAGTTCCCTGGAGATCAGGAGTACTGGCCAATACCTCCAGTTCACAGCAAACATTCACTTCAGCTGAATTCTGTGCCCAACCCCTAAAATGGTGACATATGGAGGGCCACCTGAACCTAAAAGATACATGTATTTTAAGGATTTAGGTCAGACTAAATTGTCCATTTTCTGAATTCATTGTGGAGGATTCCTTAGCCTTCTATTGCCCTGAGGAGTTGACAGTTGACAACTTTCATGGAGCAGTAGTTGGATGAGTATTCCTGTAAAGAACTGCTGAAATTTCTGAACCCAATGTGGGGCCCAAGTTAAATAATTCTAGAAGGTCTCACTCTATCTTCAACCAACTCCATGACCCAGCTGACCAGGAAGTAAACAGCTCTGGGTTATTTTATAGCCCAGTGAACCTCAAGCCATCATTTCCATGGCTAGTGGATTGATCACTTAACAATCTTTTGGAATTTCAGAGTACTCTGGAAGCATCATTCACATTGCACAGACCTGTTCAATCAGAGAGTGGGAGACCCAATGGAAGGAGCCAGGGCATTTAGCCTAGAGAAAGTAACACGCAGTCTATAAATATGGGAAGGGATGCCTTGTGGATAAAGGCCAAATGTAGTACACCCCAAAGAGCAGAACTGTGTCTGGTGGACTCAGGTAGTGAGCTTCCAGCCACTGGGCAAGTTCAAAGGGAGGCTGCGTATGCATCAGTCAGAGGGGGTGTTTATGTACCCACGAGGGTCGGCTACCAAGTCACTTCCCACCTGTTGTGGACTGAATGGTTATGTCCCCCCAAATGCATATGTTGAAGCCCTGACTTTAATGTGATGATATTAGGAGGTGGGGCCTTTGGGAGGTAATTAGGTTTAGAGAGGGTAGAGCTCCCATGATAGGATTAGTGCCATAAGAAGAGGAAGAGCCACCAGAGCTTCCTCTCTCTGCCATGAAGCGAGAGGGTGGCCATTTACAGGCCAGGAAACGGGCACCCACCAAGAACTGAATCAGCCAGCACCTTGATCTTAGACTGCCCAGCCTCCAGAAGTACGAGAGATAAATTTCTGTTGTTTAAGCCATACTGTCTATGGGTTTGTGTTACAGCAGCCCAAACTGACTAAGACATCACCAGAGAGTCATTGATTTCATGGAGATTCAAGAGATGGGGGTTGAGTTTACACCAACCTTGAGACCCTCAGAACATTATAAAAAGGAAAGAAAAGATTTCTCCCTTATCTCCTCAAAACACAGGAAGAAAACTTTCTGTGCTTTGTAAACTTTCCATGGATTGTGGATGAATAGGAATCTGCAGATTTTTCACGTATTTTCCTGGGAACTGGAGGGTGCTATTTAGGGGTGCTGGGTTTCACCTTATCTGAGGAGTCCATGAGCATCCTCGTAAATTCCCCACTCACTCAGAGATTGCAGTGACAGAAATAGACCTGAGTGATGACATTGGCTGCACCCCTCCTGCAGGAGTCCACCTCTGAGGTGTCATTTTCTGTTCAGCAAACTCCTCCACCCTCTAATTCATGTGGCAACAATTGACCTCTAGCTCAGATGCAGAAAATAAAACATGCAGGAAGCCAAGGAAGTAGGCCTGCCCTTTCAGTGGGAAGAGAAGTTGGTTCCCTGTGCGGGGAGACTTGAAAGATCCTGAGAAAGTGCCTTGGCCTCCCACCCCACCCACACCTTAACCCCCCACCCCCCCCCCACACACACAGATCTCTTCTTCCGACAGAGCTGTCATGGGTGCCTTGATCTCCCAACTGGTGAAACAGCAGTGCCGAGGCTGGAATCCAGGATACTCAGTCATTCAGCAAACCTCCAAATAATCATCCTGAAAAAGAAAATATGAATCTTGTCGCTCCTCTTTATGTTTATTTGATTTTGAATCTTGAGATATTTTAAAGTTACAGAGAAGTAAAAAGAATAATGCAACCAGCACCCACATTTTCACCACCTAATTTAATTGAAGCTAAGATTTTTTTCACCTTTGCTTCCAATCATTTATTTTTCTGTAAGGAATAAGCGTTTCAGATAGAGGCAAGTGCCCTTCTATCCGTGCCCCAAGCCTATTCTTACATTTCTGTTTAGTTTATGTAGCTTTCTGTTTATCTAAATAAAAATAATGTAGCTCTAAAATTACAAAAGGGCACCGGGACACCGTGCTATTTCCAGGGCTAGGGGCCCTATTTAAGGGGTCCCTGGCGTCTGAGAGAGAGCGGCAGCGCCGTGGAGGCGTGGCCTGCCTGCCCAGCTGCTTGGGTGGGTGGCGGGTGCTGTCGACCCCAAGTTCTTTCTCTTTCTCGGGGCGGGATCGGGACGGGGCCCCGAGGTGAGGCTGCTTCCTCTAAAACCCCGCCCAGGCTTCCGCTGCCGCGGCCTTGCTGCGAGCCTTTGTGCCCGTGCTGGGACCCGCCGGGCCAGCGTTCGGGGGGGTGGAGGGGCTTTTCTGCGATGCAAGACTGGGCAGCCTGGCAGGGCGGCCCCGCCGAGGAAGCCTTGATTCTCCGAGTGGCACGTTCGCCCCGGGCCCTGCCAAGTGTCCCGCTGGGCGGATGGGGGTGTCCGGTGCGGCGCCACGCTGGGGTCCAAACCAGGCCTTGGGGTTTGCCGTGGAAACCCGGGTGCACTCACTCCTTGGCCCCTTCCTTCCTTCCATCTTTCTCCTAATCATCACAGCTCCTCTTAGTGCCAAGCTCTGTGTTGGACGTCGGGATTACAAAGACAGTTTCTGCTTTCATTCATTCATTCGCTCATTCACTGCTCCCGCGTATTGAGCGGCTGCGTGTGCCCGGCACGGTTCTAGGTACTGGGATGCAGACTGGGAACAAAGTAAAGATCTTTACCTCCTGGAGCTTGCATTCTAGCAAACAGACAGACAATGAATAATGGATGTGATAAGGAAGTATATTATGCAAGTAGATGATAAGGCCTATGGAAAGAAAGAGTAGAAGGGGTGAGGAAATCAATGATGGGGGGGAGGGGCAGCGATCTGGAGGAAGAGCATTCTAGGTGGAGGAAACAGGCAGTGTGAAGCCCTGAAGTGGGAGTCTGCCTGGTGGACGGGGAGTTGTACAGAGATGGTTTTCTCCCTCATCCACCTGTGCCTCACCTGGACTACCAGAGCTCAGCTGGAGGGAAACAGTCTCCCAGAGGCAGGTCCAAGAACAAGTGGCCATGTCTGTGCTCCAGTGGCGCCCCAGGATCTGCAGAATAACACTTACTCGCCTTGGGATGCCCACAGGTATCCTCTATATCTGGACCTTGTTCCTCTCTCCAGTCCCATTTCCGCCCCTGCAGCTTGACCCAGGACTGGTGGTTCCCCGGGTTCACCGTGCCACTTCAGGCCTGGGCATGTGGCATCTCCTGGAATGTGATCCACTTTCCTCCTACCTGTGTCCACCTGACAAGCCCTTCTTCTTCCTTCAAGATTCTATTCAACACCACCTCCTCCATAGAGCCTTTTTTTTTTCACTTCCCCTTGAATGTTCCAGCCCCATCCCCTGCTGTGTGACACCTGGCACAGACCTTGACTAGCAGGTGTCTGGCTGCATTGCAGTTATGGCCCTGTGTCCTCAGCCTTCAGCACCTGCCTGGCACGGAGTAGGTGCTCATAAAGCCATGTTGACTGACTGAGCAGTGCTTGGCTGCCTTGGTCCCCTGAGAGGGTCCCACGGGGCCTAAGTTAAATATACCCTTGGATATTTAACAGACTGTATTCACAGCTGTGGGCTCCAGGGACTCAGATTTCCTGTGAGTGAGGGACTGGCAGGAGAAGGGCCCTCATTTCAACCACGGAAAATGGCTGGCTGAGGAGTATTGTTGTCCGAGAGAATAGGAGAGGCCGCCCCTCTCCCCGACTCCACCCCTGCCCTGGGTGCCAGTCTATGGCTGGCTACACAACTCCTGGAAACCCTGGTCAAAAGTGTGCTTCCTCTCCAGCCCCTGGGGACTCTGAGTCCTCCTGGGGCAGCGGCACTTACAAAGGGTGCAGCGGACTGGCTGTCCAGCCACTCCTCAGCCCCCAAGGCCTGCCAGTCTTCCCTTGAATATCCCTGGCCTTCTCTTCTCCCTCCCACGTTCACAGTCCTAATCCACTCCCCTGTCTTCACACTTGGGCCTGGAATGTCTCCTGGCTCATCTCCTTGTCTCCACCTCCTATCAGTTCCTACCTTCTCCCACCAGTGTTAGAATCATCTTCAGAAACTTCTGTTTTCCAAGTCACCTCTCACTGTCCAAGGACAAAGTCCGGACACCCAAACCTGGTGTCCTGGGTCCTCTGAAAATTGACCCCAACTCACTTGTGCACACTTTTTCTTCCACCTCCCCTTCACCGACCTCCTGCAACAGTCTGCTCGCCGCCCCTCCTCTCAAGTAACTGCCTAGCTCTGTGCTAGGCACTTGTCTTGAAGGCCCAGCCTCTCCACCCATCCAGTGCTAACAAATCTTTCCGTATGTGAAGCCTGCTTAGACAGTCCTGGCTCAACCCAGCTCTGAGCCCTGTATCACTTATGCTTACTACCTATAACAGTCACTTAGTAATCACTTAGACAGTTGACCTTGAGAGCTTTGAAGGTCCCATCAGTCATGCAGTTCTATTCTGACCATGTGTTTTTGCTGTTATTTTCCACAAATTTGTCTTCCTTCTTCACTTTTAGAGTAAGAGACTTGAAGACCAGACCTTGCCTTTGTCAGTCTGTATCTTCTATGATATTGTAGCGCCTGGCACATGGCAGGAGACTCGTTACAGGTTTGCTGATGGAAAGTTTCCAGACCCCCATCCCCACATATGCCTGTCCTTGGTAGTTCCCCGCTCAGCCGCCATACGTTGAGGCTGTCACACATGTGCCTTCTGAAGGGGAGCTGATAAATACATGCATATTAGGGGATTAGAGACTCAATATATTTGTCCCCCAAAGGGAATCTGCATTGCAAGAGGTGCCCGGAAAGAGCACTACTGAACCATCATTTAGGTCTAATGACAGAACAGCATTATCGGCGAGGGAGGAATGGTTGGCATGGGAACCTTTCTTGGAGCCATTCAACCAATACCCTTTTCCCCTACCTTCTTTGCCTGGGTGTTCTGCCTGCCAGTTCTAGACTGGGGAGTAGAAAGAGGAGAAAGGAACTATCCATTTACAAGGAAACTCACCTCTCACACCTTTACTCCATGCAAACCTGACCTCCCTAGATGTCATCCCTGAGAAGAGACCTCATGTGTGGGTTGTGTGGGCAGAGGGAAGCAGGTGTCATCCTTGTTCCTCTGTCTCTGGTCAGCAAGGCTGCCTGGAGCTCCTTGCCTGGAGCTGGGCCAACAGAACACGGGGGAGACAAATGTTACTCGAGTGAAGGAGAGCAGGACAGGCTGCCAATGGCGCATAGAGTGCAGAATGGGAAAGATGGGTGTGGGGATAGGGGGAGAGGAAGGGATGAATCTGTATTGATTCAACACCTATTGTGTGCCAGGCACTGTGCTAGTCACATTCACATCTGTTACCTCATCTAATCTTCCCAGCGATCTTGTGAGATAGTCATTAGCTGCATTCCCCAACACAGGAGTTGATTTCCTCTCACACCCTTTCTCCATTGTTCTTTTTCCTGTTTTGTTTTGTTTTGTTTTTCTTTTCTGGTCATAAAGTAATTAGTGTTCATTATAGACATGGTATATGAAAATAATAAAAAAGTACAAGAAAAAAATCATCTGTCATGCAACAACAGATGATTAACATTTATGTGTGTATATTTCAGTTTTTAAAATTCATTTTAAACATGTGATATAACATGGTATATACAATTTTCTATTTTTTTATTGACCTGTATAACAGAAATATTTTCATAAATATTAAAATTCTAAAAAAGCATCTATAGTGTCTTCACGATGCCCCATTATATGGATATACAACTAGCTTTTTAACTTTTCCCCAACTGCTGGACATCTGTTTTTCTACCTTTTGAAATTATAACTAATAGTTCAATAACATCTTTGTACCAACATCTTTCTCTGAATTTCTGATTCTTTTTTTAGGATAGATTTGAAGAAGAGAAGTTATTGAGTCAAACTGTGTAATTGTGATTTGAAATAACAGTTTTATTTTCTGATTTTAAAAGTAACAGTTGTTTATTGTGGAAAAATATAGATTACATAAAGAAAGACAATCACATCATGCACAACCTTTCAAATTACTATTATAACATTTTGATGTGATTGTTTCTCACTCTTTTTTCCAATGACACACAGTATAAGTGTAAATAAATATAGCTGCATAAAACTGGTATTACACAGTTTATGCAATGCTGTATCTTACTTATGAGCAAGCATTGTATTATAATCATTATATTATTAATTATCTTTGAAAATATTATTTTTAATAGTTGCACAATTCCACTTTAAGGAGGCACCATAAAAATTTAAGCATTCTTTTACTCATGGCCATTTAGATTTCTGTTTTCAAAAACTTCCTATTAATAACTCTGGTATGAATATCTGAACATCTGTGAATATTCATCTTTGACCTCATCTCTGATTATATCCTTCAAACAGATTCCTAGAAGTGAAATTACTAGGTCAAAGTGTACCAGCCTGGTCAAAGCCACTGGTACATATTGCCAAATCGTGTCCCAAAAAGCATTCCTAACAACCAAGCAGAGATTGTCCATTTTCACATGTCCGTCTGTGAAATATTATTTTAGATTAAAACTGCAGTAGCTTTTCATAAGCAAAATGTGCTTCACTTCTTTAATTTTCACTTTTATGCTTAATGATATTAAACATGTTTTGAAATGTTTATTAGCTACTCACAGTTCATTTTTTGGAATTATCTGTTCATGACCCCATTCACTTATTGTTTTTGTCTTTGTGTATTTCTTGTTGTTTTAGATGAAATCTTTATATTTTAAGGATATGAATGTTATGCCTATTATATTCATTCATAAAGAAGTTTCCAAATAAAGAAGAAAGTCCATGTTTACAGATGAGTAAACCCAAATTCAATGAGGAAAGTGAATTATCCAAGGTCACCCAACTGGCAGTGGTCTAGTTGGGATTTGAACACAGGTCTTACTGACTTCAGAACTCTCGATCAGAAAAAAAATAAGAGGAGAGGAAATGGTAACAGTAACTGTGGAAACCTTAGTGGCGGTATTGAGTCTATGTTCTGTGGGATGAGTAGAAGTCAGCTGTTGGAGGGGTTGGGAACACATATGGAGGAGAAGGAGGAACAAAGTGCTGGGGGACTCGGAAGCCAGGAAGGGGCTTGGCCTGGTGCCAGCTGTGCACCTCTCCATTCATTGCCTCCAAGCTTAGAAGAACATGCTCCTAGCATCCCTTATCCCTTCATAACCCTTCAGAGGACTCACTCCAGCATTTACCCGTATCGTCTCCGAATCCTTGCTCATCAGCACAACCTTTGGTTTGTCCTCACCTGTATGTTCCCAAGGCTTTGAGTAACTCCTTATTATCTCTTGCAATGATATTTAGAGATGGGAGGGGCCTTGGAGGCAACATCATCAGCAGAGTCCAGAATCTGAGGACTTCTTTGATTCTCTCTTCTTACCCAGTTACATTTATTCCAACCGACATTTCTACCAATCCTTGCTGATTGGCAGGGAAAGAAAGGGGAAGAGGAGGGAGAAGAAGGAAAAACAGAGAAGATCGGACTACTGGTCTCCTGAAGATGGGTGCACGTGGTCTCCCAACCAGTGTAGTAGCCCCTTGTCTTCCACGCAGCCCTCACCACCTCTGCCTTTCTGTTCACCTGGCACAGGGCCTGCACGGAGACGGGGCTCCCTAAGAGCCTGTGGGTGACTGAAGGGGATCCAGACTCTGCCGAAAGGGTATCTGCTTTCCTCCCTCCCCCAGGGAAGAACAGACGTAAAAGCAATAGATAAATGTAGTAGTTGAATCTTGCATTCTGGGATCAGACAGACGCCCTTTAGAGCGAGGTTAGCAGCAGGGAAGGGGGAGGTGGTATAGGAAGGAGGAAGGGGGGGAACCCCTTATTACTTGCCCACTCCTCTCGCATGGCTCCATCTGGACCCATCCTTAGGGAGTTTGGAAATGCTTAAAATTTTACCTTGGCAGTCAACCGCACTCTGGGAACTGGAAGGAAACTTGAAGATTTTGAAGCCTTTGTGAAAGGGGGGATGGAAGGGTAGAGAGGCCACAGTGTCCATGGTGGTGGGGAGAGAACTGTAAAGTTCTGCAGGATCTACAGAAAAGGATGAAGAGCACCAGAAATTATAAGTATATGGGTAACTTTAACAGCATAATCTTTCAGTTCTTAATTTCTTGAAAAGACAATTGTCTAAAGCAAAACAAGAATGTATCATGGGACTTATAACGTCGTCAAGAAATAAAGTATGTGAAAACAGTAGAACAAAGGATGGGGGAATAGTAAAAGGGAATTATACTGGTTTAAGTTCGTATATGTAATAAATTAAGGATGCATATTGTAATCCCTAGAACAAATACTTCAAGAGTAAAATAAAGAGGTTTAGCTAAAAAGCCAAAAAAGAAAGTAAAATTGAATACCAAGTAATAAGTGGTTGACCTAAAAGAGGGCAAGAAAAAGGAACAAGGAACCAAGGGGACAAATAGAAAATAAATGATGGTACTTATTAATTGTAATATTAACCACAAAGGGAAGAAATTAGATGACCCCTGAGGGCTTTCCCAGCTTTCGGTGTCTCTGATTTGAGTCCACACCTGCATGGCAGCATCCAGTCATGGAACTGAGGCATAGTTAGTTAGGGTTACTTATGGCAGAACTGGAATGGCTGTGGAGTTAGCTGGGTCTATAATGGGCCCATCAAGTAGAGGAGACTGTGGTTATGGGTTCACATTGCAATTAGAGTAGTAAGTTCAGGTGATGACTGGGGGGCGTGGCTGTAAATTTAGAGATGTTACTTCTACCAGGTAGGCCTGGGGTTAAGGCCGATTTAGAGTCTGCTTAGAGTTACTGCTGGATTTTGTTTGTTGGGCAGATCTGTAGGGTGGGAGAGGACATTAGACTGGGTGGGGATGGGCTGATCCAGGAGGGCTCCTGCCGTCTCTCACGGCAGTAATTCACGTTATTCAAGGCATATCCTTTCCTATAGTTAATAACCTCTTTCTCCCAGAACTTCTTCTCTCCAGGACTTTTTCTCTCTTTCTTTTATAAATGCAGTATAGCATCCATGGATTCAAAAAACCTTTATTACCTGCTGCGTATCAGGCCCCATTCTAGGTGCTGGGAGGGCAGCGTGAACAAGACAAAGTCACAAAGTCCCTGACCCCAGCAGGCCAATATTCTGATGGTGGGAGACAAGAAAAAAACAGTTCCAGAGAGTAAAACCAGGCCAGTAGGTCAGAGTGGCCTGGAAGTCTGGGAAGATCCTGTGATTGACGACGAGGAGGCAGGCTGTGAAGAGCCATGGGGGAGAAGGGATAGCATGGGCAGAGGTCTGGGATGGGCGGAAGGAAGGCAGCATGGCATGAGAGGTGGACAAGAAAGGAGCTTGGAGAATACAACCCAGCAGCAGAGAAGTAAGGCTCCTGGGTTGTATTCTACTTCTAATGGAAGCCATGGGAGGGTGGAAACAAGGGAGTGAATGGTCTCCTTTGAGATCTAAAAGATGACTCCGGCTGCTGTGTGAAGAACAGCCTGGAGCAGTGACAAGAGAAAACCAAACAAAAAGAAACAAAGGGACAAGAGATAGGAGCCCTGGATTCCTCGACATGCTGTGCGTGATGTTGGCTACTTCACTTAGTCTCTCTCCCGTGCTATCTGTCTGTAAAATGCCAATAGTGGTATCTATGCTATTTATGTCATCGTGACATGGAGATGGTGCTAGATCATTTAAAAAGTTACTTTTAAGGAACAAAGGGCTCCACGAAAGCAAAGCCTGTGGTATCTTCTTGGCCCCTCGGTATATTAGACACTCACTAAATTCAACTGATTAGGTGAGGTCTATATAATAGTAACTTGAGTTCATTTTCTCCCTGAACACTGTGGCTTCTGAGACTTCACTGGAACAGGGGCTGGTTAGTTAATTTGGTCCATGGGGTCAAACTCAACTGAGTAACCCCAATGCCAGCCAGATCCTTTCCCTCCATTCCCAGGCCATGACCTGATCAGACCGCTTTTAATGGGAAGTTACTGGTCACCACTCCCCCACTGCTGGTGACCCTCCCCACTGCTGAGGCAGCCCCTGTGCACGGAAACGGGAGCGACACCTGGGACTTCTGACCAGCCTGCAGCTGTCGTGCTGCTGAGTTGCTTCAGTTTTCCTCCAAGGCACTTTCCCCTTAAGGAGAAGAGGGATAAGAATCTGGTGCTGGCTTCCTCACAGGGGGAAGTAACATCAACAGAAACCCCTGGGGAAAGGTCAGAGTGTTAGTAATGTTGTTGCTGCTGCTGCTGAGAAATTACCTCTGTTGTTAGTGGATTGGGAAAGGACCTGTGACACATTGGGAAAAATCTTAGTGCTCCTCAAGCATGTCACCCTTTGCCCAGCCCTGCAGGCTGAGTTTGAATGAAAGGGCATTTAAACACACACACACACACACACACACACACACACACACACACACACACACACACGTGCACAAAGAGAAAAACAAACAAACAAATGCAAGAAGCCAGACTCCACCTGCACATACACTTTGGGTGATAGTTAGGTGACTTTTGTGCCTAAGCGTTGTATATGCATTAAAGTTCACTGAATCCTCAAGCATCCTTCCAAGTGAGTATCATCATCCCCATTTTACAGATGAGGAAACTGATATTCAGAAAAGGTAATAAATTTGTCCAAGGCTATCAGGTGAACTGCAGAGCTGGAAGTCCGCCCAGGTCAGCCTGATTCCAAGGCCTTGTGCGCCCCAGTCCTCAGGCTTACGGTCCTAAAGCATTCAGTGTACCTCTCCATCATTCTTTCCATGAAGGCCAGCACTCCAGACATCCTGGGAACCCCTCAGGCCAGAGATGATCGAGGACAAGCTCAGACCTCTTGGGACTGGTTTGTCATTCAATCCATCAAGAGACAAATAATCAGCCAGCAAACGTTAACTGAGGGTCTGGGTGAGAGGTCTGCAGGGGAGGCAGAAGGTGTGCAAGCCTGAGAATAATTCAAGAGCAAGACACAGTCACGTCCGTGCCCAGCGGAGGGGCAGTGCTGGCCACTGAGGAAGGAGCTGACCAGGGGCTGAGGGTGAGGCAGGTCAGATGGATGGAAGAGGGCGGTGTCATGGGCTCAGCTGCCACTGTCGGGAAGACAGAGGGCCGGATTGCTTCCCTTCCAGGGCCTGGGTTCCCTCTGGGGCATAGAAGAAGGCCAAGAAAGGGCCATTGGGGGGGCCCAGCACCCACCTCTCCACCTTGCTCAAGTGACCCAGGCCCAGACCCTGGACCTGGGTCCAGTTCCATTTTCCCCACAGAGCCATCCACGGCACTGGCTGAGTGACCGAGGCTGCCCAGGGCCTGGATGCAGGAACTGAGCTAGGAGAAGGGATTTCTTTCTGTGTGAGGGGAGGTCCCTGAGGAACAGAGAAACTCAGTGGGAAGGACAGATTCTCACGGAAAGGCTGTGTGGGGAGAGCTTAGTGCCCTCGAATGTGCGGGGCTGGGCTGATGGTTCCCCAGCGTGACAAGGTGCCGGGGTGTGAGGCTCAGCTGAGACGGGAGGCAGAAGAACCTGCCCTTCCTGTCAGGTGGGCCTCCCTGCCGGCTTCCCTCCCTCTCTCTCAACACTATTTTAAAAATGTAACCAGAGGCTCACCTTGTCCCCGCCCATCTGCTCCGGAGGAGGGGAGGGCGTTTACCTAAGCAGCCCTCTGCTAGTGGATGGGGAGGCCGGAAGTGGGCCCTCCCCTCTTGAAGGAGGCTAATTTAGCAAATGGCAGAGAGCAGGGGAGAGGGGTTTTCCTGACTCAACTGATTTAAAATAATCTGATTTTAAACGATATCAAATAAAAACTAAGTGGTTTATTTTTGAATTTTATTTTATCTATTTTTTATACAGCAGGTTTTTATTAGTTATCTATTTTATACATATTGGTGTATATATGTCAATCCCAATCTCCCAATTCATCCCACCACCACCTCCACCCCCCGCCACTTTCCCCCCTTGGTGTCCATACGTTTGTTCTCTACATCTGTGTCTCTATTTCTGCCCTGCAAACCGGCTCATCTGTACCATTTTTCTAGGTTCCACATATATGCATTACTATATGATATTTGGAAAACTAAGTTTTTAAATGTACAGAATTTGTAGTGTCCTAGTGTGCAAGATTGAGGTTATTGTTTTTTGTTTGTTTTTTTTTTTTTTTTACAAAGAATTAGAACACTTTAATTCTGGATGATTCTATTGTTTTAAGTGACAATGTGCTAAATTAATATTAGTTTTACTATTTTTTATTTCCCTATATATTTACAACTGACAGTAAAAGGGTTTTGAATGTTTTGACAAAAAATTTTAAAGGTGATGGAATGATCATAATTTTTCCATTAATTATTAAGATTTTTTTTGCTTGATTTCAGGTTGCATGATCAATTTTTACAGTCACACTATCATGCAAAGCAAAGACAGCATTTATTATTTTTAATTGAAGTATAGTTGATTTACACGTTGTATTAGTTTCAGGTGTACAGCAAAGTGGTTCAGTTATACATACATATGTATCTATTTTTTTCAGATTCTTTTCCCCTATAGGTTACTGTAAAATATTGTGTATAGTTCCCTGTGCTATACAGTAGGTCCTTGTCGGTTATCTATTTTACATACAGTAGTGTGGATTTGTTCATCTCAGACTACTAATTTGTCCCTCCCCCACTTCCCCTTTGGTAACCAAAAGTTTGTTTTCTATGTCTGTGGGTCTATTTCTGTTTTGTATATAAGTTCATTTGTATCTTTTTTTTAGATTCCACATATAAGTGATATCATATTGTATTTGTCTTTGTCTGGTTTACTTCACTTAATACGATAATCTCCAAGTCCATCCATGTTGCTGCAGATGGCATTAATTCATTCTTTTTATGGCTGAGTAATAGTCCATTGTATAAATATACCCCATATTCTTTATCCAATCATCTGTGGATGGACATTTAGGTTGCTTCCATGTCTTAGCTATTGTAAATAGTGCTGCAATGAACATTGGGGTGCATGTATCTTTTCTTTTTTAAAAAATTTTTATTGGAGTATAGTTGATTTACAATATTGTGTTAGTTTCTGTGGTACAGAAAAGTGCATCAGTCATACATATACATATAGCCACTCTTTTTAAGATTCTTTTCCCATAGAGGTCATTACAGAATATTGAGTAGAGTTCCCTGTGCTGTATGGTAGGTTCTAATTAGTTATCTATTTAGGTTGTTTTCTTTTTGATTGAGGTGTAGTTAATTTACAATGTTGTGTTAGTTTCAAGTGTATAGCAAAGTGATTCAGTTTGGGGTCCATTTGTCCTGACACCTTCTCTTAAACTCCATAGAATCTTCTGGAGAAAAAAGATATATTCATCAGGAAAGAGAAAGGAAGGAGAGGAAAGGAGAAGAAGGAAAGGAACAGGCACAGAGGGCAGGTGGGGGATGGGATTGCCCAGGGCAAGAAATTTAGTGGAAACTTGCAGGGCCCAGGGATTCCCTCTAAATCCACTCTTCCCAGCTCCAGGGATCTCTTCATGCTGCTTCCACCTAAATAAGTGGAGTTGTACTGTGGGGAAGAGTTCGATTTGCCTTTGACCCTATTTAACATCCCCAAGATGCTACGGCCTCCACAGCCACCTGTCCGTACTTCCAGGGATACACATACAGACCAGGGTCCCCTCCCACATCAGGGCTGTAATAATTGGCTCCTTGTTTAGAGAGGCATACTCAGGAGATTCTAGAATCCACAGGAATTTTTGTCTGATGCTAATGCCTATTGTGCAAAATTTCAGTATAAAGAGGGCATGAAGGTTTTGTAAAAAATTGGGCTGAACAAGAAAGATAAACTGTTCTTCCGAAGCACTGGAAGAAGTTACCTGGTAACCTGAGCCAAGGGCTGCCCAGGTCAAGGCATCCACACTCCATTCCACAGATGCTCCTAGAGTTTGCAGAGAAATACCACCGTACGTTGATGTCATTACGCCATGATGGCTACCTAATTATTGGGAACAAACGCGTGGTGGGAAAACTGGCATGTTATGGCTAAAAGGTGAGGGTCCCATCCCATTCCTCACCAGCACACATGTCACTGTCATCCTCCAAAGGCCTTATGAGGCACTAATTCATGTGTTCTAAGTGCTCTACAAAACCAGTAATAGCTGATCATCTCAGATGAACAAGAATAACTAAACCTCCTCAAGGGGTCTTTTGTGTTGCTTCCGTATGCCCTGCCCTTTGCTTTGAGAGTTGCAGAGAGGACTCCGTCCCTACCCTCAGCTCAGAATGCTCTCCTGCCACTTCTCTTTCTAGCAAATTCCTCGTCACCCTTTAAGCTCCAGCCAAAATGTCACCTTCTCTGGAAGCTCTCCTTAACATCCCTCACCCCCAACCAGGCAGACAGGATCATTCCTCATTCTGAACTCCCAGAAAAACAGGGTTTTAACTTCTTAGGTGTGGTATTTCATCTGTTTACAAGTTGGTCTCCAGCAGTAGACTGTGAGCTTTAGAGGGGAGGGCTGTGTTTTATTCATCATTCTAAGCTAGGTTTCAACCACATCGATGAGTATGAGCTGGATGCTCAATAAATGCTGAAGAATGGAAGAATGAATGAATGAATGAGATTAATTAATTAAACAAAGGTTAGAATACACACAGCCAACGAGGATGATGCCTCAAGTGCAATGGAATTTGAAGAGGGAATTTGGCAACTTGCCTTTTGTGAACACTATCATTTTATTACGTTTTAAAACTTCTAAAACGCTTTCTACTCTTAACAGGTAAAGTCAGTGCGGAATTGTCTATGGGTCTTTCCAGTACATTTCTAATTCTGGCCTTAATTATTAAACCGCAGGCAGATGAGCTTCTCTTTGTAATGCTCTCGTACACAATGAACTCTGGGCTCTCTGCCTTGGAGTCATTTACTTAGAGCTTTTTACCATCAGCATTTTTCTAGGTCAGAAGGCATCTCTATCATAAATTGCTATCTGATCAGAAACCTCTTTAATTTAGCCTAAGATAGAATAATTAAGAGGGTTAATCTGCTATGATATAAAAATAACAATTAAGATAGGGCCTGCCAAGCTGCATTGTCTGAAAGCTTTAAAACAGCTGTGCCTCCTCTTCCTTCTATTGGGGTAGATCATTGAGCACGTTGATCACAGCGAGACTTGCGACCCCAGCATTCAAGCACCAGAGACGACAATTTTCTGAGTGAGACCAAGAGAAAATCCTCGGAGTTTAAAATCTTAAGTATTTACAGGCACATTCTCAGCATTGCATCCCTGGTTTTCTTCAAAGGGCAAAGACAGAGGTATGCACTAGAGAGAAATGAAACGTTTAAAATGAGGTTTGTATGGGGAACTTATTTCTCGGCTTGGCACCTGGGGAGGTACACGTGCATGTATATGTGTGTACGTGCGGGTGTATTTGGGGGGCGTGTTAATGTGTGCTTTAGAAGGTGCCCCTGAAGTTCTCCCCTCTAACACCAACACTACAGAAGGACCCAACCCCAGACCCCAGAATCGTGCAGATAGAAAAGGCCTTTGCACAGCCACTGGAAATCATAAAGGGGCAAAAATGTCCCTCATTCTTTGTGTATTCATTTATTTCAAAATCAAACTTCTGCAGCGTCCAGGTCCCTTAAATACCATGTAACTATCCTTCTCAATTAGCTTAGCTCCAAAGCCTCGGTTGTCTCTTGCTATCTCTAACTACTTCTTGGATCTGCAGGGGGTTTGCTGGGAACACCTGGTGGTGACTTGGAAGGAGAGCCATTTCTGAGGTTGTGAGGCCCTTTCCTCCCATTTTCCTTTTCTGAGATTTAAACCTGGAGAGTGGGCCAGATGTAACTATGATCTCTCTGTGTCTAAGCTCCCTCATAGACATTGCTGGTGCTCCGTTGTCTGCCACAGGAGTGCTCTGAGGATGGCAGGAGAACAAGGAGATCAAGAGAATGTGAGGCAGGAAGATGCTGGAGACCAACTCCTGCTAACTCACATTTTAGCAGAGCATCTGCCTAGACAAGATGCCCAGAATGGTTATCTTCCCATGTAGGAAATGGAAGCCCTGAGGATACAGTCTATGGCCTAACCCTAAGCAGCCCGGAGATGGCCTCACATCTCTGCCAGCCTAGGCTAACGGGGCAGAGACCACCATGTAATTCAGTGATGCGTAGACTATCAAATGGCAGAGCTTAAAGAATTCTAAAGATCCAACCCTCTCACTTTATTAACTTATTTTATTTATTCTTTTTTTGGGGGGCTGCATTGGGTCTTCGTTGCTGCACATGGGCTTTCTCTAGTTGAGGCGAGCGGGGGCTCCTCTTCGTTGAGGTGCGCGGGCTTCTCACTGCGGTGGCTTCTCTTGGTGCGGAGCACGGGCTCTAGGCACGTGGGCTTCAGTAGTTGTGGCGCACAGGCTCAATAGTTGTGGCTCGTGGGCTCTAGAGCACAGGCTCAGTAGCTGTGGTGCACAGGCTTAGCTGCTCCGCGGCATGTGGGATCTTCCCAGACCAGCGCTCGAACCTGTGTCCCCTGCATTAGCAGGTGGATTCTTAACCACTGAGCCACCAGGGAAGCCCTCCTCTCACTTTAAAGAAAAGGAAACTGAGGCCCAGAGATAGAAAATTAGTTGTTCAAGAAACTCATACCAGACTGTTGGTTCCTTGAGGAGTGGAATATGTCTCTTTGCTCTTGGTATTACCAATGCCTAGCAGGGTGCCTGGCATACACTGAACAGTCAAGAGATGCTGATCAAGTAAATACTGCATATAAATGAATAAGTGAATGAACGAATGAGTCCATCAGCCAAGATTTTTAGCTGCAAGTAACAGAAATGATCTCTAGTTAATCTGAGGAGAAATGGTTCATTAAAAAGTTCTGGGTACCGCACAAAATCTCTGGGAGTGTTGGAGAGCCAGCCACAGAGGTACAGCAACCAGAAACAAAGCCTCAAACTGGAACCATAGCTGCCGCTGCAGATGACTGTAGTTTGCACGAACTCATGACTCTGGGTGCCGATGCCAGCACTGCTGGCGTCAAGATGCTGTCACCGAGGTGGCACCCAGTTTGCAAGGTGCCTGCTTCCCTCAACCACTAGATCCAAAGTCTGGGCAGATGTGTCTGATTCAAAGAACCTGAGTCTCATGTCCATATCGTGAGTTCCAGGGAGGCCTAGGGCATCTGGCATTTTTACTTTCTATAGTGAAAAGCAGGCTTTGCTTCACAAGGTAAATGGGGAACTCCCCAAACGTAGAAAGATGCTAAGGTTTAGATGCCAAGGGGCTAAGAAGAAAGAAGAATGTCCATTACCATGAATGAATTAAGAAAATGTGTGGTGCATTTGGCTAACTCTGGCCTCTGTTTGCCCCGTTTGGCTGACTCTTGCTTTAAGATGTCCCTCCCTCTTGCAGCCTCCCTATCACTTATTTCTGGGAGTCCCTGGAGCATTTTCCACAAGTTCTCTCTGTTGCAGCCATTTTCTTCCTAGCCTTCTACAGCACTTCCTGTGATTTCCATAGTTAAGTCCTCCTTCAAAATTGGGTCAGTACCTTTGCCACTGCCTCCTGGGCCCACTGTCTTTTTCTGGGCCACCTCTTGACTCTCTTCCAATGAGTCTCCAACATTACTGTGGCTTTTGATGTCATCCACATGCACAGCTTTGAAGGGACCCAAAGACCCCTAAAACAGTTATGTTGAACAAGTGGGATTTTTTTTTGGGGGGGGGGGTACACGGGCCTCTCACTGTTGTGGCCTCTCCCGTTGCGGAGCACAGTCTCTGGACACGCAGGCTCAGTGACCATGGCTCACGGGCCCAACCGCTCCGCGGCATGTGGGATCCTCCCGGACCGGGGCACGAACCCGTGTCCCCTGCATCGGCAGGCGGACTCTCAACCACTGCGCCACCAGGGTACCCCACAAGTGGGATTTGTATGGTACAATTACAAGGTAACATTATTATTTTCTTCCATTAAACTTCTGATGGACTATTTAGTTCCTATTTTGAGTAAAACCTCCTTTAGGTCCGAAGACTTTTCCAGTCACTCTTAAGCAGTAAAAATGGAAATTCCTTTGCTCGTACTAAATAATAGTCTGAGTCCAGTGTAATAATAAAAACTCCAAGCTTCATCCCAAGTTAAAGCTCTGTCCTCCTCAGCTCCGACCTCCTTCAGCCTGGAAGCCTGTGCGGACGGAGGATAGATGGTGTCTGTTGCTTGCAACGTAGAATCTTGACTTAATAGATTCATTTGTTTGTCCGTTCATACATTCATGTATTCATTTGGTCAGCATTTACTGAGTGCCCATTTTATGCCAGGTGCCCTGCTAGGTACTGAGGATACTAAGATATTCCTCACCTGGCACATTTACTCCCATCCCCCTACTACCTTACCTTTGTCTCTCTAGTATAGGGGGGAGGAAAAGTCTTTTTTTTTTTTTTTAACTAACATGGGTGTAATTCCCTGTGGCAGCTGTTCCCCTTTCGTTATCTTTGTGTGTTTGTTGGATATTCCCCAACGGTCCCCTCTAATTGCAGCCCTCATGGCTCCTGCAGCTGGCCACTTGTGATCTTCCCAGAGTTTCTTCCTCCAGTGACACTTCCACTTTCTTCTGCTGAGATCTCCTTGAAGAAGTGCATTTGGACAGTACCCTCTTTAAAATCCTAGATGGTTAAGCTGTGGATTCCACATCCAGTCTGTAAACACTGGGCAAGGTAATAGACCTAGTGACGGCTGCCCAGATCCCCCTTCAGAAATGAAGGGCATACTCCCCCAGGTGCTGTTGCCCAAGGTCATACCTCTTCCCCAAGGGCGGCCAGCACCAACGGCTGGTCAGTGCAGAGGTATAAAGTCCTGGCCCCTCCACCTCACTGTGGGGCAACTCTGAAGGGCCATTCCAGCTTCAGAGGTTCCTGGGGCAGGGTGGGGGGCGGATTGGATGAGGTCTTTGTTGGGGCTCCACTTCTCCCTCTGCCCAGTTCTGCTTCCTTCCCTTTCCTCCCACAGGTGCTGATTCCAAGACCACTCCCTAGTAAACCTCCCTCTATGCTCACCTCCCCCTCACGCTGGCTTCCAGGGAATCCAACCTACAACATGCACCGTCGCCATGATGTAGGTGAGAGGGAGGAACTTTCGAACCCGGCCCTCCCCCTGGCTGCAACAGGCCACTTCGGCCAGCCTCTCACCCATAGGCAATCCCCTGTGTCCCTCAAGCTCTAGGGGACAGGTATCAACCTCAGTACATGGTCCCCAGGAAGCCCCAGTCACTAGACCTGGAGAGAGTGGTCAGGAGGGTCCAACTTTCCTCTGTGGTAGGGGAAGGGGCAATTCCATGACGTTGACAACTCTACCCTCAAGACCCAACGTCTCACCCATATCAATCCAGGCACTCCCTTGAGGTCAGCATCGGCTAAAGCACGCAAAACCATCTTCAGAAAGCTTTCTCCCGTTCTGTATTTTGGAAGGAAGGGGAGTTGGTTCCTCTTGTCTTGGGACCTCAGTTGAAACTGAGCTAGAAAAAGTCCCATTTTAACACCCGGTGATAGGCCAAGGCCACACTACAGGAGTGAGGAGGGTGTCTCTGATCCCCACTCCGTGTCATTCTTAGTTCTGCAGGCTCCAGGGTAGTGCTGTTTGGCGACCAATATCATCATTTTTAGTGACGGTAGCACCTTCATTTCTGCTTGTGCCTTTTCGTCTCTGAGGTGGGGCTGGTGTGTCCTTTCTATCGGCTGTTCCTCCCACGTGTGTGTGATTATACCACCCTGGCAATGGCACCCACCAGCCTGGCAGATGGGCCAGCCTAGGTGGGGCTCCTCTGGGCCCTAGCTGCTTCCATGGCTGCGACTCTAGCTTTTTCGACTTTTTCACTCGGTCTCTCCACCCTCCCACCCTCCATCACCAAATTCTTACAGCACTTATTGTTCAGCCTCTATGATTTTTCTCTCAATTCTTGTATTAAAAAAAATTTAAGAATACATAAATTGTATATATCAATTTAAAAATAGTTCTGGGGAGAAAACGGGAATCGTTACTACATTAAAAGATTCTTATTGATTTCAGAAGCCTTGAAGAGTGAGTAAACGGGTGTCTCATTATCTGGAAATGCAGGGTGTGCACAAATAGACTGTCTGCTCCTGGAGGGAAGGGAGCCACTGGCTCTTCCTCTTCCACCAGCTTGATGCCCTGAAGCAGGATACACGGTAGCCATGGACCAATGACTCCTTTGCTACTAGTTTAAGGACAGCATGATAGAGAGACAGGACCTTTCACGGGCAAAAACCTCATCCCTAGACCTAGAAATGGAAGCCATTAGTCTCTAAGTCATTGATTATCCAGACTTGAGACGTTGGGGAATCTGTGGTTCTTTAAAACTGGATCCTTCTTACCAATAAGCACTTAGGAATACAAGTAGGAAGAAAAGCTTGACCGTTTCCTCCATAAAAATCACAGAATTCTTTTTGAAAGATGACAGATTCTGGATTGGGGGTGTCAAAAGTCACAACATTTAATGTTAGATATGGCATATGTCTGTGTGAACTATCCCATAGCTTTGGCCTGAAGCCAGACACGGGAGGGGTAGGGTATGGTTTTCTGGTGCTGGAGTTCAGTGACGGGAAGTGTGAGGATAGATTTTTGTAAAGTCACAACTTAAGAGTTGGCTTGGGGCTTCCCTGGTGGCGCAGTGGTTGAGAGTCCGCCTGCCGATGCAGGGGACACGGGTTCGTGCCCCGGTCCGGAAAGATCCCACATGCCGCGGAGCGGCTAGGCCTGTGAGCCATGGCCGCCGCCTGCGCGTCCGGAGCCTGTGCTCCGCAACGGGAGAGGCCACAACGGTGAGAGGCCCGCGTACCGCAAAAAAAAAAAAAAAAAAAAAGAGTTGGTTTGTTTGGAGGGAGTAACATGCAAGTGTTACTTGTTATTTCAAGTGTTATTTCAACAGAGAAAGAGCCGTGGCCTCTGTGATTGCCCTTCCTCCCATCTCTGCTCCCAAGCCTGCAGGCTCTCCCAGCCCCCAAACAACTAATTGGCCAGATGAGGGCCAGATGGGTAATCCTTGAGATAACATACCTGGTAGCACCAAGACTAGTGCGGGGTCTTGCATGACTCTGAGAGCCTCTCTTGCCTCACCTGAGTTTCAGCCCTGATATATGATAATGCACTGAAAGTTGTAAAGTACTAAAGAAATAGCCCAGCCTTCCAATATCTCTTCTCCTGGGAGATCCTACCATTCCAACATAATTTCCAACCACATCCTGGACCATACTGTTACTTTAACAGATTACTGAGGTCTTATTTCTTCCATCTGCACGCTGCATCCCAGGTGCCTGCTATCTATCAAGTTTGTAACTTAACTCATTGTGTCTATCCCATCCTCCTAGGGGTGTGCTCTATAGAGGAGAGGAAGCTAGAGACCCAGTCTTGTTCCTTGTTAAAACAAGATGGGTGTTTCCCTGCTGCCACAGCCTTTGTCACCAAGCAGTTCGGTCTATAGTTGGGAGAAGGTAGGAAGATTTGCTGGGAGATGGGCAGTTTGCTCCCATTTTAAGCAGCTTGCGTGCTTTGCCTAGCAGTGCCCTCTGCTGCCCTCTGTGGCCAAAACATCAAGGTCTCTAGAGACACTAAATCCTGGGATCCATCTCTCCCTGCCATCATCTTTTAAAGCTTTTCTCCTTTAGTTCTCCATGGGCTTTAAAAAGTAAAATGGGACACTCTAGCCACAAGCCTGCATCTGGCTTACACTCTTAGCTCCTTCCTGCAAAGGTTGTTGAACTGAATTCTAGAAGAAATCTTAAGAGGTCATTGGGCCCCTCAGCTCTGCTGGCTCCAATCCTTCCGAGAATTATATAGGCTTTTAGCGAAACTCTCACTGCCAAAATCCCAGATTCTTCCAAGTTACTCACTGGGATTTCCACAAAATCTGCATGGTTGTTTACTTTAGCTTGGGACCTTTCGCTTAGAGGGCAAAAGTCCCAATTAGAAACATGGGCAGGCTGGCCATGAGAAGGATCTATGTTAATAGGGTTGATGTGTTCTTGACTGACACTTTACCTTTCCACTTTTTTTAACACCTAAGAAGTTAATTTCATAAGCTCAACCTTGCTGAAATGTTCTCTTTGGTTTGGAGGTGTTGCTTTGTGACTGGCAAGCACAGCTGAGGACTCAGAGGTTTCTCCTTGCTCTGGCAGTGCATGGCTTTCGGCACCTGAAAGCCATCAAAGCACCTGTTTCTTCTCCCACTCCAGTCCCAAGGGAGGTGAGTAAGCTTATTGCTAATTAATAGAGAACTGTGTCTCACAAATTTGAATTCTGCGTTAAGACAAGTAAATGTGTCCATTAGGATTGGCTGGCTGGAGAAGCCCGATACAAAATCAACTCATTCCTGAAACCCACCAGCACCAAGAAGTGGTTCCCTAGAGGGATTTGCAATTTTTGTTTGAATTTCTTAACTGTTAGGCCTGATATTTGGTTTCAAAGTCTGTGTGCACAGTACTCAGCCACCCTAGGAAAATGAGAAAATGTGCCTGGTTCCTCAGTTCTCCGCTGCTTTTTTCGCCTATCCTTATTCTGCTTTCCAATGCCTTCCAAAAACTCCTGAAAAATATCTCCACCCCTCTTACAGGATGCAAGGGAAAAACACGTTTATTTTGTATTTCGGTGGTGACACAGACTTATACCAAAAAAATTCTTCTTATGTATATTACTTTTTCTTGACATTTATTTTTGTATTATGGTTAAAAAAAGCATAAATTTACCACCTTGACCATTTTAAGTGTACAGTTCAGTATTGTTAAATATGTTCACATTGTTCATTGTCTAGAACTTTCTCATCTTGCAGAACACAAACTCTATGCCTATTAAACACGAATCCCTCACCCCACCCTCTTCTAGTTTTGTTTTCTATGAATCTGACTAGTTTAGAAACTTCAAGAATGGAATCACACGGTGTTTGTGTTTTTGTGACTAGCTTATTTCACTTAGTATAACAGTCCTGAAGGTTCATTATGCAGATTATTTTTATATAAAATGTGGGGAAACTAAGGGGGGAAAAGGAACAGCAAGGCTTAGCGTCTCAGGGTGCCACCTATGCTTTCTCTTCTCTTCAACTCATACCTGTGAAGCCTGCAGGGACCTTCTCAAATGAGCTTCAAAGATTAAGAGCCCCCGGTCCCTTCCAGAAATATCCCTGCTGGATCGGTGCCATGTAGGTAGGGAATAGGGTGGGATTCTTGGGAGAGCAGCTCAGCGAAGGTCAGAGCAGAGGCTCCCTAGCGGGCGCGGGTCCATGACAGCGCTTAAAGATTAGCAGCTGGAAAAATCCCTGGGCTCTAACGGCCTGCCCCTGGATCTCTACGATCTCCCCACACCCAGCACCTGCAGTCCCTTAACAGGGCTTCAATCGGACCGTAGAAATACACTGGGCAGCCCTGAAATTCTGCGATTTGAGGACACGCTGTCAACTTTTATCCCAAGATCACATTGTAAAGCCAGATTGCCTTCTCTAATTCTGAACCGGCCCGGACCCGCACGGTGGTGGCCAGGTGTTGGGAGCGGGATGCGGCAAACCAGACCGCTCGAAGGACCTCCTCTCCCGCATCCCCGCTAGCTCTCAGCACAACCCCGCAAGCAACCGACGTGCCAGCTGAAGGAAGAGAAGAGCAGAGACAGCACTAGCTCAATTTCACTGCACTGTTTCCCGCGGACCCAAAGGCGCAGAGGCTCGGTCTCCCAGCCTCTCTCTTTTCGGACGGCAAAGCCAGCTGCGTTCTGCCGGGAAAAAAAAGCTCATCGCCCAGGCCGAGAGCGCAGCGCTGGGGCCCTCGGAATTACCGTCACCGGGCCCATGGGGACACGCAGCGGGGCGAAGGACGCGGGAGCGCTGCACCGCCGAGCGGCTCTGCGAAGCGCGGGACCCTCGGCGCTCGCGGTTGTGCCCTGATCCCAGGGCAGAGGTGGGAGGACGCCAGCGCACGGGAGCACTCCCGCTCCTGCAGCACTCCCGAAGACCGACTCCTCGCTGCCGCCTAGCCCCACTTAAGGTGCGCCTCCCCAGTGCGGAATCCCTCCTAGCTCCCCGCCACCCCGCAGACCTCATAAACAACTTCTGGAACCGCAGAGGGCGGAAGCGGGGCGGGCGGGCGGGCCGCAGCCGAGCGGAGCGCGGGGGCAGTGGGGCGGGCCGGGGTCAGGGCAGAGGCTGCGGCCGCGCTTCCCTATTGGCCGGGACGCTGTGGGCTGCCCGGGCGCGCGGCGCGGGCGGGGCGGGGCGGGGCCCTCTAGCGCGAGCCCGCCCCCGCCCGCTGCGCCCGCGCCCCTCGCGCCCGCCCCACCCCCCCCGCGGGCCGCCGGAGTTTTTAAAGTGGGCTGGCGGCCCCGCGAGCCCGACATTCGCGAGCGGTCCGCCGCACAGTTCCGGCGCCCGTCGCCTCCCGCCCCAGCTTTCCTGAGGCGGCCGTACAATCCTCGGCAGTGTCCTGAGACTGTATGGTCATCTCAGCCTCCGCGTCCTCCCGGCCCCGGACTCTGCCAACTCCCGTCGTTTGAGCCACTTCTTTTTTTAAAACCCAGAAGAGTGACTCCTGACTCCTTTTCGAAGGAAAAGGGAACCTCGGCCCCCTTCTCGCTGCCCTTCTTTTGCGTGTGACAGCCTCCTCCCACTCCTTTCCCCGACCCCGCCTCCGCGTGCAGGTTCCTCCCCGTCACCTTTCTCCACCCCCCTCCCCCGCACCTAGCCAGCCGCCCGCAAACTTCCACCTGGCTGTGCGGGCGCTCGGGACCTGCGAGCACTCGGGACCTTTAACACGGGCGCGGGCCTCCGGGAGTGGGCTAGGGCCACAGCGAAGGTAGCGGCGGCAGCCCCCACCGGCCCTGGAGCTCAGGTGCTCGGCGTCTCAAAGGGCCCCCGCGACAATGACAGCTGACAAGGAGAAAAAAAGGTAAACGGGCGTCCGGAGCTGGTTCAGGGTTGGGGTGGGAGTGGCGGGGCTTCGCGGGACCGGCGCGACCGCGAACCGCTGGGAGAGGAGCGTGGAGCGGTCTTTGAGGCCGGGGGACAGATTTGGAAAGTTTGGCAGGGGAGGGCAGGTGCCCCGTCTGGGGACGCGCGGCTGCGGTTTCGCGGTTGAGAGTTCTGTGGCCCGAAGGAGTCGGGAATCAGCGCGGGCAGCGAAGCCAAGAGGCCGAGGGAGATGGCCCTAGAGGTCGGAGGTGCTCCCGGGGTACCTTCCAAAATCCATCCCCCCAAACCCACCCCCGCACCAACCCCCCGCGGCCAGCATGTTGAAATGTTTCTTGGTTGACTCGGCTCAGGTCAACTTTCGACTTTCTCACGGCTCGCATGAGGGGCAGCACTCACTCCTCTCTTTTCCTCGGGACCGTTGGGGTTCTTCCAAACGAGCTCTGCCCGTGCTGTTCCCCAGACTGGCGAGGGGCCGGAGGCGGAGCGCGGCGCTGGTAAGGGCCCCGGCAGAGCGGCCAGGACGCAGCAAAGGGCCCCACTCCAGGGTTCCAGACCCCACGGAAGATGGGAGAAGCCCCTTTCCTGATCCCGCACCTTGCCTCGGCGGGAGAGTGGGTAGTGGGCCGGGCTGCCTCGCGGAGGCAGGTGTCTTGGTGTGTGGGGAGGGGATGGCGACACCGGGCGCTCCCGGCAGGTCCCGGTGTCTCTCTCCCAAGAGGACAGAGAAGGGCAGCCACGATCTGCCCGCCTGCCCTCGCCAGCCTCTCAGCACTAGCGGAGAGGCAACCTCACTGCCCTCTCCCGGCGAGGGTGAGAGCGCACGGCGTGGCGTGCAGACGTGGGAACCGCCTTGCCTCCCGCAGTCGTGCGTGGCTAGCCGCCTGACCCCCCTCTCCTCCCAACCTCCATTCGTGCTGCCCCGCGGGCTGGAGCTTTCAGCCCCGTATTCGACGGCGGCTGGCGGGGCTGGTGTGCGGAGAACTGTAATCGAACGCGCGGCCGGTTGAAGGGCCTGAGCCGCGGGAGATCAGCTGCTGGAAGGCTGTGCGGTGGTTCGGGGATGGGGACCCAGCCGCGATGGGCGGGGGTGACCAGCCTCGAGCCGGGGAGCCCGAAGAGCTCAGTGCTTGGGTCGATTTACTCTTGCTCCGACTTCCACTGTGGGACCGGAGCCAGAAACCGTGTATTCTCTGGTTGAAAGCGGCGGTTCCCACCTCGGGGCACCGATAAGGATTTGATAAACAGGAGCGAATCGAGCCCGTTCTGGCCGAGCGCCCGGGCCCTTCGCTCCCGGATCGCTGGGGGGAGGGGATTGAGCCCGGCTCCCGGGTTGCGGCCGCGGCTCCCCTCCCGCGTCACGGTGGCGCCCCCAGGCTTGAGACGGCTGAGGGAGCCTTGCCCTGGCCGTTCTGGGCCCTGAGACTGCAGCCGTCGCTAGCCCCCGGGGGCCTCGGAGCAGCCCAGGAGTCCTGGGTCTTTGAAGGGCAGCGAAGCAGGGAAGGGACTTGAAGATTCCAACGCATTTTGTTAAGCCAGTATAGCCTGCCAATAATAATGATTGAACGATCAGAAGACAAAATTATAGTCAGCTCCTCTGCGCGCGCTGGGCTCTGGAGCCGGCGAGGGAACTTATTGTACATTTTACAAGTGTGATGCCTATCGGTGAATGTTGCAATCGCGGAGGTGGGGCCTGATGGTAATCTTGACAGATGTGTGAAGTGTCAGCTTCTCCCGCGCGGCTTTGCGCGGGTCCTGTGCTATTATGTATGTTAATCGTCGCAAGAAACTTGGGAGTAGGGGCAGAACTATTTCGACATACGTGGCTGTAGTGCCTCTTTCGTTAGAGATAGAGGGAGCCAGAATCGGAGCAGGAAAAAGTTGGGTAATCAGACTCCGAATTATTCACTAGAGCGGCAGGTTTAAGAACCACTGTGGGGATTGCCTGTGAGATGCCTAGGAGGCTAGAGGCGGTGGCCCCGCGTGTCTGCTTTCTGCGCCTTGCCTTTGGTTTTATGTCGCAGACTGGCAGGGCAAACAGTGTGTCCCTCACCAACCGGAGTCCTAAGAAAGGTTGTCCAATTCATGTTGGGCTAATTGTTTTGAGACGTATTTACTTTTCTAGTCTGGCTCTGTTTGCTGGGGGCATGCTCCTTGCAGGACCAAGGTGAAATTCAAATATGTGAACCAGTGCATTGAAAGTTGGTGTGTCATGTAAGTGGCGGTCCTTAGCTTTGCCAGAGTGCCTCACAAGTTCGGTGTGACACCTGCTTTGGGGGCTTTCAGATTAGGATTCTGTGTATAGGTTCTTAAGATGTGATTCTTCTGGTTCCGCAGAGCCATTTCTGCCCCAAAATTCCAGATTCATGGAACATTAGCAATGTTCCTTCTAACAACAGTCTTGCAAGAAGTGGACAGGATTATTTTGTTCGAGAAAGTTCACGCATCGATGGAGATGTTAATGTTTAATAAAAAAGAGTTTGCTTTCTAAACGTTGGCTGGCCGACTGGGTTTCAGAGTGTGCTCTTTTAGCCATGGTGGGCATTCCTAGTGACATCAGAGATGGCCAGAAACAAGCTTGCTAAGGGTGCTGCACTCACTCACTTTCTGCACTCATCTGTCAGGAGTGAAGTGAAGGTCTCATTAATCAGGGTTCCTGGTTCTGTGAAGAGCTAGAAAGTGTCTGGGCTACTCACTTCCTGATAAAAACAATTTCTGAGCCCCTTCCCTGGAAGAGAAAATAGTCTGGAAGTTCTTAGGTACATGGGGATTGGAGAGTGGTTTGGGTAAATATAAGTTGGATCTTTGGATAATCAGGGATCAAAGTCCATTCCCAAAGCCAGACCCAGCTCAGAGCTGCTTTCCAGAAAGCTTCAATTGCTTAGTGTGGGGCCTTCGGTGGGAGGAAGATCAGGGGTAGCAGATCAGAAGTTTTCTATCTCTGTCTCCCCCTGCCAACTGGATGTAGTGGTTCCTCTGCTAAAATAAAATCAAAGCCCACCTTTTTTTCTATTCGGAAGGCAAAAATATTGCTGGACAGTTTTCCTCAATTTAAATATACTATAAATATTCCTTCAACATTTGATGTCTCTTTCCAATTGCATTACCAGAATGCAGGTGTGATAAGGAATTGATGTAACACATTATAGGTTCAGGTGAATAAAATTTAATTCACACAGCTTTCATTAAGTTCAAAAGAATGCTATGACTACAGGTTTTTTTCAGCATTGCTGATGGGAAGCTTACAATTATTTTATGCAGGGACTATTCTCCAGTGGAGCAAATTGCTTTATGAGGCAGAGAACTACCTGTCAGCAGAGACATTCAAGCAGCTACTATTGATAGATTGATTCCTGTATTGAATAAGTTGGCATTTTCACTAGGAGTGAAAACCATGAGAACAAAACTGTTTAATTCACTTTGAATGTAAGTCAGTCTGTGTCTCTCTCTTTGTGTGTGTGTGTGTGTGTGTAGGGTGATCCTCAACTTTCTAGGAATCTATTCTGTAAAATGTTTACAAATAGAAGGAACCAATTAGATAATTCTTAGTGCTCCAGGCTTTCAGCCCAATACATTTGAAAATATTTGCTGTCATTAATTATCTCAAGATTTAGGCTTTTCTACTTCTCAGGAAATCTCTCCAGTGGTATTGGCTTATTTTTTTTAATTTTCCTCAGTTCTGTCCCATACCAACATGTGTTTTCATTTTAGCCTAATGAATCTTCCCTATTGTATTTGGTACTGACGATCATTGATAGTTCATAGCAGGTAGGGCTTTTGCCAATATTGTAAAGTTAGCAATGTTTGCTCTCAGGGTCCCCAGTACCCTTTACCCCCACCCTCCCCAGTACCAATGTCTAGTTACGTGATGAAAACCAGCTCTGCTATGCACGATGTAAACCAATAAAAACAACAAATGTGTATTGAACACCTACTCCGTCTTTGGATAAAATGCTAAAGAGATATTAAGAAATAAGGGAATGTGGTCCTGGTCTTCAAGTTGCTTAGTTTGTTTGTGGGGAGGGGAAGGACACACAAGGAAGCTTAACTAAAAATACAGTAGCTGGCAGCTTACCTGTCACTTTTCTGTTGAGATCAAATCTTTTGAAGCTAAAGATAAGAAGTTCTTTTTTTTTGCGGTACACGGGCCTCTCACTGTTGTGGCCTCTCCCGTTGCGGAGCACAGGCTCCGGACGCGCAGGCTCAGCGGCCGTGGCTCACGGGCCCAGCCGCTCCACGACACGTGGGATCTTCCCGGACGAGGGCACGAACCTGCGTCCACCGCATCGGCAGGTGGACTCTCAACCACTGCGCCACCAGAGAAGTCCAAGAAGTTCTTAATAGCATTTCAGTCAATAACTATACATTTAAGCACAATTATTGAAAAGTATTGTGTGTTGGGGAGTGGGAGAATGGGTTCCTGGTTTTCCCTGGAATCACACAGGGTAGGCCTAGATCACCAGCATGAAGACTGGCTCTGAGGGAGGTCAAACAGAGGGAGTCAGTGTTGAGGGTAATGAGAGTAATGAAAAGTGGGGGGGGTTCAAGGGTATCCCTGTGGTGTTCTCTGACACCATAGACAGAAGAGCCCCCAGAGTTGAATGTTTACTCTTCTTTGTACACTTGCTTTGGTGAGGGGCACGGAGGGAGGCAAGGGATAGAGATTCTGGTCCCACTGAGGATAATCGTGGAGATAGCTATGATTCTAGGAAGACCAAGAAGGGAGAGGGAGTTTCTTAATCTGGGCTTTGTGAATGGGATTCAGAGGGGTGGTCCAGGAGCCTCTGAAATTGGCTGCTGGTGTTATGGATAAAAGCATATTTTTCTCCACGGGAAGTCAGTTCAGCTCTAATAGGCTTTCAGAAGTTCTGTGATCTGGAGAAGGCAAGCCCTTGCTCTTGGATGTCTGATTTGGTGAGTGCCTTACCTTTTAGGGTCTTACTGTTCAGGTCTCAGAGGGCTCCTACATTTCACTGCCAGTGTCTCTCCCTGTCTTGGAGATGGGGGAGGAGGTTGGTGTGTACCTCTAGTAAAGATTCTGTAGTGCAGCTTAACCTTACCTGTACCCACCTGTCTGTCCACCCACATGTCTACCCTCAGTAATGGGAGGAAGGGGAACTGAGTGCCCTGCACAGGCTTAGTTCTGGTGTGGTTCATTCTTTTTAGTAATTTTTAAAAATTTTTATTGGAGTACAGTTGCTGTACAATGTTGTGTTAGCTTCTGCTGTACAGCAAAGTGAATCAGCTATACATATATCCCCTCTTTTTTGGATTTCCTTCCCATTTAGGTCATCACAGAGCACTGAGTAGAGTTCCCTGTGCTGTACAGTAGGTTCTCATTAGTTACCTGTTTTATACATAGTAGTGTATATATGTCAATCTCAATCTCCCAGTTCATTCCACCCCTCCCTTCCTCCACCCCCTCCCCCAGTATCCATACATCTATTCTCTATGTGTGTGTCTCTACTTCTGCTTTGCAAATAAGTTCATCTGTATCATCTTTCTAGATTTCACATATAAGCGATATTATATGATATTCATTTTTTTCTTCTGACTTACTTCACTGTGTATGACAGCCTCTGGGTCCATCCATGTCTCTGCAAATTGCACACTTTTGTTCCTTTTTAATGACTGAGTAATATTCCGTTGTATATATGTATGGTGTGGTTCATTTTGTTACTGCTTCTTCAAATGGCCATGAAATATTATCCTCATGTTTTCTATCATCCTCAAACAGTTATTGGAGGTCTTTTTAGGTACTAGGAACCTAGTACCTAAATGTGTGTGTCCTTATATCTGCAATAGGACGAAACAAAAAACTCAAACACTTAGTCTTATTTGTGTAAGCACTGTCCTCAGAGCTTTCCATGGGTGAACTCTTTTAATCCTCATAACAACCTGTGAGATAAGCCCTGTTATTATCCCCATTTCACTGATGGGAAAGCCAAAGTATAGAAAGGTGAATTGCCAAAGGTCAAATAGGTAGTATGGGTGGAGCTGGGATTCGAATGGGGCAGAATGCCTCCAGAGCCTGTACTCTTTTTTTTGTTGTTGTTAGTATGTTTTTTAAACTTTTATTTATTTATTTTTTAACATCTTTATTGGAGTATAATTGCTTTACATTGTTGTGTTAGTTTCTGCTGTATAACAAAGTGAATCAGCTATGCGTATACATATATCCCCATATCCCCTCCCTCTTGCGTCTCCCTCACACCCTCCCTATCCCACCCCTCTAGGTGGATACAAAGCACCGAGCTGATTTCCCCAGAGCCAGTACTCTTAACTAGTGATCCACACTGCCTTACCTTACCTAAGATATCTATAAAGTATCTAGTACCATGCCCAACCCATGGAAAGTACTCTATAAATGATAACTGCTTTTGCTGTTGTATTTACAATTATTATAATTACTTTTCTCTTTTGCGATTCATCACTTGTATGGAACCTCACACGCAGACAGGGATTGAAGATATGAACGGTAGACTTGGAAGCCCTGGAAACTCTAATTTTTCATGGGTTTTCCTCCACTCTGGCAGGAGATGGTTCTCTACTGGCCCCAAGAAGTTCAAAGCTTTCCACCTCCCACTCTTAACAGGTGGCAAGACTTAAGTAATTCCTATAACCTTCAGACTCCATTGTGCAGAAGAACCCGTTGGAAGCTCTTCCTCCATGGCTTCTGGAGAGCCATCTCCAAATCAAGTTGCATAAGACTGCCTCTGGCCCTTTTGATCTTTTGAAATTGTGAGCACAGGAAGGAGAGAATGGACGGGAAAATAAAGAATAGCTATGATCATTGCAATAATAATATGGTGCGTTTTTATAGAGCCCTTCTCTGATGAGCCCCAAGCTTTCACAGCCATCACACCATTGGCCTCTGCACTGTGAACCTCAAAGGGCTTGTTGAGTTTTCCCAGTGCTGTAGAACACAGTTGCATGAACATATCATAACAGAGAGAGAAGCAAGCCATATTGGCAATTGCATATCACTGTGTGTGTGGTGGCCATGCATGGCGTGCCAGTATCTGTGATTTTCAAGTAGAGGTTGGTGCAGTTTGTCACCAATGGTCTGGTCCCGCTATGGAAAGCCACAGAACTGATCTGCAAGTGTGAGATCAAGAAGAGTGACGGGGCCCTGTGAGCTCTCTGGAGCCAAGAAGACAGGTGTGTGGAATGGACCAGAATGTTATCTACCTCTAAGTGGTCTTGTTTTCTCTTGTATTCTCAAGAGTACCAGTTTGCTTGACCTCCTTAGACTGTTTCCAGGGGCCAGTTGTACATCAGCAAACTTATAATATGACATGACCATCAGAGCCTTTACATGTTCCCAGGAGGCACATTTTCCCCCCTTCACTTGGAAAAATTCTTTAGTTTTAAAGTTACAAGTAACTTCTATGTGAGATAATGACTCTGGGAAGCAGGTCCTTTTCTCATGTGGAAAGATATTTCAGAAAAGGTGGTTTGTCAGTAAGGAAAATTACCCCATTAAAAAATATATATTGATTTGCCATGCCCCCATCTGGCGTTTTCCCAATTTTACAAAGCCAAGGAAGTGGATTGTTAGAAATCTCTTCTTATATTCCTCCAGTGACTTTCTGCATCCCATATCCATGGTACCTTGGAATAAAAAATTCAAACCTGAGAGGTTAGTGCTAGGAATCATAACAGATGAGTGATTTTATTGGATGAAGCTGTGTAATAAAGCACACGAGTGGGAAAATGACTCCATTTTCTGTACTCACACTTGTAATGTTGGAGGTTAACTAACCCCCATTGCGATGTTGGCTACCCACAGATGCTGGGGGTACAGCTGATATGATAGTCTTTTTAGAAGTTCATCAATTCTGTAACAGCTTTAGTTGACTCTTTTGGTCTCATTTTCAGTCTGAGTCTCCCTGCTCTTGACCTATGAGTGTGGGGAGTCAGTGGCTCACTATGAATAAGGGGACACATGGCCTCAATCTGTGTTCAGAAGCATTTTATAAATCCTTTAAAAATACATTGGTTAAAGTGTATGTTTTTGGTTTTTTTTGGTAATAATCATTTAAATCACTGTGCTGGGTATCTAGTCGTACAGTTCTCTCTCTCTCTCTCTCTCTCTCTGTCTCTTGATGCTGTATTTATATTAACAAATATGCATATTTTACCCTTGATTCAAATTTTTCATATTGTTACCACTTTGAATAAGATTTGTCCTGACTGCCTCTGGGTAGAGGGCAGGGGGAAGGAAGGGTAACACATTATCCTAATTTTATGTTTGAGAAATTGAGCTGTGAAAAGAAGCAAACCATGTCACCTGCAGTGAAAGCTACAACTGGACCCAGGTGTCCTCTTGGGCACCTGTTATAAGCTAATGAAGGAGCATGAGCACGAAGGGGGTGACTCAAACTTCAATGCTAACTACTCTCATTACTAATGAGTAATTACAGCAAATATCTACAGGCCTCCTTCCTACCTTTACAGCTTCCTGTTGCTGAAGCACTTTGGAGTATTGAGAAAGATTGTCCTGGAAAATACGTCATACACAGTTGCAGGAAAGAATGGCTTTTTGTGTGCACACAAAATCAGCTGCTGTCTCTGTTTATGCATTCCACGTGGAAACAGCAGAAAATTGTGCCTGTGAGGAGCTGTTCGAGGGCCCATTCTTCAAAACTTCAAAACAAAATTTAAAAAATCAATTCTGGACGGTCAAATATATGGGGAACTGGGACTCTGTGATGTTTCTACAGAGTGTTCTAGAAATAATAGGACCGTGCAAGTAAAACACAGATCATTTGATAACCACTCTTTGATGAACATATAACCTCTACACTATTTTTCTGAATGAAAATACTCATGTTTAATTGAGTATATCACGGTATATAAAATACGCCATGTGGAGAATTCAGGGAGCTAGAAGAATATCATTCACTCTGTGAAGATTCCAGGCTAAACCCCAATAATGCTCCTTCCCTCTCTATTTGGTTTAAGAAGCACTCCAGTGAAATTGCTTTCTTCAGTGTTTGTAAACCACCGTAACCTTGTGTTTCTCTCCTGTGTTTCCAAGAGTTCTCAGATACTATTTTAGCATGGCAGCCTTCACTCCAGCACTGGCTGAGGTTGACAAAGCTAATTTTGGTGCCCAGGGTAAAGAGAGAGAGAAGTCATCTCCAGAGCCAAAAGGACTTTCTGGTGCCCGGGTTCAGAGCTGCGTGGTGTTACTGGACACACCGCATTTCACCCTTAGAACCTTTATTTGTGTGATTGCACAACAAATGTTTATCCAGATATTAAGATAAGAAAAGTATGAAGGTCACATTTTGCTGGTGACAAGGGAGCTTCTCTAAAGGTAACTATATCGCCATGCCACAGGAGTCTGTCTTTTCTCCTGTACCAGGGCTCTAGGGGAATTAGTGGTAGTGGGGCATGGGAGCCACAGCCCCTTCGCAATTTTTTGGCTTCCTTGCCTTCTCTCTGCATGTCCTGGCGCAGCTGACACAGCCCCTCCCATTTGGTGAGGTTCTTTGGGGTGGTCAGGAAGTCAGGGGGAAATGCTGGTCCACTGTGTGGCTGCCCCACTTTCTGGTGCTTTCTGATATTCTCTGGAAATTAGCACCCCCATGCATTTCCCTGCTATCTGACTGGCTGGGAGGCAGCCTGGCTGCTAAAATAGCTCTCCTAGCCTCTCAGAACAGGTTTGCATGGCGCTGATACTGCCCCTATTTTAGGCAGGGTTGTCATGTCCTTGGAGCACAGTGAGTCTTCAGGGTGGGGAAGGGGTTCCTTTCGTGGATTTGAGTGTTTCTCTTGAAGATCTGCAAGGATTAGCTAGACACACATTCAAAACCTGAATGAGGACATGGAGCCTTGGTCCAACTGTCTTCCCAAGGGCAGCCTACACAGCTGTGGGAATTCATCTCATTGACAATACGGGACCCCACTCCAGCCCTCTCACCCCGTTCAACATCACCCAGTGTGCTTCCTGAACCCCAGATGTGCCAGTCTCCTCGCTCTGCTGCAAGGGCTGGTTCACTCCACGTCACAGGTCTCCTTCCCACCTCTGCTCCCTCAGCCCAGTCCCTCCATCTAGGATGCTCTCCTGACTTCTCTTTGTACTCGAGTATCTCCCGCTTTCCTAGCATGAGCCCGAGTCCCCCAGGTCCTACAGAACCTTCTGCAGTAGTTCCCACACCAGCACCTCCCCCTCCACTCCTTTCTAGCTCTTGGCGACTTACGCGGGAGCCCGCCTGATTATATTTCCTTGTTATCTAATGACATTTCATGTGTTCTTGTCTTTCCAGCAACATTACATGTTGCTCAAGGGCAAGGATGTCTAATTTTCTAATGTGCCTTGTAAACACCGTGCATATTTTGAGTCCCCAAAATCATGCTTAATTAAAAAAAAATCATACAGTTGCTTAATGTCTTGTGGTTCACTTGGAAAGCCTGGCTCTTGGGCTCTCCTTTTCTTTTTCTTTTTCATGTAGATTTGAGCCCTTTCTTTTCTTTTCTTTTTTTTTTTGGCGGCACGCAGGCCTCTCACTGTTGTCGCCTCTCCCGTTGCGGAGCACAGGCTCCGGACGCGCAGGCTCAGCGGCCATGGCTCACGGGCCCAGCCGCTCCGCGGCATGTGGGATCTTCCCGGACCGGGGCACGAACCCGCGTCGCCTGCATCGACAGGCGGACTCCCAACCACTGCGCCACCAGGGAAGCCCTTATTTTCCTTTTAAAAAAAAAAAAGAGAGGAAAAAGAAAAAAATACCCACAAGACCATAAGCAGGTCTGGTTGATACATGATTTTACATCAAATGCAAACATTAGGCTAGTATCGTGAAGTCAGTGCTTCACTTCAAGATTGCCCAACGCTCCAAGGCAAGTACCAGCCAAACAACAAAGTACTTACTTGCTCTAGGTTAAAGTTTAAAAAAGCCAGGTGGGAAAGTGTGTGTAGGGGAGTACCCACTCTCAGGTTAGAAATCATCTTCCCTACGGGGCCTTCCTGATTCGCGGCACATTGGTTACCCCTGCATTTATATGGTCTTCAGTCTGTGTCTTATTACTTCTATGATGCTCTTAAAGTTTGCTTTTCTGTGTGTGTGTGTGTGTGTCTGTCCCTGATCACCACATAGGTGGTAAGCCCTTCAGGAGCAGAAACCCAGTTATCTTTTTTGTTCGTTCTTCTCACAGCACTCAGAACAGAGGCCCACATTTGGTGCCCGGTAATTGTTTGTAGACTCAGTCATTCGATCTATGTCATGAACTTTGGGCTTAGTGCAGTGGGTTAGAGATTTAGGCAGAAACCTTTGCTCAGATCCACTTACCCATCCTCCTTGGTCACCCACCGTACATGTAGTGAAGTTTGCGTGGATACTGTCATCACCGTGTACAAACATTCTAGGTTACCTACTAAATTCAGGTGCCATGCCATGTGGTGAGGTTACAAAGAGGCATTAGAGTCTAGTCCCCTGCACTCAGGAGGCTTAGCGTCTAGTTGGTGAGTCAAGGAGTTCCTAAAATGATTTGTTTAAAACAAGGCAAGATGGTTTATGTTAATGGTTGTCTTAGCCCCACCTTTACGATGTTGCCGTCTTGTTAGGTCAGAACTAGCTCAGATAAAACGTTGAGCAAACTGTGGAAGATGGATAGTAATTGAGTGCGAATAAGGGTAAACAGATCTTGTGTGTTGTGAATAGTTTCAGGAAAAGGAGCTGATCAGCATAGATTAGAGGGAGGTTTAATGGAGGAGCATTAAGAGGCAGGTCTTGAGGATTAGGTAGAATTTGGATAGGCGGATGGGTTTGCGGCATTCCAGCGGGGGTGAACAGCTGGAGTAAAATGAGGGGGTAGGAATAATGAAGGTGGTGTACAGGCCAGTGCTGGGAAGCCGGCTCCTTCCAGAGCTGAATCTGGAGCTGTGTTAAAAGATGGGAGATGGGAGACCAAGCCCAGGGTGGTGTTGGGAAGTTGAGGACATCATGATTCCTCTTTGAGTCATGATGTGATGGAATCTTAGGGCTGCCTTGTGGCCACAGGAGCAGTGCCTGCTTCTCTTGGGAGTTATTTGGACGGGGAGCTGCTCAGGGCACATCTGTTATCTTCCAGCTGGCTCTGTGTAAGCACCACAGGGTGGTTGGACGGTGCCATGGTTGTCCTTCATAAGGCTAAGAATGTTCCTCTGTATTGCTTAGGAAGTAAGTCATCCGCAAATGTGCCCAAATTGCTCTAGAATATATTTCTTTTTGGACTGTACTACACTTCAGGGTAATAAATGCCTCCCAATGTCCAGAGTAGGAGGCTGGAAGGGGACAGCTTACTGTGTTCTAAAATAGCTTTCATCGGGCTCTGTGGACTGGTGCAGTGATGCTCATTCCACGTCCTCATTTTGATGGTGAAGCCTCTGTCTCCTTAATAACGTGATAGGGGCTTTTGTTCTATCGTTTCTTGCCCTTTGTCATTGTAGATTCTAAGTTTTTGAGTCTGATCATTATAGAAAGATAGGACAGGCCCTTCAACGCTCCACTATTTGTAGGGAGAGAGATGGCCATGCTTTTTGTCAGCCTCTACTGATCACTGGGAATTGCATCCCCTGCGTGAAGTGGCAGCTGAGCTGTTCCCTGGCCTTCTCCTTTCCTGTTGTGTGGCTACACCATTCCCTAAAGCCCGAGCTCTGGTGTTCTCGGACAGATGTAGCCAGAGATAAAAGGAGCCATCTTTCTGGAGTCACCTGGGAGGGTAGTTATACCCACAGCAGGTATAACGTTTCTCCTGGAGGTATTTAGAAGCATTTGAGGTCACGGCTGGACACTTGCGAGCAGGGCCTTGGCAGAGATCCTGAATCCCTGAAGAAGTTCCCACACCAGGGCCCAGCAGAGGCCAAGCAAGTCACTTTAGTGCACCCTGTCCAACGGTACTTCGAGGGGGACCGCTACTGTTGATAGCTCTTGTCTTGGAATTTAATGTCATTGTGGCAATTGTGTGTCCCGTCTCTTCTTCCTTTTCCAGCCCCTCAGTAATTCGTAAATGGTTGTCGAACTGGGAAATTGCTCCCCCTCCCAGGGAGGATTGCTTTCTTCAGTGATGTGCTCGCATTTAACACCTACTCTGTGCAGGCTGCTGAAATCTGGGCCTGAGCCCAGGAAGGGCCCTCTGGAGCCAGGTGGATGGGGGCTTCCTCCCTCGAGACCGCAGGTGGTGGAGAGCCGCAGAGCTCAGTGCAGCCAGTCCAGACACAGGGGCTGCCTGGGGCCTTGGGCAGTCCCTGGGAAGTGGCCTCAGGGATGTCCCGAGAAACCCCATAGGCCAGGAAGTGGTGTTTACCTTAATCTAGCTAGAGCTAGAATTCCGGTCGAGCATCCACCTGCCCACAGCTCCAGATAGGCCTCCGGAAGGGAGAGGAGGGTGATCTAACCCAGCTAATCCGTGACGACACCATTAGGGTAGGAAACCTGTGAACTTACCATGTCTATTGCTCTCTGTTTTTTGTTTTCTTTTCTCTTCCTTTCCAAAGTAAAAGTACTTTTGAAAATAACAATTTTGCGAAACTCCTAGCAAACTGTTTGCCCCACCTGAGTCAGTTCGGTGATGGGACCTGGGCACACTTGGTGGTGGTGTGGTCACAGAAGCCACTGGCCAGCGTTGGGCCTTGAGAAATCCTGGTGACCAGAGCACCCGGGCAGAAAGGCGTCTCAGATGACCATGAAGGGTGATTCATTCTTTCCTGAGCCATTCATTTGAGCACAATTTGAACCATTTTCCACACGCAGATCAACATAAGCCTTGGGACGCTGGGCCACCTGTAGCTCCTTGTATGGCTCCGAATGTTACAAGGGTAATGACGTCACAATTCTCCTGGAGTTAGATTTTCTGGGCCAAGGCAGAGTACATGTTTATTTTGGAAAGGGACAAACTTTCACCCACTTGAATTCCTTTGCCTCCAAAATTAGTGTCAGGGGATGACCACAGCATTCCATATTTCTTACCCTTTGTTTTGCCAAACAGATTGTAAATGCCCCTAGGGCCACTTTTTACTTCTTTTGTGTCCCTGGCAAAGCCAGCCTCCATAGGAGGTTCAGAGGAGCTCTCAAAAATCTCTAGGACTCTGAGAGACTGTTCTAGATCTTTTTCAGACTTGTGTGACCTAGAAAGGTAACTTAACCTCTCTCTGTTTCCTATTCCTAAATGGGGGTTAGATACACTAACTGCTTTCTATGAGTACTGTTATTATAAGTTTGATATGAGCTAGAGTTTCAGTAAAACCATGCATTTTAAGAGCGTATTGCACTTTGAAAATATTTTTTGCAACCATTATCTCAATAGAAAGACCTTTGAAGAGTATAAAGTACAGACCATTAAGGCAGCGTTATTAACAAGAACAGCAATATAACCATTTGGCACATCACTACCTGTTGGAGCGATTTGACTGCAATTGGGAGGGAATCTTAGCAGACGCTGAAAGGAGATGCTAGCTCTCCAGCCTTTAACTGCCGCTACCCCCAACTGCCCCCAGGGTTATGTGCTCTTGCCAATCATGATTTTCAAGTTTGAGTTGTATTTCTCCCATCTCCTGAGATGGGAGGAAATCTGATAACACCAAGAGACCAAGGAAACTTGCAGGACTCCTGAAAAATGGTCTGACTGTGGATGTGCCCCTTTCCATGCCTGGCCTGTTCTCCCCCTCACCTGTGGAGATGAGGGTCCATGGCTGCTGCCATCCTGTTACAAGTGGGGATTTGCCCTTCGATTCAGCACCCCCAGATCTCTAGACCTAAAGAGCTGTATCTGCACCACCTCTGCTCGGGTCCCACTTGTTGCTCTGCTTCTCACAAGCAAAACCTAACTAACTATGGGCCCCCAAAGGGACTAAGGTGTTCAAAAGGTCAGGCAGCTTGTTGGGAGATGTAGAAATGAGGGGCACACTGAGGCCTCGAGATGCCTGGGCTTCCTGGTCTTGCTGGTAGTGGGAAGAAGTTTTGGGTGTGAAGAGCTTGGCTCTGCCGCATAGTGACCATGAAACTTGGCAGGTCACTCCATTCTGGCCTCAGATCTGTCACCTGCAGCATCCCTGACATCTCTTGTGCCTGAGCTGGCCCTTCCCTCAGCCCCATCTCGAGGCTGGACAGCTGCTGGGGCCTTAGGGCTCAGCTTAAATATCACCTCTTCAGAGAAGTCTATCCCCACCTCCCTCAGTTAACCTCCAGCCCTCCAACCCTCTTCTCCATTTTTTTTTTTTTTTTTTTTTGAAAGACAGCATTCCCCACATGCTGTCATTCACCTGTCTGCTTATTATCTGTTACTGCCTCCTAGTTTGTAAGCTCCCTGAGGGCGGGGGCCGTGCTGCCTTGCTTGCCACCATACCCGCAGCGTTTGGGGCAGTGCTGGCACCTATGAGGTGCTCCTTAAATATTTGTTAAGTGAAATAATTATTCCAGGGTTGCCGGGTCTTTGTCCTCAACCTGGCGTTATCATTTCTTGCGTTTGTTCTCTCAGTGCTTAATTTTTTCCCAAAGCTCATGACGTAGGTTAAAGTAGTTGTCATTCTCACCATATAGATGAAACAAGCGGGGCACAAAAATGTGATCGCAAAGTCAGAGAGCAGAAGAGTCCATGTTAGCAGAGCCCTGACCCCAGCCTCTCTCCACTGGCTGGTGCTGTCTCTCTGGGCACGTTATTTTTCTGTCGTGGTGATGTTATTGTTTGTCTTATTTGGCAATGTTTACGCCAGAGGAGTAGGGGCCATTGTGTGTTGGTGGCGACTGGAAATACACAGCAGAGTCCCAGGAGAATGCCACTGTCGGTCCTCACCACAATTAGCAATTGTCGGGCCAGGGGCAGTGACTGGGTGGGAGTTGTTCCCTACGTGGCTGGTGGTTCTGTGTGTTAAAATACCACTGCCTGCTCCTGACAGAGGCAAAAGAGAGGAGTGGGGGGACCTCAGTCCTATTTCTGCCCAGTCCTGTCCATCCCACTACTTACATCTAGGGCCTTTCTGCTTGGGAAATGTCCTGTTGTATGTCTAGCAGAATTCCTGTGGCCTGGTGGAAAGGAGACAGGAGTGCTAACCAGCTGGGTGACCTCTGGGCCTCAATTTCTCCATCTTTAAAATGGGCTAGTAGGTGGGAACCAGTTCCATTGTGAAATGAAGTCCAGGTGGAACCTGGTCCTGACTCCTGTTTCCAGGTGCTTCCTTAGGGAAGGAAGATGGGAGGTTAAAGGTGATCAGTGGAGATTTGGAAAAAGCGTCTCCAATTCCCCTGTAATTTCCCCCTCTCCAAGAGGAGGTTCTGTTAAAGTGGAGAGGGGCAGAGACTTGCGAGTCATTACTGGACATGGCATGATGCCAGAGAGCAGGGGCTGGACCCACTTCACTGACAGCAGCAGGACCCCCTCCCCACCCCCCGTTAAGGAGAAAGTGGGTTGAGGTGGGACAGAATGTGTGCTGCCCAGCAGTTTCTACAAAAGGGAGCAGTTGCTACCAGGCAGGGCCGCGTCTCATCTCCTAATGCCAGGGAAGAAGGAGGCAGGCTTCTCGGGTGAGTGAGAGCATCCTTAACCAGGAGACCTGGCTCCCCACTCTGATAGCATCATGCTGCAGCCGTCATGCACTCCCTCTGAGCTTCGGTTTCTATAACTGTCAGATGGCTGTTGTAATCCCTGCCCTGCCAGTTGGATTGGGGCTTGGAAAATATAAACTACTGCAAAAGAAGGGGTTATTACTTCTGTGATTCACATATAAGTGTGTGTGTGTGTGTGTGTGCATATAAATAAACATATCCGGGGTGCTCAGGGTTGATACTGACATGAGATGATGGACACAAGCTAGCTGAAAGTACTGAGTCCTTCAGTCTGAGGCAGTGAGAGAGAGAACTGAGTTAGAAAGCTGGTGGCCTTGAGAGGAACAGGCCTGGAAATTGCTGAATGGAGTCATGTTGTGTTTGGGGGGAGGAGGAAAGCGATGTGGGACAGAGGTGAGTCATGGTGCGTGAGTGCTGGGGAGTCACCTTGAACTTGGGCCAAAAAAGTAGAAATATTGGGACTTGGGTTTATCTGCCTTACATCAGGTACATCAAGTTCTGGATGGCCGCCCACTGGCCAGAGACCTGAGGTGGACGGCTCTCCCTTGCCGCCCTGGAGGCTTTCTGCTGGCTTCAGCCCTGCTGAGCAAAGTCCACTTGTTCACTGGAGTTCACACAGACTCCTTGCCAGGCCTGCCCAGAATCCTGTCTCCTCTGACTTCCTGTGCTCTTGCATAATATTTCCTTGCTTCTTGAATGGCTGCCCCCAGTGCGGGGGCAGCTCCCTGACGCTGCTGGACGGAGAGCAGGATGTGGAGGGAGGATAGGGATGTGCAAACGTCACCCAGGGATGCCTGGGCCTGAGGGAGGAGGGCAGTGCTCCCCAAATTGCTTGGAGGGAGATTTTAGCATAAGGGTAGTTAGGGAGACTATGCAAGAGTATGTGTGTGTACACACACACCCCCAGACCCTATAAGTTGTCTCTCCTGTAAAATTATTATTATTATTATTTTTGCGGTACGCGGGCCTCTCACTGTTGTGGCCTCTCCCGTTGCGGAGCACAGGCTCCGGACACACAGGCTCAGCGGCCATGGCTCACGGGCCCAGCCGCTCCGCGGCATGTGGGATCTTCCCAGACCAGGGCATGAACCCGCATCGGCAGGCGGACCCTCAACCACTGCGCCACCAGGGAAGCCCTAAAATTATTTTTAAAGTAGTTGTTTTCTTCTGATTATAAAAAGTATACATGTTCCTGAAAAAAAAAAAGTCATGGTACAGAAAGGCATCAAGATAAAACTAAAAATCACCACAATTCCACCATCCAGAGATAACCACTGTTAACACTTTGGTGAACATACTTTCTTCTGTAGAGTAAATATGGACATGTAATTGCAGAGTATAATCATACTATATACTGTTGTGGAAAATGCATTTTTCATACAGCAACTTATCAATATTCTCTCTTGCTATCACGGTATATAGATTTAATACAGCTGTATTTAGTGCCACTTACAGATGTATCATAACACAATTCCGATTCATCGACACATCCTGGTTCAGAAAACAAGCTCTAACCAGCCCAGAGATGTTCACAGACTAAGAAAGCAGCATCTCTTGTATACGCCTGACCAATGTGTCAGCTCTGGTGTCCCAGAAATAACTACAAAATAAAAGTTTTTGTATCCATGTAGGCCTTTCTCTAGGCTTAGAGTAATTCACGAGATTACATAGAAGAGGCAGCGACGATGAGGGCTGTCAGGGCTGGGTGTCACTTTGGGTAAGATCATCTCCCAGTGTGGCCCATGTGTCTGATCTGAGCCAGGAGCCACTAGCTAGAAGAACAAGTTTTTCTTCAGTGATGTCGTTCCTGTGCCCAAGATTTCAAACAAGCATCATTTAAAGTTTTAATTGTTTATCACCCTCCCCAAGTTCTGTGACACAATCTGTATATTGTAAAAGGCACCCTTCCTTCTTTACACAATAGTGTATTCATGATATTGAAAACTTTAATGCATATACAGTATCATTCAGAGTTGTGACAGAAGATAAAAACAAAAATTTTTTTTAGCTGAGGTAGATGCTATTAATACATTTCTATCCCATACCTGAAAGCTGTATATGTTTAAGAGTTGTAATGAGCTTTTTCTCTTCCTTTGCTGATCCTGGTTGGAAGTGTGGCATTATATTTGCAGCAAACTTCAGCATAACGATGACTCCTGTTCGTTTGGGAATCTGTTGTCTACACAGCATTTGTTTGTTTCCTATGAATCATTTTTAAACCGGATTGGATATTTCTTTGATTTAATCAGGAGTTTTTAGTATGAGGCTGGGCTCATTGTCTGTGGTTGGAAATTGCTTGTTAGGTTTACTTTTGAGTCAAGACAAATTGTTTCCTAGAGCTCTCTGTTTCAGACATTTCTTCTAAATCAAAACACTTGATACTGCTAGTCAGTTTAAATATATTTACTTAAAACTTTGCAGGCATTGTTTAAAACAAAAATTTGCAACAAAATTTAGCACCAATAAAATCCGAGTATCTTACCCCATTTTGTTTCTAGTTGTGTGCTCTCCAGGCAAACAATCTGTTACAACAATTTGTGTAATTATAGTCTCTCCTTCAGTTTATTCACCCAGGATTCCTTTTTTGAGAATTACTGGCCAAACTGTTATTACATCAAATTCTTTGATTGTACTTCTTTGGGATGGGGATAAGAGTTAGAGAGAGGAAATAATATAATGTTCGTCTGCCTTGCAACATTTTCGGTACGTGGACATTTAGCAAGTCAGTTTTTTAGTTGCTCCCTTTCTTGGTCATTACCTGATTTTGGTGGGGTCTTTGTCGTGTGTGCACATTTGGGAAGTGCGGAGGGTCAGTAAGATGGAATTGGTCCTCAGAATTATGAAACAGGACTTTGTTGAAGTTGATACTCCTGTACAATGAACATGGAGCAGCCGTTGGCATGGCAACCCCTACGTGGAAAAGTGCACGCCGCTTGCAGATGACTTTTGCAGTACTCAGTGTTAATCTGATAAATGGCTTTTTTAATAGTAGTTTGTGGGCTAATGGAAAGGTCGAAGCAAACCTTCATTAACGGGAAGAAGGATGGGGATTTTGAAGCCTCTGAGTGAACACATCGGAGAGTCACAGCCAAATCTCCATTTTCAGCTGTGTCTCCTTTTCACATCAGATGTGCTCATAACGTGGCAAGCCAAAGTAAATTGAGAATACTGTTTGTCTCGAAAGGGTGTTGCTGCCATAATCAGTTTAGATTTTCAAGCATGCGGAGGTTTTAGAGTCCTTTTTATTCAGGACATTTACTTTGGTGAGAATTTAGTAGTACTGTAGATGTAGAAGGTTTATATTGTGCTATCTATTTCCTTTTGTGGCCATGGTGGGGTGAGAGTGGTTAACTACTCTTTTGTTTATCGTGGTAAAGTATATATAAAACGTAAAATTTACCATTTTAACCATTTTTAAGTGTTAATTCAGTGGCATTAAGTATACTCCCACTGTTGCACAGCCAATACCACTATCCATCTCAAGAAATTTTCCATCGTCCCAAATTGGAAAGTCTATATCCATTAAAAACTAACTCCCATTTCTCCCTCTCCCAAGCTGCTAGTAACCACTATTCTATTTTTCTCTATGAATTTGACTATTTTAGGTACCTCGTAAGTGGAATGATACAATATTTGTCCTTTTTTGTCTTGCTTATTTCACTTTTCATAGTGTTTTCAAGTTTCATTCGTGTTGTAGCATGTGTCAGAATTTCATTCCTTTTTTTAAAATAGATCTTTATTGGAGTATAATTGCTTCACAATACCGTGTTAGTTTCTGTTGCACGACAAAGCAAATCAGCCATATGCATACATGTGTCCCAGTATCCCCTCCCTCTTGAGCCTCCCTCCCATCCTTCCTATCCCATCCCTCTAGGTCATTTGCAAAGCACCGAGCTGATCTCCCTGTGCTATGCTGCTGCTTCCGAAAATGGTACTCATTCCTTTTAAAGGCTGAATAATATTACATTGTATGTATATACCACATTTGGTTTATTCTTCCGTAAATGGAATTTGGTTTGTTTCTGCCTTCAGCTGTTGTGAATAATGCTGCTAGGAACGTGGGCATACAAATATCTGTTTGAGTCCCTGCTTTTAGTTGTTTTGGGTATACACCTAAGAGTGGAATTGCTGGATCGTGTGGTAATTTTATTTATTTATTTACTTACTTACTTATTACCTGCGCCGAGTCTTAGCTGCTGCATGCAGGTTCCTCGATGCTGCATGCGGGATCTTCGTCACAGCATGTGGGCTCTTTAGTTGCAGCATGCAAACTCTTAGCTGTGGCATGCGAACTCCTAGTTGCAGCATGAGGGATTCAGTTCCCTGACCAGGGATGAAACCCAGGCCCCCTGCACTGGGAGCACAGAGTCCTAGCCACTGGACCACCAGGGGAGTCCCAATTTTATGTTTAATTTTTTACAGAACTGCCTTAGTGTCTTCCACAACAGCTGTACCATTTTACCTTCCCACCAGGGTTCCAATTTCTTCACATCCTTGCCATTTTTTCTGTTTTAGTTATTGTTGTTTTCACATGAAAGCCATCCTAGTGGATGTGAAGTGGTGTTTCACTGTGGTTCTAATTTGCATTTCCCTAATGATTTGCAGTTTGTCTTTATAAATACATTGCCACATGCGTGATGGCCTGTGGGGATGGAAGTCATTGCACCATTGTTGATACCTGTGAGGCACATGAAACTGTCAGTGCAGTGATGTTTGCTAGGGCTGAGGGGTGGGGGGGAGGGGAGTACCGTGCGATGATTATGTACTGCCACCTCAGTAGACCTGTTGTCAAAGTCTGTACTGTGGAACAAGTGAAACAATTTTAAAATAGAGGTCTTTGACACCTGAAACTAATACAAAATTGTAAGTCACTTATACTTCGGTAAAAAAGGGCTTTGGGACTGAAGGAACGGCACCTCTTTGGATGAGGTTTAACTAAGACAAGCCTGCTGTGTATGATCCTTCCTGCTTTGGCGTGTTGTGTAGGCATAAGTAGCCCTCATCCCTGAGAAGATCATTGCTGTCATCAGCTCCAGGGACCTGAGCCCATCCTCCTTCCTCTCTGTGGGGAGGAAATCCCCCAGACATCTTGCCACAGGCTTGCTTAGGTCTTTGAACCACGCCACTGTCTAATTTCTCCACCTGAAACAACATGCACAGCCTGCTCTTCCCCACCCCATAGGTTCTTGTGCTGGCAGCTCATATATATATATATATATATATATATATATATTTGTGTGTGTGTGTGTGTGGTACGCGGGCCTCTCACTGCTGTGGCCTCTCCCGCTGCAGAGCACAGGCTCCGGGCACGCAGGCTCAGCGGCCATGGCTCACGGGCCCAGCCGCTCCACGGTATGTGGGATCCTCCCGGACCGGGGCACGAACCCGCGTCCCCTGCATCGGCAGGCGGACTCTCAACCACTGCGCCACCAGGGAAGCCCCCGGCAGCTTATATTTTGACAAGAAAGGGAAAGAAATTAGAATTTGTTGAGCACCTGTGGTAAGCCTGGCACTTTGCTGGACAGTGTGTAGCAGGTGAAAGACCTGACTTCTGTCCTTAAAATAAGTACTATAGGTCTTATCATTTAGTATGGGATTCTACAGTAGGGCTTCCAAACTTTAGCAGACATCGGAACCACGTGGGGGCTCATTAAAACTCAGATTGCTGGGCCTCATGCCCGGAATTTCTTATTCAGAAGGTCTGGGGTGGGGCCTAAGATTTTGCCTTTCCAGCAAGTTTCCAGGTGACGTTGATGCTGCTGGCCTGAGGACCACACTTTGAGAACAACCGCTTTACATGGACCCTATGAAGTAGAAATTATTCCCATTTACAGATGAAGAGCTGAGTTGTAGCGAGGCAAAGTGACTTTTCTCAGATCCTATAGACAGAGCGCCAAAGCCCAGATTTGAAGCTGGGGGCTCTCACTCCAAAGCCTCTGCTCTTCCCATCATATCAGGAGTGGTAGATGCACAGCCCTTGAGCATCCCTCATCTAATCCACCCCTGGGGACAGGCAGTATTAATCGATCACAGGACCTCTGAACCCAGAGGTGGCCTTGGAATCCTTCCTGCACTGCTCCTGATAGCCATACCTACCAATCAGTGGGAGCTGAAATGAGTTATTGTACCAACAAATACATCCTCCCTAAAATAGAGACATTACCAAAAAGCAATCTATTAACATCTAAAAAGAGCCCTAACCTGAGCTCAAGTCTGCTCTGCTTAGGAAGGAAGCGGTTGGTGGATTGGGAGCTATGGAAGCATAGCTGTCCCAAACTGTGCTGGGACTTCGGGGGTCATCAGCTAGATTCTTCATTCAGCACCCAGGCAGGGCAGGACTAGGGGCCCTTACCCTTAAGAAGTTCTAAATCTAGATGATGTTAATAAGGTGATTTTTTTTAAGCTGTCATTATTTTTCTGATTTATATCTACTACATGTTATTCTAAAAATTAGTTATTCCATTATTTGGCAGTAAGTTCAGTGATGAGTAGAAAATAGTGCTCAATAAATACTTAAGAAAGATAAAGTAGGTGCCAGAGACCACTGTGTCCTCGCCTGATGAAGTCTTTTAACAAACGGACAGCAGAAATAAGTAAGATTGAACAGGATAACACCTTGAATTTACATAGCTTCTCTGACTCCCAAAGTCATCCACAGATTTGAAATGAGTGATTGGTAGAAAACTGATTAAACTGGTCAAGGGAATAATTAATTTTTTCCTCTAAAAATTGTGAATTATATGAGGCATCACCATTGTTATATCCCTTGGACACTTGTTTATATATTTTCCAAAGGGAGTTAATGGACAACAAAGCAGAGTTTTACAGAGGTCAAGAGTCTTCCAAACTACGTATGTGAGTGACCCATGGAAGCTGATTGTGTCAGGTGTGATTCTCCTGTCTTCTAGAATAATCCATCACTATCTTTCATGTTTCTGCTAGCCCACACAATGTCTGACCCTCATCACCACTAACAACAAATATTTAGTGTGTTGCTAGTGTGTGTACAGGGAGATCTCTTGTCTCACCTGCTGTTTTTTAAAAGCAAGGGCAGGATGAATTAAGTTTTTATACGTCTAGAGTGCCCCGCTCTAGACGTATAAAAGTACTTAGCAAGGCCTATGTTAGTAGATACTCAACAAATATTCATCATCTGAAAATACTACAGATCTTTTTTTAAAAACCTTGGGAAAAAGAAACAGTGTAATTAATGTTCATATGCATACATGTAAGGCGTGCTTGTGTGGGCATCTACCCTATGTATCTGAAACGAGAGGGAGCAGGTGTCTGGGTGTTTGTGTGCATGTATTTTTCTAAGTGATTTGCATTTCAGATCTGAATTGCGCACATGATGGGGTTGAGAGGAAGATTAGAGATGAGGTCATCTGTGCCAGGGTTGAAAAGTGCATGAATAGGGAAGGTGTATGTTGGAGGTGGGGAAAAATCACCCTGAGAACAAACTGGTCCAGGGCTGTCTCTGGCCAAACCAGGACACAATGACAGGGAGCATTTATATTTATTGCCTTGAAGACCTTCCTGGGTTTTGCCTTCTGAATTGTTCTGAGAGGAAAGACTTTATGGTATTTAGCATCCCCACCTTTGTATAGAAAACTCAACTCTCTCTGCACATTCCTGATGGCCTGTGTTTCTATATGAGCATGTTTATAGTCATGCTCTTTTTTTTCTTTTTTAATGAGACTTCCTGTGTAGCCCAACTGGCAAAAGGAGGAAGGAATATTTCCTCCAACAATATGTCCAGAGACAAGAAAACTTTCCAGGATGCTCTATGGGTCTTTGATGAAGTCATTTATGGGACTGGAAGTCAGTCTCATGCAGACACACAAGGACGACTCAACTGGCCACTGAAAGCCATGACCGTCGCCATGCAGGTCAAATGAAATAGATTAGTAAGTACAGGTTATTGAATGGTTAAAAAACTTGAACATAGGGCCTCCAGAGGAAAAAAAGAGGTTCCTTCATGATGTCCCCTGTTCTGGCTGAATAGTATACATGCCTTGAGAAATCCACCTTGGTTTGGGAGTAGCATATAGATATTGTGCTCAAAAAAGGAGTGGCATCATCTGTGACCACTTTGGTTGTGATGATACCTTGTGGTGGGCAAGACTGAGGCTGGTTAGAATGAAAAATGGTCATCTTTGGGCAGCTCTGGATGACAAGATTTTTTCCAGGGTAAATTTTAAAGCCATGTATTAAATCCAGGTACGTAAGTGGGAAACTAACTGAACCTTATAAAAGGCTTTACATTTGAGGCAGAGTCCTCCATTTGGAGCCTATTTTGTTAAATGGCAAGGGTAGGGAAATCCAAAACCCATTAATGTTTCTGCTCTGCCCTGGGAATGTATGTAGCTGGAACCAGTCTCGCAGTCTGTATGAGCCATACATCTGTCCTGCCTAGTGTGGGTAGAGACTTTAGCTATAGTGTTGGATTGGGGAATTCCCCATTGACAGAGAAGTTGTTTAATCGTTTAGGTATGTTCTGTAGCTCGTATAACATTGAAAGAGAAGACAAAAGATCCAGTTAACCCTTAGGGTCAAGTGGACCTTTCCAGATGGAGCAGAGAAGCCCCCTAAGGACAGGCCCCTGGGAAGACCCTACTTCCCTACCAGAAAGCACAGAGAAGAAGGCTTCCTTAGACCTGTTTGACCCAGTGCTCTCCAGTGGGCAGTGCTTCTGGATGTTCTAAGTCAGAGTCTTAAATGATAAAGGGTTTTAAAATAAGCATTGTGTTATATTAGAATATTAATGTTTCTTGACATTTTTAGATAGTTATTTGAGGGGGAGGGTTCCGTTTTGCCCCATCCATTGGAGATGGGAGAGGAGCATATAAGACAGAGCATAAAGAGAAATTCTGCTGATGTGGCTTTTTCCTTGGGGTGAGGCACTGGAAGAGGCACCAAGGGTGTGCTTCCTTCATGGTAGAAGCCCTAATGGTCTCAATGTAAGAATGTCCCATAGGCAGGTGAAGGATGATATGATTCACTCAGGTGGTGACCTCCTGCCAGTTTATCTAAGAATCCAGGTGAATCAGATCAGTAGGGGGTAACTGTGCAGTCACTGGTCAGCCTTTCTATTGCTAGCAAGAGAGTTGTGGCAGGCGTTGGAGGAAGATTCCATAACCATCTTCTCTGTTCTGCCATCGGTTACAGAAAAACTCCATCAGGATGTGCACCTTCACTTCCAGAATGTTTTATTTACAGTTAACCATAGCTGCTGCGTGGGAGAAAAACTTACAACTTTATTAGCATGATCGTTTTCAGAATTTGTGTTAGGGCCTTTGACCTTTAAGACAAGGACACCAAATATAGAAGAAACAGAAAACAGCTATGTATAAGGTTAATAAAAGCCCCTCACCTCCACCCCATTTAAATCCTGAAGAGAGAAAATAGCTGAGCTGTAGTGATTATTTCCAGCAAAGAAAACTATAATTATGGGGCCCAGTTAGTCTTCATAAGGGGCAGCCTTGGAATAGCATGGATGCTATTTTGAATATTTGAGAGAAGAGTGACATTCCATGTGAAATGGAAATGATTCTGCGCTGCTGGGATTGGGCTAGCTCCCTCCAGGCTTCAGTTGTCCCTTGGGATAGCCCAGTTTCCTCTCCTTGGTGGGTTTGGGATACACTTGAAACTAGTAGTCATTGCTGGGACTCCCACCAGCAGCTCCTGGGAGAAGCCGGGGGAGTGGCGAATCTGCTTTTCACATTGGCTTGCAGTCCCAGCTACCTAATATCAAGGGAAATAAGACTTAGGTATGTGGACCAGGATGAAGTCTTCTGTACAGAGTGAAAGAATAAGGGAATAAAAACCATGAATAGGCTGTGGAAAGGAGTGGCTGGGTCACCTGCCTGGGGGGAATGAACCTCCCACAGGACTTCATGGTTGTGCAAGAGTTGGGCAACGTTTGGCCAGGGTGGAGAGGCCCTGGCAAAGGCATTTGCACTCCTAATGGATTCCTATCTCCTTCATGGGGCAAACAAGTATTAAAGTTCTGCATAGCACTTTAGGAGGAAGAAATCGATTGCCTTGTCTAGCCTACCGTACTTTATTTGTATTTTCTTGGAGTTTTATTCAACAAACACCCACTGTAGCAAAGGCACTGGGCTGGAGACCCTAGAGCGTCAAGAGAAAATGAGGCATTTCTGTTTCTGCCCATAGGAGCTACAGTTTAGTGGGGGCTGGGTAAGGGGAGGACAAGCATAGAGGCGATCGCAGCCAAGGCAGGAGATGATGAATGCCATGACGGGGAAGCGGCGCATGTGGTTTCAGGGCTTCTGCAGAGGAGAAGCGGGATAGAGTGGTGTTGAGCATAGCCCTGGAGCCAGATAGCCTGCGTTCAAGCCCTGGATCTGCCCTTATTTGTTGAGGCATCTGGGATAAGTTCCTTAAACACTCTGTACCTCTGTTCCCTCAACTGCAAAGTGGGGGTCATTATAGTACTGTCAGAGGGTATGTTTTAATGCTCATAACGTTGGTCTTAGCTCTAAGACTAGAAAGGAGGGCCTGTGCTGACCTTAAGTTAGTGACTGACAACCTCCAGGCCTCAGTTTCCTCATCTGTACATTAAAGGGACTGGGTTGGACTGGATAAATGCTAATATTTTATTTATTCTAAAATTCTATCCTGCAATTGTGTGTACATTAAGTGCCTGCTGTGTACCCAGTACTGTGCTAAGCGCGGTGGGAAAGAGAAGAGGTGGAATATGTGCTCCCAGCCCTCAAGAAGCTATAATCTACATGAGGAGAGGACATTAATATTCATGATAGTTTTGGAGAATTAGAGAATATTAGAAATTAGAAACTTGGTCTTACAGGTATGAGAGAATAGAAGTAGAGAGCTTAGAGTGGACCAGAATAGTCAAGAGATTTGACAGCAGCCATCAGTCCAATATATAGAGCTACAAAGGCTGCAGACAAGAGCTCAGCCTTGTTCACCAAATCCCAGAATTCTGAAGCTTGGAACATTGCATTAATATTTAAGTTAAAGTTGAACTGTAGGGGCTTCCCTGGTGGTGCAGTCGTTAAGAATCCGCCTGCCAATGCAGGGGACATGGGTTCAAGCCCTGATCCGGGAAGATCCCACATGCCACAGACCAACTAAGCCCGTGCTCCACAACTACTGAAGCCCGCGCGTCTAGAGCCCGTGCTCCGCAACAAGAGAAGCCATTGCAATGAGAAGCCCACGCACCACAACAAAGAGTAGCCCCCGCTAGCCGCAACTAGAGAAAGCCTGCGAAGCAATGAAGACCCAACACAGCCAAAAATAAATTAATTTAAAAAAAAAAAGGTTAAACTGTAGAAAAACAACAGTTATCTATTCAGGATTTAGACGGAGTAAGATCTGTAAAACTCCTTGCTTAAAGCAATAATATGGTCTGAAACTATAAAGAGGCACACCCTGGTTTTCCATGTATTCCTGGATGGTCATTCTGGTAGAACCTATAGTGTTAGTTCACTTGCACGCCTCCGATTTGAACAGCCTGGGCATCCGGCGGTGTTCTCAGCCCCTCCTCTAGAGGGCAGCACACAGAGGTGGCCCTGCAGAGCCCTCCAGCCACAGCTTTGGTAGAGCTTAGAATTCCTCATGCCTCCTTATCAAGGATGAGTTCTGCTCCTAAGGACCCTCCCCCTTAGGGACTCTAGGCCCTCTCTCTCCAGCAGTGTTTGCACTTAGGTTTTGAGAAACTTGCCTCCTGCAGCCCTACTGTCTCAGTTTCTCAACGTAGATGTGCAGATTAGACCATTAGTGACCCTGGCCTACACGGGTGACAAGACGCTTAACAATAGTTGGCAGATTGATGCGTGCCAAAAGACTGGTATAGACAGTAAGTTTACCCCGTCTAGGAAACTGGGGACACCTCCTGGAAGGGGTGAACCAGGGCCTTGAGTGGGCCTTGGAGAATGAGTGGAGGCCAGGTCAAGTTGGCAGATAAGGTGGGTAGAGGCACCAGCTATGTCCATTTCCCCCACCAGTGTCCCCCACACACAACTACTCCTCGCTAAACAAACATGGGAGGCGGCAAAGCCAGTTAGGTGTGGGGGAAGGAAGCGAGGTAGGAAGGACAGATGAGGCACAAGCATGACCTCCCTGGCCTCAACCAGTCACTGGGAATTTCTGCTCATCACCCAAGCGGTCAGCAATGGCCTGGCTTGATAGGCCGGTTCATGACATCCTGGCTTCAGATGAGCAGACCGCAAACCCTCACAGAGCTCTCGGCCAAATTTCCTTCAGAGCAGGGCACCCAGAAATCCTGTGATACATGTCAGCACCCTCTGTGAAGGCATGAGTACGTATCGTATTTGCCTCCACACAGGCACCCACCAAGGTAGGGAGGACAGACGGGGTCATGGAGGTTCAGAAGGGTGAATGGTGCAGTGACTTGCTGTTACAGCCCTTTGGAGAAAATCGGAGATGAAAACGGTTCGGAACTCGGGTCTGCTTTCTAGGCCAGTTTTCCAAGCACCTTTCTTCTCTCCCAAATTGTACCCTCTCTCATTCTCCCTTTTCCGCTCCTTTACTTTCATAAAAAAGTTATTTTTTCCCAGATAAGCAAGATGGAATCAAACTTTGCAACCTCCAAATGTATGAAATAAACATTATTCCTAATGAGCCTCTGGGAAAGTGCTCACCTTTGAACTTGGCCGAGGATTACGGAGCAGAGAAAATGTCTTAAGAACTTGATAGAGTGTTAGAGCTTCCTGGATTTTTAAAGTCAAGTTACATATTACATTTCTTTTCCTTAATAAGGGCAGTTCCAGAAATCCTTCCTGATGATTAGACCATGTCCAAAAGCGGAGACCTACACTCCTGACGCTGGTTTGGGGCTTGTCTTCTGGGTGCTAGGCAACAACAGGACGGGAGGCGCTGTTTCCAGAATGCTCCTACTTTCCTAGGTCTCAGCCCCTGCTCTCTGGGTCCTTGTCCGGGAGGAGAGGAGCATGTATGCTGTCCTAGGGTGAGGTAAGGGGAGGCCTGGAACAGAACAGGGAGACGTTCAGGGAACCCAGTCGCTAAAAGGTGATAGGGCCGAGGAGAGCTCCCACTAAGACGAGCTTTTTTTCTGGACACCTTGCTTGTTCGTTGGCCTGTGCTCATCTCTATTTCAGTTTCTAAGAAAATAATAAGAGTTCTGTTAAAAAAAAAAAAACCAAAACTTTCCTAAGGATAAAACACCACTGACTATCTCTATAGTCTCTGCCTGCCTCACATGGACTATTAGACATTTTAATTTCCCTAGCTATTCCCTCATAAGCTAAGAAGTTCATCTATAGACATCAAGGTGCATTATTCACAGAAGGACATATCCAATTAGGAATGTGTAACTGCAGAACATATTCTGCTTGAGGTCCCAGAGCATTTGTGCTGCCTGGGTTTGTTGTAACAAGCAGAAGATATTTTAATTGTTTCCTTTTTCTTGAAACTTTTCCTCCAAGTTTCCATCTTCATGCTTTTAATCATGACCAGTAAGCTCTGTGCTCTCCCATCCCTGTGATGGCATGAACTGCACCAGGCACCCCTAGTCCCACAGAGGTCTACGGTACCAGGGCTTTATAAACAGAGCCCAGCAATGTGGATGTCTGTTGCTGAGCTGTTACTGCTTCGTGGCAGAGGCTGCCTTTCTCTGCACCCCAGCCCCCAGTCCCTGCACACGGGGAAGTTTAGTACACAGACCCTGAATTGAAAATACCCCATGAACAGGCTGCCTCCTGTCCTGCAGCTGCTTAGTGCAGCTTATCTTTTAAAATAAGCCATCCTGCAAAGAGCAAGTTCCCTTGGTGGCCTTGGGGTTTGTTGGAGGTTCTCTAGAATCGGCAACTTAGCTGTGACCTCGGAAGCCTTGGCTCTGGCTAGGGAAGGTCTTTGCGCCAAAACAGGCTCAGTGCCCATGGAGATAATCACCTCCTGTAATATCCACACAATCATCTCATTGTCAAAGCACAAGGAATGCAAAAATAGAAGAAATGCCACAACAGGGTTGCCCCATGGTTCAGCTAACCCAGGCTTCTGCTTCTGGCTGAGGGCACCCTGGGACACCTCGGGAGGGACAGTCCCACCCGTTGTTCTGGGTCGGCCCTGATTGGTTAAGGCCCATGCTCCTAACACCTGAGCTGAGCGCCTCTTTACCAGGCCTCACCAGGCCTGATTCTGCACCATCTTCTCGGGAACCCCTTCACCCCCTTTGTCCTGGCTCACTCCTGTTGTCCTTAATATCTCCCTGAGAAGCCCTCTGTAGTCTCCGTTTCTCCTCGCCTTGGTCAGGGCACCCGCTGTGCTCCCAGAGCTCTGGTTACTGACTTTTGCAGCAACAGTTTCAATCTTACACGTGAGGCATGATTCTAAGCACACTGCGTGTGTGTAGCACTTACTCCACACAAGAGCTCAGGAGGCAGGAACTTTGAGAGGAGCTGTTTTACAGGACACTGAGGTTTAGAGAAACCTAAGTGACTTGCCCTGGGTCACAGAGGAAGCGTCTGAGCTCCCAAGCCCAGGTGGTCCATCTGACCCATGCCCTGGCCTGCTTGTCCATCCCCCTCACTAGGCTGTCATCTCATTGTGGGCAGGGACCTGTCTTTCCTTCTGTATCCCCCAGTGCCGAGTGGACACTCAATAAATGTTGACTTAATGAAAGCAAAATTTCACCAAACATAAATGCCAGATGGGATTTAAATTCCAAAGAGCCGAACTTCTTGCCAAAAAGCTAAAACGCAGAGGAGTGCTTGCTCTTTGAGCTCAGTGATGGTGCCTTTTTAAAACACTGGTTGCTCTAGGACTTTCTTCTACATGCCACAAAGTTGGGGGATGTAGTGTGTATAGGACAGATGGGTTTGTCACAATCTCGAAGGCGATCAGAAGTCACTCCAATGAAACCAGAGCTGCATCTGGCATTTTTTAAATAATTAGAAACAACCAAGCAGGAACACAGAAAAGAGCATTTCTTAGTTGATTCTGGAGAAATGAACCTTATCCTCCTTCGCGCCGGCAGCGGAATTTGCAGTGTCCCAGGCACAGCTGAGAGACAAGTCATGAGAACCACCACCAAGGTTACACAGCGCCCCTCCACTCAGGTCTCCCCACATGGGGGCTAATCTTCTAAATGGTTTAATCAAACCCACTGTGGCCTTTGAGGCTACAGGGACTTTGGGGCTGTTTTTCCCCTGGGCTTAAAGTCTTTCTGTGCTGCTGACTCACATGTTAATTATTGCTTTCTGCAGAGCGGAATTAGCAGCGCTGCCCCACTCGCCTGCCTGGATGTTATAGGGCTGTGCAGCCCCCGGCCCTTTCCCGAGCAGTCAGGGGGCCAGCGTCCCAAACACAGAAACCAGGCTTCGCTTTAGAGTCTGTGGGGAAAGGGCTGCTGAGGGCGCTCTGCTTGGCCAGGATTCTGAGGGTTAACCTCCCGGTCTTTTGACCAAAATCTCCTGAAAAGTGTAGGCAAGAGTTTCAGTTCCCTGTCACCTGTCAGCATTAATGGACAGAACTGGTGTTTCACAGAAATAATATCGACTTATTTTCTCTTTGACTGCTGGGCTAGATAATGAAGTAAAAATGACATTATCTCTAATAAAAGTGATTTACAGCAATCACTGATAGAATCTCAGTACCAGAGATTTGCCATTAGCAGGTTAGTCAGATAAGGGGAGCAGCTGGGTTCTGTTAACCCCCTCCTGGTCTGGTGTGTGTGTGTGTGTGTGTGTGTGTGTGTGTGTGTGTGTGTGTGTGTGTGTGTGTGTGTGTGTGTGTGTGTTAGGGGGTGGGGTTGAGGTTAGGGGACTAGATTTTTAAACATTGACGTTTTAGCTAATGGTTTATTCCAAAGTGTGGGTTATTCTCCAACCCTACTTGCTTACCTTTAGGATTGTATTGGGTTTTTAAATTGTTTGGTTCTTTTCCCTTAGGATTTTTGTGTTTGGTAGCTTTCTTTCTTTTTCTTTTCTTGGGTTGGCCCATTTTCTCACCTCCATGTTACATCACTGAAGGGGTGGAACCCTGGCCAAGCCCTGGCATCCTCCTTACCAGAAATCTGACTCCCAGAAGGTCATCTACAGATATGACATGAGGGCTTTGGGCAATGGGTGGTATTGGGCAACAGGCGGTTCTGTTGTGTCAGGGAGGTGGGGTCAGAGGCAGAAACCTCCCTGATCTCATCTGGAGGGTAGGGAAGAGGAGGGAGAGGAGGGGAAGGGGGAGTAGGGAAGGAGGGGGCCACCGCTGTCCGCGCTTGTTCACCAGTGTCAGTGAAAGCTGACTGGCATCTGGCTCACTGAACACCCCCTGTGATGTGGACAGCAGGCACAGCCAGCAGCTTCATATGAAAACCTCCTTAGAGTATGGGGATCTGTTTCCCGGGAACAGCGAGGAGTCATCGGATATTAGGTAACCTAGTGATGAATGCAGCCACCATCACACCTCTTTATTAACCCACTTTCTACCCAGAAAGCAGCAAAGCATTATAACTCTGCAATCCTAATCCCACTGCTGGGGGATCACGGCTGGTTTAGCCTTCATCCAGCTCGCCGTGTGTATCTGAAAGAGCTAGACGAAATTGTTATCGTTGGGGTAAGATGCAGTGCCAGCCTCTGTCATACACAAGCGGCTTGAAATTTTGCCTCTGCCCTCAGAGAAGATCCTTGAGATGAGGAATACTAAGGTGACGCTACCTTGCAGTTAAGTGAAACAGCTCAGTTCTCCAGGCGTTCAGGGCAGGGGTGAGAGGGGGAGATCAGCGTGGGCTGGGTAGTGTGATCAGGAAAACCTCTGATGGTGGTGGGCCTATGTTGGTTCTGAAAGTATAGGGTTTGGAATGTAGGAAAGGAAGGATCACATTTCAGATGGGAAAAAAATAGCTGGGTGGCAGGTGGGGAGCTGAGTTATGGGTGGTGGTGCAGAGTGTTGTCTGGCTGGAGCAGGGGGTGTGCTGCAGACGTGTGGCAACTAGGGTTGGAAAGCAAAGCCGGGGCTGGTAGACCTTGAGGGGCATCTAGAGCTTGAACTTCATCGTGAGGGCAGTAGGGAGCCACTCCTCTTTTTTTCAATAGGGGGATGACATGCTGAAATGGTTCGGGGGGGAAAGGGGGCTGCGCGGGTGTGCTGTTCCTCTCTCTGAGGTCTGATTGGAAGTGTATTCTTCTTGATTAGTGGTCAAGGAGGTGAGGGGCAAGGGGAAACAGCTAGGGGACGGGGGCTAAAGTCTGAAAAAAATGCAACACCCCTGGAGCCAGAGGAGGCGTGCACCCTTGGTCCAGTTTTGTTTTCATCCCATGGGTAGCGTTTGAGTTACTATTCAGCAAGAATGCCTTGCTGACGTCTCTGTGGGCTGAGCCGAGGCTCCAGCTTGTGGTGGCCCAAGGGTTGCTGCCATATTTAGAGCTCTTAACAAAGGGACTTGTTTCCCCTGGCTTTTCTCCCAAGGAAGAGGGGTTCTCACATTCGCTGTCCCATGTGGCAAAAACACAGCCAGCAGAAGAGGGATCCAGGCTGGGTTCTGCGCTGCCCACCACCTGGTACCTCAGCCGCTGACTAGTCAGTGGGGTAGGCAGTTACCGGATCATCAGCTTTATTTCCCAGTTCTTTGGTTGTTGACAGCCCTCCTCTGTGCTTGGCATCTTGTGGTCACTCAGCCATGTGTGTTGAGTGAAGGCATTCTCCCCACCCTGACTTTTCCCATCTTGCACCCTCCCCTCCAGCCCGTCTCTTGAACACCGGCACCCCTGCTCACTCCCCAGCAGTGTCTTTGTTCTCATTCCTCCTGCCCTCATGATTGCCCCCCGTAACTGCCCCCTCCGGTGCCGCGTTCCCCCCATGTTGTCCAGCCTTGCAGACTCTCTTTGCTCAAACTCCCGTGGCATCCACTGACCACTGGGCCAGGCCTTTGGGACTTGACTCTTCACTTCTCTGCAAGCGCCCTGAGGTCAGGAGTGGTCGTTCCATCTTTCGCTCTATTGCTCACAGCCCCAGCACATGAAAAGAGATTCACAAATATTTGTTGAATGAGTGGAGAGAAAAAGCTATTGCTGGGGGAAAAAAAGCCACAACCCTGTTTCCCAGATTGCTCAATATTATCATTTGAGAGCATGATAGTAATACGGGGAAGCCTTTTTGGCATTTCCCATGGTTTTTGATGACTTCTCTACCAAAAAATGGAGTGTAGCTTGTTAAATGTGTGTGAACATCTCACTTCACATCGTAGTATGACAGGGCAGAAATGGGACAAAGCAAAGGCTTGACCTGTGACCCTATAAACAGGCTGAAAATTGTGGTTCTAAAGGAGAGAAAGGGTCTCTGAGTTCTCTCTGGGTTCCTTTCTCTCTCCTTTCATTTTGCCTTTGCCTTCGCTCACTTTCTTCATTCTGTAGACAGGGAGGCTAGAAGGGGTTATGGGATGGGGGGAGGAATGAGAGATCCCGTTCAGACCCCACCCTTCTCTTGCTGCTTTGAAATGCTCTAAAGACCAGGCCCCAGAAGTTCTGGCATCCAATTGGGATTCGTAAGGCAGATCCTATGGGTGTTTCACTATTAACATACGATCAGGCATCAGTCCTGATGAAAAGACTAAACAAATGTTGTTTCCTTTGAAATTGAAGTGTCTAAAATGAAGAAGAGAGAACTGACCCTTAAAATCATGTTCAGTACTTGAGAAGAGTTCCCTCTGACAACTGTCTATTCCAGTTTTGGCTTTTTAAGTTTTTTTCAGCCAGAATGTCTGACGACACTGCCAGGGGAATTGCTGCCCCCTCCTTCCTGGATATACCCAGCGCTGGCCCCTGAGGCAGCCCAGTTCTCTTTTCTCATGACACAGTGGTTATTTTTGGCACTGCACGTATTTTCTCTAATGTTATTACTCCCCCCGCCCCCCCACCCCCAGCCCTTGGTTGCCTTCTGAGGAGCAGTTGTTTGGGCAACTTGGTGTAAAGCAGGGGGTTAATTTTACTTCCGTGTGGTGGGGGGAGGGAGTGGGAGACAGGAGGCCTTCTGCTTTGCCTCCCCTGCAGCACCCCGGCCCCCATGAAGGTGCCAGAGCAGGGGTCCTGTCCCCCTCACCCCCGCTCATGAAAGAGCCTGCTTTCGCCAGGCTCTGGACTCACCATTCATCCTCTCTGCCGACAAGATTTGAGGGGCTATCGTGAGGTGACGCTGGGGGCTGCACCTCAGGGACGGCATCTTAATGACTTGACTTGGCGGGCGTTAGAACAGCCCCATTCAGAGTGAGTTCACTCCCTGTGCAGTTGGCTCACTCGGCCTCTGTCCATAGATGTTCTCTTGTTCACGCTGCGTGAGGAAATGGAGATTTCCAAGTGGGAAGCAGACTTCCCAGCGCTTTAACTCTTCCCTGAAGGGGAGAGGAGCTGCAGAGAACGAAACACAGTCTCAGCTGACCCAGCTGCAGCTCCCGGGAGAGGAGCAAGGCTTTTATCTAATGTCTCCAGGGCTGGGGATGGAGGCCAAGGCACCAGGGATCACATTTTCTTTCCTCCCGGAGAGGGAAAGGAGAAGAGTAAAGGGCACACTTGAATTGTCCTTACAGTCAAGCAGCAAATATTCACTTAGTTTGTCTGCCCTGGTCCAAGGTCCCATGAAGGATGCACAGAAGTAGAAGATGTGTGTCTGTGCCCCACCGCACCAAGGCACCAAGGTCCTCACAGTCTAGTTATAGCAGCAGGAGGTTTGCATAGAAAAGCCAGCAAGACCCTTTAATGAGGGCCAGTGAGAAATTTGGGCAGGAAGCCCCTTGGAGAAGGGAGTGAAGGTGGCCAGGGAGGTGGCTGGGGGAAGTAGGGCTGGAACTGGCCCCAAGGCATGGAGTTTCAAGAGATAAGAAGGGATGAGATGATAGCGGTGGGGAAGATGTGAAGGGAGAGCGGGGCACCAAAGTAGGGCTTAGTGAATCCCATAAAGAAATATAAAAAGTAAGATGCTTCCTGGCAGAAGAGGAGACCTGACTTGTTAGACTTTGGGTGGCTGTGGATGGGTAAGGACAGCATCCGAGTAGCACTGACCCAGCCAGACGCTGGTATCTCCCTCATGTCCTTGGTCTCAGATCTCATGTGTCCCCGGGTCTCTTTCTGTTTAAACTGTGGACACAGGCCAGTAGAATCAGCATCATCTAGGAGGTTGTTAGAAATGCAGAACCTGAGGCCCCAGCCCAGACCTACTAAGTCAGAAACTGCATTGTAACAGGATCCTGGGGTGATTCGTGGGCGGAGTCAAGTTTGAGACGGTCTAGACTGTGTGACCCCACTGGCAACTGTCAGCAGCGCTAGTTCAGACCCCAACTTTGATTCAGAGAGCTGGGGAAACACACACACACAAACATCTTTGAGTGTCTCTGAACTACGGCTCTTCCCAGATGGAAATCTTTTTTTCTAATTAGGAATTGGATTAGAATTTTTATGTCTTCCATTGTTTATTTGGTTTTTTTTTGTAATTAATTAATTTATTTTTTGGCTGCATTGGGTCTTTGTTGCTGTGTGCGGGCTTCTCATTGTGGTGGCTTCTCTTGTTGTGGAGCACAGGCTCTAGGTGCACGGGCTTCAGTACTTGTGGCAGGCAGGCTCAGTAGTCGTGGCTTATGGACTCTAGAGCGCAGGCTCAGTAGTTGTGGAGCACGGGCTTAGTTGCTCCGCGGCACGTGGGATCTTCCCGGACCAGGGCTCGAACCCGTGTCCCCTGCATTGGCAGGCAGATTCTTAACCACTGAGCCACAAGAGAAGTACTAGATTTTTATGAATGATCTAGAACAGCAAACGACTTTGAAGAGTTCACAGAACAGAAATCATTTAAGTGGTTTTTATCTAATGTCTCCAGTTTGTACCACTTTGTACTAATTATGCTTTAGAGGACTCCAGAAGAACAGATAATGGGGTCCTTTCCCTCCAGAATAGGTGGTCTAGTTAGGGGGACAAAAGCTACAGAAGTGAAGTGAGTGGAGAACAACACAGGGCCGGATGGTGCAGCACAGAGTCTCTGAACTGGGATGCGGAGAGGTCAGCGCAGGTGAGGCCTTCCTGGAGAAAATGGGCGGTGGGACGTCCTGGAAGATGGGTGCAGTTAGGTCTAGGGATGAAGAGTGTGTCCTCCAGGAAAGGTGTGGTGAGGGGAAGAGCAGGCGCTAGGTGTCAGCCCCCAAGGGGACGGTAAGCTGCTCCCCACTCCCTCTAGAGAAAGTGCTTGCCTCATGCCGGGAAATCCATTTTACATCTGGGGCAGGGTACTTTTTTCTTTATCCTTCTGTGCAATTTCTTTGTCAGTTCTCTTAGCTGAAGGCAGTGTTGTAGGAGCAGGATGGCTGCATAGGCAGAATGGCTTGAGCCAAACCGTAGACTGTGCTGTTGGAAGCTTGTGGGGTCCAGAGGAAGTAGGCTGCTGATGCCTTAAGGAAAACCCTAAATCAGATCGGGTACCAGCTTGGGTGTGGGGAAACAGCCTCACGTCCAAGGAAGCGGTACCAAGGAAAAGAGTCTAGCGAGAGTGAAACCTGTAACCTGTGGTGTCTGTAGATGCTGAGAGCAAAGTAGGAACTTTTTTCCTTTGTGAGACAGACATCTCCAAGCAGAGACAAATGATCCCGCTGGGCCTGGTTTGTCACTGTGGGTCTGACCTAGAACAAGAGGGTGACCAGGATGTCCCCTCTGCTGCTTCCCAGACCAAGAGCTCATCAAATTAAGTATCCGTAGAGGGTTTCACCCCCGATACACCCGGCTCAGCTAAACCTTGTGAACTTGCGTGAGGGATCTGCTTGTGGGCATTTTGGGGAAGGTTGCCTGATTGCCATCAAGAGTATAGGATTTAGGGTCAAATGGCAGGTTTGAGTGCTAGCTCCATCACTGGGGGACACCAGGCATGTCACTAACATGTCCTTGGAGTCTGTTTCGTCATGTGTGAAATGGGGATGATACACTCCTACCTCCCCAGATTGTTTCAGGATTAAGTCAGAGGCAGTGTGGTGAGAGTCCTTTATCCAACGACAAGCGCTGCGTGTGGTTCCTTCTTAGCTGTAGCAGCAGCAGCCCTTCGGCTTGCTGAGGTTAATTAGTCCCTCAGCTGGAGTCTGCACAGTGGAGGGGTTTGGGCAGTAGCGGGCATCAGAGGCCGGAGAGGACAGTGGGGAGCCAGGCAAATGCTCCTCGTGGACGCACGCCTTCCTCCCGTCTTCATGGGGAGTCTTCTCTATCAGTGCACTAGACATGCTGAGATCGGGGTAGGTGGAAAGAAAACCTTATTTTTACACTGGGGCATGAGGTCCTGCTGACCCACAAGAGTGGCCATCTTCGCAGAACTGGATTCTCCAGGTTCAGGACAGTTGGTCCTCTTTCTTCAGACGTTTTAACCTGGACACTGCATGAGGGGAAGAGGAAGCCCGAGAGAGCCGGTCAGAGGGCAGGGAACGTTGCTGAGACAGTGCGCACACCCCGCTTTTCCTTCCCCGGGTATCTCCCTCTGCAGCACTTCCTCTGGGGCTCCACATGCAGTAATGGTGGCCATGATCCTGAAGATGCTGTTACCAAATTCGTCTCCTCAACTTTCAGAGGCCATCACGGTGAGGAAGCCATGGGGAGCTGGCGGCAAGCCGGATATGTCATCTTGTATTATAAAAATAAATTAAAAAGCAACACCTGATACAAAGGTGGTTCTCATTAGTGTTATCTATAACAGCTGGAAATTAGAAATCATTTCTGAACATCTGTCAAGCGTATTGTGATCCACCCGTACAATATGATATTGCTGGCTGTTAGGAGTATTTCTAAAGAGTTCTGTAAAATGCGATAAAATGTTAACAAGCATAAATCCAGTGAGAGCTCAGTTCTTTTCTTTATACCTCTCTGTATTTTCAAAATTGCCTGCACTAAATATGCATTACCCTTATTCCACCAAAGCCTTTTTAAAAAGTGATATCTTAAACTAGGTTATGGGATGGTAATGCATAATGAAGGTCTATTTCCAATTGTGTGACACAGCTAGTGCTGCTTGCCAATGGGCTCTCTGTTCACATGTCCTTGAAAAAGTCAGAGCTCAGGGGTTTGGTTCCAGCTCCACACATTCCCATTACCTTTCTGAGCCTCAGTTTTCCTCATCTCTAAAATGGGAATAACGGTGCCCGCTCTTTGTATCTTACTGGGCGAGATTTACAGATTAACATATAAAGTGCTTTATAAGGTGTAATGAGTGATACAAATGTAAGGCCGTATTCCTCACTAATATGTTGAATAGAGAACCCCGCTAAGGTTTGGGCTTGGTGAAGCTCAGCATAGACACAGATCGTCACTGTCACTCCTGTGCATGCACGCTTTTCCCAGCTGGGCTGGAGACTGCACATGTCCTCAGATGACGTAAGGAGCTGGGTCATCTGGAGCCCCAGATGGGCTATACCTATGGGGCTGCTTGGTAATTGGGTCTGCTGCTCTCTTCCCCAAGGCTGCCTGGGGCCTAGAAGGCCACCAGATAAGCATCTCCAGTGGGCCCCGAGCAGATTTGACCATTAGAGGGCCATGTTGGGTGGGCCCCAGACATTACTGTCAGCTCTGAATGCAGTCCAGGCCCTGTCTTCAGGGGCACAGACCACCAGAGTGGGTCAGGGAGCTGGGGGCTTAGCCCCAGGGGAGGGGAGGTGGGGAGGTTGAGAAATGAGACACTTCCCAGGATTCCTCCTTCAGGGCAGGGCTGAGTGAAAATACCTGTTCTTGTTTTAGCCACTCCAGCCCTGACCTCTTCTTTGTATCCCTTCTTTTAGGGCTTTTGATACGCTAGTCTGGAGTATTAGTCTTATCTCTCAGTTGGGCTGTGCTCTCTTTCAGCGCAGAGACCAGGCCTCTCACAGAGGCATGCGTCTTGAAGTGTATTGATGCCTTTCCCCCTTGTGGAGTTCTGTCTGATCTGCCCAGTTTCTCCTGAATTTGCTAATGTAATTTCTTCCATTTTGACTGGCTAACTTTGATGGCCTTTCCTCTCCTATATAATATATAATCTATATAATAGATTCCCTTACGCATCACTACTGTCTTCGGCAAACATCAGAATATCCCAGAAAGTTGGCCAACACCACCGTCTTTTACAATATCTTGCCACTCCTTTGGAATTGCCTTCAGAGCCAAAGACCATTCTTTTCAGTACTTTCAATTGTGGCAAGGCCTTATCTTTGAGGGCGTATTTTATTCTTTCAAACAACTGAGACCCATCCACAGCCAAGTCTGGTGGCTACACAGGATAATGTCATTTGGGGTTTAAAATGATGTATGTTCGGGCTTCCCTGGTGGCGCAGTGGTTGAGAGTCCGCCTGCCGATGCAGGGGACACGGGTTCGTGCCCCGGTCCGGGAAGATCCCACATGCCGCGCAGCGGCTGGGCCCGTGAACCATGGCCGCTGAGCCTGCGCGTCCGGAGCCTGCGCTCCGCAACGGGAGAGGCCACAACAGTGAGAGGCCCGCGTACCGCAAAAAAAAAAATGTATGTTCTATGAAGTATTATGATTGAGTTTCTTGTGTGACTCTGAGGTTCTTTCTAAAGGACCTCCCAAAATACTTACAGCAGTGGCCCTTTCACCAGAATAAAGTTTGTACCTTCTCCCGAGGTGGCTATTTTGAGGGGCTGTTGCCTTTTATGTGGCCTCGCTTCAAGTCTGTCTCCTTATTTTCACCTCCCGCTTTCTGTCAGTCATAGCCTCTGGGACAGTGATGGCCACATGAGCTCCTAGATAAATAACTGTTTGGTTTATGATGGTGACTCCAAATTAGCTGAGTGTGGCCACAGTGCATGGTAGGGGGAGAGATGTGGTTAGGTTCAAGAAGTAGATCAGGGTTTCAGTCCTCCAAAGACAGGTGATCACAGGCTCAGAAACCTTTTACTAAGCCCTCCAGGTGATTCTTCTGCAGGCTAGAGTTGAGATCCATTGCTCTGCAAAATTGGGACCAATGCCACTGCATTGGTCAGATGAGAATCTGACCAATGAGATGAGGATCAGATGAGAATGTTTATGAACTGCACCTAGCCCCAGTGATCAGTAAATATCAGTTTCCTTTTCCTTCCACCAACAAAACAAAAACAAAACACACACAAAAACAGCCTTTTTATTTTAAAGCTGACTGCTTTGCAACAGTGGTCCCCAGCCCTGGCTGCACAGGAGAATCACATGGGAAGCTTCAAAACCCCTTAATAGGCTGCACTGCAGGCCTATTAAGTAGGACTCTCTGGGGGTAGGTGTAGAACCCAGGCATCAGTTTTTTGAGGCTTCTCTAATGATGGCTGTGAGCAGCCAGGATTGAGAAGCACCGGCTTTGGTTCTGCTTTAATTTATTTATTTATTTAAATTTATTTATTTTATTTATTTATTTTTGACTGTGTTGGGTCTTTGTTGCTATGCGCAGGCTTTCTCTAGTTACGGCGAGCCGGGGCTGCTCCTCCTTGCGGTGTGTGGGCTTCTCTTTGCAGTGGCTTCTCTTGTTGCAGAGCACGGGCTCTAGGCATGCGGGCTTCAGTAGTTGTGGCTTGCGGGCTCTAGAGCACAGGCTCAGTAGCTGTGGCTCACGGGCTTAGTTGCTCCCCGGCATGTGGGATCTTCCCAGACCAGGGCTCGAATCTGCGTCCCCTGCATTGGCAGGTGGATTCTTAACCACTGCGCCGCCAGGGAAGTCCTGTTCTGTAATTTAATCCATGAAGCAATCAACCCCTAGGTGTAGGGCAGCCACTCGTCCTGATCTCTGGGACCTGAAGCTGGCACGTTCCTTCCTTCAGGCAGCCCTCGTGCAGCAGTGGCACAGGCTCAGTGAAGCATCACAAAAGCCCCCTCCCCATTGCATTTGACCTTCATTTCATCCATTTACAGCCTTCTGCGAATTGGCACCAGCTTAGAATTTCACCACCAGCCAATAGACTGATCCAAGCTGGTTTAATTAGCTTCAGTCTTTCTCCTTAACCTGCTGAAATCCATTCTGCTTCTAAGCCTTCGAACCTTATAGGGAACAGGTGTATTGTTTTGATACCCCGATGGCCCACAGGCGTTAGGCGTGGGAGCCCTAATCACGCTAAAGATCAGAAGACTATGGCTCATTAAGCAAGCAGCCCCGTTGGTGCGGTGGGTGACAGCTTGGGGGCCACAAGCCAGGCTGACCAAGAGCTGATAATGATTCCATTACTGACATAAGTAGGGATCTCTAAGCCAGGCTTAGAGCAATAACCCCAAAGTTAAGGAGAACTTTTTAAGATAATGAAGCTCTGGGCAAAGCGGTTTTTCCCTGGTTGAGTTATAGCATGTGCACGCTGAAGCTTTAGGACCGTCAGTTTTGTCTTAGCTTTTGATTGGCTTCCTGGTCCCTAAGTGGTTTTTTCCCTTAGTTGGGATCAAGTGTTTCAGAATTTGAGTTTTTTTTTTTTTTAAGATGTTGGGGGTAGGAGTTTTTATTAATTAATTAATTTATTTTTGCTGTGTTGGGTCTTCGTTTCCGTGCGAGGGCTTTCTCTAGTTGCGGCAAGCGGGGGCCACTCTTCATCGCGGCAGAATTTGAGTTTTTAACTTGGGGAGAATACGTATAAATTTGTGTATATGAAACGTCCCTCCAAAATGAGAGAAACCGCTTGTCCTCCACCTGTAGCTTGGAGAGAGACATTCGTGCAGGCTGGACCTACAGCTTTTTTATGGAGCACTGTAGAGGCACCTCGGATGGCACTGCACCGCACGCCCAGCCGTGCGTGATGCAGGCTGCGTCCTGCACCGATTCCCCTTCTTCCTACTCACACTCCATTTGAGCTCGGGTATTGGCTCTTAATCCTACACCTAAGGTTCCAGGTCTTTTTCCGAGGTGAGTGGGTGCTCACCTAAGGGCAGCATCTCCCCCCTGCCCCACCATGGAGTCTTTACGTCACTGTATCTTTTCCAAATCGTCACCCTTCTCGTCTTCCCGTAGTGTACATGGACATCCAGTTGGTGGGAAGGTATCTAACACAGCCTGGTCCATGTTGAAGGTAGACAATAAATAGCAGTTTCCTTGCTGCCAGGGGAGAACCTTTGATCTTGGACCCAGAAGAACTAGGTTTGAGACAGTGTCTTTTAGCAAGTCACTCTGCCTCTTGAAATCTCCACTTCTTCATCTATTAAATGGGGATAGGAGTTTCTCTCTCTCAGGCGTTTTGTGAGACTCACATGAGATAAAGTGTAAAAAATGGGCTTTCTGTACCCCTCAGACACTGTAAGGTATTGCTACTTGTCCTTCTAGGATCAGCTGGACTCCTGCCTCACTGGGTAGCCTGCCCTGACCTTGTTTGCTGACATCAGCTTGTTTCTTATCTTAACCACCTATCGTGCTTATTGCCTGTGTTTATTTCTCTGGTTCATGGGCATGTTTCAACTTGTTGGCTCCCCAAACAGACTGCGTACTCCTCGAGAACAAGGAATGTGCACCTCCACAAGGTCCGGAACGGAGCTCAGTAAACACTTCTGGGTCCACGCGAGACACAGTCAGCCAGGGCCACATTCATGTGGTGTGTTCCGTATACGATGTTATTGTGCAGGAACCCCCTGTGGTCTCAGGAGGACCACCAAGAAAGACAGGAGCAGGGACTTTGTAGAAAGAGCAACTGGAATAAGAAATACATTTCTGAGTCTTTTCTGATGATCCGGAAAACTTAGATAAAATATCTTTTTACAAAAAAACCAGAGAATTCTAATGTGCCATGTCTAGAATTATCATTAGAAAAAAATTCTGGTCTATTGCAGTGAATTCTAACACCCATCTAGGGAGAGAAAATAAGGCACAATGAAGCCTCATTGACCTAAGAAGGGTCAGCTGCATGACCCAACAAACTAATCAAAATCAGCCTGACCGACAAATACACCTGCAGCCCTGAGACAGCGTTGACTTGGCAATGAGCAGCTGTAGGGCCAAAGTCTGACCGTGACTAATGCTCAGATTAGCCTGGCGCTGGGATCATTCTATCTGTCTTAAGGGTTTCATTGGTGGAGAGCTTTCTAGTACTTCCAGCCCTTCTACCCTCATCTCGTTTGATCTTGACAAAGAAGACACAAGATGGCTCCCATTTCAGAGATGAGGCAGATGAATGCATTTTCTTGTTCAACATCAGATAGCTAGATAGTGTATGGCCAGCACGTTAAAACACCAGTCCTCCTAACTTCCCGTCCCCTGATCTGTTGGCTTGAGAGGCCCAACCTGGGGTAGATGGGGTGAGGAAGTCAACTGGGTGCATCAGCTAGGCCAAGGCAGGTCTCACCTTTACACTTAGCATTAATTATTCTTGTTCTTCCGTGTTGCTAATTCAATATGGCAGCATTACACATGTTTGTCTGTTCTTCCCAGAGTCAACGTTAGACAGATATCTCTGGGCTGTGTCAAGGTTAACTAGATAATCCAATTAAAGTCATGCTGGTCCCAGAGCACAACTGCAAAAACAAGGTAGCTAAAGTGGAGCTCAGACTTTTAAACCAAGAGACTGCATGTGATTCTCAACCTTTCTTTTTCTAAACGTTAAGATGTTGCTGTTTCTTTATTTCTTGCTAAAGCCACTACCTCCAACTGTTAAGCAGTAGAAAGAGTATGTATTGGCCTGAGAAGAGATGGCTTCTAGCCCTAGCTCTACCGCTAATTAGCAGAACTGCCCTAAGTAAGTAACTTAACCTGGTCGGGCCTCAGTTTCCAGATCTGTGAAATGGGGACAACAGCAGTGCCTGCCTTGCCCATCTCATATGCAGGGGGTGAGGATGGAATTAGACAGGGAGCACCCACATGTCTCAGGACATCTAAGTGCTCACTGACTGTACACCCTCCAAGAGCTTATGTAGGCATTTGCTTTGTGACCTTGAGAAGTTATGGATGATGTCTGAGCCTCAGTTCCCAAGTGTGTAAATGTGCTCACAATACCTACCATAATCGTGTTGTTAAGAGGATTATAATGAGGTAATACGTGGAAGGTTCTCAGTGCAGCACCCGACACAAAAGTGGGTGTCAATAAACATTTGTGTGGCCAAGGGAATGTAGTAGGAGCCAAATCTCAAAGGCCATTGGCAGACAGAGCACCGACTCCAGACGGCCTTTTCCTTCCCTGGCTCTTCCTCTCTGTCTGCTCTTCCACTTCAAAGAAGGGGCAATGGCAAAGGGAAGCGCTGTGCATGCAGACACTGATGTAAATGTCACATCGATGTAAATGTGCTGGTATCTCTTTCACCCAGGAGGCCTTCTCTAGAGACCCCTAATGGCTGGTCATGTGTTGATGATGCTTCTGTTGGGGAGCACGACGGTTGTGCTGGAGAGTGGAATCCAGTGTCCTAAAGACGCTGGCTCTCATGACACGCAGGTGTGATGGGTACAGTTGTAGCATCCTGTCCCCTTCCCACCCTCCCTTCCTGGGCCAGGATGCGTGCAAACCTCGAACAACTGTTTTCGCTCCACAATCAGAGGTCGGGATTAAAATGCAAATGAGAGGGACTAGTATACAAACTGCCACTACAGGCTGGAGGAAGAGCAGGGTGATCCTAAGGGCAGGTTCTGAAGGCGTGGGGTGCAGGGACGAGAGTTCTGAGAGCTGGAAGTCAGGGGCAGAGGAGGAAACGTGCATTGGGTGAAGGAAACAGAAAAGGGAGATAGGACAAGAAAAGCAATTTCACTCGTTTCACAATTTTTCTGAAGGTTCTTCCTGACCATTAAAGCTGTTGGAGTTTCCTCCTGCAGTCTGAGTCTGTGATGCTTGATCCATCCAAGGAGCTAGTTGTTTTGTTTTTCTAAAATGAAGCATGTGGTAAAGTCAAAACAGTGCCTCTGCCCCACATCTTGGCGGTTTGAGAGGCAGCGTGTCAACATTCCAGGAATCCCAAAATACTGAATTTTCAGTCCAGATAACAGGCTGTACAGCCAAACAAAAGGAGAAGCAGCCCCTGATTTTGGAAGTCTCAGGAGAGAGGATAGACAGAGCAAGCTGGAGCCGGTTGGGTGAGGCCTTGAGAGCCGTGAACTGCATTGGACACCTTTTTAAAAAAATAAAGACAAACTTGTTTATTAAACAAGAAATACAGGTTTTGTTTTTTTTTTATAGAAACATAAGAAAATACAGAGAAGCACTAAGAAAAAAATTCCTCCTAACCTCACTGACCTGACACTGTAACATTTTTGAGCCTAGGGAGGCAAGACATCATTGATGGAGAGGAGCCTGGATTCCGGGGCCCAGCTGCCCGGTGCAAAGCCCCACTTTCCCCATTTACCTGCGCAGAGGCTGCAGGTGAATTAACAGCAGTCTCCCCTTATCCACAGTTTCACTTTCTATGGTTTCAGTTCCCCACAGTCAACCCCAGTCTGAATATATGAAATGGAAAATTCTAGAAATAGGCAATTCATAGGTTTTAAGTCTCATGCCATTCTGAATAACATGATGAAGTGTCCCACCATCCCATTCAGGACATGAATCATCCCTTTGTCCAGCATATTTGTGCTATATACGCTACCTGCCCATTAAGTATAGGAAAAAACATAGTACAGGTAGGGTTCGGTAGTATCTACGGGGTCAGGCAATCCACTGGGAGGCTTGGAATGAGTCCCCCGTGGATAAAGGGGGACGACTGTACTTAGTCTCTAGGGACCTGTTTCCTCATCTGTAAATTAGGGGTAATAATAACAACTACTTCCAAGGGTAGTTGTGAGAATTAAGGAAGCCAGTGCAGTAGTGCTTAAGACAGTCCCTGGAACATAGTAAGTACCATATACGTGATAGCTGTAAGAATAAGAGTTATTAGTATAGGAAGTGTTATGTATAATACATTGCCATGAAAATAGGATTATACTGTACTCTTTTGTAACATTTTTACTCTCACGATGATCTTTTCGTGAATATATTTGTTATTGATATTAGCTAACATTGACTGCTTACCATTGGGATAGGCCTGGCACTAAAGACTTTACAGAAGTTGGGGGCTTCCCTGGTGGCACAGTGGTTAAGAATCCACCTGCCAACGCGGGGGGCATGGCCTCGAGCCCTGGTCTGGGAAGATCCCACATGCCGCGGTGTAACTAAACCCATGCACCACAACTACTGAGCCTGTGCTCTAGCGCCCGCAAGCCACAACTGCTGAGCCTGCGTGCCACAACTACTGAAGCCCACGCACCTAGAGCCCGTGCTCCACCAACAAGAGAAGCCACTGCGATGAGAAGCCCGTGCAACGCAACGAAGAGTAGCCCCCGCTCGCCGCAACTAGAGAAAGCCCGTGAACAGCAACGAAGACCCAGCGCAGCCAAAAATAAAATAAATGAAAAATACATAAATTTATATTAAAAAAAGATTTTACAGAAGTTATCATATTCAATCCTCACATTAACTCTGTGGGGCAAGTACTGTATTACCACTTTACAGATGAGAAAACTGAGGCTAATCAGGTTAAATAATATAAACGTACAGAGCTGGTGAGTGGCCCTCTGTCCTGCAAGGAGAAGGAAAATGAGGCCTGCTGGTAGCCTGTCCTGGCAGGATTAAAGAGGAATCGTGTTTGTGCTCAGTCCTTTTTAACCCTCAGCAGGTGTGCACGTCGGGACATCAGACTGACGGGTGTCTGGCTGACTGTTTTTGGGCTCTAGTGGCATTTTCGATTTTTACGGTGGAAATCACTCTCTGATACGAAATGGGATCTAAGGTCCCGTACTGGGCTTCATTGTCTCTGAGAGCATTCTATCCAGAAGCAGATCTTCATCTTGTTCTCCAGAGGCTTTGACAGCCATCTGGGCCACTGGCCACAGCTTCCTCACCCTTCCCTCTCCGTCCCTGGGCATTCACCTCAGTCCCCAGATAGCCCTGGACCAGGTCCCAGGCATTGCCAGTGGATTGATTCAATCAGCAAGGCTTTGCTCAAACCCCACCCACGTGAAGCCCTGTTGTGGACTCCATGGCACGCAGGAGGGGAAGGCGGCTGAGAAGACACGGGACGCGTGAAGGCAGAACTGACAGTACAGAGCTGACTCTCTGCAGCTCAGGTGACTGGCGTGAGCCCGCGTCAGCTCATCGGGAGGGTCCGGCCGTGCCGTGGGTGGGGAGTCCCGGGGATGTCGTGACCAGGGGTGTGATGGGATGACAAGTGACGTGCTAGAGACTAACCCCTGCCTCTCGATGTAGGAGTAGCTCGGAGAGGAGGAAGGAGAAGTCCCGAGATGCTGCCAGGTGCCGGCGGAGCAAGGAGACGGAGGTCTTCTACGAGCTGGCCCACGAGCTGCCCCTGCCTCACAGCGTGAGCTCCCACCTGGACAAGGCCTCCATCATGCGGCTGGCCATCAGCTTCCTGCGTACACACAAGCTCCTGTCCTCAGGTGAGGCTGTGGGCCCCCGGGCTCCTTCCCCACGTGCCCTCGCACGCAGGAGGTGCCACTGGGCCAGAATTGGAAGGCTACTGGCACAGAGGGAAGGTCTTCCTCCCCAGGAACGCACACTCTGCAGACCTCCCACCCATAGAAACGCCGTCATTGGCTCTTCGTTCTCTTTCGTTGAACATCTTTCCAGCAGTGGCCTTTGCAGTGAGTACAGCCACGGGCTGAAGAGCAAGGGCAGGACCAGGGGAGTGCTTGGAAGCTGAGGGGACAGAGAGGGCTGCGAGGATGAGGGCAGCTTTTGCTGGCTCCCCAGTTCCCGTGCTCTGGCTGTCAGACCCACACTCCAGTCGAGGGTGAGTGAATCCTTAGGAAGCATCTTAGTGCTTATCCGCGGCCACTTTCTCCAGAGCGGAGATGCGCCCATAGGATCTTTCCCTCTTACTAGTCAGGATGCCAGGCAAAGTATGCAGTGTCTCTGCTCTTAGTTTCCTCATCTGTTAAAAGGGGGTAAAATACTTGCTGCATGGGGTGTCTTTAAGCATTAACTGAGAGAAAGTCTGTAAAGCACCAGACCCAGCCACGCTACTCACCGGGGAGCCCCTGACAGGTAACAGTCTCCCCTCAGAACCAACTAATTCTCACCTCCCCTGATAATCTCTGCAAGTCTCAAGTTCACAAAACTTTTTTTATCCCCTTAGAGCTCACCTTCTTCAAAATACCATTTCCCGTTAGTCCTGACCAGAAACAGGTGGCCTGGGGATTCTGCCAGTGTCAGGTCTGATGCGACAGTCCCCTCTAGTCTGGTCCGTTTCTTAACAAAACCAGGCAGCGGGCAGTGCCCCTCCGCCCCCCACCTGGCTGTGGCACTGCAGGTGGCAGCATCCAAGGTGCTGAGTAGAGGAGGGAGGGGCAAGGGAAGGTCCTCTCGTGCTGGCTTTTCAGTGTTCCCGAGTGAGCCGTGTGCCTCGGAGTGGGGTTGACTCTGCCATCCTGTTATGAAGTGGCTATTCTGGGAAAGAAACCCAGAGCAGAGGGAATCTAGTGTGAGGCGGGGAGGCCAGACCGGCATGTGCTATTCCGGGCCCTGGAGCACAGGAAGGATATGGGGGGAAGACTTTCAGAAAGTAGGACAACAGCTCAGTGGATCCAAGGGTTGGAGGGCTAACCCTGGACTGCAAATCTAAAGCGTCTCGAGAAAGAGCAGACAGGAGGGCGAGAACCCAGGGCAGAGACTGGCTCTATAAATACTTCGAAAGAAACAGGGCAAGGCCATGGCAGACTTGTCACCCTAGATGCTACAGGAAGAGGGAACTATGGGCTGAAGTATAAGAAAGGCTTGGACATGCCATCGCAGGACACGTGTGTACTTTTTTCCTTTAAAGAAGTTTGTCCTCCAGGACAGGTGAGGGCAGTGTCCGGTTGTGTTGGAATCATCTTTACATCTGCACAGAGTAGGGAGTGGAGGACTTAATGACTAAACGGAGACCCCTTCCCCACACCCAGAAGCATCTCAACTTCCCTGTTACAATACTTGGGATTCCCCTCTTAGACACCGATTTCTTTGGGTTTGTCGCTGCTTCCTTCCACCACCACCACCCCTGTTCCTCCACCAGCAGGGAGCCCCGAAAGGAGTAATACATTAATCCTGGGACATCTCTCTGATTGAATTTGGACTTGTAGGATGTTTCTCCTCATTTCACAGATGATGAAAAGTGAGGCACAGCAAAGTTAAGGTTGCTCCAAGTCACACATTTAGCGCCTGGAGTTCAAGTCCTTTTGAATCCATGGGAAGAGAGACATGGAGGGCAGGAGCATTCTGCAAACCTGGCCAGGCGGAGATGTCGATGAGGGCTGAGGACTGGGGGAAGGGGAGGGTTCTCCCTTGGAGGAGGAACCAAAGTTAAACAGGCACCAGGGGCTGGCCCTGAGCATTGGGGTCTGCAGGAGGTCCTCACACACTCAATGACTGTTTCTACCCTTGCTCTTGGTGGACGGCCTTGGTTTCCGAGCTCTCCCATGCATAACCGTCCCCCTCAGTGGTTCAGGGTTGGCTTGGACAGGACACATATTGGAGGCTCTGAGCACATCTGCCTGCATGTGTGCTGGCGTTAACCCCCTGTGTGCCAGATATGCCCAGGGAGATAGGACCAGAGTGGCCACAGCGAGACATCAACGCATCCCCTCCCAGGGCGGTTGCAAGTGTGGAAGCAAAGTGCCTGTGCTCTGGCTGGGCTTGGCCCTGGACTGACCAGAGCCCTCAGCGTGTCAGCTCTGGTCCTCTCAGTCCCGAGGGAAGAAATTACAGAAAAGGATAAAAAGTGTCCACATTTGGCCATCTGGTCTGGGTGTCCTTGAAGGAGCAGTTCTCATAAAACATGCATCACCTGGGGGAGGAGGAGGTGGATGGCTTTCTGTGCCTTCTCTTCCAGGCCGCTGCCACACATTCTTTAGACCAATTGTTGTTATCGTTTTTAGGAATTGTATGTGAGACAGGATCTTGTTCTTTTTCAATCACATTTTGCTTCTTCAAAACATGCAATGCAGCGAAAAGGAGTACAGGATTTGTGGACAGTTGGACCTGCCCTGGAACCTCAGTCGGGCTGCCTTCCTTCTCTGCAGCCTTGTGAAAACCTCTTGACTACCTTTGAGCTTTACTTTCTCATCCGCACAAAGAGGATACCAGTACTTACCGTGGACATTGGATATGAAAGCCCTTTTCCTCTTGCCTGCCACATATGGGCTCTCAGTAAGTTATAGCTTAAGAGATAAAACTTACTATGAACAAGCAAATTGATTTATAATAAGAGTAGTCTTCTGGGAAAAATGATGTAAATGAAAACCCAGTGTAAACCCTTACTGTCCTCTTACCACCTTCTAGCAATTTCTAGCAAAATGCAGAGTTGCCAAGCTTTCCCAAGTCAAAACAAACCACAGATCCATTATTGAAGCATTTCTAACAAAGGTGAGCGCCGATGTTGGCTCACTTTATGATAGGAAATAGCTGGTTGCATACCTCAGAGTTCAAAAGGCTAAAAAAGACCAGGTTTTGCTTTAGAAAAGTTTCTTCTTTACTTAGTAACACGTTTCCCTTTGATTTTCACAGTAGGCTGTTCTGTGTGGGAATGTTGGAGAGGAAACCTCAATGCTGAGAAATTCAGGCTGGGAGTCTGGGCGGCCGATTGAGATTTGTATCACAGGAAGCAAACTGAAACAATAGCTTTATGATATTAGCTTCCACGCTGGGCCGAGAACAGAACACACTCTGACGGGAACATCAGTGGAAATACCACTTGATTGTCTTAAATCCTCTTTCAAGAGGAGCTCCGCAAACTGTAACCAGATGAGGTTCACTCCTGCATTCAGAGAGCCTTAAACAGTGGTAGCTATGCAGAGCTGGCTTTTCACTATAAAATTGATTTTTGGCTTCCCCCATACTCATAGGAGGTAAACTCAAATTCATTTTACATGAGAGCTAGAGGTCAATGTGCAGCAAGCTTTCTAAGACAAATGTCAGGTTTATTATTAATTCACTGGCATTTGCTTAGTGAAGACATCAGTCTTAACAAGAGATTATGATTTCCTCGTCTCTAGACTACTAAGGGAAAGACATTAAAATGTGGGACAAGTGATTTTAGTTTTTTGCCGTGACCTTTTCATGCAGGAGAGAGTGAGACCAGAGGGAAAATTGTGGAGGCAGATATGGTTTCTGGTGCCCTCTTAGGTCCCCCCGTTCGGACTTCTTTTCCCAGGCTTTCACCTCTACTTTTTTTTTTTTTTTTTTTTCCTGTCTCACCCCCTTGCCCCACTCACCTTCCAAACCAAGGCCTTTTTCTGTCCTGTTTGGTGAAGAGCTGAGAGGCTGATTCATGCCAGAATGTTAATGGCTGAGAGCAGCTAATCGTACAATCTCTTCTAGAGATGCTTTGTTCAGATCATTCCCTTAACTTAAACCAAAAAACTCTGGTCAGTCAGCAGGTATGTACTGACCCCAGCCCAGCACAACATCTTATGAAGGGTAACACAGAGAAGTGAGATAGGATAGTAAGTTATGCACAGAATAAAGGAATGAATTTCTAATGGTGGACTTTCAAAGCCCTTTGGGAGGCCTGCAAGGTCAGATAAAACACAGTGCCTTCTGCCAAAGATGTGAGGGTAGCCCAAGCCTACTACCAGGCAATGGTGGAGTTTAAAGGTGGGGCTAATGACCCAGTAAGTGATTCAAAAATAGTTTCCTTGGGCTTCCCTGGTGGCGCAGTGGTTGAGAGTCCGCCTGCCGATGCAGGGGACACGGGTTCGTGCCCCGGTCTGGGAAGATCCCACATGCCGCGGAGCGGCTGGGCCCGTGAGCCATGGCCGCTGAGCCTGCGCGTCCGGAGCCTGTGCTCCGCAGCGGGAGAGGCCACAACAGTGAGAGGCCCGTGTACCGCAAAAAAAAAAAAAAAAAAAAAAATAGTTTCCTCATGGCTTGACTGGGTCTGCTTTTGCAGTCAGCACACCCAGGGCTGGGTGTAGTTGTGGGTCTGTGGGCCGGAGGGAAGAATTGGTGTAAAAGGAAAGCCCTTTCGTTGCTAACTACCCGGTGACACATCTGCACAGCACATCTGCACCAGGAGGATCACATCAGGGTGGTTTGAGGACCAGTCAAAACACTCCTGGGACTTCCCAGACTAGGAACAGAGGTAAAATAACCCTGGTGGAATAAAAATGCACCCTGACCAGCAGCCCTGGGACGATCTGGTCCCAGAGGCCCGGTCAGGAGCGTTTGCCCTGCCACCTGCCCGCTCGCCCCAGATGCCCAGCTCCTGCTGCCCCTCGGGTCCCGTCCCCCCTCCACCCCCCGCGTGGTGCTGCCTGAAGGAAATGCGCGGTGCTCCGGAAAAAGTGCTCCGAAACCTCAGCCCGCGCATATCCTGGCTGTGGGGAGTCATCAAAGCCTGTTTACCGGGGCTATTTTTAGCATTAAAGAACCGTGTTGTGCTCCTGGGCCCAGCATGCTGCATCTCTGCAGAGCGCCTCTGATCTGCATGACCCTCCTCTCTGCTTTGGGGTCAGACCCTGAAGGGCCCTGGGAAGCAAGTAACTGCGACCTGGAGCCCGAGGCAATTTAAAGACCCTGCCGAGGGTTTGTGGAGCGCCTACCGTGGGTTCCTCTTTATTCGGCACCGACGGTCTCTTCTGGATTGTTGCGCAGCCTTACGGAGGTTCATCTTTCTCTTCCCCACCAGTCTGTGGATTCCTTGAGGGAAAGGATGCTCTTACACCTGACTTTCCCCAGGACAGGCCTGAGCATCTAGTAAGCGTCACTTGTTGACAGATGACCTGACTGCTTCGTGCCCAGCATGGGGCAGACATGTAGCAGGAGCGCAGTAACTGCGTAGTGAATGGAGGAATTTTCTATGTGCTTAGCACTGAGTCAGAGATTAATGATCCCATCAGAAGATATGATGCTCCCGAGAAAGAGCAGAGGAGAAGGCAGAGCCGTCTTCAGCCGGATGATGTGCCTGAGCCTCCGGCCCCTCGGGTGAAGGGCTGCATCCGGCCCCGCAGTTTCCACCCTCAGCTCCAAGCTGACAGCACGCTGGCCAGGTTCCTCCCGAAGCCCCCAGGAGTATAGGCAGGTGCTGCGGCAGCAAAGCCTCCCACAGACGAAAGAGGCCTTGCTGTCCCAGGGTTCCTGGGGGCCGGCCTGCTGGCTTCCTGGCCCCCCAGCCCTGGTGGCTTCAGTTCCAAGATGTTCTGTTTCCATTCGTGGGCCCTGTGCACCCCTCTCCCTCCCTCCTGGAGGCCAGCTGGCCAGCTGCTACAGCCAATTTTGCCACCTCCTGGAAGTAAGTGTACTGGGCACGGATGGAAACCAGTTTGACTGTGTCGGAACTGTTAAAAAACAGGAAATTTTAAGCAGAACTATTTCCTCTGGGCCTAGTTAACCCAAATAGGGTTGTCTTGGGATTACTCCAGATTTTGAAGTCAGTGTTGCCACTGAGATCAAAGACATTGAAGAGAAGAAAATCTCAATAGGCCAGAAATCACAGGGCTGGCCTCTGCTGTCTGGAGAAGGTGCTCACCTCTCTGGTGTGATTTTTAACAGTGCTGAAAACCTCTCCTCACCCATCCCCCAAATAGGTCACCACCTGCCAAACTTGGTTTTCCCGGCATTAGGGTCGCTCGTAGGACCTTGAGTTAAGGCAGTGATTCTCCACCTGTGGTCTTAGGGCCACCAGCATCCACATCTCATGAGAACTTGTTAGAAAAGCACATTCTCAGCCCCCAGCCTGAGACCTACCGACTCAGGAACTCTGGGCAGGGGGCACATCCAGGGTGGCTCCATGACTCTGTGTGACCTGTGCGGTCCCGCACAGAAGGGGCCTGGGCATGGTTTAATGTTTCAACAAGAGGCCCCACATTCTTACTTTGCCCTGGGCTTGGAAATCCTTGTTTTAGCAAGTTTTCTTGGTGGTGCCGGTGCACGCTCCAATTTGAAAGCACTGAGTCAAGTCATGGTCTCTCCTGCAGCCCTTGTTTAAACATAGGTGTTAACCCAGAGCACGAACATTGACCAAGGCACCACCCACACCTGGAACGTTGGTTCACTATCATCAGTTCAGTTAACCAGTTAGATGGCAGGCGCCCGAAGCAGGGATCAAGTGTGGGTATGTGTGTGGTAAAAAGGCCATTCCCAGACAGTCTCCCCTCCCATAGGCTAGCCACCTGAATCAGGTTATGAAGAGGAAAGAATGTCCCTCATTCCATTCTACCATTTTAGCAAAACAGGGAAGTCACTAGGCTAGTACTCACTCTGTATGGCCCAACTCTTGGCTCTAAAGGCTGGCCTGTCCCTGGGCAGCATGAGTGACCTCGGCACATTCACCGATCCTGTGTCCTGAAGGTGGATGGTCCACAGTGGTGCCACTGGGGCCCCTTGGTAGGAACATCTTCTAATTTGGATTTGTTCTTCTTGAGGAATAACAGCATACGGCCCAGAGCTTAAATTTAGGAGCTCAAGGGAAAAGAGAAAAGAGAACCAAATAAATCCAGGGCCCTTCCAGAAAGGCCCTTGAACCTCATTTCACAGCATCCATGTGTCCCTTGCCAAGTGGCCCATAAATGCATTGCATTTTGCATTCCCTAGAACAGTCTCAGTTTGAAAGACTCCTTTTTTTTAGTTAAGCGAATGTTAACGTTTGTAAGTGACAAATTATTCTCTAATCCTCTTGTTCTGTAAATTAAGGGAGGCATACTGGGCTTGATGTTTGTACTGGATGAATACAAATTTTTATAAGTGAATGTATATTTGGAGTTAAATAATGAGCTAGGGGAAGCAGGGCTGAAATAAAGTCTGTGGTCTGAGCCATAACAGCCAAGGATCTGGGGCCTGAGAGCTGTATCTGCTGGGACAAGAGCTGAGTCTGCCTTTTGCACACAGCAGAGGTACACTTCATAGGCCAGCGTTCCTCAAAGCGCTTGGCGGGGGAGTGGACGCCTTCCCAGGTTGCCCCTAGCAACCACCTCTGCAGCCTGCCACCAGCACAGCAGCAGCCACTGCCTCACGTGGCTTCACACCTCTGGTCCTCACTCCAAACCGCCTTGCACGCCCCTGCCAGATGAATCTCCCCAAAGCAGTGGCCTGAGGTGCCACTGCTCCAGGCCACTGGACCCACGTCATGAGGCCAGTCGATAAGTCTGGGAAATGGACCCTCCTCTCCAGCCAGGTGGACCTGTTCTCCGTCCCTGGAGGGAGCTTTCTCCAGGCTCTGCCACCTCCATGCTTTCCAGTGTCGGCCCAACCCACTAGGCCCAGAAAGCCCTCCTTTCATTTAACAGAGTGAGATCCCTGTTTTTCACGCGTGTCTTCAAATGTCCTTCTTTAAACAGTTGTCTCTGACCACCCCAAAGCGACCCCCTCTTCCTATGAACCCTTCAGCACTTACTGTCTGTATGCCTCTTGGGTGCCCAATTCTGTCCACCTGAAGTTTTTACTTAATTTGTGTCTCTGTGTGCCACGCAGCCCCCGTCCAGGTTTTGAGCAATCTGAAGGCGGTGATAGTGTCATAGAGGGGCAGAAGGGAGAGAGAATCATGATAGTTGGTACGTTATAGGCATTTTACATACGTATTTAATCCTTACAACTCAAAGAGATGGGAATTATTATCTCTGTTTAGCTGATGAGGAAACTAATATTCAAAAAGGTTGTTACTTACGCAGAGTCATAATAGCCTAACAGGAGGAATAGTCCAAAGCCTATGCATGGTTACGAGTGTGGCTTCTGTCTTCAGCTGCCTGAGTCCACTAGCTACAACCTCTGTAACCTTGGGCAGATGACTTAACCTCTCCAGGCCTCATCTGTAAGATGAGACAAAAAAATAGTACTTGCCCCACAGATGTCTTGAAGATTATATAGCATGCTCAGTGCAGTACCTGATATGCTGTCCTTGTTCAACATCCATTAGGGAAAATTATTGGGCTGACTACTCCTGTAACTGCCTTTGCCTCTGTGACCACGACTGCTGCCACTGCCACTGGTACCACAAGTATGCGGCCACAACAGCCGTACTGCCCGCAAAGCTCCTGTCAGGGTGTCCTCTGTGCAGTGGGTTCATCAGATGCCTGCTGCTTGAGCCTGTGGTGGACACTTGGATGGTTGGCAGTGTGCGTTTCCAGAAAAATCCACGTAATGCCTTTGAGCCATCCCTGGCAGACATCCATCCATGCCAGTCACATCTGCTTTAACACATTGATGCAAGCCGTCCAACCCTGTCTCTTTCCAGTTTGCTCTGAAAGTGAGCCTGAAGCTGAGGCTGACCAGCAGATGGACAACTTGTACCTGAAAGCCTTGGAGGGCTTCATTGCCGTCGTGACCCAAGATGGCGACATGATCTTTCTGTCAGAAAACATCAGCAAGTTCATGGGACTCACACAGGTGACACCCTCCTCTGGCTCTTTCAGAAAGGGAGGGAAAGCGTTTCCACTTGGGGGTAGAAATTAGCGGAAGGTTGTGATCACCTCCCTCCTGACCTCTCCTTGCATATGCCCACCCTGCTTCTCTCTGATTTCAAGCATCAAACCTCAGGAACACACTGAGAACCCCTGGCATTGGGCTTAGCATTGCTGATGGCCACCCTGGTGGACAGCTCTGCCGACTGGATTAACAGAACCACACTTGTGAACCACATCCATCGTGAAATCTGTTACACTGGTGTGTCTGTGGACCTGTGGAGTGGAACATGAGAAGACCTGACTTAGCCTCCTCCCTCTCTCCAAGTGTGAAAAGGGGGCCCAGCTTCCTCTTGGAGACTTCTTCTTCAGTGTTAGGAATAATGAAGCCCAACCTTGTTTTGAAACAGGTGGAGCTAACAGGGCACAGTATCTTTGACTTCACTCATCCCTGTGACCACGAGGAGATCCGTGAGAACCTGAGTCTCAAAAATGGTAACGTATTCTTCATTGCGTTTTTCTTTTCTTTTCACACCACCTGGGAGGGGATCTGCCTTACCTTTGTCTGCAAATGTAGGACGGTTGGAACATGGCCATCATGATCTAAAAACACTGACATCCATAAAAAACCCAGCAGAGCCTAGGAGATGAGATCGAGGGCCCTGGAAGGACCTAGTACTCAGAAGGATCTCCTGCTGGCTCTTCCTGGGGCCTGATGTCACACTCCTAGGGCACTCCTTCAGGTTAGGACACTGTCTCCAGAAGGTTTCATCACCTGAGCATGCAGCACCTCTGCCAAATGACACCACCCAAACCAATCAGCTCATCTGTGCAGAATGTTCATGGGAACCGTTGTGGTTGTCCCTAGGACAGTTGTGTAACAGACTGCCCCAAACATAGTGGCTTAAATAGTACTTTTATTAGCTCTCATGATTCTGCGGGTTCTGTGGGTGGTTCTTTTGCTCCATGTGATGTCAGGAGGCTGGACTTGGTGGGATGACCAGAGGGTTCACCCACACCCCTGGGACCTTGTGGCCGGTAGCTGGAGGCTGGGGCTCAGCTGGGATGCGGGCACGGCTGGACCTCCCTCTCACTCTGTGAGGTATCGGAGCCTCTCCCTCTCCACGTGGGGTCTCCAGGGTAGCCAGACTTCTTACACGGCAGCTCAGGGCTCCCCCAAAGTGCAAAAGTAGAAGCTGCCAGGCTCTCCGAAGGCTTAGTCCTGAAACTGGTACAGCACCACTCTGCCCCATCCTGCTGTTAGAGTGAGTTACAGGCCAGCCCCATTCACTGTGGGAGGGAACTACAGGAGGCCCTGAATACTAGGAGATGTGGCTCATTGGGGCCACCTTTAGAGACTAGCTACCCCGGGAGCCAAGGAAGGAATCTGGCCTCCTGGTGACAAGAAATGGGACAGGTAGTTTTTGATGGAGAAGAGATTTATAAGGTCTCGTGCACTGCACCCTCCCTGTGGGGCCTCCAGCAGATGCCAGTGGATTGAAGGGCCTATACAAGCAGAAAGAGCTTTGCAGTGACAATCAGAGCTTGCCGCTTCATCTCTTGTAACGGGGGACAGTCAAGCAAAAGCACAGATGGGCATATTGTCAAGTGGACTGAAGCTTTGAGAAGAAGGGGACTTAATGGCTTTCAAGGTCCCTTCTGCACCTGAGAGTCGATCTCTGCCCTGGGCAGATTGTGCCCGAGCCTAGACATCCCCTTTTCTGTCTCTCACCTGTCACTGCCATGGAGTGTGTGCTTGTCCCACCTGAATGACAGAGGCAGTGCTATCAAGCCTGCAAGGTTTTGCTCTTATTACCACACATGCTGCAAAAGCAGACACTTCATTGGCCCACTTCTACCCTTGTTACAGACCGAGCCTGCAAAGTGCAGGATTACCACCACCTCTACCCACCCCACCACGGCCTCCCCACCCAGCGCCTCTGCTCTCCCTCCCGAAGGCCACCTGGCTCCGGGCGTACACAGGCTGGGGAGCGCTGTGGGCTGTTCACTGTCTTCTCTGTGCCGCTGAGAAACTCTTGTTCGGTTCTGTGAGGAAGGGGCTGCCAGAGCTTCTGAATCCCTTTCTAAAACAGGTGCTGGAAGCCCAAGAAAACCAAAAAGTCTCTTAATTTCTCTCCTCAGCTCTGGAAACCCTTGGGCCCTTGGGTTCTCAGTCTTAGGTCAACCTCTGACCCTAGTCTCGATCTGATCGTGTGATCTGAACCGAGTCACTTCATTGCTCTGTTTCTGGCAGTCTTTCTTTTCAAAGTGACAGTATTGGACCAGGCAAAGTCTAGGACCTTCCAGCTCCCAGGTGCCATGATTCAGCAGGACTCTACTCCGTTGATCCGAGTGGAACTTTAGACCTCTTGGTCTCTGTGTTGAGGACTTGGGATCCAAATCAGTGAATCAGCAAAGCCTTTGAAGGTGCCGACCTGAACGATCTGTAAGCACAGGGTTAGTGCGAGCACCCAGGGAAAGATAAGGCTGTGAGGCTGGTGTGGAAGGCTTTGAAGGCCAGGAATTGGGCCTCGATCCTCTTCCTTGTAGACAGAGGGGAGCTGGTGGAAGTTTTGGGGCAGAGGTGGAGTAATCTGGTTGGAGCTGTATTTAGAAAGATTTACCAAATGGCAGAACGGGGAAGACTCAGAAGTTAACAGGTCAGGAGGCCACAGCCCTAACCCATGTCACAGCCACAAATGAGTCCTTCCAGCCCACTTCCCAGCACCTGAGCTGGTGCTCGTGCTGCGTCCAGGCCCGAAGATACAGGAATGTCTCATGATGTGCAAACCCCACTCGTGGGAATTAGAATTGTAGGAAGAGACATAATTGAGTATGGGAGAGATGGTTTTATAATCATGAATGAGGAATATTCTCTCTTAAAAAAAAAGATTCACCATCTGGTCTGTTACTTAGTGGGCTCTCCTAGGGATGTTGAAGATAAATTCAAAGGTGCCACAATTCATTCAACACACAGTGATTTGGGGCTGTGTCACCCAAATAAGTCACAGCCCCCTGGGGGTTCAGGTTCAGAAGCTGGTGGCCATGCCAGAGGGAGGGGTGTGATTATTTGAAACAGCTCTGGTCTGTTCTGAGACGCTGGGCAGGGGGCAGGAGTGTACCTTGGAAGGTCCAGGATGGCAGAATTTAGACACGGACAGGGGGGCTCAGCTGGTGCTTACTGCATTCATCACTTTTTTTTTTTTTTTAAACAAAAAGTGGGAGAGGTTCTGAAGGGCAGGCTATTTGGAGACTATAAGGAAGGAAGCGATCTTGTTTGTCTTGGTGATTTATTTAATTCTGGCTGAGAAAGGATATGATCTGTGTTGAGTTAATCCTCAAGGTGAACTTGCTCCCCACAGGAGATTTGGACCAGGGAAGGGAACCAGCAGTCTCTCTTGAACCTTGACCTGTGTCACTTTAGGGAGAAAGCAAATGGTGCAGGACCCTGAATGCAGCCATTGCAGGGTGAAACTAGGGCACTGGAGGGACAGGAATGAAGAAGAGACAGGGGTGTCTAAGGGACATGTCCAACCCGAGAGGCTTATCCCCTTGGAGTAATTGTGGCCTCGCCCAGACCGTCCCTTGGAATTCCGTCTCTGGAACCTGGACCCGCCCCGGGAGACGTTTGCTGAGATCACGGCCGATGGTCACTCATCGCCTGGCCGCCCTGCAGTGCGAGGTGCAGTGGGAGATAACACGCTGGAACAGCCCCGACCCTTCAGCAGTGGGAGACAGGCTGCAGATGAGCGAGCCTTGGTCCACAGCCAGGGTGGCACGGAGCATTCAGGGCAGGCTGCGCGTGCTCAGAGAGCCGCTCTTCGAGGAACACACACACACACACACACACACACACACACACACACACACACACACACACACACACACACACACACACACACACACACACACACACACACACACGTGTTGCCCTGAAAAACTGTCCCCCCTCTGAATACAAACACGAAACTTCAGCTGGCTCCCCTCCCCTTCTCTATCCAGGCTCTGGTTTTGGGAAGAAAAGCAAAGACATGTCTACAGAGCGGGACTTCTTCATGAGGATGAAGTGCACAGTCACCAACAGAGGCCGCACCGTCAACCTCAAGTCAGCCACCTGGAAGGTAGGACGTCAGGCCTGGGTTGGAGTACCGAGTGCGCCCCCCCCCCGCCCCCGCCCCTGGCTCTCGGCTCCACGTCTGACCCTCCGCGGCTGGTCTCCAGGTCCTGCACTGCACGGGCCAGGTGAAGGTCTACAACAACTGCCCCCCTCACAGCAGTCTCTGCGGCTGCAAGGAGCCGCTGCTGTCCTGCCTCATCATCATGTGTGAGCCCATCCAGCACCCGTCCCACATGGACATCCCCCTGGACAGCAAGACCTTCCTGAGCCGCCACAGCATGGACATGAAGTTCACCTACTGTGACGACAGGTGGGGCCCGGCGGAGCGCGCGCGCGTGTGTGTGTGTGTGTGTGTGTGCGTGCCTGTGGTCAGGGTGTGGGTCTGCGGCATTAATGTTGTATTGCTGGGTGCAGGTCACTGTTTCATCCCATCAGTGCCACCAAGGGGTTCCTCGTACCATACTGGACTGTCCCCTGTTGTCACAGCAGAGCTGATCTGGGGTGCCGCTGCTGTCATGGTGGATCGCGGTGGGGCGTACATATTCCTCCACGTATGTGTCAGGCTCCTAGAAAATCTCCAGGCCACTCTCCCTCCCCAGGAGACGAGGGTCTGGAGATCTCCATTAGCAGCCCCAATTCAGAGGCCCGCTGGGAGATTTGGTTTCTGTCCTGGAAGCTGCCCTACGGCCGCCTGGCTCCTGCGTGTTCTTTTCAATGAATGAGCTCTTTCCTCGGCCTTTGCGCCTCCTGTGTCACCTCCATTCCAGCCACTGTCCAGTCCACTTTGGAAGGCTTTTCAAGGAAGGGAACTAAGCCAGACCCTAACCCCCAAAGCCAGGCCTAACTGGAGATTCTCTTATGAGAGAACGCAGTGGTTAAGAGCCTTGATTCAGTGAGACGGCCTAAGTTCCAACCCAATAGGAAGTGTTCGGTGTCAGCTGTGGTCCTCACCCTAAATTGCTTCTTTATTAGAGTAGTTGAAAGAGCACCTAAGACTGCACATGTAATCCATGCCACTCACTCAGCTTGAGGAGAGGCTCGAAACAGGTGGGGAAGAGGCTTGGGTTGTTGTGGAAGGGGCGGGAGGGACAGCTCTGACTCCCCCCTGCCTGTCCTCTGCCCTCCCCTCTGTGCCTGGGCATTGGGAACATGGGCGGATTGGGAGGTGGAAGGAGGAGGACAGGGAAGGATAGATGCCGTGGGCAGTGGCTGCCATCAGAGAGGGAAGGACAGGCCGGGAGCAGGGGCTGGGCCGGGCAGGCCTGGCTCGAGGAGCTGCCACTGCAGTCTGCTGACCAGTGCATGACCAGAGGTGGCCTTCAGGGATCTCGCCACCTGACCCCAGATTTCAGCAGTGTCCAGAGTCACCACGTTTGTCCAGAGTCATAGTTTTTGTGGCAGCTCTTTGCTGCTCCAACCTCTCCCCTCTCCCCTTCTAGGGTTTCTCCAGAAACCCTGAGATCTCAGCTTCCCCTTCTCTATAATGCAGATGAGAATACTGCCTGCACCTGTTTCACAGGATCAGTGTACGATGAGATGATGGCTATGGAAGCGCTTTGAAAACCACAAACCCCATAACTGATGGGAGGCTTTTTGTTCCTGCTGATGTCTTGCTCCCTGTTTTTGCCCTTCCCCAAAGCTAGTCTCCCCACTAAACTCAAGGGGCCAAGACCACTTCTGGAGGCATGTAGAGGCTGGGGGCCTGGAAGAAGGAGAGACCACCAGCGGGAAACTGCCTCACCTTCCCAGCCAGCAGGAAGCAAAGGCCCCAGGACAGAGCTCCTGCTCAGCGGCCCCCAGGCCTGCCCACCTTTCTCTCTTCTGCTGCATGTCCCATGGGTGTCTGGATTTCTTCATGGCTGCGGCCCTACTTTCCAGGCTCAGCTGAGTTTCTCTCCCCTGATTCTAGACTGACCTGGTGTTGGCTGGTGCCACTCCAGGTTTAAGAACTTTTGTAAAAGTGTCCTTGAGTCACCCCTGTCCCCATAGTGCTGGATTCAAGGCTCTTGGAGGTAGTGCGTAGTTCCAGATGTAGAAAGAAGCGCTCTAACCTCATAGGGAGAAAATGTCACGTGTGAAGACTGGTGTCCTGAAACTTTGACACAGTCAGCGTTTATCATGATTGTTCCTATTGTCATTATTGTGATACAAGGATAATTAGAGAGAGAGATTATTCCAAAGGCAGATTATTTCCACGCTGTGTGTAAGGTTCTTTCTCAGAGGTAGTCTTTGTATTCCAAGAACCATCCTGGGCAGAAGATACAGTTTTGTAATGTGCATCCGTCTCCGTAACCTTCTGAGACAAGAGAAATCCTGCTGCGTAGCCCGCGTGTCTCCAGCTTCAAGGTGGGGTGGTGTGGGGTGGTGCTCCGCATGCCTTAGCCTTAGAGCGGCTGGAGCAGTGCAGACAGTGAAAGCTGCGTGTGAAGCACAGCCCTCATGTGACCCCAGAAGCACTGGGAACACCCTACTGTCCTAGAAAATAACTCCTCATCCCTAGATAACAGAAAAGAAGGATTTTTTTTTTTTAAACTTAAGACGTTGATCCTTGTTAATGTGAAGGGAAAAAAATCCTCTGGAAAGGGTAATTTGAAGTTATCCCTCATTCATCATCTTGTTTTGAATGAATTTCAGGTCGTTTCTTGAAAGCATCTAACCTTTGGGTAAAAGGAAGAGGGGACAATAACATGAGCAATTGGGTGCCTAAGAGTGGAGAAGGCCCTCTTCCCAGAAAGGGGAGGGGCCCTGCACTGACTTCTTAGTTTGGTTCAGGGCTGGTAGGCAGAGTCGATCCTGGCTCGACGGAACCTGTGATTTAGAGCTTTGAGACTCAGGGTGTGGAGGGTGATATTGCTTATAAGGTGTGCTAGACATAGTGCACTTTCAGCAGAATCTTGCCTTTCAAGAAACCTAATTACATGGCCCAAACTCTGAATCCAGAGGTGCTGGAAAGGTAGATGCAGAGGCATCTGAAGACACAGAATGCTGTGCCACACAGAAGCTGTGTTTAACGGATTAGCAGATTAGCTAACAAGGGCACAGACACGGCTTAGACAGTTTATAAAGTGACTATTTTAAGTCCTTAATACCTATGTGTTATTTCTCAATTGCCTTGATGAAGACTAGGATTTTTTGGTTTTGGTAGCTTGTCTTGTTTACACTTTTTTTATTGGGATGGGGAAGGATATACACATATTCATACTCTCTCACTCTCTCTCTCTCTCACACACACGCACACACCTCTTCCAAGATCAGTGCTTCAAAAACCAACACTTACATATCATAGCGGGGTGGGGTGGGGGGCATTGCATTTTAATCAGGGAATTCACTAGATTTAATGACATCTGGCACACATGAGGGGCTGCGATTTCCCATAAAGGGGATTATTTTCCCAATGGGAAAGTTAGGAAGAATCTGATGAAAATGTACGGCAAGTAGAACCCACAAAATCACTTTTGAGGCTGTTTGGTACTTTTTCTTAGATGTATTGAGACCATAGACATAAACAAAAAAAAAAGAGAAGGATCATGGAGAAAAAGGGGAGAACCGAGAGGAAACGGGGGAGCGACAAATAAAATAGAAAAGAGTAATCTTGTGTGTAAGTCTCAGGTTTCCCAAATCAACTGAACCTGAAACAACTTATTCTGAAACATCTGAAGTTGAATGAAGGAATGCAGATGATTCAAAATGCATTCATCCTGCTTCTCTTAACAAAGGGTCAGAGGACCACGTCAAGTCCTGTATTAATGATCTGAAACAGCAAATATTGTTAGAAGTGAATTCTGTAACAATTTATATGTCAGTCACACTTAGGTGTATATACAGTCAATTGCTCTAGATAGGGGGAGTAAAGTTGAGTAGCAGGTTTAAAGAAGAGTATCCTGATTATCAGTGTAATGGATGATCTCGTCTCCATTTACGATTCAAATAGAGGTGTTATACTCTGTCTCCTAAAATGAGCAGCCAATTAATGAACTGTGATTTATTGAGCATCTGCTATATATCTAACCCAGTGCCAGAGACTAATTATATCAAAGAAGAAAAGAGATGATTCCTGATCTCCAAGAGTTTGAGACATGAGCAACTTAATGAACCATTCACCCAAAAGGAAGACAAAAATTGTTCTCAAGTAGTTTAACTTTAAAATGGGGGTGGTTCTGGGGCTTCTCTGGTGGCACAGTGGTTAAGAATCGGCCTACCAATGCAGGGGACACAGGCTCAATCCCTGGTCCAGGAAGATCCCACATGCTGCAGAGCAGCCAAGCCCGTGTGCCACAACTACTGAGCCTGCGCTCTAGAGCCTGCGAGCCACAACTACTGAGTCTGTGCACCGCAACTACTGAGCCCATGCGCCGCAACTACTGAAGCCCGTGCGCTCTAGGGCCCGTGTGCTGCAACTACTGAGCCCGCATGCTGCAACTACTGAAGCCTGTGTGCCTAGAGCCCATGCTCTGCAACAAGAGAAGCCACCGCAATGAGAAGCCCGCGCACCACAACAGAGTAGCCCCCACTCATGGCAAATAGAGAAAGCCCGCACGCAGCAACGAAGACCCAATGCAGCCAAAAAATAAATAAAAATTAAAATTAAAAAAAATAAAATGGGGTGGTTCTTAAATTCACGTGGAGGCGCCATCTAGTGGAGAAAGAGAATAACTGAAAGAAGTCAAGCCTTCAAGGAGAGTGGGGCAAATCTATAATGCATATAATCCCACTGTGATTTCGTGTGTTTTATGAGTCTTCCTGTATGTTAGAAATAAATTATAAAAGCAAATTATGTGGATGAGAGAAGTATCACTGGGGGAAGAGTTATAACAGGAAAATTTTCAAATTAACAAAGAGGGTCCTGTAATTTTCACAGATAAAGAATTTGAGGGCAACCCTGTTTTGTCATTGGGTTAAGGCAGTGTAGGATGTAATAATTTCAGGAGTTACAGTTCGATAAGATGCCTGCATTTCAAATTCCGTGGATCAAATCTGTGATGAATTCTTTTTATACAAAGAAGTTGGTAATCGTGATGATGACAAAAGGGAGGAGATAGTTGAGGACTGTAAAGAGGCTGTCAGTAAAGTTATAGAGAGCCATGAGTTGTAAAACACGCGCGCATCAAAACACCTGAAAAGCAATAATGTTAAAGTCTGAGAAGAAAATAGACTGACTTCGGGCAAACTAATAGTAAAAGATTATATACTTTCATTGTGTACTGAGATACATTTAACAAATTATTTTCCTTTTTTTTAGAGGATAGGTGGCATCTTTAATTCCAAGTGGTCTTTCAGACTGTGATACATTACATGTCATTTTTAGTTTCGTATTTAGTGTATTCTAAATATTTTTGCAGACATACACAGTAGTCTTTCTTTACCTATCTTATGTAAGATGGTATAGTATATTTCTTTAAATCCCTGAGCTAGAAGAAACTTTAAATGCTCTCCTTGTGCATCTGTGTCTCCTCCAAACGACGATGTTCTGAAATCAGCCCTAAGAAAGTTTGAACATATTTATGAGAAATGCTTGTATATCGTCCTGTCTAATCTGCTTGAAATTCTCCTTGGAAGAAGCAGCTCTACAAATCCTTTTTGGAATTTATTTCAAAGTGTAATGGACCTCACAATTCAAAAATTATTCCCCTGTGCGATCTGCTTCTCTCCTGCTACAATTCAAGGCAAATTTCCCCTTCTTGCTTGTGGGTTTCAAGGTAATGAAAGGCAGCTGTGGCATTTGGTGGCACTCAGGGTCAGTCCAGGATTGAGCCAGGGCTACCCTCCTATGTATACTATGAATACACCCCAACTGTAACACATAACACTGATAGGGTGGAAATTCATTATCCATTAACTGTGGAGCTGATTGTATAGATATTCACCTAACTGTGTACTACTGGAGGAAAACACAAGGCAAAAGTATTGTTGTTTAAAGCCAAGAAAATCTGGATAGAAATATATTAAAACAAATGTCACTGAAATCTGTGTTAGTGAATAGTTTGGGTATTATTGGGGAAATGCAGTTTCAAAGCTAAAAGCACATACAGAAACCTAAATGAGGCGAGTCAAGTGTTGCCTAGGAGAGGGCATTGCCAGAAGGCCGGAAGGAAAGAAAACAGACCTTAATAAAAGGATGGTTTTATTAGCAAACGCGTTCTTTGGAAAACAAATAGGTGGTTAGGAAGTACTTTCAACTTTTATCCTCTCACATAGTTTAAATGCTCTCTAACCTTCCACGATCGTTTACTGAGTGAATCCTGCACTCGTAGGGAACAGGGGTAAAAACTGCAGCCAGCCTTTGTCTGACTCCAGGCTTGGCGTGTGAAGTAGGGAGCTTGCTGCCTCGTCCCTCGTGGGCGGGCGCGTGATGGAGCCGGCTGAGGCCTGAGCTGCATTCCTTCTGCCCAGGGGGCCACGCGGCACTGACACTGCAGCCCAGCCGGAGAGCCCATTTCTCCCTAGCGCTCAGCCACAGGTAGTCCATGTTGACAAGGGCCTCGCAACATTTTTAAGGGTAAAGAGCAATGGACGAGCAGTAACTGTCATTTTACATTGTGAGGCAGACCTGACTCTGAAATCCAGGGCCCAGCTGTCTGACCCACATGTTTCCTTGGGGCAACAGTAACTTCAGATTTTAACCTGAAAGTTCTCTAGTTTCTTTTTTTCTTTCTTCCTTCTGCCTCTGCCTCCTGGGGCGGCCTGTCGATGTCTACATTTCTCTCCTCACCTCATCCTTGATCTGGTTCTTTTCCTACTTTATTATTAAACAGGGACCTCTGTGCTTCTCGTTTCTGAAGTCTGCTGAATTAAGCCCTTTCATATTTTCTTCCCCTTTACAAAGAGAACAGCACTACTGAGCTGACTTTTGAAATTTATGGGTGACCCCAAACTGATTTTTTTTTTTTTCTCCAGAGAGTCAGGGCCCCTTAATTAGAAAGAAAGAAAGAAAAAAAGTTCCCCTGCCCCTGGTGGAGAGAGCAGATGAAATGGTGTTATCACAGCCCAGCTCCCGAGGCTTCCCTGGGACAGAGGGAAATGAGCAGGGAGGGCCCTTGTGTGCCATGGAGGCCAACCCTATAAACAAACCGGGTTCGTTAGCCTCCCCGCTGGCGTCGGCACGCCTGCAGATTGAGGGCAACGACCATTAGCTTTGAGTTGGGGTTTCCTGGTTTTGTGAAGTCTGACCAGTCGAATGTTCTTCAATTGTGTTTGGGGTATGTGTATTTCCCAGTTTTTATAGTCGTCTGTTGAAAGGCATGAAGGAGGAGACGTTAAATATTTATTTTAGTTGACAAGATAAATGAAGGCTGCTACTGGGAAGAGGGCTGGCAATTCTGAAATCGAGGTTTGTTTGTCCACTTCCAAAACATGCCCATTGTGTGCCTCTGAATGGATGGCACGTTAATTAGATTAAGAAATATTTTATTTGAGGCTGATTATAATAAACATTTACTCTGAGCATTTTAAAAGATTCTAATCTTGAAAGAAAGTGTAATCTCTTCATGGAGTAGAGTCAGATCTTTCCCAGAACCAGCCTCATTTTTGAGAGTCTCTAGGAAACTCTAGACCTAGTTTAGGAACAGAAGTAGCTTATCTGGCACATTGGTGAGCCTGTAAATGGCCAGCCCGTTGTCAGCACAGCCCACCGGTGCAATTCTGGTTCCCAGGCTAAGGCTGAAAGGCATGGGACCCATCAGAAAAGCTACGTGGGTGTAGGAAACGAAGGGCCTGCACTGTGCGGCCGTCTGCTTGTTCTCCCTGAATCTCCACCTTGGCTAAGGTGCCATGAATGCCAGCCCTGGAGGTAGGCCACTGAGGAACATGTCTGTTGCTGATGAGTTCAGAGACCTCTCTGCTCAGGGCCAAGTGAGGGGACAGATCCTCCTGGTCTGAGACCAACTGGCTGGTGCAGGTGAGCTGCTGGAATCTCACTGGAGAAATCTCCCCTGGGCTAAATCAACTGAGACCCAAGCTTCTCGGCTCTGTTGTGTTGCCCGTTGTTTGACAAAGGCTTTAACCCCCAAGTCTCACCTAGGCAGAGAATTTGCCTCTTCCCTGCCCACTTCAACACCAGACACACCTTACGGAATGGAGAAAGGATGGATTGAGCATCGTGAGGGCTGCGCTGAAGGCTGTGTGTGTGCACCGTCATGCGCTGAGACAGATGACCATGCTCTAGGAAGAAAAGTGGGCCATTAGTGCCCAGGTTCCTTAGCAGTGCTGGGCTAGACAGGGCTCTGATTGTACCTTAGGCCCCCAAAGACGATCAGTCCATTGGTCAGCTACTCTAGCATTTACTGAGCACCCGTTGTAGTGGAGGCCAAAGGAGAATGTGGTCCCTGAGCTCAGGGGCTGGCAGCCTAGGATGTGGAGAGAAGCGTACATAACTCCTTGTGACATTGTGTTTGCCTGTTAGGACTTGATGAGAAGGGGAAACCTGGAGAAAGCTCCAGGGACAAGGCGGGACCTTGAGCTGGCCCTGTCATCGTCAGGGCTCCGAGAAGGGAAGGCCTCGAGGCTCTGCGGCCAGCGTGGGGTGCCAGGGGTGGGAACTGCGAGGAGAGGGGTCTACCGGGGAGGGGGGACCTGCCATGCTGCCGATCAGCTGCAAATCAGACTGCTTGGAAGATGGAGACAAGACCCTGGAGGCTTAGAAGTTAGATGGAGTTTATTTACTCTGGATGTGGTTGGTCCTAGGTAAGCTGGAGGTGCTTACGTAGAGGGGTGACAGAATGGAAATAATATTTTAGGATGATTTCGTCTGACCTGTGCAAAACCCCTATGGAGCGGGAGAGAGGAGTAGAGACAGGAGACCAAGGAGCCACGGCTTCTGCTTTCCTCTCCACACTGTTCCTCTCCGGCGTGGACAGGTGACAGGGCTGTGCCCCTGGAGTCATGTATTCCAAAATAGAGCTTGTAATGATGAGGATATAGCATCACTTCTCGCTCGTGATAGGCTAAGTAAACAAGACAGTGAGCCCGTTAGAAAAAATGTGAGAGACCAAAGATGATGAGAAATAATGTTTAGGTATGACGTGGGAAAGAGCTAATCTGGTGGTTCTTGGGCAGGGCTTTGCTTATTTTAAAGATTCCAGCACAGAGCAGAGGGTCCTCAGAGAGTTAAGTGATTCTTCACGTTCTCCACATTTGCCTTTTCTCTGCGCACTTCCCATCTAAGCAGACACCCTACACGGAAGCCGCCTGTTTATCAGAGTGTAACGAAGAGGCACGTTTCTAGGACTATGATTCTGTATCTGTTCCTCTCGGCACCTCCTGCCCTCCCTCCTTTCCTTGAGATAGCAAGAACAAGTAGAACCCATGAAGGCAAACCTGATGTCTAGGAGGTATCTGAGGTCACCAGACAGGACCCGAGGGGAGAAGGTTTAAGCACAGACAGGGCTCTACCTGCCTGGGTCCCTCCTCAATCCATGGTTAACACACACGCAGAGGCCGCCTCCATGCTTTTCCCAACTTGGGACCACATAATTTTCACTTTTCATTTATATCGCCCTCTACTAGAATAATCTGGAATAGTCAGGGTGTTCCCATTTTCGTTCTTGCTCTGTCCCCGGACACTTGTGTAGACATCAAGCAAACTGTCTACCCTCTCTGCATCTCTGCTCCCTTGTCTGCAAAAACTGTGGGTAGGGGGCAATGAGAGCCCCTTCCAGTGGTCACTGGAGCAAGGCACATGTGTCTATTTGGGGGTGGGAGGTAGGGAGCCCCTGAACAGGTGCTTTTCCTTCCTCCCCAGACACAATCCAGGAAGGGCAGGAAGAGTGGAGGTTCAGTAGACCCATAGTTGCAGGTTGACCACCGTGTTTGTTGTTGGTTTTCTCTTTTGCTTGGATGAGGTACGACCGGGACGTTCGGAGTGTGTTTCATTGGATGTGTGCATTTGAATTACCTTCTACATAAAGGTCCTTGAGCCCCTGCTCCTATTCATATGGTCTTTCTCTTCCCCCTTGCTTTTTAAAAAAAAATTTAGAATCACAGAACTGGTTGGTTACCACCCTGAAGAGCTGCTTGGCCGCTCAGCCTACGAGTTCTACCATGCACTGGACTCAGAGAACATGACCAAAAGTCACCAGAACTGTAAGTACCAGGAGTGCCCTATATGTCTGTGGAATCTGGCCTTGAGTGGGGTGTGACTGGTAAGAAAGGAGAAGATCCAGGTGCTTCCTTCACAGAGCCATCATCTTGTGTGGCAGACAAGACTCATGCCCGCAGGATGGTTAGAGAACCAAGGCTGCCACCGTCCTGTGTGACATGCTCATGCAAGTCAGGAAAAGGGCACTTTTGGTAGGGGACACACAAACACACCAAGGCATACAGCCTGGAGAGTGGAAGGTGGGCTGAATCTCAGTCCCTACTTACCACCTCACTGAGCACACTTATGCAGTGAACAGTCTGCTTAACCTTATGCAACAGCCCCGTAGAGTGTAATACGAGACAGCATGGAATCAACTTGGGTTATGTGCTATAGAAACATGTACATCCATTCAAAGAAGAGGGCTGAGAGAGAGCAGGAAAAGAGAAGACAGGGCGCTTGAGTTGGACCTTGAAGGATGGAGGAGCATTGGTCTAAACAGAGGTAGAGGGTGCATGATACCAACCTAATAGACGTGTTGAGGCGGGTCCTGGTTTTCCAAGAGCTTGCTTGCTGAATCAAGAGAACTCAGTTGGGGAAGGCTGTCCAGGCAACCCAGTAATGGCGTGTGGAAATTGTGCCTTGCAGCTTGAAAGAAAACCTGAATTATGAAAGGATTCTAGAACAGGGCTGTCCGATAGAACTTTCTACAATGGAAATGTTCTTCATCTGCGTAGTCCATATGTGAGCTATGCTGTATATTAAATATGTCTAGTGCAACTGAGGAACTGAATTTTTTAAATTTAGTTTTAATTAAATTTAAGTAGTCACGCTTGGCTAGTGGCTACCATACTGGACAGGGCAGTTCTAGTGCATTTCAGTTGACTATGTTCCCAATTAAGGCTTCCCATTTGCAGGTGATCCAAGACAATTTTCTTGAATCCATACAGCCCATCAACATGCAAGGACTATGGGTCTATAACCCTATACCTGGCCTACTGGGGGAAATAGAAGTCGATAGGATTGATCCCTGCCCTAAGGGATCGCATTCTGCGGAAGAAGGAGGGCTTTGGGCTCCGTGGGAGCATGGTGGTTCATACCTTCCGCCTCAGTATCTAGCATAGTGTTTGGTACAGTACAGGCACTAAGTGAATGACACACCCAGGGGAAAAAAAAAACATATTTGGGAAAGAATGCTTCAAAATAAGTGCCCCCAGTGCAGATCGGGGTGCTGAGAGGATTACAGAAGGATTTAAAATGGGTAAATCTGAGAAGATTCCCAGTGGCCCAAGACCAAAAGGTCTTGGACTCCAAGGATTAGCTGTGGCCTTGGAGTGGCAATGAAGAAAATGGAAGTGCAGTTATTTGTCCGTTGTTCCTAAATCCATCCATCTATCCCAAGGTTAGGACACCTGAAGTTCAGATCAGCAGGCCATAAGCTGTATAGAAGCACAGTTAATATTCTCTTAAGGAATTAGATCTTCTCTTTCTAATTGGTTTCTTTGCTTCATCCTCATGGCTTTCGGGTTTGATCCAACAGTGCAACAGGGCCCCTAATGATATCTCAAAGAAGTTTCTCATTGTGTTCTCCAGCAAAAAAAGCAAACCATCCGGCTTCCCCATTCAGGGACCCAGGGATGCGGGAGGGAGGTGGAGGTACTTTTGTGTGCCCATGGATGTGGCCCAGCTCTAGCCTGCCCCAGCTTTGAAACTGTAGGATGTGGCTCCAGCCTCCACTCTGGGATTCCCCATGCTTCTCTGGCCCATGGTGGTTTCAGCTCCCAAAGTCATGCTGGTACGGGGACCCGGGGACCCGGCTCTGGCCCAGCTTACCCGAAGATTCCCAGTGCCTGGCTTTCTGGGGCTTCCCTCCTTTAGATGTAAAACTGGGGAAAAGCCTAGCCTTCCTTCTCAGCCAAGGGCGAGTCAAAGTAGAGGACAATAGCAAAGGTTTCTGGAAATTCTTGCGGGACAGTATTGTGCTTTACCTTCTGGGGTGGGAAGGTAGAGGAAACTACTGTCAAAGAGAACAAAAATGATGGCTTCTCACTAGGCCTATGAAAGTGATTTTTTTTTTTCCTTCTCTTAGAAAATCTTTGATCCTTAAAGAAGAGCTGGGGTAAAAAATTGTCATATTCGTTTTCTGCTGAATCCAGGGGAAATATGGTGCAGATTTATTGAATCTGTGGTTTTAAGCATTAGGCACGCTTAAAGGTAATTCACAACCCAAATGGAAATCACAGGTTCCCGTCTTCCCCTGATGGAGCCAAGTAAAGCAGCTCTGAGCTCAGGCCTCTGCTCAGCCAGCCTGAAGCCAGCAAAGGGGGATGTGCGTGGGGTGGAAATTGGGCTAATGCCAGCTAAACACAAGCATCTATTTCTCTTTCACTTTCCCTCTTTTTCTGTCTCTCAGTCTTTCTCAATCTCTGTCTCTCTCTGTCTCTCTCTCTCTCTCTCTGTCCCTCTGACTCTGTCTTTCTTGCTGGGTTTATGCAGATAAAGTTGCACCACAGACCCACACTCATACTGTGGAATAATTGGAGGCCCAGGCTCGAGGCTTGTCCAGGTTTACACACCAGCATCCCGAGTTTATGCTCGTGTGTGTGTCTTAGCCTGTGAAAGTTTACCGTTGAAATTACTGGGGAAGCTCAGACCTCAAACCAAATTTAAATAATTGAAAGCCATCATTTCCAAATGGGTTAGTAATTTATACATTGTTACCCTCAGAAGGTAAGGGTTTGGGCGAAGGGGGGTTGGTTTCTCTTTGTTGTGTGAGGACATTATGTGCTCTTAGGAAAACAAGATTAAAGGCCATAAAAAGCCTATCTACCAAGTAGCAGGCCCCTCACCAAGGCTGGCATTAATGAGCAGATGATTAGAAAGCTGGCGTAATTATATTCTACTGACAGAGCAGGCCCTCGCCTGCAATCGCTAGAAATGCAGTTAAAAACCTTTGCTCACTGCACTGTTCAATCAAAAAGAATAAGATCCCTGAATCTTGTCTGCATTAAGAATAAGTTAATGAGTTAATGAATAAGTTAACTCCAGGTACTTGAAATTGTGCAAGAATCATGTCTCTTGGGCATAGGAGCCTCAATGGGGTAGATAAAGGGAGATGAGGGAGGACAGAGTTATTTCTCTGGCCAAAGGGTCCATGATGGTTTAGGACAGCAGCCACCACCAATTCAGTCTTCCTAGTGAAGTGTCGCCCGGGGGCATGTAGTAGGAGGGCACTGTACTGCGGGCCACAGGCTGTCGAGTAACCCAGACTGTTGTCCTGTGTGATGTAAAGCAGGTCAAAATCCCTCTGGCCTTAGTCCCCTCATATTAAAAAAAGATGGTATCTGTCTTCCCTACAGCACAGGATTTTATTAAAAAGATTAGACAATGATGATATGACCACTTTGGAAAATAACTTGGCCGTATCTTATAAAGGAAACATGTACTTACCCTGTGACCCAGCCATTGCACCCCTAGCTGCACTCACACTGTATGTCCATACAAAGATTTGTACACAAATGTTTATAGCACCTTTATTCATTATAACCCAAAACTGAAAACAATGCAAACATCCATTGACAGGTGAATGGATAAATTAGTTATGGTATCTCCATGCAGTGGAATATTACTTAGCAATGAAAAGCAAACCAGGAATACCTACAACAACGTGAGGGCTCTGGGAAACATGCTGGGTGAAAAGAAGGCAGACACGAAAGAGCTCTTGTATGATCCCACTTACGTGTGAATGGAGGGAAGATCCTTTCTATGTATAGCAACAGAAAACAGATCAGTGGCTGCCTGGGACCAGGGGTGGCAATGGGGATTGACTGTCAAGAGGTGTAAGAAATTAGGGAGGTTGGATGATGGAAAGTTCTATACCTTTGATTGTGGTGACTGTTACAAGGGTCTGTACAGTCGGCAAAACTCATTGATCTGTGCTTAAAATGGGTGCATTTTTTTTTTAATGGGTGCATTTTTTATTGAAGGTAAATTAAACCTCACCAAAGTTGACTTTTTTTAAATGCAAACAAAACCAAAAAGACTTAGGACCCTTTAATTTGGACTATAAGCCTGCCGACTGTTTCCACTGAGGGGGCCTTTCAGCAAATCACTCTAAGCCTCAGTTTCTTCAGATGGAAAACAGGAATAATAATAGATGCCTCGTGGCATCACTGTCCAGTGAACGAGGTGATGCTAACGCTAATCCTGTGGACGCTTTGTGTGCCAGGCACTGTTCCAATTCCTTTGCAGAAATGAATTTATCTTATGAGATGGTTTTGAACCCTGCACAGCAGGATACACATGTAAGTTATGTGTAGTATGGTTACAGTGCTTCCTGTAGCTTGGAGGTGCTTGTTAATTTCTGAACAGGAGGAAATGTGCCAAGAAAAACATAAATGTGAAGGATTACAAGCATGGTTAGTACGAACCGAGCTGCATTCCTCAACCACACAGGGTGGTGAATGGGGAGTGATTCCCGAGCCTACACGGAAAAGTGGGGAGGTTTGTGACGCTTAGAGAGTCTGCATGTTCTCCCACAGGGCCCCTTGTGACATTATCTACAGACGTGTCCTGTAGACGTGACAGGGCCTGGGCACTGTGCATGTTAGTAACTTTGGAGCAGAGGGGCTTTTCCTATACAGCATTTGTCGGTGACATTCAGCCACATTTTTGTACCTGATAAACCAGGCAGGCAGATTTGGTCCTCAGTACAAACAGCTATGGGACACTGGGTACTAATAATTATTATCATTACTGTTATTATTATCAATACCCCATTTTGCAGATGAGGAAAACCGAAACCAAGATTTCCTAATCCTGCCAGCATGCTTCTTTCTCTGTGATTTGGGGGTTTCTGAGACTGGAATTCAGAAGAATGAATTCCCAAGAAGGAAAGTAAATGGGCAGTTCAGAAAGCTATCAGAAATCCTAACATTAGCAAACTTTCATTCAAAGGGACTTGTTGATTCTTTTTTTAAGGGGAGCAGATAGAGCATTCTGGACTGGGGAAGAAGGCAATCTGGGGTGCCGGGCCCTTTCCCCGATGTTTTTATAGAGTAAAACAAACGTTAAATGAACAGTTAGAGCATTCTGGAAGAGGAAAGAAGTCATGCGCAGGCAGCCCAGCTGGGCGGCTGGGAGGACTTACCGGGGCTTTGGCGAGGCTGTGTGTAGAGGCTGGCGGGGGGGCTTGCTGTGGCCCCAAAGGCGGCAGGTCTGACGGATGACCTGGAACAATCGAGGATATCTGGGGGTTTCTTTAAACTGCCTTTATTCACAAGCAGAGTGCCGATGGTGGGCCTGCTACCAGTGGCTGCCCGAGGACAGGCGTTCTCCACGCTGCTTGGAAGCACCCTGCCGCCTGTAGTGTGAGGCAGAGGGGGCTCGCCTGTTCCCTGCCTGCCCATTTGGATCCACAGGGCACCCCATGGAGAGGCTTCCCTTGGTGGGGGAAGGAAGGGCAGGTGCTGCTCTTGGTTTCTGCTCCCAGCTGAGCCAGGGGTGAGACAACTTGTCAAGGGCTTGGTGATGGCCACTCCCTCACAGCCAGCCTAGGGAAGTCAGTTAAGCTCTCTGGTTACTTTCCTCATGTTTAACATGAAGAGTTGGGCGAGATGCTCTAAGCTCCCATCCAGCTCATTCTCCCCCATCTTTCCCCTGCACGCTGCCCTCCACATGGGGTCTTCCTCCCCCACCTCCTGACCTCAGGTCCCATTTCTCCTCCCCTAGTGTGCACCAAGGGTCAGGTGGTGAGTGGCCAGTACCGGATGCTTGCGAAGCACGGGGGCTACGTGTGGCTGGAGACGCAGGGGACGGTCATCTACAACCCTCGCAACCTGCAGCCCCAGTGCATCATGTGTGTGAACTACGTCCTGAGGTGAGCATGTGAGGGCCGGCGGGGAGGGGAAGCAGGCTGGGGTGCAGGGTGCTCCTGAGACTGAGGACGCAGCCCAGGAATGCCGAGCCTTTCAGGACCTGGCACCACGTCGGCGAGCTCTTTTGCAGTGGGCGTCCTGGGAACAGTGAAACACTGGGATTTCCCCTTTACAGGCTTGTTCTGCCCCTTCCCCCTTTGTCATCTGTCATGCCTCTGACCCACGTGGGGAGGCAGCTAGAACACAGTCGTCACTTAAGTGAATGGGAACCAAGGGAAGAGAACCACTGTTACTTTTTGGGAGAAGATGTAACACCTTTGCTCGGTAGCACCTGGGAAGAAATCTAGAGAAAGTCCTTGCTGGGGTGCGACAAAAGCAAAAGCCTTCAAGTCTCTTGCACACCACGCAGCCCACGTACGATATTAACACAGCATCCAAGACAGATACACACTCAGTGGGTGCTCTCCGCATCGCTAGCTCCACGACTCCAACCTTCCAGTGCACGGCTCTTTACGGAATGCCAACACACTGTCCATACCCGTGTTTCTGTCTGAGAGGCTTAGCTATCAGGACTTCCATGTGTCTGGAGAGTAAAAGAGTTTTGCTGGAAACTATGGACGGTCTGAAGCTCGCTCTTGTCCCACCAGTGAGATTGAGAAGAACGACGTGGTGTTCTCCATGGACCAGACGGAGTCCCCGTTCAAGCCGCACCTGATGACCATGAACAGCATCTTTGACAACAGCGGCAAGGTGGCTGTGTCTGAGAAGAGCAACTTCCTGTTCACCAAGCTGAAGGAGGAGCCCGAGGAGCTGGCGCAGCTCGCACCCACCGCAGGAGATGCCATCATTTCTCTGGATTTCGGTGGGTGCCGCTTCGCTGAGCCAGGGCCCGTCGAACCCTCTTGGGGTGGGGGGAGGCCTCCCTGGCCGCAGCTCTTCCTTAAGCAGAGCTGCCGTGTGCCTGCCCTGAGTCTTGCTGATCATCCGTTGGTGGCCAGACCCTGTGCTGGGCACGTGCACTCACCGCAGCATAAGACCCGTCCTATTTCTGACCTCGTAAAGCGCTGAGCGGGGGCGGGTGGGGGTGGGGGTGGGTGGGGGTGTTCTGGTCGATTCTCCAGGCTCTCCAGGGGGAGGGGGGAGCCTGAGACGAGAGAGTGGGGCAGCGAGGGATCTGCTCCGAGGCCACAGGCATCTTTCCACAGGGTGGGCAGATCTCCATCTGCACCTTGAAGGACAGATTGCTTGTTTAGGCAGAGGCCTGCTAGGTTGAAATAATAATGTTGGGAGAAATCCTTCCGGAAACGTGGGTTGAGAAAAGATTCAGGCCCGGGAGTAAGCCCTCGAATGCACTTCTTTCAACGTTTGCCTGTCCCACGGGGATGTGAGTCCTGGTGGCCCCAGCGGAGCTGTCAGCTCTTGCCCCGCGCTCTGAACGCGGGAAGCCCCTTCTTCCCCGTGTTGCAACCCACGGTCAGCCCCCAGCCTTGCTGTGGCCGCTCAAGGAACAGCTACGCCTCCCTGTGCTTGCTTGGGGCTGGCTCGGCCCCGTTGGGTGTGCTGTGAGAGGCCACCGGGGAACGGTGATCTCAGCGAATCACACAGAGCAGCCCTGGGACAAGGAGTCACGCAGCTTCCCAGTTTCGCGGCAGTAATGAGGCAAATTGCCCAGTTTTCATAACCTCCTCCTCTACGTTCCAGGGAAGAGTGGCTCCTAATACATTTAGTCTTTGAAAATTAAAGGCTTCAGCAGAGTGTTCCCATTAAAGGGGGTCTGTACATTGAACCCCAGCCCCAGGTGAAGGCCCCTTTGGCCCAGCGAAGCCTCAGCACACGGGGGGCCGAGCCCCAGGCACGCTGCAGGCCCCTCTAGGATCACCTGTGCATCCTTCGTGCTTCCTCTGCCCTGGGGTGAGCCCAGCAGTCGGGGGTGGGAACCAAGCCAGGCCCTTGTCTCCACAGGGAGCCAGAACTTTGAGGAGTCCTCAGCCTATGGTAAGGCCATCCTGCCACCAGGCCAGCAGTGGGCCGGAGAGCCCAGGAGCCACGGCGCCCACACTGAGGCCGGGAGCCTGCCCGCCTTCACCGTGCCCCAGGCAGCCGCCCCAGGGAGCACCACCCCCAGTGCCGCCAGCAGCAGCAGAAGCAGCAGCAGCTGCTCCACGGTGAGCGCCCCCTGGGGTTGAGGCCATGGAGAGGGTGGGCTCCTCCTCTGGCTGCTGCCGGATGGCTGAGCGGACAGGCCAGACCCGAGGCCTGCCCTCCTCCTACGCAGGAGCCCCCTAGGGGGCTGTGATACTTACTTGCCACGCATTAGAGCTGTGCGCCTGCTCTCAGTACCCATCCACCCCCATCTATGTGATCAGGTCCTTGAAGACAGGGGCCAAGTGGCACACAGCTGGGAGCCCCGAGCTCAGTCCCCAGGGAGGGCAGTAACCATCCTGCTGGGGGCACAGAGCCCGGCCAGCCATGCCTCATGCCTCTGTCCTGTTTGCTGTTCAAGACAGCCTCATTCTATGACGAGGAGACTGAACTCAGAGAGGCTCCCACAGCTCCTAGGGCGCGGTTTCTTTACAAATTCTTATTCCGTGGAATAGAGTTGAATCTGTGGGTCCAGAAACATATTTCTCCTTCTACCCTGGCCTTCTGGGGAAGCCAGTGCCGTAGCCTTGACCTGGGCACCTTCCTTCCTGGCCCCCCCAGCCCAGCAGCCCCGGAGACTATTACACATCTCTGGATGACGATCTGAAGATTGAAGCGATTGAAAAGCTCTTTGCCATGGATACAGAGGCGAAAGACCAGTGCAGCACCCAGGTAGGTGGCCGTGGGGAAGATTGGAGTGGCGGGCCAGGCCTACCAGCTGCTGGTGGTGAAGGCTGAAGTCTCTTCTTGCAGCCTCAGCCCTTTGTTGCAAAGACTAGTGGGAATGCTTGGCCCAGGCCACAGTCCCTCAACTGGGTGAGGGTGCAGGGAAACGGAGCCTGTGGTCGTCTGCTGCTCTCACTTCTGCCCTCTGCTTTACCCGTGTCAAATCCAGCTCTTCTACTTTTAACTCTCGATATATTCATGTCCTCCTAACTTCCATATTTCTTAACGCTCATGAAAACGAAAACTACAACTGAACCTTTCTTTAAGGATCCCTGCATTTAAAAAGCATACCCCGATGTATACGACTTCTGTAAGCACAGGGAACAGTTATTCCCTTTACAAACATTTCCATTTTAGGATTCTTTGAAATAACTTATTTTAAATGCATTTTAAAATGACATCGGACAACTTTTTGTTTACACGTAACTTTTCAGAAACTTATTACATAAGGCCAAACATCTTGTAAAACCTGTGTAAACAGGCTAGGGTGTGGGTAGATGGGTATGTGGGTCACAAAACCCAAAGGAAAATCATTCATCCCCATTTATGCATCCTCCCCATTTATGCATCCAGATTTCTGCCTCGCCTCCTCAGTTTGTATCTTTGTTCTGCAAAACTTTCCCTGTTTCTCCCCTGCACGTTCTTCTCTGAACTCCTATAAGATTCATTACTTAGTATTTGGTTATCACTGTCTGCTTCTGCTCTTTAACAGTTCAGGTGGTTGTAATCAGCTGCCTCCCCCCAGTGAGGGCTGAAACATTTATTTTTCTGCGTCTGCTTGTGAGAATTCCCTACGGTGCCCATCGTGGTAGTGGGAACCTGCGGGTCCACGTCTGAGTCCTTGTTGATCAGAATGAAGGTCCCACAGGTAGCACTGGGCCACGGCTACCCACCGATATACCCTGGGCACGTGAGGTGATGAAGACAAAGCTGCCCTCGGCCCCCTGGGAGCCATCGTGCTCACCGGAGTGGGCAGGGGTGGCTTCGTGGAAGAGGTGGTGCCTGCCCAGCGTGTGGGAGTGAAGGCTGGGCTCGGACTGGGAGACAGGAGAGCATTTGGGGCTGGGTGGAGGTCGTGGCACCGGGTGGGGTGTGCAAGGATGGCTGAGTGGAGACTCAAATGACTGGGGATTTGGTGGCACAGGCTGACCAAGGGAGAACATGCAGGGGAAGCTGCGGGAGGGAGGCCTCTGGCAGGGGTGGGGTGGGGAGCATGAGGGGCTAAGATGGAACAGTAGCCCGGAGGCAGCGCCAGCTGCTGTAGCTGCTTTGCCTGTGGTCTGTCTCCCCTCAGACGGACTTCAATGAGCTGGACCTGGAGACCCTGGCACCCTACATCCCCATGGACGGGGAGGACTTCCAGCTCAGTCCCATCTGCCCCGAGGAGAGCCTCTTGCCGGAGACACCCCAGTCCACGCCCCAGCACTCCTTCAGTACCATGTCGAACATCTTCCAGCCACTGGCCCCGATGGCCTCTCACAGCCCCTTCCTCCTGGACAAGTATCAGCTGGAAAGCAAGAAGATAGAGCCCGAGCAGCGGCCTGTGTCCTTCATCTTCTTTGACGGTGGGAGCAAGGTGTCCCTGCCACAGTGCTGTGGCCAGACCTGCACCCCTCTCTCCTCCATGGGGGGCAGATCCAACACACAGTGGCCCCCTGATCCGCCCTTACACGTGGGGCCCACGAAGTGGCCCGGCGAAGACCACGTGGAGTCCTTGGGGGCCTCGCCCTTGGGGCCCCCCGTCACTGTACCCCATCTCTCCGTGTTCAAGAAGAGGTAAGTGGCAGAGGCCCTTGGCTGCTTCAGCGAAGGCTGTGCTGTACAGGGAGGGGACAGCCAGGTGCCCCGAAAGGCCCCCCGCCCCATCACCAATTCCCACTCCACAGGGGTCTGATACTCCACTCAGCCCTTCTCAGAACTCTGAGAGCTCGGGCTTTAGGGCACTCGCCCCTAGGTATGTGAGGGCTCGAGTGGGACACGTTTTATCTGGGCTGGAGGACACCACGAGGGGCCTGCGGCCAGGGAGAGAAGGAGCTTGTCCAGGGCCCTGAGCACCAGTGGCTCTCCGGACCACCCCTCAGAGCGCCTCGTTTTATGCAGAGCTCGTGAGCTGAGCCGCACAATACCCACACGCACAACACGGAGGGACGGGTCCTTGGCTCGGCCGTGGAAGCCTGGTTGAGAAAAGCAAAAAGATGCCCGTGCCTTCCCCCTGCCTTCGGCTGCCGGGGTCCAGCACACCCTCCCCGTCTCCCCCCACAAGTCCCTTCCACCCACTGGGAACTCACCTCAAGCTCCCAGGGCCCTTGCCTTCTACAGAGCCCCCTCCCTGGTTCTCGGTGGGGGGCGGTCCAGGCAGGGCAGGGGCGATGGGACAGCAGCAGCCCTCCCAAAGACTGCCGTCACGGAGCTGGGCGGCCGCAAGCCAGGACTGGAGGCTGCCCGGGTACGGGCGGGCACGTGTGGAGGGAGGTGCAGGTGCCCTGAACCCTCAGCATCTCACCAGGTAGAGGGCACTGCGGAAGGAAGGAGAGCCCGGGCCTCAGGCCCACCGCCCCTCGTCCAGGACTCTGCCCTTGGGGTCTTGGAGCCGCCACGGCCATGAGTGTTCGTTCTGGGAGGGTCCCGGGTGTGTGGGGCTCCAGACTCCCTCACGCCCATCTCTCGGGCTTGGCAGGTCTGCAAAGGGCTTCGGGCCTCAGGGCCCAGATGTGATGAGCCCGGCCATGGTCGCCCTCTCCAACAAGCTGAAGCTGAAGCGACAGCTGGAATACGAGGAGCAAGCCTTCCAAGACATGAGTGGGGTGAGCGCCGCCCCTGGGGAGGCTGGCGGGGAGCGGGGGCTGAGCACCGAGAGCCAGGCTGGTGCAGAGCGCTGCCCACCTCAGCCTGACGCAGCTTGAGGACCTGGGTCTCTGGCCTCTGGCCTCTCCCCTCAACCTCTGCACTTCCACCCCCAGGGGGACCCACCAGGCAGCAGCACTTCACACTTGATGTGGAAAAGGATGAAGAGTCTCCGGGGCAGTGGGAACTGCCCTCTGATGCTGGACAGGCTGCCGAGCGCAGACGTCCCCAGTGGTGAGCACAGGCCTGGGGAAGGCGTTGTGCCGGTGGCGGGGCTCCCCACTCCCTCCCCTCCGAGCCTTGCTAGGACAGGAGGGTGTCTCCGCCCCCCCTTCCCCGCTTTCCACTCTGGCCCGGGTGCCGCCGTCAGAAACCTCTGGGCTCCTTGTGTGAAGGAAAGAGGGACGTTGGGGGCGTCATGGTCTCTCCCCCCACTGTCTGACATTGGCCTTTCAGATGAGTTCATCCGACATCCCATGAGAGGCGGGAGCCAGCCCCTGAGACACTTAACACCGCCACAGCTGCCATCTGCCGTGAGCCCCGGGGAGCCCGCCAAGAGTGGGTTCCCCCCGCATTGTTACACCCCCCAGTACCAGGACTACGGCCTACCAGCGGCTCACAAGGTGTCAGGTGGGTGCGCTCAGGAATGGGGGCGCTGTTCCAGGGCCTGCTGGGTTTGGGAGGGTGTGGGCCAGGGGACGGACAAGGCAGTGGGTCTCAGCTCAGCGCCAGGACGAACCTGCTCATGAAAGGCAGCTGCCTTGAGAAGGGCGAGCCCTCTTTTCCCCCAAGTACCGCAGCAGGGGCTGGAAGGCCACGTGTCCACAGGGCTCGAGAAGGAAAACCCTCCACTAACCAGGTGACACCCGGGGCTCTTCCACCTTAAGAGCCCCCGAGCCTATGCCTGCCTTTTGCTCAGTTCTTCACATTACCGCCTCCCGGGGGCATCACTCTGAGCTCAGGCAGGAGCTGAGCTGAGGACGTGCTGCTGGGAGGGGGGCCAGGCGGGTCTGGGAAGACTCACCCTACTGGACCTTGCTTTCTGGGAGGACTGGCCACCTTAGTCTGTTACCATCTTGTGAAATGTAGATGTTGTCACGGAAAGGTTGCTTGTAGTTTGGGTGAAACATTGTTGGACCCCTGCCGTAAAAAAAGAGAAATTTCCTCAGCAGTATGGTTCGGGGCAAACTGCTGCTCAGTGCTTCAGAGCTTTAGAGTCACGAGTCACAAGACAGGCCTGGGCTAAGAATTCTGCTCGTGACCAGCTGGAGGACGGAGCAGGCCACACATTTAAATAAGAGGCTCTCATGCAAAGTGCAGAGTCCGTGGATGTGTTTGCAGTAAGTGGGAGCCAGCATTATCGTCCCTGCTCTGCACCCAGTAGTTTCCTTGAGTGGAAACTCATCCTTTTCAGGGGAAAAATAATATTCTCTTTTAAACTCGGTCGTTCCTTAGGGTAAAAGAAGGGGGGATTAGAAAGGGCTGGTGAGCCAAGTATCCGTTGCTACTGTGGTGCTGCAGAGAGGCGTGAGACCCGCCCCGTCCACGAGGGAGCGAGGTCGAGTGGGGGAGGCAGGCATGGGGGGGCCGGGGATGAGGTGCTGCGGCCAAGCCAGGGGAAGGGAGAGCGGGTGCCTCGCGTTACTGGGGCCGACGAAGGGCTTCCGGAGCCGCCTCCAGGAACCCGGGCCTGCTCTTCCCGGGAAGTGGGGTTTTGGGTGCTGGGAGCCTCCCCTTCTCAGCGCGAGAGAAAGAGGGGCAGCCAAGGGTGGGGGTCCTGAAACTGGAAGTCAGGCCCTTGAAGGACCTGTGTGTGTGTGCACACTTGTATAGATGCATGTGTGTACATTTTGTGTACGCGCATGTAAATGTGTGTGTGCAAGTGCGTGCAGGCACCAGCTGGTTCAGAGCTCCCTCTCTCTGTTCGGCCTTTCTTCCGGCTGCCAGTGCACAGTGGGCCTGGGTCAGTTGGCAACCCCGAGCCTTGCCCAGGCGCTGGCTCACGCCTCCACCTCCCAGGCCAGGAGGCCTATCGTGGGCTCTCCTTCCATCCAACCTCCCTGTCCCCCGAACATTCCCTGCTCCGTCTGCACTGCACCCTCTCCCCGCCGGGGTCTCAGCCCCTCTCACCTGATGGGATGGAGACGACATGCTTTCTGCTGGGTCCCTGCTCTCTGCGTGGGCTGGGTCACTCGGGAAAGACAGACAACATTGAAGAAAGTGAAATGAGGGCTGCCCCGCCTCTGCCCCCGAGTCATGAAAACTGGAAATGCCCCTTGCTCTCCCGACACGTCTCCTCCATGCTGGCCTCTTATGGAATAGACCCTTTTCCAAATGTTTGATTTAGGGTTTTGAAAATAAGGGCACTAACTCTTCTTTCAGGCATGACAAGCCGGCTGCTCGGACCCTCGTTTGAGCCCTACTTGCTGCCGGAATTGACCAGATATGACTGTGAGGTGAACGTTCCTGTCCCAGGAAGCTCCACGCTCCTCCAAGGAGGGGACCTCCTCAGAGCCCTGGACCAGGCCACCTGAGCCAGGGCCACCCACTGACAGGCACCCCCTTCCCATGCCGTCCCACCAGCTTCACGGTCTCCGTCTGTTTTTTTGCAACTAGATATTTCTAACACCAACACACTTTTTACAAGATACACTTACCTGGCAAACTTGCCCAGGTCACCGAGTAGTGGCCTTTTTCTGAAGATGCTCACTTTATTATTCATATTTTTAAAATACAATTGTTTTACCTGCTATGTTTTGTTCTGTCAATGGAAATGTTCTTAAATTTTATAAGATTGTTCTTTCCCCAACTTCAATTACTTCTCATTTATATTATTCACGGGTCTCTCTCTCTCTCTCACACACACACACAATATTCATACTAACAAGTTTGGTGTATGTTTGTTTGTTCTCCTTTAGGGAAAGCTTTGGCTTCATTTAACTAAAAGGATTTTGTTGTTGTTGCCAAAGAGAAACAAAATAATTTTGCTCTCTCAGCTTGATTTGTGGCCTCTCTCTCTCAGCCCTCCTCCTTTCTTTTGTAAAACTAATCACTGTATTGTAAATTTCAGTCTTTTTTTTTTTTTTTTTTTTTTAAAGCCAACTCTTTGCTCTAATTTTGATACGATTTTTTTGGGGGGGAAAAAAATGTGAAGGGTGAACTCCATTGTATGTGGTTATCTGTGAAAGTTACACAGTATGGCTTTTCCTAAACTGGTGTGTTTCCCCTGCATTTGGTGGAGTTTTTTAAATTATTATTCAAAAACGTAACTGAGTTTTTTAAAAAGAAAATTTATATCTGGGTTAAGTGTTTATCATATATATGGGTACTTTATAATATCTAAAAACTTAGAAACGGAAATGGAATCCTGCTCACAAAATCACTTTAAGATCTTTTTTAAGCTGTTAATCTTCTTTTTCACGGTGTTGCTGACACTGCAGAATTGTACAGAACTCCACGGGCCTGTACTAACCCTGCTCAAGGTCTCCCTCTCTGTTGCCTTTTTGCTTTCGGGACATGCCATAGGCGTGACACACAATCCAGAAAGTGGAATCATTATGTGGGAGCATTGCCAGCTGCCTTCTCCTCATGTTCTGTATGTATTCTGTATGTATGTACGTATTATTATTACTGCCAAGAGGGTCTGACGGCACGTCAGGGGTGGAGGCTAGGGACAAATCTAAGGGAGGGGAAGCGCTTTAAACTCTTCTTCAGGTTTCATTGCCAGCCCTTCAAGTGCACTGAGCTATGTGACTCTAATGGTCTTTCATGGGGCACACTTGGATATTTCCAGAACTACCATGAGATGGTTTAGATGGGAATTCATGAAAGAAAGTGAGGATTTGGAAATGGTATAGGGAGCCAGTCCACATCCTCCCAGCTCACCACCTTGGAGCCGTGGAGCTGGACTGAGGGGGGCACACAGGGGGGCTCCTGGTCCTGACCAGCCGCATCTCATGCCCCTTCCTCAGCCACACCATCAGCTCGCCCTACACGGCCGAGGTGCAGCAGGCAGAGCTCCGGGGACAGCCCCTGGCCCTCCTTGAGGTCTGTCTGTCCCCAGAAGTGACGTGTATAGGTAGGAAGCACTGAAAACAGTGTTCTCAGAGCGTCTTGTAACTCACCAGGTAAGAGGGACGATGCCATTTGTTTTCGAAATAGCAATCACGTGAAACTTTTCCGTCATGGGTACAATGAAGTTTCTAGAAACACACAAAGCAAAACACAGCAAGTCAAGAATTTGGTAAGGCTGGATGGACTTACTGCCCCCAAACAAAATAAAATTTAAATCTCAAAAGAAAAATTACCTAGTCACTGTGTTGCCAAAAATGTTACTTGAGCACCACAGCCCTGCCTCACGGACGGCAGGCGGCAGAACTTGAAGGGTTACTGGCATGTGAGCGCTGGTGTTTGATTTTCTCTGTGTGTTTGCCTCAGCATGAAGGGCATTTTACCCTCGCAGTTTTACTAAAACACTCTGAAAAATATTCCAAACTTCATATTAACTGTATCTATCAACATAATGATTTCGTGAACATTATTATAAATGTCAAATTCCTACTGACAACATTATTACTATACGGGAGCTTAACTTTATAAGGAAATGTATTTTGACACTCTGCTATCTTATTAAAGTATTCTGATCCTACCACTGCTGGTGGCTCTTGTTTCCTGTGGGTTTATCATGGGCTACACTGATGTAAAGTGAAGTATTTATTTATTAAACAGTTTACAGAAAACGAACATGGGCACTGATCTTTGTGAGGCGACTGAGGCCAGCTGATTGATAGGAATCTGGAGAAAGGAAGAAAAAGGCTAATGTTAAAACTCGGCAACTAAGACCAGGAAGCCATGGTCCATATTTGGTCCACGGACCAAATACGCATGGTCCATGTTTCTGCAGGCCTCTTTTTCTATGTTCTGTGAGGGACCCGAGAAAAGAAGTCAGGGTTCCTGTCTTCAGAAAATTATAGGAAGCAGCCTGAAAACTCCGCTGCCTACATGTATTCACACGCCGCACTTCGGATGAAGGCTCTCGGGGAAAGGAGCCGCCTGAGCTCTGGGGCTCAGGGGAGACCTCAGTTTGGAGGCGGCAGGGCTCACGCGGGCCCTCCCAGCTAGAATGTGCACGGGAAGGGCCAGGATAACCTCAGACGGAGCCAGAGCCCGGCAATAGCCCCAACTGGACAGGGGCGTGATGGGTTCCCTAATTCAAAGTTTACTTTTCCAAGTCATGGCCTGCTTGGAAAGAGATGCCATCTCCATGGTGGGATGGGGGGAGGGACCCAGCAGTGGCCTCTGCTCAAAATGGTCAGTCCTAGAATCAGCGTTCCCGGGTCACACACTTATAGTTCCCCTAAGCGTTCAGTCCACGTGGTGTGGTTTCACACTTACCTTGTGAGCTCACTCGATCCTCGGGCTGAGCGATCCATGAGCACCCATTTCACAGATGAAACTGAGGGCCATATTAAGTGGCTCAGGCCAGTCACACCCTGTAACAGAAGAACGAAATGTAAACATAGTGTGGGCTGTGCTTTCTCCTCTCACGCCGACCGTGCCTGCTGGGAGGTAGAGTTCATGGCAGGGCTCTGTTTTCATTTCCAAATAGACCATTCCTGTCGTTATTACGTGAACCTGTAGACCTCCCTCTGGTTCTGTGCTTACTCATCTCTTCTCTTCCCAACTGACTGGATCTTCAGATTGGATTTTCTGGGCTCTGCCCGCCCGCCATCTTGGACTTCCTGAAAACATCATCTCTTCTTTTTCTGAAGCTCTTCCATGAATGACATATTTTAGCTCGTCCTTCAGGAGCAGAGTTGCCTGAAAGCATCGGCAAGCTCAGGACTCGGACCTGGGTGGGTGCTATCCTGACCCCCCAACAATTTAAGTGGGCTGTGGGTCTATGAGGTGTCCTTAGGCGAGGCCATTGCACAACCACCTGAAGGCTGGGATTGTGTCCTCCAGCCCTTGGGGGTGCAGGGCAGCTCCAAGCTCCTCTTGCTTCTAAGTGCAGCACGCTGGGGTGGGGGGGGGGGACACTGAGGCCACTGTCCCTGATGGATTAGAGGAACTCAGCCCCTCCAAAGCACTCAAGCACAAGACATGGGCCCCACCCAAGTCACCCTGCTTCCTTTACGTTTTGTCTCTAGCAATCGAGTGAAGACTGATTTAAAAGCTCCTCATTTCAGATTTCACTTTCCAAAATGCAGGTGGCCACTCTGCCGTACACCTGGAACTAACAACAGTGTAAATCAACTATACTTCAATTAAAAAAATAATTTTTATAAAAAGCAGGTGGCTTAGGAGTAGGTATGTGCCTGCATGGCCAGGTGTGCAGGGGCAGCGGCCGGTGTAGAATTAGCAATAGATCAGCCATTGGGGTTCCTCCTGACTCTGGATACGTTCTCCTCCAGGTGGGCAAACCTTGGTGGGACGTGGCACCTTCCCAGAGCTTGCTTTGCTTGGCAGACTCCAGATGAGAAGTCTGTCTTTTGCAGGGGGTGGGGACACTCAGACCCAGAGCTGAGTAAGGAGACAGCCCCACCTGGTGGAGTTCCCTCTGATCCATGCAGGGCAAGATTTCCCCGCTCCTGAAGCATGGGCTCTGATGAACATTTCAAATTGGGCAGGGGGGTGAACTGTGGGTTTTTCTGGAGATACGATGCAGAACCATTTCCTTCATAACATACAAGATTCAACCACCTACAGCCCTGCTCTCCTGGCCCCTGCGCATCCTCTGCTTTACGTGAAAAAACTTATCGGGAGGCCTGCATAAGAGTGACCAGGTTAGCTGGGCTCTCCTCTCGAGTCAGGAGTGTCCCCAGTAAGACAGTACTGGATGTATTTTCCCAGATGGACTCAAGATGCTGAAAAGGACCTGGAAATGACGTAGCCCAACCCCGTCATTTATTTTTTCAACCTCTTAATTCTAGAGATGAGAATACTGACGCCCAGGGAGACAAAGTGGCAGGGCTGGGAGCAGAACCCAGGCCAGCATCACGGGGACTGAGGCCGAACTCACCATAAGTGAAAGGGGCCACGTCCTTGGCCCATGACATCAGGTCTTGATTTCTCAGCCAGTGCACAGGCCCTTCCCACACACGGCCCTTCCCACCACCACCTCACAGGCCTGGGCCTTGTCTCTTCCCTCAGGGCACTTTCAGTTCTTCTAAAATGATCATGATCACAGCGTCACCCCATTTCTTCAAAATATTCCTTTGATCAGTGGCCCCCGTGGAAACTGCTTGGCCTCTCTGTGACCTCGGTGAAAACTAAACCAACCTCTTCACTTCTAGACTGACTCTTCCTTGGCCTCCCAGGCCCCAGGAGAAAAGGGTTTTGAAGTACTTCTCAAATAAAAACCACCCTGGATAACTCAGACGCCCGTACAAGCTGGTGTACAGTGTTGGAGGCCCACAGCCCACATTTTCCCAGGCAGTCCCAGTCACAGATATCGTGTTTCAATGTCACCCAGGTGCGCTTGTACTTGGGCCAAGGACCCCTATCTTGGGTTCAGAAAGCGGGAACCTTATAGATACAAATGAACCCTCAGTTGCTTTAGGGTGGACCCCAGGTCCTGGGGAAGTTCAGAGGAGGCCAGGACAGATCAACCTGGGCCTCAGGGGTGGAAAATCCTCCCAACCAGCCATGGGATGGAAGAGGATGCAGAGGGAGGCGGTGTGGGGGAGGGTTATTCTAGATGTGGATGGACGAGGGGGACAAAGGCATGAGGCCAGAATGAGCAGCACGTGGGGATCAGGCGGGGTCAGGAGCTGGGATGGAAGGAGAGGGCGGCGGGGCAGCCTGGCCACTCACAGCACAGGCCTGGAGTCAGACAGACCAGGGTTCAAATCCTGGCTCTGCCGCTTCTCGCTGTGTAACCTGGGGGAAGCCCCTTCATGTCTGATAGCCCGTGTCTGCTTTCCTGTGAAAGGACCATGATAAGAGTGCCTACCTCATAGGGTCGAGGCTGAAGATACTAACTTGGGGATTGACAGTAGGTAAACTGTACTTAAATCCCTGAGATTGGATGAACTATACCTAGGAGGTAAGAGCATAGGCAAACAGTAGAGCCCTAAGATAGAGCCCTGGGCCATGGCAGCGCTGGTAGAAGTCAGAGAGAGGAGGAGCCAGCAAAGAGGCTGGTGGGAACAGCAACAGGTAGGAAAAAAACCCCAGGATTTCAGTATCCCAGAAGCCAAGAGAGGAGGATGTTTTAAGAAGTAGGAATAGTTGGGCTTCCCTGGTGGCGCAGTGGTTGAGAGTCCGCCTGCCGATGCAGGGGACGCGGGTTCGTGCCCCGGTCCGGGAAGATCCCACATGCCGCGGAGCGGCTGGGTCCATGAGCCATGGCCGCTGAGCCTGCGCGTCCGGAGCCTGTGCTCCGCAACGGGAGAGGCCACAACGGTGAGAGGCCCGCGTACCGCAAAACAAAACAAAACAAAAAAAAAGAAGTAGGAATAGTTAACTGGATCACGTACTAGACTGAAAGGCCAGGTAAAGTGAGGAGGAAATAATGGCTCTGGGGTTTGGCAACATGGAGATCATCATTGACCTTGACTAGAGAGGTGGTGGTGGAGAGCTAAGGACGGAGGTGTGATGGGAGTGGATTGAGGCATGAGCAGGCTGGGGTGAAGGCACAGAGACCACAGCAATACACAACTTCTTCAAGAAGTTTCCCTGTGAAAAGAATGAAATGATGCCATTTGCAGCAACATGGATGGACCTAGAGATTACCATACTAAGTGAAGTAAGTCAGACAGAGAAAGACAAATATTATATGATATCACTTATATGTGGAGTTTAAAAAATATATAAATGAACTTATTTATGAAATAGAAACAGATTCACAGATATAGAAAACAAATTTATGGTTACCAAAGGGGAAAGGAGGGGAAGAATAAATTAGGAGTATGGGATTAACAGATACACACTACTATACATAAAATAGATAAGCAACAAGGACCTACTGTCTAGCACAGAAAACTATATTCAATATCCTATGATAAACCATAATGGAAAAGAATATGAAAAAGAATGTATATATTTGTATAACTGAATCACTTTACTGTACAACAGAAATTAACACAACATTGTAAATCAACTATACTTCAATAAAATAAATTAAAAAAAAAAAAGTCTCCGCATGAAGGGAAGCAGGGAAATGGAGTAGAGCTGGAGGAAGGGGTCAGGGGAAGTTTTTTTAAAAAACATTTAGTGAACTTTTATTTTAGAATAATTATAGATTTACAGAAAAGTTGCAAAAATATTAGAGTTCCTGCACTGAGCTCCCTCTATTGCTAACTTAACTGCGGCACGTATGTCACAACTAAGGAACCAATATTGGTATGCTTTTATTATCTAGAGTCTGTACTTTATTCAGGCTTCTTTAGTTTTTACCTAACATCTTTTTTTCTGTTCCAGGATCCTATCCAAGAGACCACATTACATCTAATTGTCGTGTCTCCTTAGGCTTCCCTAAACGGTGACAGTTTTCACAGTCCATCATAATAGTTATTCGCACCTTCTGTGTTGTTGATGACTTTGACAGTTTTGAGGAGTGCTGGTCGGATATTCTTACAGAACAGCATCCTTCAATTTGGATTTCTCTGATGGTTTTCTTAGACAGAGGTTATGGGTTTGGGGGAGGAAGACCAGAGGTTAAGTGCCACTGTCATCACCTCATATCAAGGGTGCATGCTATCAATGTGGCTTATCCCTGTTGATGTTAATCTTTATCACTTTGCTGAGGGAGTGTCTGTCAGGTTTTTCCACTGTAAAGTTACTGATTTTTTAGGGGAAATTTTTTTGAAGCTGAGCTATATTAGGGAATGTTTCTATTGTGACGGCAGAGAGGAATGTTTCTAAGAGAATGACTATTATGATGGACCATGAAAACGAAACTGTGTGAGAAGGAAAGAAAAAATATGAAGAGGTTGATGGCCAATGAAAAAAAAGGTAGGTTCAGTGAATTAGAGGTCTTAATGAGGTCAAAGAGGGGTCAGAGTGAGGTGTAGAAAGAGGGAACCATGCCGTCATTGTCAGAGGAGGGGAAGCTTTTTTTTTTTTCCTCTGCGGCTCTGTGGCCTACACAGCCCTGGCGGTCCTCACGAGCGAGAAGTACAGCGGGGAGCAGGCTGACCCGTGGAGCCTGTGAGCGCCACCTCACGGGCTCCAGGACCCCTAGGGAGGGGTGGGGAGGGGGCACGCCCTGGGAAGCCCATGCCCCCAGAGGTGTCATCCTCTACACCATGGTCACCGGGAAGCTGCCCTTCAAGGAGCGCCAGCCCCACTGCATGCTGTACCTGATGCGCCGGGGCCCCACCTTACGGCCAGGCCTGTCCCCAGGTGAGCGCCTCCAGCCTGTGTCCCTCCCCCGTCCCAGCCCACACCCAGGTGGGCGGCAAGAGAGAGCTGGGTCCGGAGATGGGGAAATGGGTTGGTGGCCCCGCTAAGCTTGAACCCTGCACTAGCCCAGGGCAGGCCGCCTCACCTCTCTCTGCCTGTCTCCCCACATGTGAAACACGGACACCCTATGACCGTTTATTTATACTTACATATGACCCAACAATACTACTTCTAGGTATTTATCTTAAAAAAGTGAAAATTTTTAATTCACACAAAATCTGCCCACCGATATTTATAGCAGCGTTATTTCTAATCACCAAGAACTGGAAACAACCTGAATGTCCCTCAGCGGAGGTATGGATTTTAAAAAAAAAACAACCCTGTATTTCACTGATATGATGGAATACCACTCAGCAATGAACGTTAACAAATTTGATTCAAGCGGCAACATGGATGAATTGCAAAGGTATTGTGTTGAGTGAAAGAAGCCTGTATCAAAAGGTTCATTCTATGTAATTCCATTTATATGACATTCTGGAAAAGGCAAAAAAATACAGGAACAGAGAACAGGTCATTTCTTGCCAGGGCCTAGGGGAGTTTGAATATAAAAGGAGAACAGAGGGAATCTTTGGGATATCGGGATTGTTCTATATCCTGTCTGTAGTGGTGGTTATGAGAATTCACACATGGGCAAAAATCACAGAACTGCACATCAGAAAAAGAATCTTACTGTATGTAAATTTCTTTTTTAAAACTAAAAGCAAAATTTGAGATTTCAGAGGCAGCTAAAATAGCACTGAGGGGAAAGTTTGAGGAAGTAGGGTAGACAGGATGCTGTCAGGGCTATGAGGTGGATGTTACGGTGACACGGAGCATAAAGGTGAAGGAGAGACATGAGCTGAGAATTGAAATCACTGGAAGCCGAGGTTGAGAGCCGTGAGGCTAAGCAAAAGTCCAGTGCCATGAGCGGGAGGGAAAAGGGAGGAGAAGGGGTTTGGAAGCAGCATGGCGAAGCTAGGAGGAGTCCTCTGCCTCCAGGCCCTGCCTGACACCTGCCTGTAGGAGAGAGAATCCGGCCCCTTCCTGAGGGTTGGTGGGGCAGGGGCCCTCAGCCGAGAGCCAGGCTCCAGTTAAAGAGGAAAGTGATGACATGTTCAGAGAAGACAGGGGACCTAGGAGGTGGCTGACGTCAGACCGAGCTCCAGAGAGTGCATGGCAGGATCTCAGGGTGGAGAGGGATGGGAGATGGAGAGAAGGATGCATGAGCAGGTCTGGGGACAAGGGCCTGGTGGTAACACGTGGCCTGGAGGCCTTGGTCTGCCACAGGTGACCGAGGGGAAGAGAGTGGGAGAGATGGTGTATCCTCCTGAGGGCCTCTTAGGGGTTCAAGCCAGCAGGCTGGGGTCTGACCCCTCCCGTAGCCTCAGGGGCAGGGCAGGGAGGCACACAGCTTCTCCACCATGTCTGCAGAAGTGGCTAGGCTCTCCTCATCTCCCGCAGCACCCAGGGACCATCGTACGGATGCACTCATTCAACGTAAGGTGGGCTTGTTGCTTTCTAAGGCAGGTGTGAGGGTGCAGGGGGCGGCCCCCTCCCTTTCTGCCTGTGGCGACCTTGGTTTTAAACCCTGTGGGTGGGCCCAGCACTTGCAGGAACAAAGGAAGACAGTGCGGTTGGAGGACCCAGTGGCCTGAAACAAAGTGATGTTTTCTCATCCTCATTAGCCTGGTGGAGGCGAGGGCAGCTGAGCATGAACATTGACATCGTTTGGGGGCCTTGCTTAAAGGCCAAGGCAGGACTGCAACTAAAGATTCAAATCTGGACGAGAGAGCTGGCTCAGATCAGGGCAGGTTGGCTGGGACGGTGTGGGAAATCCAGGGCTTGTGCATCTGCTCCTGCTGCAGCTTAAAATGTGGAGAGGCAGCTGTGCTGCCCAGGGTGGCCTCTGCCGAGGGGTGGGGGGGTCTATGCCACCACCCCACTCACCGAGGACCCATGGGTTAGGCACCAACCTTGCTGAGCTGATAGTTCTACAATAGCGTGAGAAGGCAGCAACTGCCATATATTCTGTCCCTCTCTGAGCACCACACTCTAATAGAGATATAGATCAACAGGAATTTGTTCAAAGAAGGACAACTAATATGGTGATGGGACTCGCAGCAGAGCACGACAATAGACTGGAGAACTGGGACAGTTTATCCTAGAGATTTGGGGGAGCTCAAAAGACCACCTTCAAGTATCTAGAGAAGAGTTTTTCTGGGTGGCCCCACTGGACAGAACTAGGCCTGTAGTTTCAGAAAAACAGTTCAGCTCAATGCAAGTACACTCAAGAGTAAACCTCGCTCCTCTCCTGACATGTCAGCATTTATGTGCTCAGTATAACAGGAAATAACATCTTTACTCCGATCACCCAAGAAAGCTATTTACAGGATAATGCCAGGGAAGGCTGTCTGGCAAAGATAAAGAAAAATCATAATTTCACATCTTTGTTCAGGTCTTTGTGTAAATAAAGCTGGCCATCAGACACAGATGGCCCCATGAAACCCAAGATGGGCAGAGGGAAACTGGTGCTGCCCCTTAAGTGTTATCCTGGTGCTGCCCCTTAAGTGTTATCTCCTGTCTCTGGGCAGAAGAAAGTTAGTAATAGGGGGAAGCAGGTGCAGGGCAAATGGTAATTCTCTGTGCTATCTTTGCAATTTTTCTGTAAGCCTAAAACTATTTTTTTAAATTTAACTAATTGAAAAATGATGCCAGATAAAAATGAAGAAATACAGGAAGAGACAAAGAGCAAAGAAAAGGATAAATGAATAAATCTAAGTGAATATTGACTGTTAAAACAATAACAATGATAATATATTGTGGGGTTTTAAATAAATGTGAAATTAACGTATATGAAAGCAACAGTACAAGAGGTGGGAAAGGGTAAACGGAGTAAAATGACTTTTAGTTTCTGCATTGTCTAGGAAGTAGTACATGTACTAATTTATATTAGACTTTAATAAGTCAAGGATGGGGCTTCCCTGGTGGCGCAGTGGTTGAGAGTCCACCTGCCGATGCAGGGGACGCGGGTTCGTGCCCCGGTCCGGGAAGATCCCACATGCCGCGGAGCGGCTGGGCCCGTGAGCCATGGCCGCTGAGCCTGCGTGTCCGGAGCCTGTGCTCCGCAGCGGGAGAGGCCACAACAGTGAGAGGCCCACGTACCGCAAAAAAAAAAAAAAAAAAAAGTCAAGGATGTGTGTTGTAAAATAATGTGTAATTAACAAGCTAAAAGAGCAGGGAAATGGAATCTTTAAAAAATATGAGATTATTCTAAAAGAAGACAAAAAAGGATAGAAAAAATGAACATAGGATAAGTGGGACAAAGAGAAAGCAAATAGATGATAGATCAGCTTGGTGCTCTGTGATGACCTAGATGGGTGGGATGGGGAAGGGGGGAGGGAGGTCCAAGAGGGAGGGGACCTATATACATATACATATATGTATATGTATACATATAGCTGATTCACTTCATTGTACAGCAGAAACTGACACAACACTGTAAAGCAATTATACTCCAATTTTTTAAAAAGATGCTAGATTTAAATCTAAATATATCAGTAATTATGTAAAATATAAGTAGGTTAAACATTTCAATTAAATTAAAAATATCAGACTGGGTTTAAAATATATATATATAAGCAGCTTACAGGACACATGACTTCTAAATAAGAATACAGATAGGAGAACACAAAAGAACAAAAAAAAAAAGGGCAAACACTGAAAAAAAGCTGGTGTAGCATACCAGTATTAGCTAGGTAGACTTTAAGGAAGAAACATTACTAAAATGAAGAGGGACATTTCATAATAATAAAAGTGTCAATGCAACAGAAAGATAATTCCATATTTGTATGCACCTAATAGGCCTAAGAAACTGATACCACTACAAGGAAAAGTAGAAAATCTATCATCATAGTTGGGGATTTCAACACACCTCTCTCAGTGACTAACAGAACAAGCAGGAAAAAAGTAAAGATAACCCACAAAATGGGAGAAAATATTTGTAAATTATATATTTGATAAGGGACTAATTTCAGCATATATAAAGCATATTTGCATATTTACAATTCAATAATTAAAAGGAAAATAACCCAATTTAAAATGGGCCAAAGACTGTATACATTTCTCCAAAGAAGATATACAAACGGCCTATAAGCATATAAAAAAGATGCTCAAGGTCTTTAGTGATTAGGGAAATGTAAATAAGAACCATGATGAGATACCACTTCATACACCACTAGGATGGCTAAAATCTAAAAGACAATAACAAGTGTTGATGAAGCTGTGGAGAAACTGCAACCCTCATACATTGCTGGTAGAAATGTAAAATGATACAGCCCTTCACAAAACAATCTGGCAGCTCCTCAAAAATTTAAACACAGAATTACCATATGACTCTGCAATTACAGTCCTAGGTATATACCTCAGAAAACTGAAAACATATGGTTACAGAAAAACTTATACACAAATGTTTATAGCAGCATTATTCCTAACAGCCAAAAAGTGGAAACAACCCAAACGTCTATCAACTGATGAATACGTAAACAGTATGTATATAATGCAATATTATTCAGCCATATAAAGTAATGAAGTACTGATACGTGCTACAGCATGGAAACACCATTCTGAGTGAAAGATGCCAAACGTGAAAGGCCATACATTATCTGATTCAACTTATATGCAATGTTCAGAAGAGATAAATCCATAGATACAGAAAGTAAATTAGTGGTTACCAAGGGCTGGAAGAAGGGGAAAATGGGGAAGGTTTCTTTTTGGGGTGATGAAACGTTCTGAAATTGGTGACAATGGTTGCATAATTTTGTTAATATACTGAAAACCACCGAATTGTACACTTTAAAAGGGTGAATATTATGGTATGTGAATTATATCACAATAAGAAATAAAGTAGATAAAGGTATAAAAGATTGAAATATACAGTTAAGAAGACCTAATTGACATATGCAGAACTCTGTGCCCCAAAACTAGAGAACAGACATTCTTTAAAGCACACACAGGCTTCCTAAAATTACTAAAATGGCTAATTTACTAAAATTAGCCATGTACTAGAGGGCACAGTATTAGTACTAAGCAAGCCTTAACACATTTCAAAGGTTAAAATGACTCAGAGTATATTCCCTGACCACAGTGAAATTAAACTAGAAATCAGTAACTGAATGCAAGTTTAAGAATCACGTGTTGAATTTTAAGCAATACATTTCTGAATTACCCATGGGTCAAAAAAATCACATTGGAAATTAGACCATATTTTAAGTATGAATAAAAGCAATGTGTCAAAGCTTCTGGGATTCAGTTAAAGCCATGCTTACAGGGAAATGCATAGCATTATTAGATTATATTAGAAAAGAAGAAGGGATGAAAACCAATGATATAAGTATTTATATCAAGAATTTAGGAAACAAACAGCAAACTAAAGCCTAATAGAAAAAAGAAATAAAGAAAAAACATGAGAGAAAAACTTAATGAAATAGAAAACAAGTGTAAAACAGAGAAAAATCAACAAAGCTAAGGTTGTATTAATCTTTGAAAAGATTAATAAAATTTATAAACACCTAGCAAGATGTATCAGGAAAAAGAGATAGTAGGTATAAATTACTAATATCAGAAAATAAAAGATTACAAAGGAATATTAGAAAAACCTTTGCCATTAAATCAGATGAAATAGACTAACTTCTTGAAAATTCAAAATTATTGACACAAGAAGTGATAGAAAATACGAATAATTCCACACTTATTAAAGAAACTGAATCGTTAAATAAAACTTTCCCACTAAGAAAACTTCAGTCCCAGATGGCTTCACCATTAAATCCTGCCAGATGTCTGAGGAAAATTAACCTTTCTCGGGACTTCCCTGGGTGGTGCAGTGGTTAAGACTCCACGCTCCCAATGCAGGGGGCCAGGTTTCAATCCCTGGTCAGGGAACTAGATCCCACATGCATGCCGCAACTAAGAGTTTGCATGTCACAACTAAGGAGCCCACCTGCTGCAACTAAGGAGCCCATGTGCCGCAACTAAGGAGCCTGCCTGACGCAACTAAGACCCAGCGCAACCAAATAAAAATATATATTTTTAAAAAATTACCCTTTCTCAAACACATTTAGCAAATAGAGGGAATGCTTTGAACTCATTTCTGAGGCCAACATACCCTTGATACCAAAGCCTGACAAACATTTAACAAAAAAGACAACTTACAGAAGGCCACTCTCTCTCATGAACATCAATTCAAATACCTTCAACAAAATATTATCCAATCAAACCCAGTAATATATGGGAAGGAAACTGCACTGTGAGCAAGCTGGGTTTATTACAGGAATACAAGTCTAATTTAACGCTGAAAAACTGATGTAACTTAACATTTTAACTGAATAAAGAAAAAACTCAATAGATGTAGAAAAGGTATTTGATAAAATCTGAAATGCATTATTATTAGGAAAAGAAAAGAATTCAGCATACTAGGAATAAAGAGTAACTTCCTCAATATGATAAAGGGTTTTAATTAAAAGACTTACTACAAACATTATACTTAATGGTGAACTTAATACTAATAGTAAAAGCTTTCCCCCTGAGAGAAATAAGATAAAAGAGGCCAACTATCATCACTTCTATTCAACATTATACTAGGGGACCTAACCAGTGTAATCAACGATAAAAATAAATAAAAGTATGAGGATCAGAAAGAAAAACCAGAACAAAACTCTGTCATTATTTACAGTCTACATGGTGGTGTATATTAAAATGTAAATGGATCTTCAGATAAACCATTATGGTTTATTAGTGAATTTAGCAAGATTACTAAAGTCAAAGACAATATACGAAAATCAACTATTGTTATTTATCAACAACTAACTGAAAAGTTACATTTTTAGGGACTTCCCTGGTGGCTCAGTGGTTAAGGATCTGCCTGCCAATGCAGGGGACACGGGTTTGATCCCTGGTCCGGGAAGATCCCACATGCTGCGGAGCAACTAAGCCTGTGCGCCACAACTACTGAGCCTGCGTGTCGCAACTACTGAAGCCCGCGTGCCTAGAGCCCACGCCCTGCAATGAGAAGTCACCGCAATGAGAAGTCCGCACACTGCAACAAAGAGCAGTCCCCGCTCGCTACAACTAGAGAAAGTCCACACGCAGCAACAATGACCCAGTGCAGCAAAAAACAAGTTACATTTTCAAATGACAATATGTACTAAATCAATAAAAAATAAAATGTCCAAGAACAGATATAAAAGATGTACGAGTGCTAAATGTAAAACTTCAAAAAATATTGAGAAAAATAAAATACTAAAATAAATTAAGGGCTATCCCATGTTCATGGATTGGAAAAGTCAATATATTTAAGATGTCAATTTTTGTCAAATTTAGTTATATATTAAATGCAGTCCGAATCAGAATACTAGAATTTAGTTTACGTGTATATGTGTGTCTGTAGTCTGAGAAACATATTCTGAAATTTATATGGAAATGTTAAGACCAAGAGTATTCAAAAACAATACTGAAGAACAAAGTTGGAAGACACATACTACTGGATATCAAAACTTATTTTAAAACCACAAAAATTATGACAGGGTGGTATTATGTAAGGATAGACAAATAGACCAATAAAACAGAAAAGACAGTCCAGAAATTGACCCACTCATGTCTGGACACTCACTCCATGGCAAAGGTAACACTGCAGAGCAATGAGAAAAGGATGGTCTTTTCAACAAATGTACCAAGTTAATAATATATCCATATGGGGGGAAAAATTATATTCTTAACTCTTACTTCACACCAAATTTAAAATTTCCAGGTGGAATAGAGATCTAAATGTGGAAGACAAATAAAGCTTCTAGAAGGTAATATAGGAGAACATCTTCATGACCTCAAAGTAGGCAAGACTTCTTTGACATGAAAAGGCCATCCACAGAATGGGAGACAATATTTGCAATATTTACATCTGACCCCAAAACTCAGGTCTGGGATATATAAAGAACTCCTCAAATCAATTTTAAAAGCAATAGAAAAATGAACAAAAGACTTGAATAGACACTTCACAAACATTTTTATGGCCAATGAAAATATAAAATGGAGCTCAAACTCAGGAGAATGAAATTAAAACCACAGTGAGAAACCACTTACACACCCACCAGAATAGCTAAAGTTGAAAAAAGCTGTCAACACCAAGCCCTGGAGAGGACATGAAGCAGCTGGAACTCTCATACAACACTGGTGGAAGTGAATAAATTGGAGTGTAGTAAAAAAAAAAAAAAAAAAAAAAAAAAAATTTATTAGTATATTTAACTTTCTGTCATTTTTTAAGGCATAAGCTAGGTGCTAACAAAATGAAAAGGTCTTTCTTTACAAACCCTTTCCCAAATCTCAGTTAGCATTACTAAGTTGCAGAGACACACTGCTTTGCTCAGCTGAGCTGAAGTCCAGCATGGCTCTCTTGGCTGGCTGTTGGTGAATTGGTTCAACCACTTAGGGGAGCTGAACATAAGCATACCCTCTTACCAGTCTATTCTCATAGAAATACCCAAGAGAAATGAGTTCATTTGTCCTGCAAGACAGGTATAAGAACATACATAGCAGCATGATTTCCAATGGCCCCAGACTAAAAATAGCCCAAATGTCTGTCACTGGTAGAATGGACAAATAAGTTGTAGTATATTTAAAATATGGAGTATGACGCAGCCATGAAAATGAACTACTGCTACATGCAAGAACACGGATGAATTTCATAAATGCTGAGTGTTAGAAACCAGAAGCAACAGATTACAAACTATACAATTCCATATATTCCAAAACTTTGGTACTAACACAGGTTGGGCAAAACTAACCTATGGTATTAAAAGTCAGATATTGATCACCTTTGGGCAGAACAGTAGTGGGGAAAAAAAAAAGCACAGGAGTGGGGCTTCTGGGATGCTCTTAATATTCTATTTATGACCTAGAAGGCAGTTTCATTTTGGGAAAATTAACCTAACTACACAGTTATGATTTGTGTGCTTTTCTACGTTAACTCTATACCTCAATAAAATTTTATTAACTGGAAAAAAAAACTTGGGTAAATATTATTGGTGCAGGCATGTGGAGAGATGAGCACTCTGCATTGTGGATGGAAGTATAAGTTGTAAGCATCTTTGAAAGGCAATTTGGTCATATCTATACACAATGAAATGCCATATTTATCTTTTGAATCAGCAATTCTACCTCTAGTATTTTTACAGTTACACTTCCACATGTGTACAAAGATACATGTACAAGGATATTTACTGCAGCATTACTTTTAAGCCTAAAGGTCAGGGGTTGAATTACGGGGCATCTAAATAATAGCATTTCAGCATTAGAAACAAACAAATGTCAACCCAATCTGGCCCATGTCCTCAGGCCTCATTCTAGATTTACATATGCTGGGATGTCCCTTGAAGACACATAAAGAACTGGAAGGGTGGTCACCTCTGTGACCTGGCAACACGAGACAGGACCACAAGGGTGGGAGAATTACCCTATTGTACCTTTTGAATTTTGTACCATGTCAGGATGTAAACTCAATCCAAACAAACGTGGTCTTGGCCTCACGATGGCATCCAGGAATGATAGCACCATAGCACACCACAGAAGGGCAGGGTTTCAGAGGTCATCAGGCCCACTTCCTCACCATGCAGATGAGGATACTAAGATATCCATGGTCCACATTCCTTCAGAATGGAAAATACATGATCTGGGAGGCAACGTCACCCTTCTGCCTGTGTGCAGATGAAGTTGTCAGATAGCAGCTAAGGCCCCAGGAAATGTGTACAGGAAAAGCAGGTTTTCTGGGGGAGGGTGCAGGTGACAAGGTAGGGAGGGAAGGCAATCACCAAGGATCCTGCATGGCATCCTGGGCAGACCGGAGGCAGGGGACACAGGAGGAAACTACTGACAACATTCTCCTGCTTCAAAGTAGTCTTGAAATATCAATAGAGGAGCTGATTCCACGCCCAGTCACTTCTTTTAACCGAATCTTAGTTTCCACAGCCATTCATTCATTCAACCAACCACTCAATCATCAATCTTTTTGCATGCCTACTAGGCACAATGCTCTGGGCTAGGCATGAGGAATATGACCATAAGCACAGTCCTTGCAATGCTTATGAGTTTAGCACATACTGGCCCAGGTCACAGATAAACTGTGATGGTCTATTGAGATGACTCCTGACGAAGCTTTTTTTTTTTTTAATGTTCTGTTGTAGTTTAATGAAATGTGAATGTAGCATTAAAGCATATTTTCATCCTTTGTGCTCATCTGAGATCTTTTTAATCATCTCCCCAAATTCATTGTTGTATCAGTGAAGTACAATAAACTGCACCTATATAAAGTATACAAATGAATCAGTTTTGACAGACACCTACAAACCTGTCACCACAATCAAGATAGCCAATGTTTCGTTGTCCCAAAAGTGTCCTCCCTTGTGCCCTTTATAATCACTCTCTTCTTCCATCCCTATCCCCAGGCAACAACCATGGTTCTAGAGAAAGTCCTTTTGGAAATAAGCAAGACTCTTATTACTTTGCTATGTTCTCAGGCCAGTCCTGTTAGGGCAGGGGTGAAGGAGGACAAAGAAATACCAGGAAATGAGGGTAAGTGTGCGGATAACATAGGCCAATAGAATTATGAGAATTGAAGGGCAAAACAGCTGCAGCAACATATTGGTATTCAAGCCCCACAGCAAACTTAAGGGAAAGGTATCATCATCCCCCTTTTATGAATGAGGACACGTGCCTCAGCGTAGTTGAGGAGCCTGTCCAAGGTCAATCCGGCAGTAAGTGGCAAAGCTGGAGCTCAGTGGCCTGGGTGCAAAGCCTGCACGGCTCACTAAGTGCTTTCCCTCTAGGCCCCACAGCCACTGCCAGGATTGGCTGAACTCACTGAGGGTCCCACCTGGGCCCCACGGGTGGCCTGCCCTCTGTGCACTGAGCCCCACTCTGTGCCCTATGGATTTCTTTTTTTGTTTGTTTTTAAGATTTATTATTTATTTTATTTTATTTTGGGGTGCGTCGGGCCTTAGTTGTGGCACACGGGATCTTCACTGAGGCATGTGGGATCTTTCATTGTGCACTGGCTTCTCTCTAGTTGCGGCGTGCAGGCTTCTCTCTAGTTGTGGCGCATGGGTTTTTTCTCTCTCTAGTTGTAGCGCTCAGGATCCAGGGCACGTGGGCTCCGTAGTTTGTGGCACGCAGGCTTAGCTGCCCTGTGGCATGTGGGATCTTAGTTCCCGGACCAGGGATCGAACACCCGTCCCCTGTATTGGAAGGCGGATTCCTTACCACTGGACCACCTGGGAAGTCCCTGTGTTTTATGGGTTTCTTGGTGCTCCTCCCACTGTCAACAAGGGAGCCTGCAGGGCCCAGGGGCCGAAAACACTGACTTCCCAGCCAACCTGTGGGCCAGCCTGATCTGAGGCTGTGACCAGGAAGCCCCACCCTCTGCAAGGGCACCTCCCAGGGAAATCCCCAAGCTTCAGCACTTTGCAAGAGAGTCTTGTCAGGGACATTTTTTTTTTTTTTGGCTGCGTTGGGTCTTCATTGCTGCACACGGGCTTTTCTAGTTGCGGTGAGCAGGGACTACTCTTTGCTGCAGTGTACAGACTTCTCACTGTGGTGGCTTCTCTTGTTGTGCAGCACCAGCTCTAGGCACGTGGGCTTCAGTAGTTGCATCTCACGGGCTCTAGAGTGCAGGCTCAGTAGCTGTGGCTCGTGGGCTCTAGAGCACAGGCTCAGTAGTTGTGGCGCATGGGCTTAGTTGCTCTGCAGCATGTGGGATCTTCCCGGACCAGGGCTCGAACCCGTGTCCCCTGCATCGGCAGGCGGATTCTCAACCACTGCACCACCAGGGAAGTCCCATTGTTGGGGACATTTTAATGCCACCTCAAATCAATGCAGCAACACGCACACACACTAAACTTTTTGCTTTTGAAAAACTACAAAGTAATGTACAAATGCTCTATTCTCTCCCTGACCCCTACTGGATCATCTGAGATCTGAGGGTTAAGCAGGGGTTGAGGGACGTTGAGGAAGTCAGGGATGGGGGTGGGGATCGAGGTACAGGGAGAAGGACAGATGAGGTGGGGGAGAGGCAACTGAGGGAGGCCTGTGGGACATATTACTTGGTAACAAAAAATAACCAGCGACCTTACATTTGGACACAGCCACTTGGATGCATCCACACCTACATGGCTCTACCTAGGTGGCTGAGACAACATTCAAGCCCTCTCTGTGCTTCAGCTTCCACGGGAAGCGTGAGGTAGAGGCTGCAGGAAGCATCTGGGAACAACACACGTTTAAGGATGGGAGGCTTTCTGGAGGAAGAGCCCACGCTGCAGAAGCTCACTGATCTCACTTCCTCCCAGGAGCTGGGGGACAAAGGCTGGGGTGTGCATCCCACCTGATGGGACATGCCCAAAATCTAGAGTGATTGGCATCAGAGCCACCAGACGTCCCAGGGGATGGACACTGGGGGGTGGGCAAACCAATTCCTGACTTGGTTTCTGCCTCTGCACACAGGGCATGACCCAGCTCCTAGAGTCTCAGTGAGGAGGGCACGGGACTAAGTGTAAAGGGTGTCCAGCCCAGTGCCTGGCACACAGAAGGAGCTCATTCAGTGGCAGGGCCCTGCTGTCCCACCACCATCCTGTCAGCAGCCCCCCGAAACACAGGCTCTCAGATTGAGGAAAGCTTCTGGGTGCTGTGGGAAATTTGCATTGGCTTCAAAATGCCCTTCCTGGCCCCTGACTCACAGTTTTGGTTTCAGAATGAATACTTTGCGAGAAAGACACTTCCTTTATGCTGTGTATAGATACCTCGATTACAGCCGTGTGGACACAGGCTGGCCCCTAGTTCTGCCTTTGGATTCCTTGTTACTCTGTCATTTGAACTGGGGAGAAGCTGGCTGTGGAGGCAGAGGGGTGTCCTAACGGGACCCACTGTTGGTCTGTGTGTCTCCTGCCCCCCCCTCCGGCTCAGCATGATCTGACCCAAGTCCACCAAGTCCCCTTCTCCCAAAACAAAGAGAACCAGGGTTTCTCCCAAGTCCGCTGGCTCCCCGTGGCTCCTGGGCCATCAGCAGACCTCACCAAGAGCTGACCACATACACCAGGGCCTTGGGGGGAGGGGGGAAAGGAACATTCCAAGCAAAAGAAGAGGGTGAGGGTGGGCGAGGCTGCTCGGAGGAGGCAAGTCCCAGATATGTCTTGGAAACCGAGTTTCGCCAAACTTTGGTGAAAATGAGAAGGCAGGTGATACTTCACCCATGGATCTTTGGTTTTTATTTAGTAATATGTACTGGGCACCCACCAAGTGCCCAGCGCAGTGGGCAACGGAGATGTGGAAATGAACAGAACATGGTCCTTGCTCTCCAGAGGCTCATGGGAAAGCAACACGAACAACGCTGTGACAACGCTGTGACAGTAGTTGCCCAACAGGGCTGGGAGAGGCCGTGGAGGGCAGGGCCGTGAGAGTCTTGAAGGTGGTGTAGCGTTCAGGCACAGGCTCCAGAGCTGGCTGCGTGGCTTTGCACCCAGGTTCTCCCAGTTACTAGTTCTATGAGCTCGGGCAATTTACTAACCTCCCTCTGCCTCTGTTTCCTCATTCTGGAAATGGTACTTATTTCACGAAGTTGTTGAAAAGATTAAATGAATTAATCCATGTAAAGCATGTTTAGAACAGCGTCGGATATTAGGTTCTGTAAATGTATTTATTAATATGACTGTCTTGATGGAAAAGCAGGCATTCCGCAGAAGAGGAAGGGCACAAGTAGGTGTCCCAGGAAGCGGGCCCCGCAGGAACAGAGGCAGGGACGTGGAAGCACGGGCTGGGGTGTGGCACGGCTGCTACCCAGGAGCATGTGCTGAAAGGAAGCCAGGAAGGTGGGCAAAGGCCAGAAGCTGCCGGGCCACGCACACCTTCGAGGGTGGACTTGGTCTTGGAGCTGACAGAGAGTGACTGGGGGTTGTACCATGAGGCTGCTAGACTGGAAGAAGTGAGACTGGAGGTAAGGGACCCAGCCGGCAGTCTAGTGGGAGAGAAAGGAGAGATGTAAAGAGGTCCAAAACCAACGCGGTAACAGCAGGAACGGAGAGGAAGTGAGTCACTGCGGCCTGGAGGTGACTGGATGCAGGAGGGACAGGCCAAGTCTGGGATGCTTCAGGTAACCTGAAGCCATCCATCAGGACGAGGAAGCCATCCATCAGGACGAGGGAGACAGCCCTTGAGGGGGTGGAGCGTAAAGAGGAGGAATAACAGAATAAGAGGTGCCGGGCACTGAACCAGGAGCTGTAGATGAATTACTTCATTTACTCCTCACATGGACCCTTCGAGAAGGTACTGTTATCATCCCCATTTACAGCTGAGAAAACTGAGGCAAGGAGTGATTGAAAACGTGTATCAGAGCCACATGGTGTGGTTTTCAGGGCCTGCATTCTTAGCCCCTCTGCTCCATGTTGACCTTTGAGACACTGGCTGTGTGTCCGCTGCTTAGCAGGGGGGCCTGGGCTGGAAGCTAGGGGTCATCAGAGCCATGGGGGGATGAGATGGCCCGGAGTGAAAGAGAATGAGGGAGGAGAGGGGCAAGGGCTGAATGTGGAGAGAGGGGCTCTGATGTGCGGGGGGCAGGGGGGGTTCCTGGGGGAAGCGGTCCAGCCGGGAAGCTCCCCAGGAGAAGCCAGCAGGCATCCTCCTCTCCCTTCTCTCCAGCCCGCAGGGAGGGAATCCAGCCCTAGGACTGGGCCTCTTGCCCTGCCGTCCTCCCCACAGCCAGCAGAGAACACAGGAGGGCCTGGCCCTCTCCCGGTGCCTGGAATGGGTTTCGTAACCGCCCTGAGCCTGGTGTTGCCAGGATAGCACTACCTTCCTCCCCCAGAGGCTTCGGTAGGGGAGAGCTGAAAGGATCCGGCTCAGCTTTTGGAGACAAAACTAAGTCCTCGAAGTGGAAGTTCGCCAGCCCTCTCTGGGCTATTGCAAGGCCCACACGCGGACAGGGCTGCGGCTCTGTTGACAAAAGCATCTCAAGATGTTTACCTCAACCCTAACTGCTGCTGGCCCAGGTCCCGTTTGGGTGTGTCATGGGCTCAGATGAGGCCACACACACACACACACACACACACACACACACACACACCCTACTCCCTGCCCAGGAGCCTGCTCCCTGAGTCACCTCGTTCCCAGCCAAGTTCACCTGAAGCACCTGGCATTTCTCTCCACAGCACAACAGGTTATCTACCTAAGAGCTGTCAGTGAAGAAGAGCCCCGCCTGGTTCAATAATTCATATAACGAGCTTCTTAAATTACCAAGGGGTGCTCCAAGTTCTGAGATTTCTGCAGCATTTCACCTTGAGGAAAAGGAGAGGATAAGAAAGGAGGGAGAACAACCTCACACCTGTCAGAATGGCTGTCATCAAAAAGACAACAAATAATGAGTGTTGGTGAGGGTGTGGAGAAGAGGGAGCCCTGCACACTGTCAGTGGGAATGTAAACTGGTGCAGCCACTATGGAGAACAGTATGAGGTTTCCCCCCAAATTAATAATAGAACAACCATATGACCCAGGAATTTCACTTCTGGGTATTTACCCAGAGAAAACAAATACACTAATTCAAAAAGATACACGCATCCCAACGTTCACCGCAGCATTATTTACAATAGTCAAGATATGGAAGCAACCTAAGTGTCCAATGATAGATGAATGGATAAAGAAGATGTGATATATATACGTAATGCAGTATCACTCAGCCACACGCACAAGACTGAAATTTTGCCATTTGCAACAACATGGATGGATCTAGAGGGTATTATGCTCAGGGAAGTAAGTCAGACAGAGAAAGACAAATACCACATTTCACTTACGTATGGAATCTGAAAAACAAAACAAAATGAAACCAGACTCACAGATACAGAGAACAAACGGGTGGTTTGGGGGCAGGGGGTGGGGAGGCTGTGAAATAGGTAAAGGGAATTCAGAGGTACAAACCTCCAGTTATAAAATAAATAAGCCACAGGAATATGACATACAGCATAAGGACTATGGTAAATAATAGCATAATAATTTTGTACGGGGACAGATGGTTCCTAGACCTATAGTGGTGATCATTTCATAATGTATGCAAATGTCAAATCAGTATGAAGTACACCTGAAACTAGCGTAACACTGAGCACCAACTATACTTCAGTTCTTTTAAAAAGTGAGAAAAAAGGAGGAAGAGTGAGTCAAAAGTGGGAGAAATTGCCCCCCCCACTGCCACCCTTCCCCCACTACTTCTACTCACACACAGCGCCGATGTTTGGTCCCCAAAGTGGTGACAGAAAAGAGAGAGAAAAAACACAGAGAAGTGGGTATCATAGAACATAAACTGTGTGTCTTCAAAGGGACCTGACGGGTCATTCATTTCTTCCACCCTCTCGTTGTACAGATGAGGAAACTGTTTGTCCCATGAGGAGCTAGGGACAGAATCCAGGGCCTTCAGTATCCACTCAGTGCTCTTGTCCCTACAGCACAAAGGATCCAGACAAGAAGAACTGGAGGAGGCTACGATGCCCCTAAACCTAACCCTACCTCTGCTCCTGGAGGTGCCCCAGAGCCACGGCCACCCTCCTCTGCGCTCTACGGGCCACACAGCACTGCCTGTGCCCTTGTTTCCCTCATCTCCAAATTTTAGGGGTCACTGTCAGCCCCACATATCACCAACAGCCGCCAACCGTCACGGAGAACTGGAAATATCCGGACTGGCCCAGGCTGCTGGAGCTGGCGGGATCACCGATGCTGCTGCAATGTCTAGACAGAGCGCGCACCTTCCTGTCCCCCGACAAGCACCTGGACAGCCCATGAGTGTCCCGGGAGCACCTGTTTGGTGACCAGCGTGGCAGACCAAGAAATCACACATTTGGGCAGCGACTTTCTCCAAGCTCTTCTTTCTGCCAAGCACACAAATGAACAGCCCAAAGAGGGCAGGGAGAAATAAAGCCCAGAGTTCTCATGCTCCTGATTGAAAACATAAAAATAAAATAAATATGCCCACTGTGCAAATAACAAATAGACCATCCCTTACTCTCCAGACAAATATTGATATTTCCTTTAAGTTTTTGGCTCAAGTAGCCACAACTTGGGTAGGGAGAGACTTGTGGTTATTGGCCAGAAGCTGCTCTAAGTCATATACGGCCGTCAAAATTATGACTTTCAAACAAAAGTTACAAATTTAGAATGACTTCCTGAGGCCAAAAGTTATTTTGACGTTTCATAAAATAAATCATCGGACAAACATGTCACCATATTATGTTGATGATAGTGTCCAAAGGGTTTTACTAACTTTAGTATTTCGTTATTATCGTATTTTAATTGAGTCATAACTATATAATTTATATATAATTTACAATTAAGCAAATAATATTTCATTATTTATATGTCTTTATATTTAGGATTTTTAAACAGCCAGTATAAACAGACAAGAATGGACCAGCTATAGTCACGCATATGGCAGGTAATACATAAAGTACACTTTCCAGAATTCTCCTTAACTGAGTGTTAACTGGATTCATCTCCCAAGAAGCTTGGTCTGAATTGGGTACACCAAGCAAAATAAAAGATAATATAGCACAGGTCCGACAGCTTTCAAGTTGCCATTTCAATAACTCAGATGGTATCTTTCTTCAGTCATGGCCAGCAGCCCAGCCTAATGCCATAATTGATTTCTGTCCAGAATCGAATGCCAACGGCCCTCTTGACCTGACCTCCCCCGCCAAGGTGTGGCAATGGAGGTCTAAAGTGGAAAAGCTGTACCTGCAGCCTTCCTGCACCTCCTGTAAAACGTTGGACAGAGAAGCCCCTGTTTACAATTCATTGCACAAAAACTGACATTCGTTTTAGGCGCAATGCTTAGTCAGCGGGCTTGGGTGAGCTGAGGTAGGGAGTGGCTATTTCCAAAAGGGACATGGCAGCACCAGATAGGACTGCCAGTAGAGATGATAAAGGCAAGGAGAGACTGGATCCCAACATGCTAAGCGGCTCTTAAATGGCTTGGGGACAAGATGTCTTGATTTGTAGAGCTGCGTATGAATGGAGGTTCTGACCTAAAAAGCATACCTGATGTAAGGTGACCCCAGAAACCATCAGAGTTACACAGAGAGGCAGCACAGCATGATGCTTAGGCCAGACTCTGGAAAAGACAGAAGTTGAATCTCAGCTCCATCCCCTACTAAATGTGCCACCCTGGGCATTTAATTTCTCTCTCCTTTTCTGTAAAAAATAAGCATAATAATGGTACCTACCACACAGGGTTGTTTTAAGGATAGTATAAATGTATGTGCATGAAGAACCTATATAGTCCCTAGCACATAGTAATCACTCAATAAACATTAGCTATTACATGGTCAAATCTATCAATCTTTCACTAGAATGTAAGTTCCAGAAGGGCAAGAGTTCTCATATGAATTGTTCACTGCTGTATTCCCAGAACAGGGCAATAAATGGTAGGCAATAAATCAACATTGAATGAATCTAAAGGCATATTAAGAAGCCCAACTGGATTTACTGCACCTACAGTTTTAGAACCAATGAGAATTTTTAAATAGGCTTTAGCTCAAATTACTGTGTGTCATTTAGAGTATTGGGCTAAGTTTGGGACAGCTCATTGTAGGAAGTAGAAAGCCAAGATCCACTGAGTTCAAAGGAGAGTGGTTAGTCTTTTTGAGGCCTTAAAATCCGGTTGAGCTTCTGTTTCTTGCCAAGACGGAGTAATAAGAACTAGATTTACCCTTCCATCTTCAACAACAGAAAAACTGTGGAACAGCAACAGTTTTTAGACACTGGGTATCAGACAGTGCAGGACAGGGATCCCTGGGAGATGGGAAACAAATAAAGTGAACCCCATTATTGCCTCAGCTTACTGCCTGGAGAGCATTTTCAGGCCACAGTGTGGGGTGGGGAACCTGGGCAGAGTCTGGCAGTCTTTCTGAGAATCTGAGGAGACAGAGCTAGCTGCAGCAAGTCTGGGAAGCCCAACGCAGCGAGAGTTCACAGGGCAGAGGACAGAGCTACATGGGGGCTGGGGAGAGGTCCAAAGATCTGCAGAGGGTCCCCCTTGAGTTTTCAGATGGGAACAAATCAATGTATTCATACTGAGGCTAGTGAAAGGACCACTCGAAAAATAGAGGAAAAGAACCACTTGAGCTTACACAGGGCTAAGAGTACTTTGTATTCCCATCAGCCAGAATAGAAAACCTCATAATTTTTATCAGGTAGAGGACTCAGAAGGGTATTGGCTCGGTAATGGGGAGAAGGTTAGCCCTAGACTAAAGGTTACAATGTTTCCACCTAACTCAAAGCAAGCCTCAATGGTATCGAACTGTTTCCAAATAATTTAAACACATCCCAGAACAAAATTCAAGAATACTGGTGGGAATACAAGAATATCCAGCACCCAAAAAGTAAAATTCATAATATCTAGCATCCAATAAAAAAATTACCAGGCATAAAAAGAAACAGGAAAGTACGACACATGGAGGGGGGGGGGAAATATCAATATGAAAATAACACAAATGATAAAATTAGTAGACAAAAACATTAAAATAGTTAGTATAACTATATTTCATATGTCCAAGAAGGTAGAGGATAGATTGAATATGGTAAGTAGAGACATGGAAATGTAAAAAAAAAAAAAAGAACCCAAGTCTAATTCTAAAAATGAAAACTTCAATGTCTGAAATAAAATAAACACTAGATAGAATTAACAAAAAAACTAGACATTGCCAAAAAAAGAGTTGTGAACTTAAAGACAGAGCAATAGAAAGTATCCACAATGAAACAAAAATGACTGGAGAAAAACAGAAAAATAGAGACTCAGTGAACTGAGTGAATAAAATACATTCATCTGGAGAGGTAGAGGGAGGCAGAAATACTATTTGAAAAAACAATGGCCAGAGCTTTCCCAAAATGATGCAAACCATAAGTCCAGAGATACAGGCATCATTTCCCAAAATGATGCAAACCTAAGTCCAGAGATACAGGCAGCTCAACAAACCCCAAGCTAAAGAAAAATGAAGGACACTATGCCAAGAATATCATAATTAAATTACTTAAAACCAGTAATAAAGAGACAATCTTAAAATCAGGCAGACAAAAAAAAAAGATACACTATATAAAGAGTAACAAAGATAAAAATTACACAGAATTTTCATTGGAAACAATGGGAGCTTGAAATCAGCGGACTAAAATCTTTACAACACTGAAGGAAAAAACCTGTCAACCTAGTAATCTAGAAACTCTTTTAAAAACAAATACAGTTCTTTCAGCCTGTTCGGCGCAGGAGTTTTGGACGGTCCCGGGCCTGTGGCCGCCTGGCCTCCGAAGGCTGGGGCGCAGGGCAGGAGCGTGCGGCTGCCCTGAGTCTAGTGAGGCTGGCGCCGCGGCCGGGCCGGGCCCGAGGCTCCCGGTCCCTGAACGCGCGGAGGACAGCGGCCTGGTCTGGCCTCCGCCACATTGTCGGTTTTAATTTTCGTTCAGGTGAAAGATGGACGCTTGAAGCATAGACTGCTGCTAGCTGACTACTTACTATCTGGGAGCACAAAAATGACCTAAGGATGTCCTCGGTGAGGAACTTGACAACTTGATCTTTGGGAGTTGCTTAGAGTATTTAAAATTTCCAGGATTGCTAAAAAAATACTGCTTTTGGATAGTCCATAAATGTACATCTAAAACAGTGGGGCTATAAATAAAATAATTTAATGTGTTTAAAAAACCACACAAATACAAAAAAAGACTTTTTCAGAAATACAAAAACTGAAAAAAATTAATCAGCAGCAGCAGACGTGCATTACGAAAAATGTTAAAGGAAGTCTTTTAGGCAGAAGAAAAATGATACCAAATATACAAAGAAATAAAGAAAGGATTAATGTGGGTAAATATTAAAAAGTTTATTTTCTTATGTTTAGAGTCTTTAAAACATAATTAAATATTTAAAGCAAAAATAATAGCAATGTGTTATGAGGCGTATAACACATGTAGAATTAAAATGTATGACAACAGTAGTACAAAGGTCAGGAGGAGGAAAGTGCAAGTGTTGTAAGTTTTTTATACTATCCATGAACCAGTATAATATAACTTGAAGGTATACTGTAACAAGTATGTATACTATAAACCTTAAAACAACCACTAAGAATTATAACTATAATCCAACAAAGAAAAGAAAATAGAATAATAAAAATAGGCAATAAATCTAAAAGATGGTAGAAAAAGAGGAAAAGGAAGACAAAGAACAAATGGAACAAATAGAAACAGATAACAAAATAGCCAAACCATATTATTAATAACATTAAAAGTAAATGGTCTAAATATCCCCAATTAAATGACAAAAAATGTCAGACTGGATAAAGAAGCAAGACCTAACTATATACTACCTGTAAGAAATGCATTTTATATATAAAGACAAAAGTAGGTTAAAAATAAAAGGATAGATACACCATGCTAACAATAACCACAGCAAAGAATATTACCAAGAATAAACAGGGATATTTCATAATAAGAAAGGAGTCAGTTTATCAAGAGGACATAATCCTGGGACTTCCCTGGTGGTCCAGTGGTAAAGAATCTGCCTTCCAATGCAGGGGAACCAGGTTCGATCCCTGGTCAGAGAAGTAAGATCCCACATGCCGTGGGGCAACTAGCCCGTGCACCACAACTGCTGAGCCCATGTGCTGCAAAAACTACAGAGCCCACGTGCTCTGGAGCCCGCAACTAGAGAGAAGCCCACGCACTGCAACAAAGACCCGACGCAGCCAAAAGAAAAAGAAAATAATAATTTTTAAAAAGAGGACATAATCCTAAATGTATATGGACCTAATAACAGAGTCAAAATACATAAAGCAAAAGTTTATAAAAGTATAAGAATAAATAGCAAAATCCCAATTTTAGTCAGAAATGTCAACACCCCTCTCTCAGTAATTGATAGAACAAGAAGATAGAACAGGAACACAGAATATTCGAAAAACACTTTGAAGGAACTTGACAAAATAGCAACTATAATTGATGTTTATAGAACAGTCCATCCAAAAATAGAATACGCATTATTCTAATGTGCACATAGACTATTTACTAAGATAGACCATATTCTGGGCTATAAGACCAGTCTGAATATTAAAAGGCTTCAAGTCATATAAAGTATGTTTTCTGACTACAATGGAATTACATTAGAAAGGAATAACAGAAAAATATTTAGAAAACCCCCAAATATTCAGAAACGTATCAAAAAAGAAATTAAAAAGGAAATCAGAAAGTATTTTTAACTGAAGGGAAATGAAAACATAAACTATCAAACCACTAATTGGAGTACATCCATGTTTCTGAGATACAGTGAAAGCAGTGCTTTAAGAAAAATTCATAGTACTGAAATGCTTTCATTAAAAAAGAGGAAGTGGCTGAACTTAGTGGTCTCAGCCTCCACTTAAAAATATAGGAAAAGAAAATTAAACCAAAGTAGAAAAAAATAAATAAGAAAGGTAAGAGCAGAAATCAGTGAAATAAGAAAAAGGAAAACAATAGAGAAAACGCAATGAAAGCAAAAGCAAGTTCTTAGAGATCCATAAAATTGATAAGGTCTTAACCAAATGAATCAGGAATAAAACAGAGAAGATGAAGCTGCCAACATCAGAGATGAGAGAGGTGACATCACTATAAATTCTACAGATATTAAGAGGCTAGTAAGTGAATATTATGAACGATTTTACGCCAATAAATTCAAAAACTTAAATGAAGTGGACAAATCCCTTGAAAGACATAAAATACAGAGCTCACTCATAAAGAAATAAATAACCTGAATAGCTTTGTCTCTTTCAAAGAAAGCTCTCAGCTCCAACAGCTTCACTGATGAATTCCACCAAACATTTAAAAATAAATACTATCAATTCTACATTAAAGAAAAAAAAAAGTGAAGACAAGGGATTACTTCCCAAATCAATATTTGAATCCAGCATTATTCTTATACAAAACCAGGTAGATACTCAAGTAAATAAAATCATAGATGAAGGCGCAAACATTCTTTTAAAAACTTTCAGCAAATTGAGTCCAATGGTGCATATAAAGGATAACACATGATAATAATGGCGCTTAATCCCAAGAATGCAAAGTTGGTTTAACATTTCAAAAATCAACATAATTCATCATTTTAACATACTGAAAAAGAAAAATCATATTATCATATCAATAACACAGAAAATGCATTTGATAAAATTAAACATCCATTCCTGATTTTAAAACTCTCAGCAAACTAGTAGTAGAAGAGAATTTCTCTAAACTGATAAAGAGCATCTATAAAAAAACCTGCTGCTAACATCTTAATGGCAAAAGATTGAATAGTTTTCCCCTAAGATTATAATTAATGCAAAGATGAGTGCTCTCACCACTTCTCATCAACATTTTACTAGAGGTTTTAGCCACTGCAATAAGGCAACCACCACCACCACCACCACAACAACAAAAGGCTTCCAGATTGCAAAAGAGGAAGTAAAGCCATCTTTATTCACAGATGACATGATTATCTATGTAGAAAATCCTACAGAGTCAACAAAAAAGCTACTAGTACTAATAAATGAATTTAGCAAGATTGTAGGATAGAAGGTAAAAAGAAATCAGTTGTACTTTTATATATTATGCTGTAAACAGTTATAAAATTTTTCCAATATTTTAATACATCAAAAACATGAAATACTTAGGAACATGCTTGACAAAAGCTGTTTATGACCTACACCTTGAAAACTAAATAATGTATTGACATGCTGAAAGAAAAAAAAAGAAAACCTAAATAAACAGATATGTTCATAAACCAAAGATTCAATATTGGTTAGATGCCAATTCTCCCAAGTTGATACGTAGATTCAATGCAATTCCAATTAAAATTCCAATTTGCTTTCTCGTAGAAATTAAGTTGATTCTAAAACTCAAATGGTAATACAAACAGCCTCGAAAACTAGGAACAAAGTTGGAAGAACTACATGATTTTAAGAAATCATTAAGCTATAGTAATAAAAAGTTGTAAAAAATACCGATGATAAAGACAGTGTAAAGACAGAAAAATAGATCAATGAAACAAAACAGAGTCCATAAATGGAGCCATACAGAAATAGTCAGTTGATTTTTGAGAAAAATACAAAGGTAATTTAGTTGAGAAAGGATAATCTTTTCGGCAAATGGTGCTGGAACAACTGGCTATCCATGTGCAGAAAAAGCACATCTCCATCCATACACTGCGACACACACACAATTTATTAAAGAATGCATGGTCACCTCTGTTACTTAGGATCTGGTGCTCAGCGTCAACACAATGCATAATTTAAATATCCACTATCATGACTAACACCATTCAGGCTCCCAGAGAATCTCAGAGAATCCCTTCCACCTATCAGATGACCGGGAAGATTTATAGGTCTTGCTACTGCCAACATCAGAGATGGACAAGTCTTTAGAGTGAAGGGAGGATTTAAGTAACAAAGCACTTAGGTAAAAGAAAACCCTAATTAACCTGTCAAATCCTAACTCTCAGGATGAATTCAATGGATTCTTACATTAAATTCATTATTTTCCAGTAGTGCTGAGTGTACATTTTCTTGCTTCTTTTATATTCCAATTAGCAGTTCTGGAGGTATTCACAAATTTCCACAGATTTCACAATAGGTGCTCACAAAGACTGAGGAGCATTTTACAATTTTAAGCCATTCATATTGTTTTCAAATTGTATATATGTGGGGCTAGATGTAATATGCACAACATGTAATTCTGATTTTTCCTTTGGGCAACTAGATAAACATTAAACGTTAAAGTGTGAATAACTTTTAATAAAAATTTAATATTCTAAATAAATAGTCAAATATTTCAATATATCAGATTTAGTTAAACAATTTTTAAATTGTTTAAAATTTAAAATTTTGATAGTTCAATTATTGTTTGTATTTTGCTTTTTTAGTAAAGAATTTAGAATAGTTTAGAAAAAATAACTTTTTGAAACACATATAAAAGTTAATTTTTAATATTAACTATAATTTTTGGTGAAAATATACTCAATTTTATATTTATATATTGAACACTTGTATTTCATTTGAATACATTTAAATTTTTATGCTTTAAATCTTTGAGCGTGTGTAGAAGTTGAGATCATGCTAAAAATAAAAAATTAGAACTCAAGAAAAAAAATTGCAAAAAAAAAGTCATAGAAAAATATTCAAAGTGATGATCTGCTTAAGTTTCATTGCTTTTGTTATTTAGAAACTTAACAGACTTCTGTCAAACATGACCTGAAACAGAATTTTAGAAAAAAACATTAGAATAGCTTTCCTTAATGAAGTCTTACTTTTTTTATCAAAACAATAAAAATGAGCAAGAAAATGACTCTTGTCAAATCTACAGTCTGAACACATCAGATGAAACTCTTGCAACATCGTAACAAATAACAAACAAAGGTTTGACGACTGTTCCAAACAATGACAATGAAAAGAACTGATCGAATTCATAACTCGGAAGCAACAAATTAAACTCTGGCCTTCCCACTAAAAGAAGAAAATTGCATTCATAAAATTAGGATATTAGCTGTGAAAGAAGAAACCTCTATAGCTTTACTGTACTTATTGGACAATGATCCTAGGAAATGGCACTCATCCTTCTCACAGCAAGAGAATACTTCTCACAAAACACAATCTAATGTAAACTGATGTTTACAATATCCCATTGGGCAAACATGGAAGAAGATTTAAACTCTTCACTTGACACCAAAACTATTTCAAATGGAGAAACTATAGACAAAAAATTACATAACTGCCATTTTATGTTTTATAATCAATATTCAAGATCAGATGTGACCATACAAGTACTTGAGACTGGAAAGACTTAGGTTTGTGGTTAATAGAAAATAAAACATCATTTGCACACTAAAGCATACATTATTTACTAAAACTTTTTTTTAAAAGCCTGAATAAACAGCAAGCTAAAGAAAATTTCTAGGTTTAGTAGAAATTTTTTAGAAACTTGGTGCTAGAGTGGCAAGATATGTAAGATAGATCTTTTTTTTAAAGAAACAATCACCATCTAAGATGAAGAAATCAAAGCAAGATGATGATTATGTTAACAGGTAATAAAGTTTTCAAAAATCATACACAAAATAAATGCATATAATAAAATAAAAGTGAGACTTTATTCAACTAGATTATAACAAAGACAAAAGTTACATTTAACAATATCTTTAATGTATATAGTTGAACTAACAGAAGAGAGAAACCAGGAACGTGTTTCACCTCTTACGAAAAGGACAGATTTTGTCTTAGTGGAAAGAACTACAGAAACTGCTTTCAGTGAAGGAACTGATTTAAAAGATTGTCAGGGGCAAGCCTGTGACAATGGCACTAGTGTGATTGGTAAATAAAAAGGCATATAAACCAGAATATTGGCCAAAAATCCAGAAGCATTCTTTGTGCTATACAGCACATGGTTAGAATTTGTTTCTAGGAGACACGGACCCAACTGTGCAAATATAATGATACTTTCTATTCAAAGACTATCTGTGACATTATACGTGGAGTGTCTTGGTGAACCAGATCAAATTTGATCTCACAGTAACGGCAGATCATGTGATGGAAACACCAACTAAATGTTCTTAGAATAGTTAATTTAGACAAGATAATAAATATACTAGATGAGTTAAGTAAAACAATAGAAGATCCTCGAATAAAGAGTGCATTGTGGTCTCTGATAGAAGATGATTTCAATTTGCAAATCCACAGTTATTTGGTATGAACTTCTGCTTGCTGTTAATAATGTAGAGAAATTTACCCCAAAAAATCCAGGCAAGTCTAGATTTGGCTGTTTCACTTTCATAAGAAAAGGATTAAAAACTTAAAATTTTTTAATGAAAATGATTTTTCAAAGTCAAAAGAAACTGCATGAGAAATATGCAAAAATGTGGCATTCCAATAAGGTATGAAAAAATTGAAATAATAAAAATATTTGCATGAATAAGAAGAAAAGCATTTACATACAAATAAGCCCCCAATTTTTATAATCTATCTTTTGACAGTTATAGTCAAAATATAATCTTGATTGAAGGCAATTTGAAAAAAATGAGCAATAAATGCTACTTTCAGTTTTTTGGGTAATGTCTAAGCATTGAACAGTGTTAGAAAAGAAGAACTTAAAAACTGTAGGGATCCAGATATTGCTTTAGTTTATAGAGATAAGGATTTATTTAATAAAATAAAGATATGTTATTATATTTCTGCAGTAACAATTTATGTTATACAATCCCATTACAATGCTTGTGCTTATATGTAAAATTCTTGGTTCATTTCCAAATTGAATTAATGCTTTAGGTATCTCATTAAAAGTTTCAGTTGCTACTGCCTCAGCAGAGAGAACTTTCTCTAAGTAAAATTAATTTTAAAGATTAAGAACTACAAAGGCTCAAGAAAGGATGTCTTATTTGGCATTACGGTCAAACACAAATCATGTTAAAAACCTTGATTATAATTACATAATTACTAATTTTATTTAAAGAAAAAAGTTTAATCAAAACATTATTAGTCAGAGCACCCATATATGCCCAATAAAAATGAAATTCAATTATCTTTGATCTTTTACCAACTTTAGCCCAAAACACCCATAGCTTTCACATATTTTTCAATTTTATTGTTATATAGTTTTATTTGTTAAGGAAGAATATATATTTGTTATTTTAAGTATACAGTGTAAAAATATGTAACGTAAGCCTTCATTTGTACTCTTGCCCTTGACTCCTCAAATGCTTGGGATGGGCCTTTACGACAGAGAGGATAAAAAGAGCCCAAAGTTGATTCTTTGAAAATACTAGTAAACCTGATAAATTCTGGTGACATTACTTGAGTAAAAAAAGAAATCTCAAATCCTAATATTATGAATAAAAAAGGGGCATTGCTACAGATCCTGCATGCACTGAAAAGATCATAAAAGATACTTTGAACTTAAAACCTACAAATTTGAAGATCTGGATGAAACAGATCCCTAGAAAAATGAAATGCACCAAAACTGACAAAAGACAAAATGGAATGTCTAATTATTCATATTACTATTAAAGAAATTTAATCTATAAACCTTCCCACAAAGAAATTCTAAGCACAGATGCTTACAAGTGAATTCTATCCCACATTTAGTGAAGATGTTTACTAGCTGTACACAAACTCTTTCATAGAACCAAAAGAGAGGGCAAGCTTCAAAACTGATTCTATAAGATCAGCATTACCTTGATACCAAAAGTTGACTAGGATGTTTTAAGGAAGGAAAATTACAGGCCAATCTCACTATGAACATAGATGAAAACTTCCTATATAAAATATTAGCAAACTGAATCCAGAATCCAGTGATATACAAAAAGACAACAAATTATAACCAAGTTGATTTTGTTTCAGGAATATAAGGTTGATTAGGTAATCAATTAATGTAATTTGTCACATTAATAGAATAAAAGGAGAAAAATAGTATGACTGTACCAGTAGATGCATAAAAAATGTATTTGACACACTTAACATCAATTCCTGCATGATGGAAAAAAAAAACAAAATACCTTCTAAGTGACCAAGAATAGAAGAGAACTTCCCTAATATGATAAAGTTTATTTTAAAAAAATTAAAAATAAAAATCTATAGCAAACACTATAATTAATGAGGAAACGTTAAAAGCTTTCCCTTTAAAGTCAGAAATGAGACAATTTTTCACACTATCACTACTTCTATTCATTATTGTATTGGAGGTACTAAACAAGCACATAAGCCAATAAGAACTGGAAAGCAAGAAATACGTGTTATTTGCAGATGTAAATTGTGTACATAAAAAATACAGATATATTATTACAATTAATAAGTGAATTAGAGCAAACCGAATCCAGCAACACATTAAAAGGATCACACACCATGATCAAGTGGGATTTATCCCAGGGATGCAAGGATTCTTCAGTATAAGCAAATCAATCAGTGTCATACACCATATTAACAAATTGAAGAATAAAAACTCTCCAGAAAGTGGGCACAAAGGGAACCTACCTCAATATAATAAAGGCCATATATGAAAAACCCACAGCAAACGTCATTCTCAATGGTGAAAAACTGAAAGCGTTTCCTCTAAGATCAGGAACAAGACAAGGGTGTCCACTCTCACCACTATTACTCAACATAGTTCTGGAAGTCCAAGCCACAGCAATTAGAGAAGAAAAAGAAATAAAAGGAATCTAAATTGGAACAGAAGAAGTAAAACTGTCACTGTTTGCAGATGACATGATACTATACATAGAAAATTCTAAAGATGCCACCAGAAAACTACTAGAGCTAATCAATGAATTTAGTAAAGTTGCAGGATACAAAATTAATATGCATAAATCTCTTGCATTCCAACACACTAATAATGAAAGATCAGAAAGAGAAACTAAGGAAACAATCCCATTTACCACTGCAACAAAAGGAAAAAAATACCTAGGAATAAACCTACCTAAGGAGGCAAACGACCTGTATGCAGAAAACTATAAGATACTAATGAAAGACATCAAAGACAACACAAACAGATGGAGAGATATATCATGTTCTTGGATTGGAATAATCAATATTGTGAAAATGACTATACTACCTAAAGCAATCTACAGATTCAATGCAATCCCTATCAAATTACTAATGGCATTTTTCACAGAATTTGAACAAAAAATTTCACAATTTGTATGGAAACACAAAAGACCTCAAATAGCCAAAGCAAACTTGAGAAAGAAAAACGGAGCTGGAGGAATCAGACTCCCTGACTTCAGACTATACTACAAAGCTACAGTAATCAAGACAGTATGGTACTGGCACAAAAACAGAAATATAGATCAATGGAACAGGATTGAAAGCACAGAGATAAACCCAAGCACATTTGGTCACCTAATCTATGACAAAGGAGGCAAGAATATACAATGGAGAAAAGACAGTCTAGTCAGTAAGTGGTGCTGGGAAAACTGGACAGCTACATGTAAAAGAATGAAATTAGAACACTCCCTAACACCATACACAAAAATAAACTCAAAACGGCTTAAAGATCTAAATGTAAGACTGGGCACTATAAAACTCTTAGAGGAAAATATAGGCAGAACACACTTCGACATAAATCACAGCAAGATCTTTTCTGACCTGCCTCCTAGAGTAAGAAAAATTAAAATTAAAATTAAAATATGGGACCTAATGAAACTCAAAAGCTTTTGCACAGCAAAAGAAACCATAAACAAGACAACCCTCAGAATGGAAGAAAATATTTGCAAATGAAGCAACTGACAAAGAATTAATCTCCAAAATATACAAACAACTCATGCAGCTCAATATCAGAAAAAAACCAAACAACCCAATCAAAAAATGGGCAGAAGACCCAAATAGACATTTCTCCAAAGAAGACACACAGATGGCCAAGAGGCACATGAAAAGATGCTCAACATCACTAGTTATTAGAGAAATGCAAATCAAAACTACAGTGAGATATCACCTCACACTGGTCAGAATAGCTATCATCAAAAAATCTACAAACAACAAATGCTGGAGAGGGTGTGGAGAAAAGGGAACCCTCTTACACTGTTGGTGGGAGTGTAAATTGATACAGCCACTATGGAGAACAGTATGGAGGTTCCTTAAAAAACTAAAAATAGAACTACCATATGACCCAGCAATCCCACTATTGGGCATATACCCAGAGAAAACCATAATTCAAAAAGACACAGGGGGATTCCCTGGTGGCACAGTGGTTGAGAGTCCACCTGCTGATGCAGGGGACACGGGTTCGTGCCCCGGTCCGGGAAGATCCCACATGCCGTGGAGCGGCTGGGCCCGTGAGCCATGGCCGCTGAGCCTGTGCGTCCGGAGCCTGTGCTCCGCAACGGGAGAGGCCACAACAGTGAGAGGCCCGCGTACCGCAAAAAAAAAAAAAAAAAAAAAAAAAAAAAAGACACAGGCAGCCCAATGTTCACTGCAGCACTATTTACAATAGCTGGGACATGGAAGCAACCTAAATGTCCATCAACAGAGGAATGGATAAAGAAGATGTGGTACATATATACAGTGAAATATCACTTAGCCATAGAAAGAAATGAAATTGGGTCATTTGCAGAGACATAGATGGACCTAGTGACTGTCATACAGAGTGAAGTAAGTCAGAAAGAGAAAAACAAGTATCGTATATGTGGAATCTAGAAAAATGGTATAGATGATCTTATTTGCAAAGCAGAAATAGAGACACTGACGTAGAGAACAAATGTATGAATACCAAGGGGGAAGCGGGGTGGGATGAACTGGGAGACTGGGATTGACATATATACACTATTGATACTCTGTATAAAATAGATAACTAATGAGAACATACTGTATGGCACAGGGAACTCTACTCAATGCTCTGTGGTGACCTAAATGGGAAGGAAATCCAAAAAAGAGGGGATATATGTATATGTATAGCTGATTCACTTTGCTGTACAGCAGAAACTAATACAACATTGTAAAGCAACTATACTCCAATAAAAATTAATAAAAACAAAAAAATAAAATAAAAACTTTCTGATGGACTCTAGGGTTGATCTTTATTATCTTTATTATAATGTTTCTTGAATATGTGTAAAACTATATATAAATGCCTTATACTTATAGAGCTTATATTATGAAACCAAACAAATAAATAAAAATACAAACAAATTGCAAAACCAAAAAATAAAAAGCAAATTAGGCAAGAATGCTGCTACAAGGTCAATAAACAAGTTTCAATTACATTTCTATGTACAAGCAAGAAACAGAAAATGAAAATTTTTTTTTAAATACCATTTACAATAGCAAAAAGACATATCACATATCCAGGACTTTAACAGAAGTTCTGCAAGACCTTCACATAGAATAACATAAAACATTACCGAGAAAAAGTAAAGATGAAAACAAATGAAAGGCTTTACCATGCTCATGGACAGGAAGACAATATTTTAAAGATATCATTTTTCCCCATATTGATCAATAGGGTCAACGCAACTCCAGTCAAAATCCCAACAGCTTTATTTATAGCAAGTACAGACAACTCTTTCTAGAAGTTCGGCTGTGTGGGGAGATGAAGAATAGGGTGATAGCTGGAAAAGGCCATGGGATCAAGAAAGGATTTCTTTTTAAGATGGGAAAGACTTAATTATGTTTACAAAAGTGAGAAATGGTTGATGGTTGGTTCAAGGGATGAGATCCAAGCCAGGTGGAAGGAATGGCTTTAGAAAGAAAAGGGAGCATCTCATCTATTCAAATGGATAGACAGAAGAAACAGGTGGGTGTAAATATAGGTTGGTTTGTAGATTTGATATGGGAATTGAAGAAAGTTCCCAACTGATAACTTCAATATTCTTAGCAACACAGGAGACATTGAGGAGCGAAATGGAAGTTCGTAACCGTAAAGTGTTTAAATTATACTTGGGGAATGTGAGAAAAACAGCTGACAAGAGAAACATGGTACAATTGCTGACCAGTCCCAAGCATGTATTTGAGATTGGAAAGCATGAACGTACAAAGACAGCTTACAGTAAAACTGAGGTGGCATGGGGTTTCCAGATACTGGCAAGAGTGATCCTGAAATGGCAGATGACAGTATCTAAGCTGGACAAGGTAGGACGGGAAGGATGGAGGTGCTGATGAGGTGGGAGATGGGAAGGGGATCAGTGGAAAGTGAATATCCCAAGGAAAACCACATCTTCATCTCTGTCATCTAATTCTGCACCTTCCTATAGCTTGTCTCACTCAGAGGCAGTGGAGATCTTGAAGTGATGTGATAAAGTCTCCCGGGGACATAGCCAGGAGTAGAAATGTCTCCTCAAGAACACTGGTCCTATCCGTTAGGATACCTTCAGCTCCAAGCAACAGGAAACCTTGACTAATAATGCCTTAAAATAATATCCAAACACAGAGCAAACTGCAAGATTGGCATATTCAGAGGCCCAGCAATGCCATGGAAGACCCAGGTCCTTTCCATCTCTCTGCTCTATCTTGTTCTCAGATGACTTCTCCTTGTGGTACCAAGTGACCATGTGTCTTGGCCAACTTTATATTTACAGTGCATGACACAGAGTAGATTCTCTAAGTGTCCTTGTAAAATTGAATGAATGAATGAATGAATGAATGGGTTTATTTCCTGGTTTTTCATAGACTTGCAAGTCCAGCCTGACAAAGTAAGGATTTTGATACCAGACTTGACTCATATCCTTGGAAATATCTGGATGCTAAGATGACCAACTCTGAGAGCTGTCCAAACCTGGACAAACCACCATCCTTTGGTCCTGGGTCACAATGGGTCTTGGGAGGATGCCAAATTAGTTGCTTTAAGTAGATGTCCTCCATCCCTTAAGCTCAAGCCTCCTACCCATTATGAGTCTACTTTAGGCACCAGCCCCAGTCCTCAGCTCCCTGGGATCTCCCCTTCCTTTCATGTCCTGGAGCATATATATTGCTATGTCCTCATCTGTTTATATGCCTTGTCTACCCACCTACAATGTAGGTCACCTGAGCACAGGGGTTGTGGCTTGCACATCATTTTGTATTTTACACACCTTATTAATCTTTGCATTTGAGTCTGGACTCCATAATTATCTCCCCGGTAACCTTATGCAAAGCCATTGCACACTCTGAGGATCAAGTCTCCTAGTTTACAGAATGTTCTCTAAGGTTCCATCTAGCTCTCACAACTCCTTGGTTCTTTTTGAATGGTTTTTGTGGCTCTTTGAAAAGATATAACAAGAAACAAGTATGGTTGCCGAACAGCATAGTTTCAATTGTTGATGGAAAAGATTAGAGGCAAAAACTCAAGGAGAGAACAATGATAAACTAATGGCAAGGAAGGGAGAGAAAAAAAACAGAAGCAGGGAGAGTGCTCAAACCAAGGAGATAAGGGTCATTAGCCTGGCAACTTCATGGGATGTTGTCTGCAGAAACAGGAAACCAGCGAGGGTCACCAAACATTCCTGGAACTGGAACTCTGAGTGTAGGGCTATGAAATTGTGGCGGCTAGTGGGAATGTACCACTGCAAAGTGTACTGCCTTCTGTCCAATAGAAATTTAATATGTCCCACACATAATTTTAAATTTTCTAATAATTACATTACAAAAAGTAAAAGCAGGTAAAATTAATTTTAATGTTTTAGTTCATCTCATACACCAAAATATTATCATTTCAACATATAAAAATTTTAAAACTATTGATAAAGGGATAAAGAAGATATGGTATACATATACAATGGAATATTACTCATCCATAAAAAAGAATGAAATAATGCCATTTGCAGCAACATGGATGGACCTAGAGATTATCATATTAAGTGAAATAAGTCTGACAAAGACAAGTATCATATGATATCACTTATATGTGGAATCTAAAACAATGATACAGATGAACTTATTTACAAAACAAAAATATACTCACAGACATAGAAAACAAACTCATGGTTACCAAAGGGGAGGGAGAGAGAGGGATAAATTAGGAGTTTGGGATTAAATTATACATACTACTATATATAAAATAAACAACAAGGACCTACTGTATAGCACAGGGAACTATACTCAATGTCTTGTAATAACCTATAATGGAAAAGAATCTGAAAAAGTATATATATATAAAAATATATATATGTATAACTGAATCACTTTGCTATGCACTTGAAACACAACATTGTAAATTAACTACTTCAATTAAGGAAAAAAATGTTTAGCTATTAAAAAGATATTTTACATTTATTTGTTTATACTAAGTCTTTAAAATTCAGCGTGTATTTTACACTTACAACACATCTCAATTTGGATTAGCTCTATATCAAGTGCTCAATAACTGTATGGATAGCCCAGGTCTAAATGATATGGACCCCAGGATGCAAGGGTTCAGTTGTATTTTAAATTTCAGACACTGTTCTGAAAGGTCCCTTTTCTCATGGAATTTACATTCTTATGAGACAGGATATGAACAGGCTTCTTTTTAAGTTTCAGATGGTGACAAGTGCCATGAAAAGGGGAAAACATGGTAACTTGACAGAAGGCAAGTGGGGAGAAAATGGTGGAGACAACTTTAGAAAAAATGGTCAGAGGGTTAGAAGGACTCTCTGAGAAGGTGAATTTTGAGCAGAGATCTGAAAAGCAAGAAGGAGCCAGTCACGAGACTTGAGGGTGAGGCATTCCAGGTTAAATGAAGAGTCCTGGGGTCAGGATGAGCTTGTCTGGGCTTGAGAAACAGAAAGAGTGCCAATGTGGCAGGAGTGTGGGAATGAAGGGACAGTGATAAAGAGTTCAGAAAGGCAGGCAGCTACCAGACCACATAGGGCAGTAGCTCTCAACTCCGGTTGCAAAATACAATCAGCTCTATGGCATCTAGAAAACACTCATGCCCAGGCCCTCATCTCCTCGCTCTGATTCAATTGGTCTGTGGAAACCTGAGGCATCAGTATGTTTAAAAGCATTCCAAGTGATTCGAAAGCTTAGGCAGGGTTGAGAGCCACTGAGTTGCAGACCCCAGTAGAGAGTCTGAATTTATTCGAAATGCAGGGGGAGGCATTGAAGGGTCTAGGGGAAGGTGTGACGTGATTCGATGAACAGTTTAAGGCCGATGATTTGTGGAGGCTGTGGAGGGATAACAGGAGAAGGAGGGGTGCTAGCAGGGAGTCCACTGGAGAGTGAGGGCACAGTGGAGAAGGATGCCTATGGGGCACAGGGCTGATGGAATCTGCTGATGGAGGAGGTGCTGAGAATGAAGGACAGAGATGAAAGCTGACCCTATGGGGACATAGCAGCAAAGACCTCCACAAATCTGATATGGAGTCTGTGGAGGAGAATCACTTGGCATACTGACTTGGCAGGGAGGCAGAGGCTAGAGGACGGTGTTCCTCAGAAAAGCGGCACTTACTTTGAACATTCGTATTACATTTATGAAGTGGACTTATCCTCCCTTGGAAATCTAATCTGTGTATGGGTCCCAGAGCTGGCCTTACCCCAGCATTACTGGTGCCATCTGTTCCCCCATCCCTTGGAGGCTTTTATGACCCTCTCTCTGCTGCATTTGAATGACCCAGGAGTAGATGGCTGATGGATGCTGGGCCAATAAGGGAACATCGTCATAGAGATGGAGAGACCGGGAGGCCGCCATGCTCAGCGCACCTTGGCGCCGTCAGCTGCCACAGTTCCTACGCAAGTGAGAGCATGACGCGGACGAATGGAAAGCAGCAGAGAGAAGCCTCCTAGAGGCCTTGCAGTCCCTGCTTCTAGCTGTTTCTGAGGACCAGCCACGTGCCTGTCCTTCCTGAGGCTGTGGGAGTGACCCTTAATGAGGGGACATTCACACAACATAGAACTACCACTTTAAAGTGCACTCTTTAATGGCATTTAGCACGTTCACGGTGTTGTGCAACCACCACTCCTAATTCCAAAACACTTTCCTCATCCCCAAAGAAAACCCCATACCCGTTAAGCAGTCACTCCCCAGCCCTGCAATAACCACTCATCTACTTTCTGTCTCTATAGATTTACCTATTCTGGACATTTCTATAAACAGAATCATACAACACGTGACTCCCGTCTCTGGCTTCTTTCACTTAGCATAATGTCTTCAAGGTTCATCCAAGTTGTAGTGTGCATCAGAATCTTTCCTTCCTGTGGCTGAATAATATTCCATTATATGTATACACCACAGTTGGTTTATCCATTCGTCCATTAACGGACATCTGAGTTATTTCCACCTTGTGGCTACTGTGAGTAGTGCCACTATGAACATGTATGTACAAGTATTTGTTTGAGCCTATTTTCAGTTTTGAGGGCTATACACCTAGGAGTGGAATTGCTGGGCCATATGGTAATTCTTTCTAACTTTTTGAGGAACCACCGATAGTAGCATTTTCTTTTTGCTTAAAGTTGTACACATTGGCGGGGGCATAAATTAGGAATTTGAGATTAACAGAGACACACTACTATATATAAAATAGATAACAAGGACCTACTGTATAGTACAGGGAACTATATTCAATATCTTGTAATAACCTATAATGGAAAAGAATCTAAAAGAAAGTATATACATATATATGTATAACTGAATCACTTTGCTGTACACCTGAAGCTAAAATAGCATTGTAAGTCAACTATACTTCAATTTCTTTAAAAAGTTGTACACATTGTATTTACGTCACTTTCGTTAAGCATACTGCTGTTATGGGCTCAAATCAGCTTTCCGGTCCATTCAGCAACCCATCAATTCCTTTGCAAATGCCTGGTCCCAAACACCCCAACGGCAGCAGCAGGACAGGATGCAGGGCCAGTGCTGTCACCTTGTCCTGACTCTACCCGTGCTCCATCCTCCCTGCCCTTCTTTACGCCCTCACTGCTTGCTCCTAAGCATCCTTCTGCTCCCCTCAGTGCTGGCTTGGGCTCCTCCCCGCTCCCATTAACTGACACACTCATTAACCACAAGCCTCCTCGTCTTCCCCTCTACCTCCATAGCGCTTACCTGCAGCCCATCCTAAGTCCCCATAAAGCCTTCTACCACTGACCCTACGGGCCCCTGTACTCCCATCCTCCTGGGTATACCCACAGCCTTTAATACAGGTTTCCACTCAGGTCAGCGGTCAGTTTTGTGGTTTCTGCCTGCTGCTCCTGTAATTTCAGGTATCAGACGGTAATCTCTGCCACCCCTTTCTCTGATGGCCCCCACAGCCTCCAGCAGGGCAGGCACTGGGGAAGCACACACAGATGGTCCAAATGAAGCAACAACCTCTCTGATGCAATGGACCTCTGCCTCTGTGGGGAGTACAGATCTCCTGTGTGACTGTGGTACATTCCTTCCCCTCTCCAGCCTTCATAAAACAAGAATGATCTTTTCCAGTGCCCACCTCACAGGGAGAGGTATCCTGAGCACCCAAGGTGACAATGGACAATGACAGCTAATAGTTTCTTTTGAACATAACAACCCTGCAAGGTAGGGATTGTTATACCAATTTTACAATGAGGCCATCAGGTCTGAGATATTCAGAAAGTACCTGAGGTCAACCTGCTATCAGTGCTAATTGCTGGGTTTTGATCCAGACCAGTTTGACTCCAAATTCTAGATTCCTTTCCCCACATGAAGCTGAAATTGCATTGAAATTACAACATGTTAGACTATATATTAGCAAGAAGGCAGGGAAATGGTTACATTCATTAATTGTACCTCATAGGGGAGACCGGTGGGATTCTTTTGAAAAGCAGCTGGGCAATAAGTATCAAACCCCTAAATGTGTTCCTACTGCTTGACCTCGATGAATTTATTCTCAGGAAAACAGTTTTATAATATAAAAAGGTACGTGCATAAAGTATTTATTTCTGCATTATTTGTAACGTCAATAAATTGGGAGTAATGTAAATGTCCAAATATAGGAGTTGGTTAAGAAAATTAGTGTCAAGTCAAAGAATATTATACAGCAATGGTGCTCAAGGGGGGACAATTTTGCCCCTGCAAAGGAAATTTGGCAATGTCTGAAGACATTTTTTGTTGTCCCAGCTTGGGATCAGAGGGTGAATTCTATTGTTATCTAATGAGGAGAGGCCAGAGATCCTGTTAAACATTCTACAATGAATAATATAGGCCCCAAAATGTCAATAGTGCTGAGAAACAGAAATTAAATATTATTAATATAAAGACCTTATGATTTCATGTTAAGAGAAAAAGTAGAATTCTAAATTTGGGGAACACCATGATTATAACCATGGAAAATTATCTTGCATATTAAGGAACACTAGATGAAAACATATGAAACTGAAAAAAATACATTTTTAAAGAGAATTTTCAAAGAGAAAAGGTATATATATATTTTTTACACTAAACAAAAATTGGAAAAACTTGAAGGACAACTTGCTACAGATGTGAGTTGCAATTGTTGTTTCCAGATCTAACATCGTACCTGGCACATTTTTGTGCTTGATAAATACTTTTGGAAAGAACAAAGGAACGCATTTTTTTTTTAAACAAAAAAATGTTAACAGATCTGGATCAGAAGTGGCATTTTTAGAAAACCATCCACATGTCATATCCATTGTACGGATCAGGCCTCCTTCTGATGCAAAGGACAGAAATCAAGTTGAAACTAGCTTACGTAAGAAAAGAAGTATATTGGTTCATGTGACTTGGAAAAAAAGGGGTGGATCAGGCATTAGGTCAGACAGGATCCAAGAGCTCAAACAGCGCTGCCTTCAACCTGGTATGTTCTGTACTCTCTCTCTTTCACTCTCAAACTACCACCGCACACACACTCTGTGAGTGTGGCCCTCGTTCTCTACTGTATACGGACTCCTCGTGCAGATGGGCGACAGAAGAGGCACAGTTGGCTCCAGACTTAACGTCATTTCAAGTATCCAGCTATGAGCCCAGAGAAAGAAAGCACCGTCTCAGCTTCCTTGGAGAAAATCTCAAGGAAGGTTTCTGGTTGCCTGTGTTTGGGCCACACATCTACCCTTTGGTCCAACTGCTATGGTTGAATGCAGTTAGTAGAAAGCAGGAGGAGAACTGGCAGGAAAGAAGGCAAAGCAGACAAAAACAACAAGTGTCCACTACCCTCAGGAAGCAGCAAACATTCAAGTATTTGAAAACAACTACTGACACAGATATAGGAGTGAGGTATGAGGACAGAGCCCAAAAGATGCAAAATGTTTGGGGTTTCACCTTATCCAAAAAAATGAGATAGTTTTGTGGACTGCTTTTTTTCTGCAACAAAAGAGGTAGGATCATGGAATCATAGAGCTGAAGGGGGCCTTAAAGAGAATCTTGATCAGCCATCTTTTTAAAAGAAGTTTCAGGTACACGGCATTATAGTTCAACATCTGTATACACTATTGAGTCACCACCACTACAAGTCTAGTTACTATCCATCATCTTACAGTTGACCTCCCTCACCCATTTCATCCAACTCCCAACCCCCTTCCCCTCTGATAACCACTAATCTATTCTCTGTCAGTTTTTGTTTAATTCTGCTTGTTGATCGGTTTTGGTTTTCGTTTTTTTCAGATTCCACATATGAGTGAAATCACTCAGCATAAAATCCTCAAGGTCCATCCTTATTGTAGAAAATGGCAGAATTTCATTCTTTTTTATAGCTGAGTAGTATTCCATTTTGTGTGTGTGTGTGTGTGTGTGTGTGTGTGTGGTGTGTGTGTGTGAGAGAGAGAGAGACACACACACACATCTTCTTTATCCTTTGATAGACACTTAGGTTATTCCATATCTTGGTTATTTTAAATAATGCTGTAAAGAACATAGGGGTGCATATATCTTTTTGAATTACTGTTTTCATGTTCTTCTGACAACCATCTTGTTTTTGTAGACAAAAGGTAACATAAAAAACACATCTTTTTTGGAAGCCTACAGCATGTCTAGTCCTAGGCTAGGCCCTGGATATCTGGAAGAAAGGGAGAGCCCATCCTTGTCATCCAGGTCAGCCTTCCATGGCAGGATGGGACATAAAGATGGACTTTGACCTTCAAAGCTATACATGAACTGGATCTAAGAATGGACCCAGTGAGTGAACTGAAGGAGGTATTATTTGAAGCAATGGTTTTTAAAACTTTTTGGATGGCAACTCAATAAAAAACACATTTTACAATATAACTCTGCATATCTGTATCTGTTATATAACACATACACACACATAACTGAGACATAAGTTTGATGAAATAAAACGTATCCTTACTACACATGACAGTGTTTAATACATTTTACTCCATTCTATTTTATTTAATTTTTAAAAATATATTTTAATGACCCATTAAGTTGATTTCAAGTCAAGACCCACTAATGGGTTAAGAACAGCAGTTTGGAACATTTGTTAAGAGAGGCTGAACATGTGTTATTAACAAGGCTCCCTTAGTCCTACACGGGGGTGGTGCCTGAATTTTCCACCATTAGACTCACCATTAGGAACAGAGGCATCTCCAGAAGTTCTCTTTAAAATTTAAATATTTTAATCTGGAGAGATTATAAGTAATCTTTAAGACCTAGTGAATGCTCTTCTATTGGCTCACATGGAAAACTTGAAAAGTGGTACCAGTAGCACTATCTGGAGATGGAAAATGCTGATGGGGCCTGGGCATTAGCAGTCTGCAAGAAAAGCTGAAAAAAATGCGTTCATTCGGGCTTCCCTGGTGGCGCAGTGGTTGGGAGTTTGCCTGCCAATGCAGGGGACGCAGGTTCGTGCCCCGGTCCGGGAGGATCCCACATGCCACGGAGCGGCTGGGCCCGTGAGCCATGGCCGCTGGGGCTGAGTGTCTGGAGCCTGTGCTCCGCAACGGGAGAGGCCACAACAGTGAGAGGCCAGCGTACCGCAAAAAAAAAAAAAAAAAAAAAAAAAAAAAGCATTCGTTCATTCATGCATTCTTTCATTCAAAACCTGCTTAAATTATCTGAGCTTCAGTTCCTTGTTATAAAATAGGGCTAAAATTGTTCCATGCCATAAAACTACTATACCTGTGGATATACATACATTGCCTTATGCTCCAAGCAGGGCCAAGCACCTAATAGGAATCTGTAGTAAAACGTTTCATCGTTCCCAGCTCTTGGCTCCCTTCCTTAAAACACGATCATACCATTGCCACGTGACTTAAGAGCTTTCCTACAGGTTGGGTTCACATCCTCGCCTACGTCAGGTTGGCTGTGTAACTTCCTTGAGTCAATGGGATGTGAATGGAAATGACAGAGAAAAAGCTTCAGGGACAGTGAGAGTTTCTTCCAGTTCTCTGGCTCTTCCTTTCAGCCATGGCTCATCTCAAATGAGGGCTTCCCCTTTAGCCGGGGTCCAAGATGAGAAGACACAGGGAGCAGAGCCACAGCTGACCTGGAGTGCTCATGACACACAAACAAATCTATGTTTTCTAAGCCACTGAGGTTTGGGGGTTACTGTTACCACAGCAAAATTGATTAATACAGAGCCCCACAAACAGAAGAAGCCGCAGGAGGAATAGGAAGAGGACAATGCAGAATACGAGGGGAGGAGAAGAAATTTTTGAGTACCTACTGGTGCTCAGAATCATGTTAATGTCCGTGAGAGGTACAAGACTAAGGTTAGGAGATACATGCTGCCCTCTAGAAGTTTACAATCTAGTCGGAGTGGAGCCACGGACAGATGAAATGGGACCACAGGGACAACAGAATTTAAGGGCCAAGCATGCTCCAAGACCTAAGGCTGCCATAATTCCAGGTGAGAAGGGACAACTGTTAGTGGTGTGGAGAGAACATCAAGGACTCGACTGAGCCCTGAAGGATGCACAGCACTCGGGAGACCGCTATTGGCTGAGAAAAGGGCACAGAGCACGAGGAGTGAGGACGCCTCACGGGGAGAGGCCGCGGCTGAGGAAAACATTCTTGGCTTGAGGTGTCCATGACTTCTCCTAGGGGTCATCCCAAGTACCTACCTCTTCATCAGGATTAGACAGAGCTCATGGGCCCTCCTGTTTCTTTGGTGGGTGAAATAAAGATAATTAGAGACCTATGGATACAAGCAGAGCCCCAGAGATGCATGGAACTCTGGAGGTTCTGCCATGCAGGGGGTGGGTGGGTGTTCAGAACAGCTGCTGAGCCCCCCAGAGGTGAAGCGGACTGGGGCCGTGGGGTCTTGACCAAAGGTGTGTTTGGATTTGGTTGTGACCCCAAGCATCCACTTAGTGTGACTCCATTTCTGGTCAATGAGCCCAGACTTTCATTTCTAGAACATCTCCCATGACTTCCTGAGAAAACTGAAGCTTGTGGCCTGAGGGTATTGCACGCAACCAGTGAGAGTCAGAGGAGAGTTTTACAGGAACTGAGATGCAAACACATGCTGACCTTTGTTCTTTAAGGAGAATGCCTCCCCTTTGCTCTTTCCTCTGGAATTTCCCACATACCATGCTGACCTTGTCAAGGGAGAGTAGGCTTTTGCAAATTTAGACTTGCCCTGATCTACTCATAAAGGGATTTGAGCCAGTTACAGATATCCATATAGTGCAGCTAGAGTTTTGTTTCAGTGAGAAGACCGGATTGAAGGAAAAATAAAGCAGGCAAAAGAGATAAAAGCAAAGAGTAAGACACAATGCTAGGCAAAAAGAGAACCACACACCGGACAGTATGCTTCCCAGGGCCAATACACAGAGGGTAATATTGGTTACAAGTCTTGTGGATTCTAAAAGGTGAAAACAGGTGCCCAGGTGAAGCACATCTTGTACTGGAACTGAAACCAGGGAGTATTTTCTTCCAGTCCCGATGTTGTGGGTTGGAATGAATTCCACATTCAACAATGACCCACAATGAATACAACCGCAGGTTTCAAGGGGCTATTCTTCAGTATAGACTAATGGCATGGGTCAAAGTTCAACTCATCAAAATGAATTATCTGAAAGACCAAGACAATGCAGTCCAAGTCTGCAGCCATCTGACGATATCCTTTGACCCAAGGATAATATTTAGAATATAGAGAAACAGATGAATGGCGTCTCCTTCAAGTAATCCTCCTTGAACATTATTGCTTTAAAATGAGCTTCTGATAAGAATAGAGCTGCAGAGTTTCAAGCTACCAGGCAAAAGTTTGAGGTTCAGATAATCTATTGTTCCCATTAAAGGAAGACTGAATATGCTTTGGCCACCAACCAAGTGGAGGGTGGGACCAATGTCCTCTTTTGCCAAAGAGCCTAATCAGGATTGGAGCCGGCATGAAAATCCACTGAACCTCCACCCAGAAGGGGGCCAGGAAGAGCAGCAAAGTTTCCCACAGGAATTAGTTCCCTATCTACTCCAACTACGGCAAAGTCCGTAAAGCTGTACATCATAGAAATCAGCCACTGGCGTGTTAGCCTAGAAAATGTTCAAAGCAGCCATTACCAACTGCCCACTAAGTCCACAAAACATTTAGTAAAGTGCCCAGGACACTTAGAATCTTAATACCAGTTCACAGATTAAAAAAAAACAACACTGCATTGGCCTAACCAAAGTGAGCTACACACAGTTATCTTTCCAAGTCACAAAATGAGAGTGCTAGCTTGAGAAAGGGGCAGGGGTGGGGGGGGAGTATACCAATGTAAAAAAAAAAAAAAAAAGGTTTGGATATCACTATGAATTACTGTCTTTGAAAATAGATACTTGTCCCTACAAAGTCTTCTGATGACATGAAAAGAAAGTTCTAAGGAATTCTCATTTGTTTTTTCCTCTCTTGCCCACTGTCCACAACCCACTCAGCTCACCCAATAACCCTGAGAGTCTGTTTCACTGTTTCGTTCCCACACCAGCACCACACTGACAGTCTGGCCTTTCCAAACCACCACTGGAAACTTCAACTGAATTGATCATATATCAGTCAGCCCTGATGCCAAAAACCTGTGACACTGTTCCTATCAGGAATCAAAACTTCATCTGCTAAGCTGGACTCATCTCCTGGGCAAGTGAAGGGACAAAGTTTTCACCTCACTTTACCTGGAGCAACAATTTTGGGACACAGTTCAAATTAGCCTTTAGTGGGAAGGATTAGTTTATACACTTCTGATTCCCCATGATACCTAATAGAGTATTGTGTACACAGTGGGAGCTCAATAATTGCTATCATTTGATGAATACTTACTTTATTTGTGCTGTACTTGAAGCTTTACATAATATATTTCAGGCAAACATTTTGTCCTTCATTCTATCAATTCTCCTAGAAAGATATTATTGTCCCCATTTTAAAGATGGGAAAACAGAGGCTCTGACAAATCCATTGACTCATCCAAGACAGTACAGCTAGTAAGTGGCAGAGTGGACTTTGATCCCAAAGCTAAAGCCTAAGTTCTTTCCACTCCATTATGCTGCATCCCTAAAAGCACATCATGAAAGCTACAAGCTCTTCCAGTGACTGTTGAACCAATAATGAAAGTCATAGGTGGACAAAACTTGGCTCAATATCACAGGAACCTTCTAACAGTTACAAAATCCAGCAACAGAATAGCTCACGAGACAGTGAATGCTTCATCACAGAAACAACTTTCTGTCTGAGATAATAGAGGGGATTGCTACTCTGCATGAAAAGTTGAACTAGATGATCTCAATATCTGGAAGAAAAAAGAAAACAACAAAGACTGAAAGATTCTGAGGAATGAGGTCAAAGTTGAATTTTAGGCCCTTTCATAAGCACCTTATATGAGAGACACTCTGTTTCAAGAGATAGAGATGAAAAAGACAACTCCCAGTATGGAAAAAGGGTTATAGTTTGAGCTGGGTATTAGAAAAAAAGTCAGATTTCAGAAAACGGGAGTGGAAAAATGTTGAATGTTATGCCTAGTTCCAAATGAGGGGAACAGAATGTTCAAACACAAGATAGTGACAAAGTACAGAACATATTTAGGGAAACAGAGGGTACCTCAAGAAAGTAGTGGGAGAGAAGCACAGAAAGGTAGGCCAGATTACAGAGGGCTTTGAATTTTAGTTGATTGCACTTGAGAACCATTGAGGCTTTTGAACAAGGGAGTGATTTATTCATGACTGTGGCTTAAATAGATCAATCTGAATCCTCAACAAAATATTAACAAATAGAATCCAACCACGTATTAAAAAAATCAACGTAACCCACGTCAATAGGCTAAAAAAGAAAAACATATGATATTAATTGATTCATAAAAAGCTTTTGACAAACTCTAACACCCATTCATGGTAAGAACCCTCAGCAGACTAGTAAAAGAAGGGTACTTCATCAGCTTGATAAAAAACATCTACAAACACCGGCAGCTAACATATTTAATGGTGGGAAGATGGTAATTTTTCCCCTAAGATCAGGAACAAGACGTTGATGTCCACTCTCACCATTCCGCTTCACAGTCATACTGGAATTCCTAGCTATTGCAAGAAGACAAGAAAAGGAAATAAAAAGTATACTGATGGGAAAGGAAGAAATGAAACTCTTTATTCACAGATGACATGATTACCTATGTAAACAGATCAATCTGGCACTCAGTATAGGAAGGAATCTTACTAATTTGGTGGCATAATTTTGAATCAGGAGAGTGGAACTAATGTCTTTTTTTTTACTTGAACAAAAATGTTTATTATAATACTCTTTATAAAGGCTAACAGCTAGGGAGAAATATCCAACCCTTAACGGTTGAATCACACAAATGCTACATCAAACAGTAGAATAATATATGGCCATTTAGAGTTGATGAGGAAGAAGCATTTTTCTGTCTCCATATTTTTAAATCTTTCTGCAATTGACATGCATTATTTTTTGCAAAACATGTACTAAATAAATAATAAAAATTAGGATAAAATAAATTTGGGGGGGCTTCAAAAATTAAAACTCCTGTAGAAGAAAAGCTCTATTGTTTCTATTCTGTTCTGTGACAAATAAGAATTTTAATGTATTTTATTTTGCTTCTTTTCACATAAATAACCTGAAGTGGTCTTTTTTTTAATTTAATTTTTATTTTATATTGGAGTATAGTTGATTTACAATGTTGTGTTAGTTTCAGGTGTACAGCAAAGTGATTCAATTATACATATATCCATTCTTTTTCAGATTCTTTTCCATACAGGTTGTAACAGAATATTGATAGAGTTCCCTGTGCTATACAGTAGGTCCTTGTTGATTACCTATTTTATATATAGTAGTGTGTATATGTTATTTCCAAAAATTTATCCTCCACCCACCTTTCCCCTTTGGTAACCATAAGTTTGTTTTCGAAGTCTGTGAGTCTGTTTCTGTTTTGTAAATAAGTTCATTTGTATCATTTTTTTAGATTACAGTGGAACTAATTTCTTTAGCTCATGCTAGAGTAGAGACCTGTCAGAGCCCACATTAAAAACAAATAAACAAGGCCAAATTCCCAATTTAGATAGCAAACTTGAACTGTGTTGATATAGATGCTAAGGCACTTAGATTAAAAGTGAGGAATTTCACTAGATGTCAGGTATCAAGTCATCTGTTCTGTTCAGGCCAACTCAGTAGCACTCTCCCTCTCCTCCTCCACCCTGGAAATAAACTTCTGTTCTGGAGGGTAGGGTATGATGTGATAGCTGTGTACTAATAAGCTGCTTTATAATGGTAATGAATTTATTTCATTTTCTTCTCCATCTTCTGCCAGGCTCAGCCCAAGCAATTAGGATAACATTAGAAACAAAAATGGCCACGATACCATCCAACACTTCCATATTTCTGTGATGGTTTCCAAGTGAATATGTCCTTCTGTAATTATCAAACTAGATAGAAAACTTCAGAACAATTAAATCAGTGAGAATGTTATTGACAATGTGTAAGATTCAACAGAGAATAAAAAGGAATGTAAGACAAGTATAATGTGGTGAAAGAGAAAAAGTAGGAGATTTAGAGTCAGATGGGCAAACCAGAGTTTTGAGTTTTGCACTGTTACCTTCAGCCACGTGATAAGCAAGTTTCTTAACCTCTCTGAGCCCTCAGCTTTCTTGCTTTTGCAATGAGAATGATAATAACAGCCTAACGTTGTAAGAATGAAATGTGGAAATACGCATGAATTTGACTGATTGCAAATGGCTAAACAAATATTCGGTTTGTTATCCAATTGGTAAGGCAAAGCCTACCTATTGAGAGCATTAAGTGTACAAAGCAGATGAGGGGTACAGGCAGTACCAAGAGCAGAGGGAGAATTCCGTGGGCTGGGGTGGACAACTAAGGCATCCTAAAGGATATGGGATTCCAGTTGAATCCTAGAGGAATCAGAGTAGAATTTAGATAGTCAGCAAAGATGAGAGAGTTGCTGGCATAACAGAGGAGCTCAGAAATAATTATCGAATGAATTAATGAATGGAAAGCATAGAGAAACAAAAGAACAAATTGGAATGTCCACGATATATTCTAGAGACAGTGATAGGCCAAAGGTTAAAATTAAAGATGGCCCTTGACTCTGCAGAAATTTTGTTTAAATGAGTTTTCTCCCTACAGGTGCCCGCATTTTCTAGAGATGGGCATTTCTGTTCCTCTGACCTTAGAGAGGTCACATGTCTATGGAAACCACACTGTGGCTGGTTTGACCCTTGTGTACTATGCTATCTCTCTGACCTGTGACTTGTATATTTGGGTGAATATATTTCCTGTAGCCCCAGTGGGACAAGACAGCTCTTGCACCTGCTGACATATTTAGACACATACATTATCTCAACGGCCACCGTTCTCTCTTGATAACCACATCACCTAGATTGCTAAGTCAGCTTTCTCCACAAACCACAGTGCAAAATATTCTCATGGGGAAAAAAAAAAAGGTGCCAAGGCATCTTCTGACTTTGACGTTTGCGTTTTCAAAATGAAACTTTCAGGTAAGAATAATGGTCAGAGGGACAAGGAGCTTTCGTGGCCTGCGGGGAGGTACAGAGGTTGAGTCTGAGAGCAACAGAGGAGAGAGGTAGAGGCAGCAGAAATTAACAGAAGGAACCCTAGAGATTTGGGCTGTGGGCTAGGGCCTGTCGTTAAATATCTCTGTGATCTTGGGCAGGTCACTTAACCTCTCTGGGCATTCGTTTTGTCATATGACCATGGGGAGGCTGAGGGAAGTGACCTCCAAGAATATTGCAGCTCTTACATTCTAGGACTGCAAATGAAAGAGACCCTATTTTCTGTGCTGGGAAGAGGCAGGTCAAGCCCAACTCTTCTTCTCTGATGCTCCTTTATCCATTCTCCCCCTCACAACCCCTCGTGACCTGGAAAAGTAACTGGCCCCATTATTAGAAAGCCCACGAATAACTAAAGTCAGGTGGAATCAGTAGGTCTGCTTTTTTCTGTTTGTTACTCTCACTGTCCCACAAAGAAGAAAAAGTCACTGCAGGGAGGTTTCCCCTACCCACTGAGGCTTTAAGTGGGATTGCTCGTCAAGTCCTAGTCACCAAAACATTATTACGAGTACCACACTTTTGCTAGACATTGACTGGACTTGATTGGAGGACACAGACCAGGACAGCAAGGGTCTGGGACCCTTGTCTAATGAGGAACAAGAAGGAATGGCGGTGGGGGGGGGGGGCGCTTCCCTGGTGGCGCAGTGGTTAAGAATCTGCCTGCCAATGCAGGGGACCTTCGAGCCCTGGTCTGGGAAGATCCCACATGTCGCAGAGCAACTAAGCCCGTGCGCTACAACTACTGAGCCTGCGCTCTAGAGCCCACGAGCCAAAACTACTGGGCTCGCGTGCCTCAACTACTGAATCCCACGCGCCTAGAGCCCGTGCTCCCCAACAAAGAGAAGTCACTGCAATGAGAAGCCCGTGCACTGGAACCAAGAGTAGCCCCCACTCGCCACAACTAGAGAAAGCCCGCGCACAGCAACGAAGACCCAACACAGCCAAAAATAAATAAGTAAAATAAATTTAAAAAAAAAAAAGAAGGAAGGGGGGCACTTGAGAGAAACACGATGATGGCTACAAGCAGCTGAAAGGTGGACAGAGATGGTAGGTTTGCTTGATGTCGCTCCACAGGGCAGAACTGAGCGCCACCAGAGGAAGCCTGAGGGAGGCAGATGACACCGCCACTGGAAGAAGAGCTTGCCCACAATAAAAGCATCCAGAAGTATCTCATGGGGGTAGTGACCTCCCTGCCCCAGGAAATGTTCTCGCCCCAAAGGCTCCTTGCCCATCTGCCAGGAGACCTCATACACTCAGCATGGCAAGGGGTCAAGGGTTCTTTCCAAGGCTGAGATTCTGTGATTCTACCATAGAGTTGACTCTGAAGCTCAGCAAGTGTTGTTTGCTGTACTTTCTAGTTTTTCTTTTTTTTTTTTTTTTAACTTGCCTGAGTTCTTATATATTGAATCCTGTGCTTTGACTGTACTCATTGCTTTTTCCATTGAGGGGGCAGGGACTCCAGGCTTTTGGTTTAAAGCCCCCTAATTTCCATCTCCTCTCCCAATCAAAAGTCCCACCAATGTGATCAGGAATAAAAGTTTAGATGCACAGAGATGATCAGTTAAAGGTTTTGCTAAGCCAACTGTCCTTTTACAAAGTAGAAAAATGCCATTGTAAGTTTCCATTTTTCTGATCAGACCATTATAGTACCCTTCTTGTACTGTACAGAGAAGAATAAAATACAGTCACTTTTACATAGCTTCTGAGGGGACCTCACACAGGTCAGTGGCAGGGATTCAGAACAAACTCCAGAGCATCCCAGGAGGCAGGACAACTGACTACGGCCACTCTCGTGCTGGTTTCAAGTTTCTCTGCCCACTTTTGGAATCCTCGGCTTAGATTTCCTTTCTTAAATTGTTACATAATTTGTACCTAAGACATTCCTCTTCAAGAAATCATTAAATTTGACATAGCAATACTGTTTATAAATAGAAACAACCCAGCTCTACAATGAAAGAGTACTATCTTGTTAAACTTTGAACAGTTCACGCATTGCAATGTTATGCAGCCCCGAGACAGAATTATTTAAAATCCATGAAGCAACATGTGCTGGAGATCCCCAGACCCCACCCCTATCTTCTGGTATCCTCAGTTGTTACAAAAGAGCACACAGCCAGAGAAGGACTTCAAAACAGGACCCGGGCCCCACAATGTTCCTGAGTTATCACCTCATGAACATTCCCCACAATCTGACAGTTGGAGAGATCCCTCCCACCTTTGAGGAAAACTAAAGAACTTTTAATGATGACCTCAATGTTGTAGACCAAAGCCAATGCACCCCTCTCTCCCATCTCCCTGGAGAAAACAGTGCCTAGAAGTACATGTGCAGGGGCCCTGGGCCACTCACATCCCCCCAAAGGGCCTGATGTCCCCTCCATACAGTGACCCTAAGGCATCTTTCCAGATGGAGCCACACAGGTATTTCTAGTCCCTTAAATCCTAAACTCCTAGACACTAACTTTATTCACGTGGGTGATAAATCATGTCAATTTCACTGGCGATGTTGAACCTTTCATAACACAGGGAAAGTCACCCTGTGTTGGCCGAACGGACCATCCAACCCAATGTCTGCCCTCTGATATCTGTCCTAACACCACTCGGCGTAAGAACGGCCCTTTCCAAAACTCCAGCCCACACTGGCCCTGCCTCTGCAGGTGCCTGAGCCCTTCCTCTGTGGGTCATACTCTGAATGTCAATCTTGTCTCCTTTGCTCCTCCTCTAATTCGCCCTGTTTCTTTCATTGGACTGAAAGCTCCTGCTGGCCGGGCCCGGAACCCAGGCCCAGGGAATCCAGCACAAGATGCAGGCCCACAGCATGTGCTCCCTAGGGACTTGTGGAATTAAACTCGAAGCAGAGGTCTTCCCAAACACCCTAGGTAGCCCTTAATAATCCAATAGGAATGCCATCCATGAGCTTATCCATAACACACGAATCAAGCAATTTGTCATACAAATCCTCCAAGTATTAGCTTCCGGAATATGGCTGGCAGCCAGAGGCCCCTTCGCCAGATCATCTATGAATATCTGAAATAAGGAATACATCCCCTAACCGCAGAGGAATGTTACAAGTTTAAGTAACAGAAAATATCACATAGCACGTGTATCAGAAAGCACCAGGGCTCTGTGGGCCCCGCCTCTTCTCTCCCTGCCCCCTGGGCACACACAACCCAAGAGACACAGCCCTCCTGAAGCCCACTCTGTCTCCCCAGCTCACCCCAATGTCTCCAGTTCTCCTGCTTCTCTCACTGCCAGTGTCCTTTTGGAGTCTCCCTTTAGGCCTCTTCCTCCAATGGTCCTATTTTCCTGTTCACACATTTCTCAGGCAGTAGGGGGTGAGAATTTTCCCAGTCTCCTAGCTTCTAGCCAGGGACCCTCTAAGGAGGACTGCCATAAGCTTAGTCTCCTCTAATTAAAGTGGGACAGACTAAGATGTCCTAAATTCAAGCTGTCCAAGACTCTGGAGAAAACTGCCCCACGTGTCTGACACTAGAACCTCATCCCTCAGCTCTGAAAGCCCTTCCTTGGGGCAGAAGCCCGGGAAACACAGGGGCTCCCAGTCACCATGCTGACTTGGTGTGCTGACTCTGCCCCTCTCACGTGTCTTCCAGGATCCCTTACAACACGAGTACTCGTGATTTTCCATAGCTAAGGGCTTGTGACAACACACACTCCTAATCCCTGCAAACACTGAGAAGCATGGAGTTCTAATCAGGAAGGGAACTCCAGTGATTTCGATTTTTATATGTCCATACATTCAGTCCTTGGAAGTTTTCTGTCTACAGCTCAGGTCAGAAGGACAGACCTTTCCCCTCAAGCACTTGGCATTCATGGAAAGGAAGCTTCCTTTCCGTGAAACTTGGAAAATATTTAATTATAGAAAACGTGCAAAATTTCTCATGTGCACATGCAAATGCACGTGAACACAGAAGCATGCACACTTGCTTGAAAAACTAGAAAGCCAGCCTAGCGAAAATCAGCAAATAGTTAAAAACATAATTCTAATATAATTCAGGCACGTTCAAATTCAATTTATTTAATATTCAAATTACTCATTTCTTTTGAGTGGGGGAAAAAACAGGTACTTTGTGTCTTTCAAGGAATTTTTCCATTTCCTCTAAGTTATCAAACTTACTGACATAAAGCTGTTCACAATATTTCCTTATTACTCTCTTCAAAGTGGCATCACCTCTCATGCCTGATACTGGTCATCCATGCTGTTTTTCCTGATAAGTCTGACAAGGGGTTTATTTTTCTTGATCTTCTCATGGAACCAGCTTTTGATTTTTCTGTATTTATGGTGTCTGAGTCTATTTACTTTCTCACTGATTTCCTCTCTGGTCTCTAGGAGTTCCCTTTTCTGCTTACATTTTGGTTTTATTTGCTCTTCTTATCCAACTTTTTATTTCCTAATGCAGGCATTTTAGTCCTATGATTTCCCCTAGCAGTACTGCTTTAGCGGTATCCCACAAATTGTGAAATCCTGTGTTTTCATTCCCATCCAGTTTAAAATACTTTCTAATACTGCTTTTTATTTCTTCAACCCATGTGTTTTTTAGAAGTGTGTTACATAGTTTCCAAATATTTGGGAATTTTCCAGATATCATTCATTTACTGGCCTCTAGTTTAATTCCACTGTGATCAGAGAACATACTTATATGACGTAAGTCCTTTTAAATGTATTGAGACATACTTTATAGACCAGAATTTGTTCTATCTTGGTACATTGTGTACATTTGAGGAAAATATGTATTCCGCTGTTGTTGGGTGGAGTGTTCTATAAAGTATCAATTAAATCATACTGATTGATAATATTGTTCAAGTCTTCTATATCCCTACTGATTTTCTATCTGCTTTGTTCTATCCATTATTGAGGGAGGTGGGTGTTGAAGTCATTACTGATAATTGTGAATTTTTCTACTCCTCCTTGCAGTTCTAGCAATTTTTGTTCCATATATTTTGAAACTCTGTTTTTAGATGCATAAATGTTTGGGATTGCTATCTTCTTGATGAGTTGAAGTCATTATGAAATGACTCTCTTTAGTGTCTGGTGTATTCACTGTCCTGAGATCTACTGACATTAATATAGCTGCTATAATTAGTATTTCTTTTTTTTTTTTTTTTACTATAAACCTATTTATATCTTTATATATATTATTTATTGTGACAGGATTTCTACCATCTAGTTAATTAACACATCCATCACCTAATTTTTTTTGTTTTTTTTTTTTTTTTTTTGCGGTACGCGGGCCTCTCACCGCTGCGGCCTCTCCCGTTGCGGAGCACAGGCTCCGGACGCGCAGGCTCAGCGGCCATGGCTCACGAGCCCAGCCGCTCCGCGGCATGTGGGATCTTCCCGGACCAGGGCACGAACCTGTGTCCCCTGCATCGGCAGGCGGACTCTCAACCACTGTGCCACCAGGGAAGCCCTATTTTTTTTTTTAATGAGAACACATAAGTTCTACTCTCCTAGCAAATTTTAATTATAAAATACAATGTTGTCAACTACAGTCACCATGTTTTAATTAGATCCTCAAACCTTATTCCTCTAACAGCCTTTTACCAACCTCTCCCTATTAAATCGTCAATATTTAAAATGAATTTATTCTAAGCATGTAATTGGACCTTGCTTTTTTACCCAATCTGACAACCTCTGCCTTTTAATTTGGGTGCTTGCACCATTTCCATTTCATGTCATTATTGATATGCTGGAGTTTGAACTTACCATCTTGATATGTGTTTTCTACTTGTCCCATCGGCTTTTGTTCCCTTTCTGCCCACTTTCGGATTAATTGAGTATTTATGGTTCCTGTTATCTCCTTTGATGGCTCATTCACTAGACTCCATAGTGGTTGCTTCCAATAAGCATATTTTCTTTCAAGTGTTTACTCCTTTACAGAGTATGAGAACCCTAAAATAGTACTTTCATTTCTCCCCTCCTGCTCTCTGTGCTATTATTGTCATACATTTTAATTCTACATGTTATAAAACTCACAATACATTGTTATTTTTGCTTTAAAATTCTACTACTTTTAAAGATATTTAAATAATAAGAAAAAAGCTATACATTTACCCACATAGTTACTATTTCTGGTGCTCTTTATTTCTTGTGTTGATCCAGGATTACATCTGATATAATTTTCCTTCTACGTGAAGAACTTCCTTTAACATTTCTTGTAGCACAGGTCTGCTGGTGATGAATTTTTTCAGCTTTTTTTTTTTAGGTCTGACAAAGCCTTTATTTCACAGTGAAGGATATGTCACTAGGTAAAGAATTCTATCTCAACATTTTTAAAAATGTCAGTACTTTAAAGATATTGCTCCACTGTCGTCTTACTTACATTGTTTCCAGTGATAATTCTGTTATCATTCTTATCTTTGTTCCTTTGTCCTTTTTCCCTGGTTGCCCAGTTGGTTTTCTCTTTGTCACAAGTATTAAGCAATTTGATTATCATGTGCATTGCTTTAGCTTTCTTCATGTTTTTTGCACTTGGGTTGTTTCTGTAGATGTATAGCTTTTATCAAATTTGGAAATTTTTAAGTCATAATTTCTTTAAAGATTTTTTTTCTTCTCTCCTCTCCTTTGGGATACTTTGACTACTTGAAGCTGTCCCACAGTTCACTGATGCTGTCCTTTTTTTTCTTTTTCTTTTTCAATCTTTTTTGCCCTGTTTCATTTTGAATAGCTTCCATTACTGTCTCAAGTTCATTAATCTTTTCTTCTGCAGTTTATAACTTGCCATTAATTCCATGCACTGTATTTTTCACCTTAGACATTATAGTTTTCACCTCTAGTAGTTCAGTCCAGGTCTTTTTAATGTATCTTCCATGTCTCTACTTAATATAGTCAATCTTTTCTGTAGCTTTTTAACATACTGGATATAGTTACAGTAATTGTTTTAATTTTTGTTTACTAACTATCATCTGCATCATTTTTTGGTCAGTTTCAATTGATTGACCTTTCTCATTATGTGCTGTATTTTCATTTGTTTCTTTTGCATCCCTGGAAGATTTTGATTGCATGCCAGGCATTGTGAATTTTATCTTGTTGGGTACTGAATACTTTGTACTCTTACAAATATTTTCAAGATTTTTTCTAAGATGCAGTTACTTGGAAACACTGATTCATGCAGGCCTTTCTTTTATGTACCAGAACAGCACTTTGTCTAGGGTTCATTTTCCCCATTACCAAGGGAAAACCCTTCTAAGTTACTCTAAGAAATACCCTGTGAGTTATGAGGTTTCTAGTCTGGCTACTGGGACTAAGCACTGTGCTAAACTATATGTGATGTCTGGTGACTGTCCCCTCTAATCCTTCAGGCGGTTCTTTCCCAGGCCCCCCAGGTAGTTTCCTCACATGCACGCATTGATCACTACTCAACAGCATACTTAAGGGGGAACCCTCTACGGATCTCTACAACTCTGTGTGCAGTTATCTCCTGTTTTCTAGTATGAAAAGTCTAGCCATCTTGGCTTCCCCAGACTTCAGTTCCATCTCTTTAACTCAAGACTGGTGGACAGTTTTTGAATTCCCCTTTCCTAATCCATAGCCTGAAATTTTTCTCCAGGCAGTAAAAGCTGGGGAAACGGCAAGACTCACTCATTTTTTGGTCTTTCAAGGATTACTGTTCTTTGCTGCTTGATATCCAAAGTCTTGAGAGCTATAGTTTTATATTTTGTCTGGTTTTTTTTTAGGTTTTAGGTAGGAGGGTTAATCTAGTTTTTGTTATTCTATATTGGGCAGAAGTGGAAGTCAGGACTGTGGATGCCCATTTTAATATCTGCTATAGTGGTAGCCATACCAGAGTGAAAACTATGGGGGAGAAAAAGGAGGTTTATCCCCTCTTAAATCAGACGATAAAATTCAGAGATGACATTATTTTGTGAGGGTATAAAGAGCCAGAGCAAAATACATTCAAACATATCAAGTAAGTCAAAGAAATGTAACCTCTAACCGAAGCAGTGGCAGAGTTTGTTGTAATCTTGGCAAAGTAATAAACTGTCACAAAAATCAGGCAATGTGTACATTGATATTGAATGCAGAGGAATGGGCTCACAGTGCCCATTTGGAGGTCAGGGACCAGAGCCCTGTTCCAGTGTCATGGGCAAGAATCAAGCCCTGTGGCCTGCTCAGGGTTTTCTCTGATCAATGAGAAACTTGTGTCAGAAGCCCTGAGTCACTCAAATTGAAATAACACAACTGTTTTCCTATTGGATAAGTGCCTTTCTAACACTAGGAGATTCAAAACTTAGTATAGCAATGATTAAATAAATCAAATCTGTACTAAAGGTAAGATGTTAAATTTAGGAACAATCTCTGTAAGTCTAATATTCAAGTCCCATATAATGTTTAAGAGAATTTACATATTAGAGTATCTAGCAAATTAAGCTTATGATTCTAATTTATAATGTGTATTAGAATTTTCAACTTAAAATCATGTCTAAGATGCATTAGGTTTATGTAGAATATCAGGAATTACCTTATTTATATGTTTAATTTCATATCTTTTAAACAATTACATAAATACTTCAGAAGATAGTGTTGATTAACTGGACAATTGGAGCACTTAAAATTGAATTTGAATGTTAAAGGCAGTTTGAATATTTTTGAGTAAATTAGAGTGGGCCCCCTTCAACATGATTCTATCGAATAAATATTTGCTAGAGTGACAAATAGAATTATGAAATTTTCAGGTTAAACTTAAAAGCCTAGGGGAAGACTAGAGTTATCTACAATGTAAATATAAATTTTGAAACAAAAGTAGACCCTGAATAATCTTGTGTGTCAATGCTCCCTCCTTCCCCCAGAATAACAAAAAACTCACGATGACACCACAAACCCCAGCCCTCCTAAAGCACAGTGTGAAAACTATTGCTGTGAGCTGTGGGCAGTCACTGAAGGGTTTTCACAAGGCTAAAGATAGCTAACCCTACTGAATGCTAACTCTGTACCAGGCACTGTTCTTTACCAATTTTCTCACTGAATTGTCACAATAACCCTCTGAAGTAGGGATTATTTTTAGTCCTAGTTTTACCAGTGAGGCAACTAAGGTTCACAGCCAAGCTGTGGTAGAGCTGGGGTTGAAATCAGGCCTCTTAATCCAGAGTCTGTGCCTTCAGCCACCACGCCATGTGCAATATGATCCCTGTAGGTTTGGTTTTATTTGCCTTTGTTTTCAAAGAGTATTCCAACAACAACACAGAGGATGGGTCAGCAAGAAGACAGGGTCAGGGAGACCAGCCGGGAAATGGCTGCCCCCATCCAAGTGATGGGTAACAAATACATGAGTTAGGACTGTACTACTGGAGTTGGAGAAAAGATGGCAGATTTAGAGGAAAGTTGGGAGAGGTATGCTTGGGAAGTAACCATTGGACTAGCTGAGAGAAAGGTGACCCTAGGTTACTACAAGGAGTTGGGCAGGGGAACTGGGGAGGATAGCAACGGACAAGGTAGAGAGGAGAAGAGAAGGATTGAATCTGAAGTGTTTGTGGAACAGTCAGTAAATTGCTGGGCATGTGTGTCTGAAGGTTAGGACAAAGACAGGGGCTAAGACTTGGGGCGGCAAAACATTTGTTAGCAGGCATAGTGATATGAAAAGAACAATGCTAATCCAACTCAACCCATAACTAGTTTTCGGCTAAAGCTGTGGTTTTGTTTGCTAATTTTTAGAGATCTAAGTCTCTAAGGGTTAACACGGAATCACGGTGGGAAATAAAACTGCCTTTTACAGTCACCCTAAAGAGAAAACTAGGTAGCCAACGGCATCAAAAAAACAACAAAACAGCGCGTTCCCCAAACTGACCATGGCCAAGGCCTGTTGGTGAGTGAGTGCAGAAGGATACCAAAGAGTGTTAAACGTGGTACCTGCCTTCAGGGGGCAACCAAACTCCCTCTGTCCCTGGTATTCAAATATCTGCTATCCACCAGGGAGCTAAATGGGTCAATCCAATATGTATTAATGCGTCTGTAAGTATCTTTCACAGTTTAGGATCTGGTCTTGCCTTAAAGTTGCCAGGTTCTAGAAACTTTGTTATTTCTTCTTTTATTCGCTTGGATCATCAAAGGGGTAGGACACATAATCATTTTTCCATTGTTTGGGCAGAACCCATTACAGTTGCTGAGAGGCGGTAATTGAGTTTATCAAATGAAATTACCTCCACTCAGCCCACCTCCTCTTCAGCTTGCCTGTCTCAATCAGGAAGAACCAACACCACCTTTCACAAAGGACACTTGCATATTTGAATGGCTTCCCAGGAGTCTTTGAGTGGCATATAATTACACATAATTTAATTTTTTTTGTCATTAGTCCCTGAGGCTTTGATCCAAAGTCTGTATTATTCTGATATAAGGAAAATAAAGCCCCACCTCAAATTAAATATTTGCCTTTGAGTACAGTTTGCTGTTCATTGTACAACTGATCTTCTGGTAGAGTCTTCGGTTTCCAGGAGCCACTTCGGGGCTTGGCATCTTTTCCAGGTCCTTGTGTTTCCCCATCAGTTGTCAGGTCACCAGGAGCCCAAGCACCACTCACGTTTCAAAGACACTTCCAGACACAAGGTCTCAGGAGGTGACACATATGAGAATCTCCTATCTCTTGCATCTTCCATGTGAGGCTAGCCATCCTGACCTTGAGTTTAGGGGATGGGGTGCTCGTGTTGAAACAACACACTGATGGAGGCAAAATAAAGCACTCGTGCATTTGTTTCAAGTAACGTACCCAACACCAGTCACAATCTGGCCGATTTTCCATTTTTAAATTAACATTTATTAAGTACCTCCAATATGAGAATATATTACACCTGCCCTCAAGGACCTAACACTATTGTAAAAGAAAGAGACTGGAAATGGTCAGCAGTAGAAGGAGGTGAAATGAAGTACGAGCTGCTAAAATTAGGCAGAGGAATCTCAGAAAGAAGAATGAACTTACCAGGCCATTCCTCTTCAGCTTTTAGGAAGAAAATCTCCCTCCCTCCCTGGTGGCTAAGCCAACCATCACATTGTTCCCAACATCCCCATTATGATTCTTTAGGAGCTGCCTACATTCTCCCCAACTTAGACCGAGGAGTTTATCACCCAGACCCACTGATTTCCTTTTCACTCCAATTCCCAGCATCATCTCAGGGGAATTTTGAATCCATGTAAACGATATCTAGCTTCCCAGTCCCCAGGTCATTAACACTCTCAGCTCCAGTGACCTTTACTCCTTTCCATATTGGGCTGCCCATCCCCTTGGTCCCACCTCCTATATTACAACCACCCAAAACCACTTCATCCTTACAGTCTTAACCTTAACATTCCACTCTCAGATCATAATCTTTGATTTCTCCGGCTGCACTCAGGTCTTCCCACTATACCTACTCTCTGACCTCATCCTGACCTCTGAGCTCCTGACTCTACCTGGTTCTCCATGTCTGTCAGCATCTCCTGACTTCACTTCATTCCCCATCTACATGGTTTCACTTCCATTGTCCTCTCACCCCAGTGCTATCATCATCCGCTTGCCTTTCTATCACATCCACCCCATAAACTCCTAAACCTGGGTTAATCTAAATATCCACCTTCTGTACTAGGGCTACTTTTAGGACTGCCGGAGAACATCTCACTACAATGAAGAATGGTGCCCCACAAATTCACAGCATCAGCTGTACCCTCACCACTCTCAGAAACTCCCGGACTTCTCCCACTCCCCTCAGGTTTCTAACATTCGTGTTTTTCCTCAAGTTCCCAACTCAACTCCCTTCTCTCTTAGTTGACCCTAATTCTTATCTTAGAGAAATATCAATTAAACTCTCTCAACCTTCTGCCCCTCCATGACCACTACGTAGCAATCCCTCTAGGTCCGCCCTCAGCGTTACCCTTCCGCAGAAGACAAGACATTCCGGATGTTCAGATGTATCCATTATCACTGACTTCCTCAAGGACTTGGCTCCATCAGGAACAATTTCTCTTCTGTAATTGTCAGCCTAGGAATTCCTACTGGATTCTTTACTTCTTCCTGTAAACAAGCTCATGCCTCTTCTTTAAAAAAAAAAAAAAAAAAAAAATCTCCTTCGGGGCTTCCCTGGTGGCGCAGTGGTTGAGAGTCCGCCTGCCGGTGCAGGGGACACGGGTTCGTGCCCCGGTCCAGAGAGATCCCACATGCCGCGGAGCGGCTGGGCCCGTGAGCCATGGCCGCTGAGCCTACGCGTCCAGAGCCTGTGCTCCGCAGCGGGAGAGGCCACAGCAGTGAGAGGCCCAAGTACCGGAAAAAAAAAAAATCTCCTTCAATCCATCCCTTCCCTCTCACTTTCACCATACAGTACACCTTCCTTCCACAGCCAAGCTTATAGGACAGTCTCCACTTCCTCACCTCCCATCCACTCCCCAACATGGACAATCTGGCATCCACCCCTCCCAGGCCTCTGAAAATGCCTAGTCAACATCTACACTCAGGTGTCTCACGGACAGCTCACACTCAACATGTCCAGAAATAAACTGTTCATCTCCGAACCCAAAGCTTCTTCACCCACAATCCTTACCAGCTCAGTTGAGGGTAATGCCTTCCTTCCAGTTGCTCATGCTAAGAAATTCAGAACAATCCTTTCTCTCATGCCCTGTAGCCCAATTCATCAGGAATTCTGTTGTCTGTACCTTCAAAACAGATCCAGAATTTGACACTTCTGACCACCTCCAGTGCCACCATCCTGACTCAAGATATCACCACCTCTCGCCTGGATTACTCCACTAGGAGGTCTCCCTGCTACTACCCTCCCCTCCTACAGTCTATCATCAATGCAGTAGCCAGAATAATCTGCATTTTTTTTTTTTTTTTTTTTGCGGTACGCGGGCCTCTCACCGCCGCGGCCTCTCCCGTTGCGGAGCACAGGCTCCGGACGCGCAGGCTCAGCGGCCACGGCTCACGGGCCCAACCGCTCTGCGGCATGTGGGATCTTCCTGGACCGGGGCACGAACCCGTGTCCCCTGCATCAGCAGGCGGACCCTCAACCACTGCGCCACCAGGGAAGCCCCTAAACTTTTAATTATTATAAAGTGCACCTAAAAGTTCCACCTTAACCGGTACGTGGGCCTCTCACTGTTGTGGCCCCTCCCGCTGCGGAGCACAGGCTCAAGCGGCCATGGCTCACGGGCCCAGCCGCTCCGCGGCATGTGGGATCCTCCCGGACCGGGGCACGAACCCGTGTCCCCTGCATCGGCAGGCAGACTCTCAACCACTGCGCCACCAGGGAAGCCCCTAATCTGCATTTTTAAAGCATAAGTTATACCATATCATTCCTTGGCTCAAAACATTCTGTTGCTACCCAAAGTCAAAGTCCTTCTAATGGTCGGCCAGGCCCTAGAAGGTTTGCCTCCACTCTACCCCTTACCTCCCTGATGTATCTCCTACTATTTTCTCCTCACCCACTCGCCTCGAGCCATGCTGGCTGCCTTGCTATTCCAGGCGGATTCCACCTTGAGGCCCTGTCGCTGGCTATACCTTTTGCCTGAAATGCTTTTCCCCAGATGGTCGAGTTCTCACCATTTTCAAGTCTTTGCTCACATGTAAATCTCTGACCACCGTATTAAAAATCACAACCCCTACCCAGCGTTCCTGATTTTCCTCTTAATATGTTTGACTTTTTTATCTATAGCACTTGCCACACGCAGGCATGCTATAAATACACTTATTTGCTAACGTTCACTCTTTATCAGCTGTCTCCCCTCACTAGAATGGAATTATTTACTGATATATCCCAAGTTCTAAGAAGAGTACCTGGCATATAGTAGGCATTCAGTATATGTTTGTTGAAAGTGAGTTGAATTACCAAGGTCACTGGTGATCCAAAGGAAACTTTCCAGGCCTTGCCTTTGTGGATATCCCTGCAATTCTGACACTGTAGACCAGTGCATCCCCCCTTAAACTCCTCTCCTCCTTTCATTTTCCTTCTACATCTCTCTCCACTCTTCCCTGTTTACAGGTTTCTCTTCCTTTAAGCAGTGACGATCCTCCCACTCCATTCTCAATCCTCCCTCCTCCCCAGTCTTCACGTTCTCCCTAAACAAGCTCATCCACTCCAGGTTTCAACCACCACCTAAACATTGATCTAAAACTTACACCTTCAGACAGACCTTTTCTTCAGCTTCAGACCTATGTAAATCATCCGGTTACCAGATAATCTGAAACTCAATGTGTCCAAAACTGCTCCTTTTCCTGAGCTCCCTTTCTCAGTGAGCACCACTTGCCCAACTGTCCAAGCCAGAGACCCGGGGGGGGGGTGTGTGTGTGTGTGTCCTACAGGCTGCTCACTCTCTCTGCTTCTAACCTGGCCTCTCCAACCCTTCCCCCGTGCGGTCTCAGCAGGATCACTCAGGCTGCTTCCTGCCCCTCAGCCATCTGCAGGGGGAAACCTAAACTCCCCGCAGGCAGGAGTCCCAGTCCCGAACGTAACTGCCTCCCGTCCAGCCACCACCCTCCCACAGCCCACCTGGACAGTCTTGAGCTCATGCTTGCAGTCTCCCCTCAACGTGCATGCCCACGCGTGCCTCCAAGCCTTTGCGCGTGCTTTTCCCTCTGCTGGTAAAGTCTCACCCTACCTCTCTCTCTAGACATCTCGTTCTTCAAACTTCGGGTGCCACATCCGGCTAAAGCCTTGTCCGATTCCCCCAAGCAACCCAGAGCATTCCATTCGTTCTTCGGCCATATTGTGTACACGCCTCCCTCATGGCAATCACCTTGTGGTCTTATAATTATCATAAACCCTCCCTTTGACCTCCCGTGGTAGTTGTGAGGGTCAAGTCATAATAGGAGAAAGGGCTTGGTAAGCTGTAATACCTCAAACAGCTCTTAGTCATGCAGGGAGGCAGGAGCCAATGGTGAGAGATTCAAGGAAAGAATTACAACATAATGAGATTATTACTACCATGAGTTTAGATGTGGAAATTGAGGCTCAAAGACCCCTTCGGGCTTCAACAAGGAGCAATAGTCCTGGTAACCATGGGGCATGAATCAGGGTTCAAGTACAGGAAACAGAATCCATTCTTGTTGATTAAGGAAACATGCTGTAACATAGGGAATGCAGTGCTTACAGAATAGATCATGGAAAGAGCATGAGAAGAGAACGCTAAGCTGGGCCATCAGAAATGGCAATCAGAACCTGCCACCTAACTTGCCCATCAGGGGAGCTGCCACCTCTACCATAATCAGGATGGCAGAGAATAAAATCTCAACACACAGAATCATTGAAATCAGTAGCACACTGCCAAAACTCCAGTTTCAAAATCTGGGAGGCATTGCCACCCCACCGACACCCGTGGAGCTAGTGACTAGACATGAAGTCACAGCTGCAGAGACATCCACACCCAGAATCACGCTGGTCACCGGCAAGAGCCAGTGCAGCATGAAGACGACCTCCCTTCACTTCCACCTCCAGATACTGTATCAGTGCATCTAGTAGTGGAAACTAACTTAAATCCAGAATCCTAGGAGCAGGGGAACCTGAGAAATGATGTTTTTAGCTTTCCAGCCTCTCAGGCACAGGAAGACACATAGAAGGAGCTTGAAATGGATGCCAAGTGCCAACCCACCACACAGCACAAAGAGGAGATCACATTAAGGGATACACATCTTATTATGGAAAAGCTCCTCTCAGGGAAGACACAGTGTTTGCTTATTGGCTGGTTGGTTGTTTTAGAACAAAGAACTGAAGGACATTTTAGGTCCTAGGGAAAGAAAGTTTTTCCTCATATGAACTGCTGAAAGAAAGTTCTCACACGAGGGCATTCCATGGAGGACATTGTATGATGTGACATACAGTGTCTTCGGCGGAAGCTTCATAGCAGATACAGAGGAGGCATTCACGTGCTTGCTGGTCCTTACGTCACTTTTGCTAAAAGCAAAGGTATAACATGGACCTGGAACCAGGGACCTCACTTGTCCCCGTAGCTGTCATTAGACTGTCTGACCCTTAGGTCGGTCACTTTCAAACTGTGCTCCATGGAGCCTGGGGGTTCACAGAGGAGCCTGGGGACTCTCGGTCCCCTCTCCCAGACACAGCCAGAGTTTTATCCATCTTATCTCAAGTCCACATAAAATTCCCTTTGAAGAAAAGCGTTTAATTGCTTTTTAAAATGTTTGAAAATTAGTCTTTGACCATCTCTCGTAAAAGTTACTTCTTACAACTGGCTTTTGGTAGGAGGCAAGCTTCGAACAATGTGAAATCTGACACTGGCCCACAAGACCAGAACTCTGTTGAGCTGATCAAGACAGATTCAAAAGCTTTCAAGAGGCTTGAAATGGCCAATTGTGAGGTGGCCTTCTCCGGATGGCAAAGTCTGTGCATTTTTCTTCTCCACCATTGCCCACAGAACCCAGGTCCGGGCTGGGACCATGACGCAAAATAAATCGCAGAATGGTGGGGTACAAAAGGAACTTGGAGCTCCTCCAGCCCAATACCCTCATTTTACAGGTGAGAAAACTGAGGTCTGGAGGGAGGAAGGGGCTGGTTAGCCGCAGAGCCGGGCCGCCCCTCCGCCACCCAGCTCCTCCCGTGGGCATTTACACCTACCTGCTCCTGCCAGTTCTATATTTAATCAATGTCTTGCCTGCATCTGTAACTCCCTTAGAATTAAAATGCACACCTCACAATGCTAGCAGTGTTTTTCCGCAGGGTGCTGAGCATTTACTAGAGATTAGTGATTCCAAGAAAACTGCAGCAAATAAACGTCTCCATCAATCATACGAGCAGCTGTCTGAAAGGGTCTGAATTGAGGAATAAAATGCCTCCGGATGCCTTTTGCCCTTCCAGAAAAGGATCTACCACCTTTGTTGTTTCTCTCCCCACTTCTTAGGCAGAACCCCTGGTCTCTACTCCCGAAACAGAGCCTGCCAAATGCGGCTCAGCTGTCTACCTATCCAGCAAAAGCAGCTGAATCCTGGTTCTGCAGGGAGAGGAGCAGCAGCCCCTGGTGAAGGGAAGCCCAGCCACAGCCAGGGATTTTCCACTTAGGCCAAGGTTTGCTCTCCACTCCTTAAACTGACTGGTAGCTGGAGGCCGAGTCAGGACGCAGGGGCAGGGCGGAGAGCACGTTCTGAAGGGCCCAGGAGACCAGAGTATGGGGAGAGCCTGTTGGAGGAGTCCCAGCAGCTCTGTGCTTCCACTATCCTCACCTGTTACTGCTTATATTTGGCCAAATGATATCAGTCACTTCAGCCGGAATACCTTTAAAGCTGAACATTCTCCCCTCACCAGGCTTTCCTCTACGGCCTTGTCCGTTTCTTCCAGGGTCCTACCACCCTCCTTGTCTTGGAAGCCTGAACTCAGTCAAATACTGTTGATCCTTTCTGCGTAATGGCTTCTGTGTCTGTCCTCCAGGCGCCATCTTGGCCTCCCACACCATCCTCTCTGGCCCGGAACTTACAGGGGGCCCCAAGATGGGCCCCTCCCCTTGGTCTCTCCAATCCCCTCTCATACACAAACGGCCGCATTAATCTTCCTCACACTCCTTTGCATGCGATCCTTACAAACTCGCAGTGTTCTCCAAAGCAATGAGCCGGGACTTCAAGGGCCTCCGTAACTGGGTCTCTCCACGATGGGCACACACGCATGGGCGTGTATACACATACATACACGCACACACAGAGCTTTTAAACCTGAATGACGTCCCCACCGTTCCTAGGAAATGGTCCATGGATTCCTGTCATTGTGCCATTGTTCCCACCACTTCCCCAGCCTGGCACTCCCTCCCCCATAATATGAACGAAATCCCTCTCATCCTTTCGACCTTCCCTCCTCCTTCCACCTTCCAGGTCCACAGAGAGCCCCGCCCATCCTGACTGCACACGCCACTTGTCATCTGCACTGTCTGTGTGAACGCGGCCTACAGACAGCTGGCAAGTCAGAGCATATGTCATTACCCCGGTCTTACGGGAACAGAACCTGCACCTAACGAGCCGAAAGGCCCGTCTGCCAAGTCCGCGCAGCAGCGGGTAGTTTCAGCAGGACTCGCCCGCGTCTCCAGCCCAGTCCTCTCCCAGGACCCCTGCAAAGCCAGAGGCAGAGGAGCCAAGGGGCTGGAAGGAGAAGGAAGAGGCGGTGGGGGGGGGAGGGGCCGTGCTTGGGGAGTGTAGCGGCGGGGGGGGGGGGGGGGAGGGGGGGAGGAGAAGCCGTGAGTAATGGTCAGCTCCCCTAGTCAGCCAGAAAAAACAGGGCAAGCCCTGCCTGCAGAAGCATCCGGCACAGCACACACCACGTGATCAGCCAGACCCGGGCACCGAGGAGTGGCCCGCTTCCTATAAACAGCCCCATTGCCTTGTGGTAAAAACACGAGGGGGCAGTGTTTATGGTTTCCTGGGAGGGAGGCCGGAGGCCACTGCCTTATCTGCATTCTGCATTATCACATTGACTTGGGGGAGTTCGACACACTTTGTCAGGCTGTGTAGGAAAACGCAGTAGCCAGGCCTTCCAAACAGGGCCCTTTTGTCCACAGCTGACACCCTGGCCCAGAGCCCAGCTCAGCTTCAGGGAAGATTTAGGTCAGAAGGAAAATGGGGGCGGGGGTGGCTGCAGCCTTAAAATCTGGTCTAGCACAAGAGGAGAGAGACGTTTCCCCTCTTCCCACGGTCACACCTGCGCCCCTGAGGCAGAGTCAGGGGCTGGCTGGCCTTCCCTTAGCCATTACGGCTGGCTTTAAGGAGAAAAAGTGGGTAGCTCTCAACAGCCCTGCAAAACAGCTACTTGGCAAATTCCCATGGTGCTGGAAACTCCCCATTTTGCCATTTCGCTCGCTTGTCACCGCTCTCCAGTCAGCTCAAGTCAGAAGCTCTTTCCTTACCTGTTTGGAGTTTGCAGAGCCGTGCAAAGGGGGAACATGACCCGTGAGAAGTTTCCAGTCAGCTGGGGAGGTGGTCACGGAGCTAGGAGCCATTTCCAAAGCAAATGAGCTTCAAGAGGCGAAAAGCATGTCGTCCCGAATCACGCAGAGTTTCAGGGCTGTGTCTGCTTTGTAGGAAGTTCATTTTCCACAGTGTTTTCTCTACTCAGAGGGGGGTTTTTGAGGAGCAGCGCTTTCACCACCTGCTGCCACGTTTCCCCCAAAACACCCTCCCAGAAAGCCTCCTCTTCCCAGAAGTCAGCCCGAGAACCTTCCCAGAAGGCCAGTTCTTATCACCCATGCGCATTTATAGGGTTGGCAAATAGGCTTCAGGTGCCCGCATCTTTTGTGAAAAGGGGTCACCTGTGCAGGCCTGGCTCTGGCCGCCCTGCGGCGCTTGCCTGCTGGCCTCGCCCGCCATCTTCTGGACAAACGCGGTACTGCTGCCAGGGAGAGGCTTCTTGGACGGAGGATTCTCCTTGGGCTGAGGCTTCCAGGGCAAACTTGAAAACCAACCAGGGCAGGGCCATGAAAAAGAACTACACTTGAATGCCTAGAAAACAGTCACCGACTTCATTTTCAACAGCAAAGATGCATGTAAGGATACATCTCTTTGTTTTTTGGGTTTTTTTTGCGGTACGCGGGCCTCTTACTGTTGTGGCCTCTCCCGTTGCGGAGCACAGGCTCCGGACGCGCAGGCTCCGGACGCGCAGGCTCAGCGGCCATGGCTCACGGGCCCAGCCGCTCTGCGGCATGTGGGATCTTCCCGGACCGGGGCACGAACCCGCGTCCCCTGCATTGGCAGGCGGACTCTCAACCACTGCGCCACCAGGGAAGCCCTCTCTGTTGTTTTTTAATCATTTCCAGTGTGTCTTGCCTCACTTACCACTAGAGAAACATGCATTTGAACCCCAGCTATGAGCCAGATGCCTTGCTAGGTGCTGAGAGACAGATGAATCACACAGTCTCTGTCCTAAAAGAAAGCCTTAAGTCTTTTTGGATGAACTAAAACTTCTCTTTAAAATTCAGTAAAAAAAAAAAAAAAAGACTGGAGTCTTTTTGGATGAACCTAAAATTTCACTAAAAAACTAAGTTAAGGGACTTTCCTGGTGGTGCAGTGGTTGGGACTCTGTGCTCCCAATTCCGGGGGCCCGGGTTCAATCCCTGGTCAGGGAACTAGATCCCACATGCATGCTGAGACTGATGAGCCCACGAGCCACAACTAGGGAGCCTGCCTGCTGCAACTGGGACCCGGCGCAGCCAAATAAAATCAATATTTTTAAAAAAATTAAGTTAAAAAAAAAAAAAACAACCTGAAGTCCAGAGGTCCAGAAACAGGTGAGCCAATGGTAGCATTGCAATGTGATCACTGCCACGAGGGTGTGTACCACGTGCCATAAGGCCCCAAAAGAGGAAGTCTGCCTGGGGCAGAAAGGGAAATGGTCCAAGGGGAACAGAGAAGGTGACATTTGACTGATGGTGAACAGCCAAAAGGGAGGGCAGGGAAGGCTCAAGTAAGTCTCATAGAGTCAAAAACTCTCACCACTTCCTCCCCTCTCTGTATTGGCCCGCAACATTGTTAGCAGAACACTGGTCACTGGGAACCTTACGGGGTGTTGAACCTTGGAAGGTCTAGAGAAGGCAGAGAGGCAAAAGGTCGTGGGATCTTTTTCAGGATGACTTGTGGGGGGCTGCAGAGACACTGGTTCAGTCCACAGGTGTGGGACAGACAGTAACTGCTGTGGCCAAGAGGAAGTAAAACACCACACTTCGGAGTAAAAGAAAACTGGGCTTGGATCTCGTCTTTGCTACTTTAACAGCTGTGTGACATGGGCAAACCACTTAACTTCTCTGAGCCACAGTTTCTTCACATATAAATAGGGGTAATAACAATCCCTGCTGAGAGGACTTAAATGAGGCAACGCCCGTGGAGCCCTAGCCCAGGGCCTAACACCTGCAGGTCCTAGTCAGTGACTGGCTGTGGAGACCTGGGGGCATGATGCTGAGGCCCTAGTGTGGTTCTTCCGTGGAGCCCTGTGTCTGCCTGTTCCCAGAAGCACCCCACACCTCTCAGGCATCTTCCCAATAGGGTTGGCGCACCTCATGAGACATACTTATACTAAAAGATGATTCGTTGTTTAGCTGGTCCTCTTGTATTTTTAGCGGCTAAATCTGGCAACCCCACTTCCAATCCCATGTTTGGGGGGATGAGCCAAGGTAGTAGCCAAGACAGATAATGGAAATAGTTTTGACACTGCCATGGAAGCCCCTGGAAGCCGCTGGGAACTCAGGCAAACCAAAGCCAGAGACTTTCAGGCAGCTTCTGCAGGTCAAAGCTCATTTCAATCCACCCTCTAATAATGATCCCAGCGTCCCTAAGGCAGGGTCCCTGTGAGTTCTGCAGGAAACTAGTTCTAAGGGCAGGAAACACAGCACACGGGGGGAAATGAGTCTAGATCAAATAAATTTGCACATTAAACAGGCTCCTTCACTGCTAGACATTATGTTGATGTGAACTGGAGATTTCTAGTGGGGGAAGGGGGATGGTTTACCTGGGGGATGGCTTCCCAATTCCCATCTGGTCATGGAAACTTGATCTTCACATGCATCCCTTAGGGCTGGCTTTCTAGGAAAAGCTGCTCTAAGGTGACACCTGAACGCAAAATTACATCAAAAACTCCTATAAACCACAGGCAAGACACAGGTGCTAACCCGGTCCCTGTCAGAGTGAAACCATTTTTGATCCTGCCAGCGACGCAAGCAGCCTCTTAACCAGCAGAGATAGCATAGCCATGGCCCACGTGTGGGCTTTTAGGCTCTCACTTTTAAGTGCTGGGATTTTAAGCGGATGGGGTGTTCATCATCTTGTGGCACAGTGAGGGGTTCTCAGAAGCCTTCCCCAAACTCCCAGCCCTCTCTCTCATTATTCTGCTTCTGCACCTAAAATTCCATCACTGGGGTGCGGAGGCCTTGATACTAGTTCCAGTGCAAATATGTCTACGAAGACTGGCTCGTGAGCCTCCATCAGCCACCCCCATGCGGTGTGAGTCAGTAGATGGGACCCCTCTCAGGTGGCAGCTCTGGTGGCACCTTTGTTTTCTTGGCTGGGAAGTTATTCTGAGGCTCAGAGCAGTTGCACAAGTTGAAGGGGGAAGCAGGCCTGAGCCGTCAGAGGGGAGCCGGGGCCCTGTTGGGGCCAGCAGAGAAGAAACACAAGCTAAGTTCTTTCAGAATTTGCCAAGGCCAGGCCTTACTTGGAATCCTGTAAAAATCTAAACACAGGCCTTAAATGACAACCCCTCACGCACAGCTAGAGGCACTTAATCCTTTCCCACAGGTTTCGCTCCCCTCTGGAGACTTCCGTCTATCCAGAGGCCCTAGTCACTGCGGGATGACATGGCATTTACAGGCACAGGTCAGACTCGGGGCCAGGCCTGCTCTAACCTAGCTCCCAGTTCTGGAAACCGAGCCACCTGCTACCCCAGGTCCAAGACCTGAGTGCTTGGTCCTGCCCCATCGCCTTATTTCCTAAGCCCCGAAGTTGATTCCCTGCCAGATTCACCCATCCTAGTGTCTTAGTTTTCTGCCTATCATTCCACCTTGGGGCCTGCATCCTTTGGCCCTTCACCCCTGCAAGGACTGGAAGTTGTACCCCAGGGCCCAGGACAAAGCCAGATGCTTCTATCACAGCTCTCCTACGCCTCCTGCCTGCTGGGACCAACTGCTTCCCACTAGAGGTCCTGACGGCCAAAGGTCCCCCTTACAGCTCCTTCCATTGCTGGTCTCATTCCCGTGGTTCTGTCTAAGCTCAGCTGATGGGTATTTCTGTTCATGACGTATTCCTCCCCACCTCAATCTCCTCCCTGGAACACAGCCTCCACAAAGCCAGTTCTGCAGATTTGGGTTTCCATCAGGCATTTTTAGAGCCTGGAATCCCTCCCAGGGACCTTATGGATTTAGTGTGTCTGGGGTGACCTGAGAATTCTGCAAACAACCAGGAGCAAGAACCTCTGGAAAAGCTCCTAGCCTGAGAGCCGCCCCATAAGGACAAACCGGACCACCAGGGGGCAGTGTCGGCCAACATTGCTTCACTGAGTTAAGGTCACCCTCCTGTTGCAGCTGCAGAGGGAAGGATGCAGAGTAAAGTTCTTTACGGGAATACGTTGATTTTATGTTCACTTACATGAAATGAGAAAAGAGTTTCAGATGAAACATTCAAGGAGGATTTTTTTGAGGGCGACTTCAGCATTGTCATAGGGGAGACCTTCCATACTTCATTCAGCACATTCTAGAAGGCCAGCTCAGGGCAGAAGTACCACCTGGCTCCACGCCCCCCTGTTGTAAGGTGGGAGCAAGGATAACAGGCCAGCATGAAGCAGGGCAAGTTTCACGGCCCCAGGTTTTACGTGCAGAAGCTGCAGCCCTGGAGGGTTCCGATGACGTGCCTGGGTCTTGGCTTCGCCAACGGCAGAGCTTAACCCAGGACCCCAGGACCCCGACCCTCGGGGCAGAACATTTTCTGCTGCACTCTGCCGGGCCCCTCCTCTAATCCAGGATGAGTTATTCAGAAGTTATTGCTGAGAGCCCCTGAGGCCCAGGCTAGAGGGTCTCCATGCCCCCTTCCGGTTCTGAATGATGGAAGTCCAGAATTTTAGCCTCACGCCAGCTCTTCACTGGAGTATTCCTCCCATCAGGAGCTCCACCTGGGTAGAGCATAAGGGCACCTGTATTCGGGCTTCACCACAGGGGGCCTTTGCTTTAATAAGCCCAGTATATAAACGGCCCTTGGACTTACAGAAATTATAGATTGGGGGAAAGCCGCTTTGTGAAATGATGCACAAAATTCCTTTAAATAGCAAGGTTCTCACACTCAACACCCTGCTTTCCAAGCATTTAAAATAGAGTTAAACTTACAAGCCTTTAATTTATACCCAACTTTGTGGGACTTCATCTGCTGCTAATTCACTCACATTGGAGTAGAGGGATCAAACAACAAAAGTGGTCAGGAAGTGAGGCCTCTGGTCCTACTGGGAGGGTGTAAGGACACAGAGGAGAAGGGGTAGCTCCTTGACTCTCTGGTCTGCCTGCCTATGTCACACTCACTAGCCGGAAGGGAGTCACAGCCTGACCAGGGCCATCGGCTACACTGACCCTTTACTGGTTCCTGCTGAGAGCGAGGCAGCGTGCCCTGCCCTCATCCAGCCCCTGCTCTAAGGGGAGGATGAGACCAGCACCAGGTCATTTAACACAAGGCGGCCAGAGAGACACGAAGCATACAGTTTCACTGGAATGGGCCTTGAAGGCTGGAGGGACTTTCATAGGTGGAGATAAAGGAGAAAGCATTTTGTAGGCTGAGAAAACCACCAGCAAAAAGTCAGGAAGGCAGGTGAGCTAGGGTGTACCTAGAGAACAGCAAGAAGCATTCTCTCTCTCCAGCTAGACTGTATGCTCCACAAAGAGTGCTTATGATGATCCTTGGTCTTCCCCTCAGTACCTAGTTCAGGGTCATGAACCTGGAAGGGGCTTGTGATATATCATTTGGGGTGAATTTCTCAAAAGGCAGGACCTTCCCCCAGGGCATTGAGGCAGGTGTGTTGAAAGGGAACGGAATTCCTAGTGCATGCATGCTGTCCCAGTTATCAGTTTACTGCCTCTCAGCTGTAAGTCCTTAACTGCCCAGCTCCTGACACCGAAGCAAAGCCCTGTAAGCACTTCTCTCGCCAGCCCATGATGTTAAGCTCTGTCAATAGAGGGTGCTGGAGAGACATCAGAAGGGGCTTCTCTTCCCGGTTCTGGTACACTTCCCTTTTTTCTTACTCTCGCCATGCTGGGATGGCACACTGAGTGGTACTCATCTTCAGAGGGTTTCAGGGGCACCTTGGGGGCAGCTTGTCCCAACCAGTTTCCCAGCTAAGGGTCTCCAATGACCTCCCGGAAAGCTTAACACCAACTTCTAGGCAGCTTCTGGGTGAGGTTTGTTGGCAACCCAGTGGACAGTTTCCCACTTGACCTTGACCCCAGTGAACTTTTACATGGTTCGGTGGCCCCAGCCACACTCTCTCCAGTGAGATCTGAATTTCAGGCTCTAAGAAGCACCTCTCCCAAATTCACTCCTGTATTATTCAGAGTTCTCTTTACCCCTAAGCAGCCAATCCCCTGTCACTAGTTAATACTTCTTTATGGTCTACCTCCCCTGTTGGAATTACTGTGTGGTTTCTGTCTCCTGACTAGGCCCTGACGGATACAATGCTCATACACATGCCGTTGGGCTGCACGCCACAGGCCTGCAAGCCTTCTTACGGCCAAAGGAGGCCATAAGGAAGAGGCTGGGAACAGCGACAGAGCTGTCAATGGTTTATTGGACAGGGGATCTTACACTCCTGAAGCCAGGGAGGCTACCATTTATAGGGGGAACTGATGTCAGGTTGGCTCATCAGTTCCCGGGAAAACCAGCCGCTGGGGCACATCCCACACAGCCCCTTTGGTTAACAACCATCACAAGGGCAGACGTTTCCCTTTAATAAACTGGCAGCTGGAGCCGCCCTGGACTAAGGATTAGAACAGTCACTAGCTGGGGCAGGGGGCAAACACGTAGGCAGTTACTGGCTAAGTTCTATGATTAAGAGGTTCGGATAGTCAAGTGAGTAGCGTGCAGATGAAGCAGGGACAGGTTGAGCAGGGGACGTACAGAGAGCAAGAGAACAGCCATCTCGAGTGGCCTGACCACACACATGCCTTCACACACATCCCTGCGTACTCCCTGGAGGGGCTGTCCTCGAGCAGCTCCCTGCTCCCTCCTTACTCAGATTTCCCCAGCAAATGCTCTGGGCATTTAGGTCACCTCTTCCTCTCGAATACCCACAGTATCAGCCAGGGTTCAGTCAGGAAAACAGAAAACACTTTCAGTATTTCCAGTAGGAAGGGATTTAATACAGGGACGTTGGTGCTTAAGTCCTGGCTTCACCTGATCCTAACTGTGTCACTATGGGCAGGCGACTTAGCCTTTCTGAAACTCAGTTACCACTTCGAGGAAGACAGAGACAATCACAGTACCAAACTCATATGGTTGCTCTGAAAAATTACGTAAAATAATCCTTGAAAAATTACCAATACCTGGTACGTGGTTAGTGCCCAATAACTGTAAGCTAATGTTGGTGTTACTACAATACTAGATTGCTTTATGGGCCCCAACCCTTCATACTGCCCCATATCCGTACTTTTTACCCTATGTCTTCACAGTTCTTCCCACTAAAAGGATGGAGAACATTTCCACATCCTTTGGCTTTGAGTTTGGCCAAAGCCAAAGCCAATAGCGTAAGATGGAAGTGGTGGTATGCCAATTCCAAGACCTCTGTGCTTCTTCTATTGCCATGAAAAGAGCATGCCAAGGCTAGCCCACTGTCCCCAAGAAAAGGAAGAGGGACACATGAAATGAAGCTGCCTTGGCCAAGCCCCCTAGATGAGCCCAGCCTAGATCAGTCAACTATTAGACGTCTGAGCTAAATAAATGCTTACTGTTACATGCCACTGAGATTTTATGGTTGTTTGATATACAGCTGATACAACTACCCCTACAACTTATTATACGTTATAGTACTTGGTGATTTTTAATAGCAGCTCATTATTTGGTTATATATAATTGTTTCCTTGGGCAGGTCTCTCCTAATTAAGATCGCCAGACTTAGCAAATAAAAATACAGGATCCCCAGTTAAATTTGAATTTCAGATAAACATGAAGAATTTTTTAGTATAAATGTGTCCCATGCAATTTCTAGAACCTATTTATACTAAAACTTATTTGTCTAAAATTTAAATTTAACTGGGCACCCTTACATATATTTATCTGGCAATCCTACTCCCAGCGCTTGAGGCAGGATCAACATCTTACACAGAAACTGTGAGATAGTTCCCATGGTCACCATCATAATTCTGGGAGAGGAAAGCCATGGTTCAGTTAAAGATTTGCAAGAGGGAGTTCCCTGGTGGTCTAGTGGTTAGGATTCTGGGCTTTCACTGCCATGGCCTGGGTTCAATCCCTAGTCAAAGAACTGAGATCCAGGGCTTCCCTGGTGGCGCAGTGGTTGAGAGTCTGCCTGCCGTTGCAGGGGGTGCGGGTTCGTGCCCCAGTCTGGGAAGATTCCACATGCTGCGAAGCGGCTGGGCCCGTGAGCCATGGCCGCTGAGCCTGCGCGGCCGGAGCCTGTGCTCCGCAACGGGAAGAGGCCACGACAGTGAGAGGCCCGCGTACCGCCAAAAAAAAAAAAAAAAAAGAACTGAGATCCTGCAAGCCATGCGGCGTGGCCAGAAAGAAAAAAAAAAAAAAAAAGATTTGCAAGAAGGTAGATCTTGAGCACTTTCTTCTCTCCAGTGATGAAGCCCCTTGTAATAATGATGATGATGGTTTCATTTACTTAGCCCCCGTAGAGGCAGATACTATGCGAAGAGACTATCTTAGTTTCACACCAGTGCTGCAGTGCAGGGGAGTGGCCAGATCTTTATCCCCATTTACAAATGAGTACACTGAGCAGCAGAAAGGTAAAATAACTTTCCCTTGGACACACAGCTAGAGAGAGGAGCAAAGCTAGAATTCAAGTGCAGCCTTTTCTCTTTCCATATGCAACCTTGCCTCCAACTACCAAAAATGTTTTTTGTCATTTCCACAAAACTGAGGACAACAACGTATATTCCCCAGCCCCCATTCTCTTTACTGGTCCCATTCAATCCATTCAATGAATAACTGAGGTTGTATTAGTTTGCTAGGGCTGTCATAGCAAAGTACCATAGACCGGGTAGCTTAAACAACAGAATTTTATTTTCTCACAGTTCTGGAGGCTAGATGTCCAAGATCAAGGTGTCGGCAGGGTTGGTTCCATCTAAAGGCTGTAAGGGAAGGATCTGTTCCAGGCCTATGAGGATTAATTTTCTGTGTCAACTTGACTAGGCCCTGGGATGCCCAAATATCTGGTTAGACATTATTTCTGAGTATGTCTGTGAGGATGCTTCTGGAAGAGATTAGCATTTGAATTGGTGGACTGAATAAAGCAGATTGCCCTATCCAGTGTGAATGGGCATCATCTCATCCTTTGAGGGCCTGAATGGAGCAAAAAGCTGGAGGAAGGTTGAATTGATTTTCTCTGTCTGTCTGAGCTGAGATCTTGGCCTTCTCCTGGCTTTGGACTGGGACTTATACCAGCAGCAGTCCTGGTTATTAGGCCTTCAGACTCAGACTGGAATTCATGCCACCAGCTTTCATGAGTCTCCCACTTGCAGACAGCAGATCGTGCCACTTCTCGGCCCCCATAATCACATGAGCCAGTTCTTTATAAGTTCTATTTGAATTTATAAGGCTGGGCTCCTATTGGTTTTCTGGAGAACACTAATACAAGCCCTGTCTCCTTGGTCTTTAGATGGCCATCTTCTCCCATCTTCACATCATCTCCTTCTGTGCATGTCTGTGTCCAAATTTCCTCTTCTAAGGACATCAGTCATATTGGATTAGGACCCACCCTAATGACCTTATTTTAACTTAATCACCTCTGCAAAGACCCTATCTCTAAATAAAGTCACATTCTAAGGTCCTTGGGGTTAGGACTCCAACAAATGAATGTGCGGGGCGAGGGCACATAATTCAGCCCATAACAGGGTTTGTGGAGCTAATCGTGACTCATCTCAATACAGGCTGCATTTAAAAGAGGAACTCAAGAGAGCAGATTTCAGATGATGGAACTCTGGATTTCAAGTGGTGGGATTCTAGTTTTCACAGCAGTCCCTAGGGGTGGCAAAGGCCCATCCTACAGCTCTTAATAATGGCGCCTCAAAGGTATCACACCCTCTGCCAAAGGGGCCTTAGCAACTGGTGGAATGTGGGTTATTATGAGGACAGGGCATTGTGATGGTGGCCAGGCTGTGGAATCTTGTGAGGCCAAATGTTAATGCCTCAAAACATGTCCTTTGGCCCCAACCGGCAGTATTGTGGTTTTCTGGATGGCAACAGAGGACAGGGAGAGATGATGGAAGGCCGGGGGGCAGGAGAAAGCTGCCCAACCTTCCCCAAGATGGTGCCTGATGACCCCGTGTCCGAAGGGAAGTCAAAGGCTTCTTTGGTAAGGAGGATGCCTCTTCTCACTGCCCCAGCCTGTCCCAGCACAGGGGGGAAGAGCATAATGGGGACACCACAAGATAGGAGCTGAGAGCTGTTAGATTCCAGAGAACTGCTAAGAAGAGTAGGAGACGTGCACCCCTATCCCCACGCTGGCACTCAGCTGTAACTGGAGACCAGGTAGCCCTTCGTAAGATTGTCAGGTCACTTGAAGCTGGCTTTGGTCTCCCCCATCTAGCTCTCCATGTGGGGCCCTTTCCTCCTCCTGCAGATGGGACCAGGCTTCCCCATAACCCTACCGTTGGTTCCCATATACTGAGGTTCTCTCAATGCAGACCTTGGGTTTCTTCCTCCCTCTGTGGCCCCCAGAGGACTGGATGTCTAATTGGCCTCAAAGTAGAGTGAGAGGTGGGAAAGTTACCTCCAGTAGTGATCTGAAGATCACGAGGAAGACAGACTTCTACTCAACCCTCCCAAAGGCCCCACTTGCAACTTTAGGGCGCCATTCTTCTGTGTCCATTTGCCCTCTCCTCCTTAACTCTCAGGTCCTGATAACTCCGTCGAAGTTTCTCGGAAGAACTCAGTCTAGATGTTTACAATTCACACCGCTTTCAAGCACCCCAGTGCACTGTGCCTGGGGCTGCAGGAGCGTGGTGGGGTAGGGGGTGGGCGGCCCCATGCTAACCCCTCCAGACCCCCCACTTCCCCCTTCCCAGGCCCAGGAGGCAGAGTCCCCCAAGCCAGACTCGTCCTACGACTACCATGAGGAGATGGAAACTTGTGAGGACAGAGGCTGCCCGGGGCCACCTAAGTCACTCTCCTCCAAGGCCGGCCCCGCCACCACCAAGGGCCAGGAGGGCGATGGACCTGAACGCGCAGAGCCGCCCCTGGCCCCAGCCGCAGCGGCGCCGGGGACCCCAGGGCCCCAGCGAAACGACGAGATGGAGCTGGAGAAGATGCGCATGGAGTTCGAGCTCGAGCGGCTCTGGTACCTGCAGGAGGAGAACGAGCGGCAGCGGCAGCACGAAGAGGTGATGGAGCAGCTGCGGCAGCAGGCGACGCCCCGCCTGGTAGGTGACAGGTCCCAGCTGGGAGGCGAAGGGTGCGGGGAAACTAGGGGTGAGGGGATCCCATCCCTGACCTGCACGGGGAGCCCACCTTACCTGCTTCTCGGCTGTTCCCCACCCTGCGCCCGCCGGCTCACTGCTTTAGAGCTTCCATGTTAAGCTGAGATCCAACTCTTCAAGGATCAACCCTCCCCAGGAGGGACCCGGAAGCCACCTTGTCCACTTGCCTGTCCATGGCTTTCCTCCTCAGGGAAAACTCTTCAACACTTCCTCTATGTCTGGATTTCCACCACTCTCTACTCCTCTCTGCATCTCTTAAAATAGGACGCCTGGGACTAGACCCAGAACTCCCACTGCAGTCTGGCTAGTGGATTTTGATAGAACCATCCCCTGCTCCCCTGATCAGGGCCGCACGTGTTCTGTTGGATCACGCTGCCTTGCTGTCAACTAAAACTCAGACATCTTTTGGCAAGAAATGGACCACTCTCCCCTAATCTAAATGGGGATAAGAAAGCCTGCTTGTGATTAAATGGGATGGGAAATGCTTAGCGCTCTGGCTGGGCCTTCATAAGCACTAAATAATGAAAGATGTTATTGTTTAAAGCAATGCTGTCTGGGCTTTAAAATCAGACAGTCCTGGGTTAAAATCCTGGCTCCACCGCATATAAATTGTGTGACACTGGGCAAGTTACTGATCCTCTCTGGGCCTTGGTCTGCTCATCTGTAAGGTAATACCTACCTCATAGGGTTGTCGTGAGGATTAAATGAAAGAATGCACGTGAGGCCCTTTGCAGTGAGCCTGGCACATTGAGGTAAGCGCTCAGTGTCAGCTATTACCATTCTTATGTACTCACGCAATTCACTTCTTGACACAAAGGCAACAACTTACGTTCATCATTTCTCAATTTTATCAGGATGTAATGTATGAGCTATGCTTCCCAGCTCTGAGTCATCCTCAGTTCTGAGAAACTTGCCTCCTGGCTTTATCCAAGTCATTGCTGTAATTGTTGAGGAGGATATGACCTAAAGTAAATACCACTAAAAGATCTCCCTACAGGTTAGCAATGTTCCATTAATCAGCACCCCTGAGTTACATCATCTCCAGCTCGCATTTCTCTACCTTGTCCAGAAAACTGTACTGAGACACACTGTCATGGTTTCCCAGAATTAAGATATTACACTATAGCAATTCCCCAACTGACTGGTCCATTTTTTTTTTAAGAAAATTAGGTGGTTTTGCATGATTTGTTCTCAATGAACACATGCTGGCGTCTTAACAATTCTCTTTTGTTTTTCTTGCTCACAAAATACCTGCTTTTTAGTTTGAAAATCTTTCTCCTTGCTGGAGGAGATGGAAATCCTTGGTGTACAGTCCTATCTGCTCTCTGTCTTCTGCTTTAAAAAAAAATAGACGACTGAAAGTGTTTTGAAAAGTCTAAAAGGTTTCACAAATGCACAAGTTGTTATCAAAATCACAAATAATAGCCATTAGCACATAGACCACAAACAGTGGCAGAAAGTCCACGGAACCAGAGCCACACCAGGTCTGCAGAAAAACACAAGATCTGTCCAGCCCTCCAGTCCCACCAGAACACTGGGTTTCTTCCTCTGGTCTTCCATCTTCCTTACTATTCATTTTAGAGGTGGCATCGCTGGAGTCATTTCCTGCCCCCTCAGTTTTATTTAGTTACTCTCACATTTTACGTAGCTGGTTCAACAATAGTATGTCCAAAACCCCAGTCGTTTAACAATAGATTACAAAAGGGTTTTGCTTCCTGTGCCTGTACTTGGAGAGCTGACTTAATTTTTAAGCCTACCACCTCTCTTCTTCTGGGTGGGTGGGTGGGTGGGTGGGTGGGTAGATAATTGTCATTGTATTGAAAAATATCTCTATGAATATGTTTCTAGTGAATTTAGGGCATCACAGTCCCTGCCATATGCCTGCTTACAAAAAATGTGGCATGAGTTGAAAAGATATTTTAAAGAATGAACCGTGGGTAATGCCTTCTTAACTGTAGATCAAAATAGCTATATCAGCTTTTACTCTACTTATATGTTGATGCTTTCTATAGTTAAAATGGGGGTCTGTTCGACTTTAGTTATGTAGATTCTGGAAAAGAGCAACACACAGGCAGAATCAGCCAGACAGCTCAAGCTGCCTCCCCCCCCCAAACCCTAAGAGTTTACGGAGGCCCCATCACCTGTCTCTTACTACCTGTCCGCAGGAGAGGCCACCCCCTGGGCTGAAGGACCACAGCCTGACCTTATGTGCATGCACTAGGGCCCAGAGAGTCAGACACAGTCATCTGTGCCCAAGGGACCCCCTCTCATTGCGCCGCCATCCAGAAAACAAGGTGGAGTATCTGGGGACACTGTCCAGAGAACACGCCCAAGACCTGGTGTCCAGATGTGGGGATCTCGAGTAGGAAAGAGACTGCCCACATGTGGGCTCAGAGGCTGCATGGAGCGTACCAAGAAAGGAAGGGGGCGGCCTGACTCAGGAGGGCTAAGACCAGGCTCAAGGAGTGAAACCTCATGAGTCCCCTCTGTGCCCGTGACCTTGCCTGGGATTTTCATTCTCGTCCTCACTCTTCCTCATCATCATCTTGTGAGGTGGGCACGATTACCCTCACCTTAGGTGAGGAAGACAGCCTGCCCGAGGTCACGTTCAGGAAGGGACAAGAGCAGGATCGAAGCCCGGGTCTGCCTGGTATACCACCCAAGCCCTGGTTTTGCCATTTCTACTCTCTTCTTTCCCCCACAGTTCTCGGGAGGCCTCCAGGATCTCCTGCTTCCCCAGAACCAATTCGCCATGTTCCTGTACTGCTTCATCTTCATACACATAATCTATGTCACCAAGGAGATGGTCTTCTTTCTCTTCTCCAAGCACTACCTGTTCTGCATCGTGGCCATGTTGCTCTGTTTGATTAAAACTTTATGGTCATACTTCCAAGTGCCTTTGCTCTCTCCAACACTGGGCACCTCCTTCCCTCACCTGTGCCTCCCTCCCATCAGAACTTGCTGTTAGGAAATGTTTGCTGTCAACCATTTACACCTTAGTGTGGAGAAACATGTTGTTCAGGCCTTCTACTAAGCCTGAGTTCCCACTGTGGATGAAGATGCTTTATTCCCCAAGAGGAGAATTTCAGAAGGTAGCAGGCCAGGGACGTATCTGTAGGGAGAAGGGTTTAGAAAGCCTTTCCAGAATCACAGAAATCATACCATGACCAGGCTGACTTGGGATCCACCACATCTACTCAGATAGATCTTCCCTGAGGTGTGGGGAGCTGTGGCAGGCTTTTGAGGGTAGGCCCCCCAAAGACGTCCACATCGCTGTGAATATGTCATCTTACGTGGTAAAAGAGACTTTGAGATTAAATTAAGGGCCTTGAAATGAAGAGATGATCCTGGACTACCCAGAGGAGCACAATGTAATCATAAGGGTCCTTATAAAAGGGAGGCAGGAGGGTAAGAGGCAGAGAAGGAGATGTGGCCATGGGAGCAAAGGGGAGAGTGGTGCAGGACCACGAGCCAAGGAATGCGGGCAGCCTATAGAAGTTAGAAAAGGCAAGAAAACGGGTTCTTTCCTAGAGCCACCAGAGGAATGCAGCCCTGCCAAACCCATTTTAAACGTGTGACCTCCAGAACTGTAAGAGGATAAATCTGAGTTGTTTTAAGCCACTACATTTGTAATAATTTATTGCAGCAGCAACACTAACACAGGAAACTAATACAGGAGCCAAGGTTCCCCAAGCTCTTTCCAGCTCTGCAGACATGTCAAGATGGCATCACCAAGGCATTGGCAAGGGTCCGTCTAGCCCTGGGCCTGAGCAGGACTGTACACAGTCCACCATGCATGCTTGGAGCCTGCCCTCAGCAACATGCAATTCAAGAAGAGAGACGCTGAAGCTCCAGGAAACCCAGGACAGGCCCATCAGATATCCTGAGCACTGAGCAGCACATGCCTGGGTGAGGCGGGGGCAAAATCTGGGCATACTCCTAGGGGCGCTGGTAAGGAGGCATTGATTGATTAGGCGCAGTCAGCAATGCTGCTCCAGTGGAAAAATAGGAGAAAAAAAACCTAAAGAGGCCACACGCCCAACCCTCGAATCACATACACACACACACACACACACACACACAGAGATACATAGCAAATAGTCGTCTACAACAGAGATATACACAACAACAGGCAGCAACAACCAAAAGGAACAGACTTTGGGCACTAGGGGACTCACAAGAGGCACAGAAGTGGCCTAGTGTAACAACGGAAAGGAGTTCACCTCCCCCATCCTCTACACATATACGTGCGCGCGCGCACACACACACACACGCGCACACACACACACACAGCAGGTTGTCAGCTGCCCCCACCTCGCCAGCCCTGCCCAGGAATGATGGCCAGCACGGGAGACTTTAAGGATAACGCAGCAAACTGAATGGACACAGCTTTGCAATCAATCAAGTCTCTTCTGACCCTTCCTCTTCCTGGACATAAGGCTCTGCTTTAAGAGGAACAAAAGAATACGTCCTGTCTTGCTGGGCTCTCTGAGTGATGCAGAGTGAAACACATGAAAAGAGAAGACCGCCGCGGGACTCATTGTCAGTACACATTATCATGCCGTTTCAGTCCACGGTGACTTCTCATTTTCCACCCAGTTCAATGCATTCATTCCCATTTATAGCTGCGCGTGGCAGGTATTTACTTGGAAGTAATAAAACTGTCATTTCTCATTAAACTTTCAATGGCAGAATTTTTTTGCTATGGGTCACTTCTCACAATCTAATTTGATCTGGGTTTCTGGGGTGGGATTGAGGCAAAAGAAGGAGGAGATCAGGATATCAAAAAGATTAAGGCCCAGATGTTTAATTCACTACAACAAACAGAATTGGGAGTTTGTTTATATAAAAAAAACAAAAAACTGCTATAAGGCCATTCAATTCATCATCCTGTTGCCAGGTAAAACTGGACTTAAATACACCCATTTTCCTTACAAATCTTCAGAGAAAGATTAGTAAACTCCTTTCAGTTAAGTTAGCATGTCTTCTCACCCCCTTCACAATGGCCATAAAATCTCCCCTCTATCCTTACTTCCTACTCTGATAGAAGACTGAAGCCAGTAGCCAAAGATCTACCCTAGGCAAAAATGAAAACAGCTCACGGTCACTCCTCAAACTTGATACAGACCTCACTGTTCAAATGCAACGCAGAAAATCAGAAGGAAGGGAGAGACAAAAGTGGAGAGAGATACAAAGGATAGAAAAAAGGCACAGCCTAGGATTACCAAGCAGGCAACAAGTCAACATACCAGCCCTTCTGGAGCACCTCCAATGTGCCAGGCACTTGGCTACATGCTTTATGGAGGCCTGGGAGGCAGACATGTACATTATCCCCATTTCACAGACAAGGATACTGAGGCTCAGAGAGGTTAAGTGATGTACCCAAGATCATCTTAGATCCCAAGTCTGACTCCAAAGTGACCTTTCTGTATTTCCACACTCCCAAAATCCTGCCTTGGAGGATCTCACAGCCTTGCTGAGGAGATGCAGCTAATACACGCTAAAGTATAAAGAGACTGTCAGGCACATAGACCTCAGTGGTGAAGGAGATTAAAGGAGAGGTCCCTGGAGCCCGGGGTGATAGGAAGTCTTCTCAAAAGAGCAGCCCACAAGGGCAGGTAAGCCTGGGACAGGTAGAAACGAGTAGGGAGAACTCATGTGAATTAAGACCAGGGTGGGAGTGTATAATCTATACTCAAAGAAGGGGCAGGCACATCCTTACCCCAGTGAATGGTAACAGGCCTGGAAAACTGATGCGGAGCCAAATTTTATAGTCTTGAATATTGACCTGAGGAATATGAACTTAGTCCCTTGGGAAACAAGGAATCCCTGAAGATTGTAGAGTGAGATAGTGACCCTCCCCCCACAAAGAGGGGAAATCCTCCCCCCTCCCCTCTCCTGGGGGCCACGTTCTTGCCTTGACCTTCTCTTCCCATTTCCAATCCAGGAACATTCTTTCTAAGGTCCCAGTGTGAAGACTGCATTTAGCTGTAAAAGAAACCCAGCCACAGTGGCTTAACCAAATCGGGGTTTATGTGTCTCACATACTAAGAAGTCCCAGGTTGGTGAAACTTCTCAAGGAAGTCATAGAGAACTCAGTCACAGAGGATCCTTCTTTTTGTTCCACCATCCTTAGCATATGGCTTTTATCCCCCTCACCCCATGGCTTTTAGCCTTATAATCTCAAGATGGCTGCTATAGCTCCAGGTATCAACTCCAGGTCAGCAGAGGGGGAAAAGAAATGGGGCCATCTTTTTTCAAAGCTTTCCAGAAAGATCCGCCTAGAGACTTCTGCTTACATCTCATTGGTCAGCCTGGTCATGTTGCTGCTCCTAGCTTCAGGACATATGAGGTGTGGTAAGTTTTTGGCCTGGACAGTGTTGCAGCCTTGAACAAAATTAAGATTCTGATAATATGGTGGGGGTGGGGAAGGGGAGGGTGGATACTGAATAAGCAAATAACTGTGTCTACCGTACCTTGCTGCTTCCTTAAGCCCAGCTCCCACTCTCTGCCCCAGTGTCATGGTCCAGGTTGAGACAACTGGGTAGGACACAGCTGTAGCCAAGCTGGGCCTGACCCACAGCTGCACTTCTGCCTTAAGGCCTGACTCACATACCACAGCAGGAAGGTCATGGTTTTCTCCAGATACACAACTGGAACAGCTCTGCCTGCAACCTCCTGACCTCTGCCTGAGGCCCCAGTATCTTACACAACCGGGGCCACAGCCTTGCCTGGGGACTTAGAAGAGCACATCCCTCTGTGCTGGGTGCTCTCAGCAAAGTTGCAGGAGGAGGTGAGTCTGCCCTGAGAGTCCCTCCCCTTCCTGAGTCCCAGATCCCACAGGACAGAGCCCAGTGCCCCCAGTGTCTGTCCTGTCATCCCACTCACACCGTGACGCTGAAGACAGAGTGTAACAGATCCTACACATTACACTCAGCTTCAGCCCAAGCAATTAAGCACTAATAGTGAATTCCAGGAAGGCTTAGGAGGAGAAAGATAGAAGAATCTTTCCTGCTCCCCAAATGGACTCACATACGTTGCAACCCTGAGCCCAGGGACGGGGCTAGAGTCCTGGAGATGCTGAGATCTGCGGGAGGGAAGGGGGAGCAGGCTTGGTTTCCAAGGCCACTTCCCTGCCAGATCGGTTTCTAATCCCACTTTAGGAGGTGATTGCAAGCAAGTTGGTTAAGCTTTCTAGGCTTTATTTGGGTGACCTGAAAATTATCTAGACTCTAACTCAGTTTTTTTAAAAAAAAAAAAAAAGGTGGGGAATGGGGAGAATGGGACCAAAGAGCTTAGGGTCTGATTTCAGAAATTCCTATCTAACTTATCTGAGATGGTGTCCTGGGAGCACCTGAAGAGTGTCCCAACTGATTGTAATGTTCAGCTTCCTTACAAAACCTAAATCCTTGCTACTCTGCACGTGATCTGAGGACCAGCAGCCCCAGGCATCTTAGAAATGCAGCATCCCAGGCCCCACCCTGGACCCACTGATCGTTTGCATTTTTGACAACATCCCCAAAGACTCTTGTGCACCTGAAAGTCTGCAAAGCACTGCTCTAGGTGATGTGACTCAATTCAACCTTTGCTCTGTTGTGAAGACACTGCTCTTGGCCTGGAGGGTCTTCGGGGGTGGGAGGGTACGTGGAGGCAAGATAGGAAGGAGTGGAGAGAGGATAACTGAGCACGTAGCCCCCACCAGTGCTGTGGGGGCCTCCATCACAGCTGGCAGGCGCAGGCTGGATGGCAGTGCGTCCGCCCCTCCTCCCTCTGTGCTCTTCACCAGTCCTTGCTCTGGGCTTCTGAGCGACCAAATGATTTCTCCCAGCACTCTGCGATTCACCAGAAACTTCCGGAATCCCCCCAGGCCTATCTCTGCCTCTGTCCCTTTTATGATCTAGCTCCGTTTTGTGTAGCTTGGGGGAAAAAAATCTCGCTAATATACATTCATTCATTATTTAAAGGTTGCCACTGTTCTTTCAGGAAGGTTAAGCATGATTAAAAGATGGGATTTTTTCCACAGGGCACAGCAGAAAAACTAGGGCTCCCGCATTTTTAAGCTGTTTTGGCCAAGCCTTATTGCATAATTTAAAGCCTGTGACTTATTTAGATTTAATTAGCCAAAGGGGCAGCAGCTGCAGGTTCATTAGTCAGTATTTATTAAGCGCTCCCAGAGGGCTTGTCCAGGGCTCTTAAGAGCCAAGTGGAGGATCAGCTTTGGACTTGCAAATTTCCTACACTTAAGTATGAGGGTATCGCAGATAGCGTCAGGAGGCAGGCATTTTTATTCCTCGAGAACAAAGGGGTGGCATCAAAGGGCCTGGGGTCATGAGACAAATCCCACAAACACCTCTGGCATGAGTCAGTGATTTAGGGACTCGTGGTGACAGGTATGATAACAGCGTGCAGGCTCATGGAAAAGGCAGAGCTATACAAGTGAGAGGTGTTAGTAAAAGATGAGCAAAAGGGGCTGCCCTGGTGGCGCAGTGGTTGAGAGTTCGCCTGCCGATGCAGGGGACACGGGTTCGTGCCCCGGTCCAGGAAGATCCCACATGCCGCGGAGCAGCTGGGACCATGAGCCATGGCCGCTGAGCCTGCGCGTCCGGAGCCTGTGCTCCGTAACGGGAGAGGCCACAACAGTGAGAGGCCCACATACCGCAAAAAAAAAAAAAAAAAAAAAGATGAGCAAAGGGCTTCCCTGGTGGCGCAGTGGTTGACAGTCCGCCTGCCGATGCAGGGGACACGGGTTCGTGCCCCAGTCCGGGAAGATCCCACATGCCGCGGAGCGGCTGGGCCTGTGAGCCATGGCTGCTGAGCCTGCACGTCCGGAGCCTGTGCTCCGCCAACGGGAGAGGCCACAACAGTGAGAGGCCCGCGTACCGCAAAAAAAAAAAAAAAAGATGAGCAAAGAATGTGTAGGGATCACCGACCTGACTTTAAGAACTGGGAGAAGTGGAGAGGATCAGAATCGGCTCCAGAGTCTGTGAGGCCCAGCGCAAAAGGACAATGCAGGGTGTCGAGAATTCCAAGGTGGTGACAGCAGAGCCTGAAACCAAGTGTGAGGTCTCCCTGAGCGCAGGGTCCCCCTGAGCATGGGGCCCGGTGCCAATGCCATGGCAGTCCGCCCATGAGGCCAGCCTCATGGTGGATGAAGGAGAGGTGGATGAAGGAGACCCTCTGGGGTGGGGGGCTTTTGTGGATCCCCTCAAATCCCATCCTGGTCCTCGGCACCCCATCAGCTGGAGGAAGGGGAGCAGGTGCTATGCATTTTGAAAGGGGGTGGGGACCACGGGAGCAGGCCCAGCAGTGGAGGATGCTGAGTCTGGTGGCCTGGGCGGACAGAAGGTCCCCTCCCAGGCAATGCAGGGGTGCCCCTCGGACACCCACCGGTGTCTGGCTGAGCGGCAGAGTCTGGCTGAGCGGCAGGCACCCCTTGGTGTGCAGGTCACGCCCCAGGCTTGCAGCTGCTAATCCCAGGGCTAAATGTAGCATAGAGCTCTCCAACTCTTGGCGTTTCCCCTCCCTCCTGGCTTCCGCCCCCAGCCCCATTCAGCTGCCCGTTTTTCTCTGGGCTAGAAAATCCCAAAATAGGAGAATAAAGCTACACTTTTTACCCTCATGAGCCTCATTTGTATCAAATGACACAGTCACTTTGCCGCAAACTTTTCATCAAAGGAGCCTTTGTAGGGTCCTGGGGCAGAAAGCAGGCCTTGGAAGACAGCCACCAGGAAGCCGGGCAGAAAGTGCTGAGCAAGGCAACCCTTAAACAGGCAGTGTGGGGGGTGGGGGGAGGGAGGCGGGGGAGGGCAGTCTCAGACATTCTCTACCATGGACCTGCTCTCCTCCCAGCACTCTTTGACCAGGAGATGCCAGAGCAGCTAATTGTGTGCTGCAGGGACCAACCCACTGCTGTGGGGTGGGGGTGGGGTCAATCAGTGCTTGAAGCAAATGAATTAACAAGCCAATGAACTAAAGGATACACTAGACAACCTGAGAGGATCCCGAGCTCAAGCCTCTGTGAAGACGTGCTGGAGAGGAGAGAAGGGAGCACACGCTTCCCCAGTACCTACTGGGTATTCTGCCCCGTGCAACACACTTTATGTCAACTCATCTCATCCCACGGCCGCTCCCTGAGGGAGTGCTATAACCATCCTCACTTTGCAGATGAGAACGAGACTCAGAGAGGTTCAGGAGTTGCCTGAGCTCCCTCGGCAAGAAGGTGGCAGAGGTCAAGTGTGGCGCAGAGCTGAAAGTTGCTTTAAAGAAAGCTACGAAATCTATGTCTCGTTTATATTTGTATTTGTGAATGACGATTCAGAGCTGCTTTGATAACGTATGTGAAAAGTACTGTTACTGTATTTCACATGGTATTGTGCAGTCCACTATGTCCTCTATATTGCACACCTACGGGTAGTGGCTTCAAAGGTACTTGGCTTAAAAATCTACCGTTTCATTCCACCCACTCTCTCCCTTCCTCCCACCAAAGGCTGTGGAGGGAAATGTCTCTGAGAGGGGACAAGGACGTTAAGTCCTCATCACTAGCCCAGGAACTCCACACACCTGCTATTTTCTTGGCGAGAGGGAGATCCACACTCAAAGCCCTTGATGCCCCCCACTCCCCTCCCTCCCTCCCATTTCCACCATGTGAGGATGCAGGCCCCCTGTCTAGTTGTTCAAGGGCATCCAGGAATCCAGTCTTTTTATGTGTTGGTTCCATCTTTTTAAGCACTCTATGGACCTAACAAAAGTCTGTGGGCCCACCAGTTCACAAACTTTGAACTTCAGATGTGATTTCCCTTATGATAGAGGCTTCTGTTTCACTCAGAGACATGCTGGGGGGTTTCTTCAAACAGAAAACACTCCTAGTTACGAAAATAGAACGTGATTCACTCCAGCACCGCGTTTAAGCACAGAAGCAGCAGTAAAGCATGCTTCCTCCCTTCACAAATAGCCTCACCTTGAGGTGTTTCAAGAGACAGATCTCTTAATGCATTTCAAATCAGGTTAGAGTGGCAAAAATCCAATTTTCATACAACTTCTTGAAAGAAGATGGGAATTTGGCTCAAGCCTGGATCAGAGTTAAAGAAGGGACAAGGCAGGGGCCTGGGGGTGGGGAAATGAGGCAAGAGAGTGCGTTGAGGGTGGAGGGCAAAGGTGGGTGCCCTCGCTGAGAGACGTGGAGAGGGGCTGGCAACAGCTCTGTGAAGTTGGTGAGACAGAGAGGTGGGTCCTGCAGATCGGAGCCAACTGGAGAGGGGAAGAGGATGAGGGAGCTCCTTAGTTGCCATGGTGACAAAGGAATAAGGAAAGGGGGGGGGAAAGAGTGAGGGGGGAATCTCGGAGAAGAGCTATATTGTGCTGCTACAACCAGCTCTCTCCTCTCCACCCAGGACCCCTGCCTATGACTCCCTGGGCCCTCTGCCACCTCCCCCACCTGACTCCATTCATCCCTGGCGTGGATAAAGTGCTATGAAATTACGTCAAGGACATTTAGATCCTATACATGGGTGGTCTGGACAGATACCTACTTACAGTGCATCTGGGTCTCCAAAAGGCCTCTTGAATTCAAAAATATTTTCTCCACTGTCCTGCTGTATAAAGCTTACAATTCCACTATTAGGGCAAAATTTCCTGGACTAAGTATTTGTTCATGTTCAATTACAAACCCTCCTTAGGAACTGTAATATCTTGGATATTAACTTCTAGAATCTCATAAATTAATTTATCACATGTAGCAGGGATCTCAGCCTAGGAATGTCCACTACTAGGATTCAGGCATATCTCAATATGTATGATAAATTAGTAGGGCAGACCCCAGACAGGCCAGTTCATAGGATGGTTCCAGTGACATCTGCTATGTGTGTTCAATGTTCATTTCCCCTTGATTTTCTTTTGGGGAACTCCCTGTTTATCAATCTTTGTCCATGAGGTTCAAGTGGGCTGACTTCCAATCGAGGGTGGACCCAAGACCCAGACCTGGCCAATCAGAGCATTCCATCTCCTGGCCAAATGATTGGTTCTGGTGTGGACACATGACCCAAGCCTAACCAAAGAGTCTCAGACTTAGGACTTTCGCTGGAACTCCTGGGAAAGACAAACTCTCCACTGGGTACTAAGCAAGCAGAATAAATGTCCAGAGCTACTGGAGGCTGTCTTGTTCCACTTAGGGAAGGCCTCACTGAGAATAAAGCTGACATGAAGAAAAGCAAAGCCAAGAAGAGATGAGAAGACTCAGGGAAGGAGAGGGAGGGAGGGAGGAGAAGGAGAGAGAGTGAGTCCTTGTTGACATGATTTGAGCGCCTGGATCCACCTGAAACAGAGACATCCCTACGCTTTTCAGTTGCTATTAACTTTGATTTAAATTGTGTTTCTGTCACTTGGAACCAAGAGTTCTGAATCATGCGAGGGCTTTCCCATCTGGCTAAGGAGAAGAGGATTACATGAGTTGGAACGTGGGCTCAGTAATAGCTAATGGAGGTGATTTGGCACCTGTTCCCAGCCTGTCCTCTGGAGAAAGCCGTGGGGATGAACCTAAACAAGGGAGTGCGAGAGACATGGGGAGAAGTGGAGCTATTAGGAGCATACATGAGAACCCACATGTGGAAAGGGAGCCATTTGTCCACTTCTGGAGGGAAAACAGCCCTGCTCTGGCCCCATGAGGGGTTGAGGTATTGATGTCTGTGCCAAGGGAAATGGTGGTAGGACCTTGCTGAGAGGGGATGCCAGTGGGAAACCACAGAGAAGCATAGTCTGTACACTCACAAAAGGCTCCATGAAAAGACCATGAAAGGTCTGGAAGCAACCCAAGCGTCCATCAACTGATGGGTGGATAACTACTGTGTGAGAGAGCCATACAATGGAATATTATTTGGCAATAAAAAGGAATGAAGGGGCTTCCCTGGTGGTGCAGTGGTTAAGAATCCGCTTGCCAGTGCAGGGGACACGGGTTTGAGCCTTGGTCTGGGAAGATCCCGCATGCTGTGGAGCAAATGGGCACGTGCGCTACAACTACTGAGACTGCACTCTAGAGCCCACAAGCCACAACTACTGAGGCACAGGCCTAGAGCCCGTGCTACGCAACAAGAGGAGCCACCACAATGAGTAGCCCCTGCTCACCGCAAGTAGAGAAAGCCCACACGCAGCAATGAAGACCCAATGCAGCCAAAAATAAATAAACTAAATAAATTAATTTAAAAAAAAAAGGAATGGAGCATTGATCCATGCTACCACATGGCTGAACCCTGAAAACATCATGCTAAGTAAAATAAACCAATCGCAAAGGACTACATATTTTATAATTCCATTCATATGAAATGTCCAGAATATGCAAATCTCTAGAGACAGATTAGTGGCTGCTTAGGGCTAGGGGAACAGAGGGATTGAGGGATGAGAGCTAGGGGTGCACAGTTTCCTTTAGGGTGATGAAATGTCCTAAAATTAAATGTGGTGACGGCTGCAAAACCTGAATATGCTAAAAGCCATCTAATTGCACACTTTAAATGGGGAAATTGTATGGTATATAAATTATATCTCAATAAAGCTGCTACCCTCCAAAATGGCTCTTGAGGTACCTGCCCAGTCCGCGTGTGGCAGGGGTAGGGGTGGGGGGTTGGCCTCCAGGAGGCCCAGGGCACATGATGTAGCTCTTGCTACTCTGGGAGAGAGTGTGCCCTTCGATCCAATAAGAGGGACCTCACTCTGGGCCAGCACTTTAAGAGGGCTCCCCTCTGATTCTTATCTGGTCTCCCCCCTCCCCACAGGGTAAAAAGTCTGTAGGGCCAAGTGGACATGTACACCACACTCACACCTTCCAAGAACATACCCTAGGCATACAGGACCAAGGAACTCCTTGCCCAGAAGGTCCCAAACCTGTTTCTCCAGCCTGCAGTCAGTCCTCTTCCCCAGATCCATCCTCCTTCCACAGGGTAGACTGGAATGGTGGTGAGCATAAAAGAGGTGTGATTGGAACCTGGATATGTAGGCTGGATGGCCACATCAGGCCCCTCCAAGGGTGAGGCAGAGCTGGGGGGTGAAGGAGAAGGGGACAGGCCATGGGCCATGAGTGCAGGGTGGCGGGGAAGGGGCCTGGGGCCAGGTCTCCCCAAAACCACCATGTTCCAGCATGGGGATCAGAGGAATATGAGCATTCTCAATCCAAACTTGACCTTCTAGGTCATCATGAAGATTTATTTTTCAAGATAGGAAGCTGGAACATTTAACAATTTGTTAGCTCACTTTACAGTTGTAAGATACGTAAACACATGGCTTGTGGACCTCCCTTTGTCCTCGTGCTCTGGACCCCCTCAAATATAAAGATCTGATGCTGAGAGACGCTACACTTGAGAGAAATCTATCAGAGCTTTTCTTTCTAATGAATCCTGCTGTGGGGTTTCCCAGGTTGCATTTACTGATTTAGGGAACAGTTCATAGATTCTTCGCTCCAGGCTAAAGAGAAAGCTGATACTTGGCTGCCCACAACCTTGAAGTTTAATGATTTCTCTCAATGTCTCCTCAGCTTAGCCCATGGCTTAGGCATGTAGTGAGGGGCAGGCTGGAGACTGGGTGGTTCCCTGAGCCATACTAAGGAATCCGTGTCTGTCTGGCTCTCTTGTCTTCAGACTTGTTGTTGTTGTTGCTTTAGGATATAATGTAATAGAGTCCAACTGGCAAGGAATTCTAGCAGAGGCTCATGGGAAACATCTGAGAGCAGGGCTGGGGCAGGCCAGAGTATCTCTTCATCCTTCCTTTGTATCTTCCTGATGGCCAAAATCTCTGGGGGATCCTGTGCTAGTGCCTTTAGGGTACAGACCTGCAAGACACATGGTCTCCGCCCTCCAAGAAGTTACCATCTGGTTGCAAAATAACACTGACACTGATCATTAAAACACAATATAAAAACCCTAAAATATAACTTAGGGTGTGACACAAAGTGTTTTCAAGACTAGAGATCATCTCGTCCAGAGTTTCTCCTTGGCACTGTTGACACTTTGGGCCACATTGTTCTTTGCTTGGAGAGAGGGGAGCTGTCCTGTGCATTGTAGGACAGTTAGCAGCATTCCTGGCCTCTACTCACTAGATGCCAGTAACAGGCTCCAGGCCCCAGTTGTGACAATGAGAAATATCTCCAGATACTACCAAATGTCCTGTGGGGGTCAAAACTGCCCCCAGTTGAGAACCATTGCACTAGTATAAATACCCCCCCATCATTTCCGGTATAAATAATGTCTACAGACAGAGAATTGCAGGAAGCCACATGCGGGGGAGATGATCGTGGGCTGGAGGAGCCTGGTTCTTGGAGGAGAAGGCAGCACCTGAGGCCGTCCTCAAAGGGTGGGTAGGGTTTGGTGAATCCAGCTAGAAGGACAGCACTCCAAGAGGGGAGACAGTATGCTCGAAGACAGGGAGGCTAGAACAAGCAGCGTGCCCCACATGGTTATGAGGTTGTGCAATGCCAGAAGGTGCCCAGTCGAGGGGACAAGTGGGCACTGAAATGCGGCCCACCCTCCCCTGGCCAAGCCATGCCCCTTGGCACTGGGCTGCGTCAGTCCAGAGGAAGGGGAGAAGTTTTCTTAGTACAGAGGTGTCTTGTGAGCCCCACCTCATATGCTCATGGTGCTGTACTGCCCAAAGAAGGCCTTTTTCTAATGACAAAAGTGCCACAGCAGCAGGCCAAGCCCCCACGAATGAGCACAGCCTGGGATGGAGAGGACAGAGAGCCAGCAAAGTAGCCAGCCCTCTGTCAGGGACTGATGGGGACTCCAGCTTTCTCGGGCCCTCGATGGTCCCACTATGCTCCTCTCCACTCTGATTTCTCTGTGGGGAGCCCCCCAGCCCCCCTGCTCTGCAGAGGCCCCACATGGAAGAATGAGAAGGAAGGTCTTTCAAGAGCTCAAAGCAGGTTGAACCAAAAGGAGAAGGAAAGCTCTAAGAGTCTGGGTCTGAGACAGACAGCAGCCAGTGTGCCTGGCTCAGATCCTTGCTGTTTCCATCCCCTCCTCGGAAAGACCCTACAGAGAGGTGGTCACCCCTCAGGGAAGGGACCCCTCGCCCCATCACCTTCCCTTTCTTTGCTCATCCATCCAGCAATGGACCAGCACAAACTAAGGTACAGGTGCTCTTGGGAATACATGAAGACGCTCCAAAGGGTACGTCCTTTGGTGTAAGTCATTTTAGGAGCCTCACATGACGAGTCCTCGACTTCCACAAGCGCTCTCTTATACAGCTGTCCTGTCTGAGCACATGGACGAGGGATGCTGCCTGTTCTCCCTCTTGCTTCGCTTGCACAATCACCCTTCTCCCACTTCCCAAAAGAAAGGCACACTACTTACCTGTCCCACGTCTTCCCACAGCACATTGGCTTAGGGAAAAATGCATGGTGCACTGAAAGGACAGTCTAAATGCCAGCATCCATGTGGAGAAAAGGGGTGACTAATGACTGGGCAAATCGACTAGCTTCCAATTCTCTGCTCTCATTCAAAGTGAAGGAGAATCTATTCTAGTTGTCAGCTGATAGGTTTTTAATGATCTACCCATATGATCTTTGAGATTAACTCAAAAGGAGTTTATAAAACTGAGCGACATTGCTACAACAAAACTCCCTACGTTCCTTTGTACTTATGTATGTGAAAAGATTTCTGAGCTCAGCCCTTGCACCTATTTAAAACACAAAACAAAACAAAACAAATAGAATTAATACTGAACCTTGACCCCTTCTAGCGATGAGTAATATTCATCCATGGATATATGAACTAATTGGGGTAGGGAAAAAAAGCTTCTTCTCATTAAGAGATGTATTTTCAATTCATCTTTATTTTTTATGCTTCCTTAGTAGCTATTAGATTTTCTAATAGCATTTGTTTTGATTAACTGTATATTAGTTGTCATGGTACAAATCCAGACAAAATATTCTCTAACATTTAGAATCTATGGTCACGAGAAATTTTAAAAATAAATTCATTTTATATACATAGCTTGGTTGGAGAGAAGTATGATAGGGTGATGCATAAAAGATATACAATCATAAAAATGTATTAGGATAAAATTCTGTAGGGAAAGTAGAAGGAAATATAAATTCAAGGAGGAAAAAGAGATGAAATTTTTCCAACTGTTAAGGCAGAATTTCATGTATTTTTTAAAAGGATTACAGTGGGTATCCAATCACTATAGTATTTCATTTAGAAACATTTCTCAGAGTACTGCAACACTTTTATCTTTAAATGTCAATATTTGCGTACACCAGAAAGTACACCCTATGTAACTGTTTAAACTATGGAAAAATTTTGTGTGTTGGCTCCTAAAAATGTGCAAAGGGGTACACATATTTTCCAAAAAAATTTTTGGAGTCTACAAGAAAAACATTTAGAGCACCAGCGTCACAGAGCTTGGCTCTTGCCTGCAAGGGGAGGGCCTACAATGAATGCAAAATCAGCACCTTTGAAGATTCCCTAAAGCTTGAGGGACCTGAGGGCACCCTTAAAGCGTTGCCAAGGGGGTGAGGGCTCTCACTATTGTGAAACTGGGCCAAGGAGCTCCCCCTTCGTCCTGTCAATATCTTCCTCCCTCGTCTTTCTCTTCTCACTTGTTTTATTTGCAGCTTTCCTCCAAAATCCCATTCTCTCCACTACAGATGCCCTGTCAGGTCAGTGTGAGATCTGTTCTGCTTTGTTGTGTCCCACCTCACCGGTCCTTTCTCCCAGAAGCCTTCGGGTGGGCGGGCAGTGTCCCCACCCACGCCCCCCAGCCTCGCTGGCCGCAGTCTAATACCCCATGTACACGCGCCTAATACCCCGTGTACACGCGCGGCACCCACTGCTTCCTCCAGTTTTCTCTTGCTTTGGGCTAGTCCTCCCTCCCCAGCTAAGCCATAAGTTTTCTCATCTGTGTCTCCAAACCTCTCTTCTCAGCAGTAAGAGGCGGATAAAAAGAATTAAGCGCGATGAAATCTGAACAGCGCCTGGCACCGAGCCTGGCCTGCAGCCAGAACTTGGCACCCAGCTGCATTCAGCAAATACTTGCTAATCGTGCTGTTGAATTTTCTCGCTGCCCAGTGATTACAGAAGTCTGGGCTTCCTAGCGTCCCCCTTCTTCGCCCAGGGAACCAAAGAGAGTTCCCAAATCCCCAGGTCTCCTTTAAATAGCTTGCCAAGTAGGGGTGATGGAAATGCCTTCCCCCTCCCGCCACCGCTACTGCCGCCGAGTCCGCTCTGGGTGCCCGAGCCCAGGCTGGCGGGGTGAAGGGGGTGGGGGGAGCCGGGAGCTATGAGGTCATACTCGGGTCGCGTGACCGCTGCCGCATCTGTCAACTGTGGTACAATTACTAAGCCGGTCGGGGCTAGCGACATTCAAACCAGTTCTCTCTTCCTCCTCCCTCTCCCAGGCCCTGGGCCCTTTCACACCAAGGGACCGTCTCAAAAGTCTAGGACCCTGAAGGAGTTGGCTTCCACATGCTACAATTTAAAGGACTGGGATAGAAAGAAAGGAGGCGGGGTGTGAGTGGGGGGAGAGAAAAAAAAGTCCAAGACTGCACTTACTGCTGCTGCAGTTTGAAAATTGTGCTTAAGGTTCTTTAAAATCTTTTTCTGTCAAAGCAATTTGGCATATGTATTACAGAGTCTTTTAAAAATCCTCATACTCTAACCCATTAATTCCAGCTCTAGCATGCTTGTAAGGGAAGTAATCCAACAGAGGCAAAGGTTTCGGGACACGAAATTCACCGGCTTGTTATTGAAATTAACAAACTATATAACGAAATAGATTAGGGTATAAAAGAACAATAAAATATTGTTCAGTTGTTAAAAATGGTGATTTCCAAGAATCTTTCATGACATGGAAGATGTATGAGAAAATGACCACAGGGAGCATTTGCGGAGCACTTCCTGTGTGCCAGATGTTCTGCTACACGCTTTCTATGGACTGATTCTTACAACCTAAGTAGACAGATACTATTATTATCCCTCTTCTAAAAACTGTGGCCTAGAGAAGGAAGCTGCCTAAGGTCGACTAGCTAATAAAGTGTGAAAATTGAGGCTTAGCGGTTATCCAAAGGGTTTACCTAAATAAATGGCAGAGGCAGGATTTGAACTCACAGAGTCAAATCCTGAGTCTGGAGACCAGTCTTTTAACCTCCATGCTCTTAACTGCCTGCCTAGTAGTAACCAGCAAGAAATCAGTATGAACGCTGCACACACACCGTCAGGCCAGTAATATGTATACACACATGTGCCCCTACACACAATATATGAGTAGCAAAAGAGTGGAAGGACAGACACCCACATTTTCACACTGGTGTCTGTCAGTGGTACAATTATGAGTGATTTAAGTTTTCTTTATGCTACTCTAAATCTTTTAAATTAATACAATGTATATGTATTAATTTAACAAGTAGACAAAATGTTAAATACAGACTGATTCCACTAGAGAGCCATGGGATTATTATTATTATGGGATTATTTATTATAAGGACAACTTGAAAGTTGCTCAAGTGTCAATTACTGTTTGAATAGTTAAATGAATTATAAAACATATTGGGTGCAATAATTTGCAGGCATGGAAAATGAAGGATACAAAGATCAAGTGATACCGTTATATGAAAAATCAAGGTACAAAAGGTAGGCATATTATGCACAGTCATTTGAAAATATTACTGTAAAATATGAAAGAAAGGAGAAAAAGATAACTATATCAGGATGATAAAATTATATGTGATTTTTAAACTTTTCTGAACTTCTATAATGTCTTTTATTTCTTGTATACTAATACAAATATTTTCATTGAGTTAAGGTTCCGTATCAAAATTAGCATGGAGCACATGGGAATCTTTTTTGCCTTTTTAGAATGCTTTCTGTTTTATCTCATTTCATTGACAAAACGCCCCAATGAGAATACTGTAGGCACTTTCTTATCCATTAAGTAAAGTTAAGGCACTGAAATGGTGAATGAGTTACTTGGAGTAAACCAGCAAATGCATGGCAACCCCTGGGACTAGAACCCAGGCCTGCAATCTCCTACCCCAGAACTCTGGCCTATAAACCACACCAATTCCTTTCTGTGAAGGGCTGCATGGTGCTGCCTAGAGAATACAAACTACTATTACAAGACTCCAGACTCTGAGATCCAAGTGTATATTCTCTCAATGAGCAAGAGCCTGGAGGCAGGGAGCATGCATTGCCCTATTTCTGCTCTTTGTCTTCAGAGTGAGAATGTCTAAGTCCCAAGGCTTCCCCCGCCCCTCCAAAGCCCTCCACACACACACTCCCTACACACAGCCAACCACGTCCCCAAAAGCAGGCCACCTGCGAACATGCCTTGCTCTTGGATGGAGAGAGAGGCCAGCAGATGTGCAGTGTATCCTCCCCGACACCCTTTAGTGTACAACCCTGCCCACGGCCCCCACAGGAGAAGGATCAGGGGCCCTACTGGCCAGCATGTGTCAAAGGCCAGTCTCAAACTAGGCAGGCACCAGACAAGCAAGCCTCGAAAGAAAGATCAGGACATACAGACAACCAACAGGCACATGAAAAGATTCTCAACGTCACTAATTATTAGAGAAATGCCAATCGAAACTACAGTGAGGTACCACCTCACATGGGTCCGAATGGCCATCGTCAAAATGTCTACAAATAACAAATGCTGGAGAGTGTGTGGAGAAAAGGGAACCCTCCTACAGGATTGGTGAGAATGTAAATTGATGCAGCCACTATGGAGAACAGTATGGAGGTTCCTTAAAAAACTAAAAATAGAGCTACCATATGATTCAGCAATGCCTTGCCTGGGCATATATCCAGAAAAGACAAAAACTCTAATTCGAAAAGATACGTGCACCCCAGTGTTCATAGCAGCACTAGTTACAATAGCCAAGACATGGAAGCAACCTAAATGACCATCTACAGATGAATGGATAAGAGATGTAGTGTGTGTGTGTGTGTATATATATATATATATATATACACACACACACACACAATGGAATATAAGCCATAAAAAAGAATGAAATAATGCCATTTGCAGCAACATGGATGGACCTAGAGATTATACTAAGTGAAGTAAGTCAGACAGAAAAAGACAAATATCATATGACACAAGTGAATTTATTTACAAAACAGAAATAGACTCACAGACATAGAAAACAAACATATGGCTACCAAAGGGGAAAGGGGGGATAGGGATAAATTAGGAGTTTGGGATTGACATATACATACTGCTATATATAAAATAGGTACACAACAAGGACCTACTGTATAGCACAGGGAACTCTACTCAGTATCTTGTGATAACCTATAACGGAAAAGAATCTGAAAAAGGAAATATATATGTGTATATTATATACATATATATAATACTGAATCACTTTGCTGTATACCTGAAACTAACACAACATTGTAAATCAACTATACTTCAATCAAAAAGAGAGAGAGAGAGAGAAAACAGAAGAGGTCTAGTGTCAGCAACAGTGGGTGAAGCCAGCAGTGGGGAGCTGGGGGGCTGAGGAACCCCAAGGAACTGGGTCATCAGGCCCTGGTCCCTCATGCAACAGAAGGAGATGTGACTTGCCAGGGTCACACAACAGCCAGACAGAGTAGAAGTAAACCCAATCCACAGCCCAAAGGAACTAGTCAAAGGCCAGGCCCAAACTCCACAGAGCCAGGCTTCATTCATTCATTCAAGATATAACCAGTGCCATTCCTGCGTACCAGATCTTCCTGATGTCATGGGTCCAGAGCCAGTACGCTGTTCCCAGTCCACTCCCTTGCCGGGGGATCAGGTGACTCCCATGACTCAAGAAGACAAAGAAGTCACAAGCAAGGGAGAAGCTGCCCCTCCAGAGAAACAAATGCAAACTCCAAAGCGTGGAAAACAAACCAATGGGCTGAGGCCAGGGGCGTGACAAGTCCAAGCACTCCAGAGCCCAGTGAGGAAAGCTTCCAGGAGGAGGAGTCAGGAGGAGGTATGACTTGAGTGGTCCAGAAGGATAGGTGTGCTATAAAGTTTGAGCTAAAAGAAAACCAGAAGATTCCATAGGTATGGTAACGCACAAGAAGCTAAGAGGGGGAGGGAAGCCTAGGTTTACAAATCCCGATGGCAGGGGAGGGTCCCTAGTAAGGAGAAAGGGAGGTGGAGGTGCTTGGATAGGGTAGTTTCTGTAAACAGTACATTTAAGTGTTTGTCCTCAACTTGGAGTGGAAAGCATGCGATACCTGAATATTTGCAGCTCCTGCTACTGAAGACAAAGGTAAAGGTAATGGTACTTTCTGTAAGGAAAAGGGACGCCATTGGCCCCAGATGCTATTTACAAAGGGCTTTTCAGGAAAAAAAAAAAGTCTTGCCTATAAAGAGACCTGTCCATTAATCTGAGCTGATGATGACTGGGTGGTTTGTTTTCCTATTTCCATGGGATCTGTGGGGTTTCTTTTGAGCAAAGGAGAGGGGCAAATGCTGTGTTGGGGACCTAACAGAGAAGCAGGGACACAGTAAAATGAGGTCATGTCCCTTCCATGCTTGCAAGCCCTAAGTGGCTGCCCATTGTACTTAGAATAAATTCAGATCCCTTTAAGGGCCGCCCACAAGACCCCTTCTGTCTCACCTTCACTCACTTGGTGAAGCCCCACTGACCTCCACTCTGCTTCTCAAGCCAGCAGAGCTTTCTCTGCCTGGTGCCTCACACTGGGGTTCCCTCTGCTCAGAACGTCCTTTCCTTCCGCCCCCTTCCCCCCACCCTGCTGTTTGCGTGGATGCCTCCTTCTCCTACCTTAGGTGCACAGGGCCCTACCTGAGCAGAGGCCGCCAAAGGCCTCCCTGCCCATAACCTTTTACCTCCATAGCACTTAGATCAACCGAAGTCGCCAGCTGTCTACTTGCTCAGTGTAGCGAGTGGCCCCTCCTGAGCCCTCAGCCCTCTCACTTGTGCCCACCATCCCCATCAGCAGGTTCCTTTGGAAAAGTTGGGGTCTCAACTGCCCTGTTCACTGAAAGGCATGCGGTGCCAGGCAGAGCGCCTGACATTGGTAACCAGCCAATAAATATTTGTGGAATGAATGAATGAATAAGAGGTCTGCTGATTTGAATGTAACTGAGTGAAAACCCAGAGCTCAAACTCCAAAGGAGAAAATAAGAATCTTTACGCATTGCCTATTGCTTCCCTTGCTCCTACTGAGCCCCAGTGCAACTTGCTTCCACTTTGTCCTCTCCTCCCTCTCTTCTTTCTTTTACAGAGGTTCACAAGCACCTGCTCTGGCCGGTGCTGTGTGGTGGGCCCACCTTCCCACCCACTCTGCTCCCCAATATGCCCCCGGGGCCCTGACCTCATCCAGGACCCCAGTCTATCCCTGGGCCCCCTCAAGTCACATCCCTTATACAGTCACCCCCCGGTACCTCTTCTCTGTAGACCTTCATTGTGACTGAGCCCTGAGGACAGAACACCCTGGGAAAGAGAAATGAAGGATTCTCCAAGGAACCAGCTATAGCCATGTATTTGCTAACATATTTGTCCTGCTGGGAGCCAAAGTTTTGGAGCTTTTATACATTAAGTTTTCATTAAAAAGGAATGACAACAGCCCAGTCTTATCAGGTTTTTTGTTTGCAGTCCCAAGGGTCTTATTAGCTGGCTATGACCCAGGACTGCTTCCTTGCTTCCTTTGAGCCTCAGATTCAAATGAACATTTGGCTTTCAAGATCCCTTCAAGTTCTAAATCTTGTGTGATCTTGGGGATGTGAATCCACTCAGGCTTGGTAACAGCCAGGAGTCATCAAACATCACCCTCTCTGGGCTCACCTCCCAGTGATAAAAAAACACGTGCCCAATTCCATCACTCCACGGGTGTGCAGGAGGAGGTGGTGAGCTGGGCCAAGGGTCTGCCAAGACTGTCTGAGCTGGGGATCCCTTCTGCTGCGTCTGCGGAGAGAATGGAGTAGCCTGCCTTCCAGTGAAAGGGGTCCCATCCTGCAGGAAAGGACCACGGGGCGAGCTGTGAGGTTGTGTGGGAAAGCTGGGGGGTTGTGAGAAAGTGAGGGTTTATCATGCTTTAGAACAGAGCTTAGGAAGGTGAGGGTGGGAGGAGAGATTCGGCCTTTTCCAGCGTTGTCAATGACCAGGCATGATGTCAGAAACGAGGTAATGAACAGGGAGGGTACAGAGAAGGAGACAGGGGAGGGCAGAGGAAAGGGGCAAAGACTTGAGTATCTCCCTGGGGAGTTCAGTGAGGTGCTGCACTGGTTCCCAGAGCCACGCGGGTTGGGGTTGGCTCAGCATAGGTCTGCGGACCCCTTCCAGGGATCTTGGAACCCTAGGGACAGAGAGGAAGCCCTGCAGCATTTTCTGAGGTTCTAGCACGTGCTCAAAGCATCCTTTCCATTTCTGGCTCTCCAGGCAGCTCAGGATCGGAATTAAATCTATGCTCTCCCTCCACCAAGTTATCTTTGCCGACAGCCTTCCTGTGGGGGGCGGGGGGGCTGGCCTCAGTGAGGGGCAAGGCCTGGCTCCCCGATGTTCGGTCTCCCCCAGCCCTCCCCAGGCAGGGAGTGAGCCTGCAGAAGCAGCCTCGCCATAAGCACTGCCTGGGTCTGTGTCAGCAGCAAACAGCTTCCCTTGCACCTCGGGAGGAAGTGTTAATGAGAAGAGCGGTGGGGAAGGGTTGTGCCTGCCTGCGGTTGTAACAGTTTGCTCCTTTTGGCTCCTGGGGACTGAGGAACTTACACAAGGAACACGCCTTCTTGAGGGTAAGACAGTTAACGCTAATAAAGAATGTGTGTACGTTTGTACCAGACAACTAACACAAAGGGCCCAGTGCAAACATCTCTAAAGCAAAGATCCCGACAGGACCGCAGCTGCCAGAAGGGACAGGACGGTGACCAGCAGCCTACCCCACAGGTCTAGGGTGGCACTGGGAGCTACAGAAAGGTGAGGGCTAAGCTTTGCCTCTGTGTGGCTGAGGCCCCTAAGGACGACCCAGCCCATCCACAGCCCCCTGCCTTCACACCCAGGTCCAAAGCAAACCCCCTCCCGTCTGTTTCCCAGGGAGGGAAGGGATCCAGTAAGCCCTGACTGAAGTGAGTCCTGCTTGAGTTCAGGCTCTACCCATCTGCAGCCTTCCCCTCAGCAGCAGTAGAGAGGGATTTTCTTGTCAAGAGCCATCGCTGGGTTACAGGGCGGGCGTCCGTGCCCTGGTCCTCGCCTCACGTCATTGCCCTTTTCTACGGCACAATCCGTGGTTGAAGAGAAGGCCTCCAACCAGAAACCAGAGCCAGGCCGGGAATGAAGAATGTAACAAACATAAATGTCTGTTCAGACCCTACGACGTGCACACGCAGCGTCAGCACTAGAAGAACAAGGCAGCAGGGACCACAGAGAAGAATGCAGACACAGTCCCTACCGACAAAGATCTGTGTCGAAAAAGATGGGCCGAGGAGACAAAGCAGCTGACAGGAAATAACGGCAATGCGTGGCAAGTCCTCGTGAACAGGGGCTGCGGTCCTGGTAGCCAGGGGCTAGGAGGGCAGGCTTGGTTCACCACCAGCTTTTGTTTCGCTGAGGGGACACTGTGAGGGTGGAGGCTGGAACCCACGGGGTTGAGAGGCTGAGGAGGAGGGGGCTGGGGAGAAATCGTATCCGGCAGCTCTGGGAGAGAGACAAGTTTGGGAAAACAGAGAGGTGTTGAAGTGCGACTGGGGGAAATTTTGTCCCACGTGTACTATGTGAAGCTCTCCTCAACTTCCCATAAAACCTTTCATTAAAACCATTTTGCAAGGGAGATGAATTAATGTCAATTTGGGGGACATGAATTATTGTCGGGGGCCCCAATAACGGACTGAGGCCAGCTCAGAGGGCCGGACCTGGGGTGGACCAGGGGGCTAGACACTCCTGGGTTATACAGCTTGAAGTGGGGTTCAAGTTCCCAGAATGGGAGGTGTCTGGGGGCTCAGGCAAGTGGGAAGGGAATGCTTTGCTGGGCCTGGAATGATGGCTGGGAGAGAAAGGCGGGGGGCTCTGAGGGGGAGTCCAGGGGGGTTTGTAAGATGGTGTGAAACTGTGATGGAAAGCCTCAAGCCCTGGACAAGTGAAAGGATTTATTGAGGTGGAAGGCAGGGAGGTGGCAGCGGATAGGACACAAGTCACTGATTCTGATCTCCTCTGGCCTGTGTATCAAAGAATTTGACCTACCTCACCAAAAAGCTGGGGAGACTGTCATCTCCCACCTGGGCTGATAAACAGTTCCCCAACCGGGCTCCTGCCTGCAGTCTCTCCCTCCCTCCAATGTGTCCTCCACATACAGTGGCACTAGAATAATCTTTTAAAAGTCCAGTTCTCAGGGACTTCCCTGGCGGTCCAGTGGTTAAGACTCCGTGCTTCCAGTGCAGGGGGTGTGGGTTCGATCCCTGGCTGGGGAACTAAGATCCCGCATGCTGTGAGGTGCGGCCAAAAAACTTAAAAATAAATAAAGTCCTTCAATGAGCCTGCATCACCTACACCCCACCCCCCCCCACACACACACCAGATTTCATCTAATTCCTGAGCAGGGCAGGAAGCACACATAATCAGGCTCTGTCCATCTTTCCAGCCTCATCCGTGTCACTTCCCTTCACCCCTCACACTCCATCACACTGAACTACACACAGGGCCTCAAACACAACTTGCTTTTTCGCACCTCAGGGCCTTTGTATATGCTCTCCCACCCCATCCCCCACCTCTGCCTGAAGTTCCTTCCCCAGCTCAACTGCCAACATCCCGGAGCGTTCTGTGAACCTCTCTCTCTACCTGCCACTGTATTTCCACAGTACGCTGAATACAGCACTTCCACGTTGTATCCTCACCATGTTATCATCTGTGTATGTGTCTATAATTAGAGGACAGGACCAGATGGTATTCTTTGCAGCCCAGGAGCTAGCACAGCACCTAGCTCATTGCTGGCATTCAGCAAATTTTCAATGAATGAGTCAATTCACAACTCAAAAGGGCCCACAAAGAAGACGCCCTTTAAGGAGTCTGTCCAGCTGACAAAGACCCCCTTTTCTCTTAGAACTGCCCCAGACACCAACTGGACTGTAGGTGGACATCTAATCTGAATTGAGCCAAATGGATTCCTTCTAAGAAAAGAGGAAATAACTCCAAGAAAAGCAAATTTGTTTCTGGAACTACTACATGTAAACTCTGGGGACCATGCAAACTCCACCATTTAAAATGGACAGTAGAGGACTTCACTGGTGGTGCAAGAATCCACCTGCCAATGCAGGGGACACGGGTTCAATCCCTGGTCTGTGAAGATCCCACATGCTGCGGAGCAACTAAGCCCATGTGCCACAACTCCTGAGCCCACGTGCCACAACTACTGAAGCCCATGTGCTGCAACTTCTGAAGCCCGTGACCTAGAACCCGTGCTCCACACTAAGAGAAGCCACTGCAGTGAGAAGCCTGCACACCGCAAAGAAGAGTAGCCCCCGCTCGCTGCAACTAGAGAAAGCCCACACGCAGCAACAAAGACCCAATGCAGCCAAAAAAAATAGAGTATCAGTCCTTACGTTTAAAAAATAATTATAATAAAAAAATAAAATGGACAGTAGAAAAAGTCACTGCTTAAAAAAGAAAATGAACTAGCCATCTAGAGGACTTCAGAAAGCTTTCTGATGCCCAGTTCCAGCCCTCCCCTGAGACCATGACAGATTCCTGTCCCGAGCTCCCTTGAGACACCCCTGTTTACTAATAACCTGCCTCCTACTCTGTGTTTGAGCTTCATGGGATTTCTGTTCCTTATAAATTCCTGACCACACAAGCCAACCTTTGCCCTTGGCAGAGTTGCCTGGGGGTTCTTTTCTTCAAAAAACTTCTACTTTAATACATAAATCACACTCAGGCATAAATTAGACTTTAAATCACCATACACATGCAGAACCAGCTACATAATTTATGGGGCCCAGTGTAAAATGAAACTGTGGAATCCTTTGTTCAAAAAGTACAGTTAAAGGTACTAAAAATACTTATAAAGCTTTTTCTTTTCTTCTGCAGTCTCTCTTTTGGCTTGTCGTGGTGTTTATTTGCTATTTAATGTCTAAGTAAATAAAAATTACAATATAAAATCCTTAGCATGAATTTTATCATTTCTCTTTATATTGTGCAATGCCCAGATAGAGAATCACCACAGTGACTGTATTTCTTGGCTTCTCCCAGAAGATGCACCCAGCTGGTCACAAGAGATGAGTCCAAGTCGCCCCCAGACACCGAGTTGTCTAATGGAGAACTCCATCAGGCACAGGATACTTCACAGGGCAAGTGCAGACCCTTATAAGCTCCTGAAGTCCCTCCCCGAGACTCAGGCCCAGCAACCTTGACAACTGCTGGGTCCTCCTTCCCACCAGCCCCCAGATCTACGCATTGTACCGAGGCTGGGGTCAGGAAAGCCAAGCCAGGCATCTCCCATTCCAACAGGCTGGCTGATCCAATCCACAGGAGACAGGTGAACCCCAGGGTCTTTAAACCTCCACACTGAGATGTGCCCAGTATCTGGTGGGTGAGAGACCCAAGCTCACCAAGTCACCTGCTGAATGTGCCATGGAGCTGCCAAGCTGAGCAGAGATGGCCACCATTATGGCCAGCCCTAAGATTCTACGGAGCATACAGACCCTCCCTGCATGCACACTGGGCAGAGGGCAGCAATGAGCACTAGTTGAGGGAAGGGAAGGCAGGGTCTTGGAGCACCAGGGTGCTGGGAAGCGGGTGGGCAAGAACCCAACCCAGGGAGATGGGTAGGCTTCGGGAATGAGTACTACGTGTGAGCCAAGGTCCAAGTCCCTGACACATGCTCCAAAGTCCCACTGGACTTCACTTATAAAGGACACATGCAAATATAAAATTAAGAATTTCCAGACAGTGGCTATAAAGCATTAGACCCCAAGTGCCAGGCTCTTCTGACATGGAGCTCTGTGTGACTGCACTCACCATACACCCATGAAGTTGACCCTCTACACATGAAAAAGAGTTCTAGACCTTATTAAATAACATAAGAACAAGAAGCTGAGACAAAGGAAGAAAAACAAACTTCACATACATATTAAAGAGCTTTAGAACACCCAGACCCATAGGTCAAGAATACCATTCACATCTCAGTTTGAGGACGAGCTAAAGAGCAGATGTCTCTACTCCCTTCAACACAGACTGTACAACTGACAAGAGGCTGTAATATGTATAGATAAATTGGAAATAGGTTGCTAAGCACTAAGTCAGGCTTTATTCCAAAGTGTAATGCCTTTAGCTAGTCAAAGGGTATTTCATGAAGACAGACTAATACCAGAGCAAAAAAGAGGAGGAGATATTACTGGTTTCCTTTGTCCTAATAACTCATGCTTTTATAGCTTAGAAATTCAACATGAGCTTCACTTCCTAGAGGCTTATAGAAAGAACTTCCTGTTGGCACTGGCTCCAAACAAGGCCTTTCGTATTTCTGGCATCTTTTGCTGGGATAAGAGATCCAGTCGACTTTCCAGAGTATTGGAAACCATTATTCTCTGATCACCACTGTAGACCTCCACACCTCCAGCCGCATCTGTAGCCAGTTGCACCCCTCTGTCAACTTGGACTTCCACACGTTTGTGGGAGACTGTCGTGTACTGAGGGATGGCTTTTTGCACTGCAGCCTCCACCAGGAGGAGGTCCTGTGGCCTGCAGCGTACAATCACCACAGGCTCCAGCAGTCGGAGCAGCCCCTGGAGCACGAGTTTATCCAGCAGCCCCTGGTAAAATACTGGGTCTGCCACGAGCCTGCTGAGTCTCAGCTTTGCATCATTCAGCAACTCTGAGACGAGGTCGTTTCGGGCTCTCAGGACTTTCAGCCTTGCCTGATTCCTCATGGCAGACATCTGGATTTTCTTCTGCTGCTCTATCTGCTTCTCTTTCTTCTCATAATACTCCATAATCTTCAGTCGCTGGGTTTGCACAAGGCGTCCTTTCTCAATGCTGAACTCTTCCTCAGCCTTGGCATCTATTTCTTCTGCCTTCTCGTTGGCTTCCTGCTCAATGAAAGCCATCATCTGCTTAATCTGCTTCTGCACATTGACATCACTCAGGGCCATGGCTGCTCCTGGAAAGGGAGGTGGAGGGAGAACTGGTGGACTCTCTGGTTCCTTTGACTTAGGGCAGAGTTTCAGGAGTGTCTCCAGAGTTCCACATTCTGAGCTGTGGAATGCATGAGGGGAGGAAGGATATAGTCAGAGTCCAAAGGGAAGGATCATGGAGACCATCTATTCATGAATCACTTGGAGGAAACTGAAGCCCAGAGAGGGAAAGCAACCTGTCCAAGGTCATACCCTAGTAGAACAGAGACCCAAACCTGGGTTCCCAGAGTTCCATTTCTACTACACTCACCACCTTTTTGTCATCAAATAATAATGAGATGATTAGGGCAGACCTCAGGAAGACTTCTCGTCAGCAATGGCTCAATCACAGATAGCAAGTGGAGAGAATGGAAATGCCAAATTAATACAAAAATGGAAAATGTAGGCACATTTTGGGTTGGAGAGGGCTGGGGAGAGTCATAAGAAACTTGTGGTTAAACAGGAAGGTTGCCTTGAAGCAAAATCCAGGAAGGTTGCCTTGAAGCAAAAAGATTTTTAGAGCCTCAACTGATTCAAAGAGACAGAAAACTCACAGGCAGATGGTGGCATCCTGGAGAGAACTGCAAGGTGGGAGGGGTTGAAGGTAGTCTTTTAACTGGAAGTGGTTTCCAAACCTAGATGTACATATGAATCACCAGGGGACCTTTCAGAAATACAGCTTTCCAGGCCCCACTCCAGACTACTGAATTAGTATTTCTGCCAGTAGGGTCTGGGAATCCATATCTTAAAAAGACTCCCTGGACCCTCCTGTACTGTTGGTGGGAATATAAACTGGTGTACTCACTATGGAGAACAGTATGGAGGTTCCTCAAAAAATTAAAAATAGGGCTTCCCTGGTGGTGCAGTGGTTGAGAGTCCGCCTGCCGATGCAGGGGACACGGGTTCGTGCCCTGGTCCGGCAAGATCCCACATGCCGTGGAACAGCTGGGCCCGTGAGCCATGGCCACTGAGCCTGCACGTCCCGAGCCTGTGCTCCACAATGGGAGAGGCCACAACAGTGAGAGGCCCAGGTACCGCAAAAAAAAAAAAAAAAAAAATTAAAAATAGAGTCGCCGTATGATTCAGCAACCCCACTCCTGGGCATATATCCAAACAAAACTATAATTTGAAAAGATACATGCACCCCTATGTTCATAGCAGCACTATTTACAATAGCCAAGACATGGAAACAACCTAAATGTCCATTGACAGATGAATGGATAAAGAAGATGTGGTATATATATATATACAATGGAATATTACTCGGTCATAAAAAAGAATGAAATAATGCCATTTGCAGCTACATGGATGGACTCAGAGATTACTGCACTAAACGAAGTAAGTCAGAAAGAGAAAGACAAATGCCATACGATATCACTTATATGTGGAATATAAAATATGACACAAATGAACTTATCTACAAAAAAGAAACAGACTCAGACATAGAGAACAGACTTGTGTTGCCAAGGGGTAGGGAGTGCAGGGGAGGGTTGGATTGGGAGTTTGGGACTAGCAGATGCAAACTATTATATATAGAATGGATAAACAATACAGTCCTATTGTATAGCACAGGAAACTATATTCAATATCCTGTAATAAACCATAATAGAAAAAAAAAAAAAAGACTCACTGGGATGCTTAACGAGCCCAGGAAAATGGTATATGAAAAAAATAAGACTAGCAATAAAGAGATGGAAAATATTAAAAAGAACCAAACAGAAAATTTGGAGCTAAAGAATACAATAACTGAATTGAAAAATTCACTAGAGGTGTTCAACAACAGACTTGATTATGGAGAAGAAATAAACAGCAAACTCGCGGACAGCCCATTTGAAATTATCTATTATTGTTGGAGAAGCAAATTTTTTTAAAGTGAAGAAAGCCTAAGAGACATATGGAACACCATCAAGTGGATTAATATATGTAATATAGGAGCCCCAGAAGGTGAAGAGACAGAAAGAACGGAGCAGAAATCTTATTTGAAGAAATAATGGCTCCAAACTCCCCAAGTCTGAGGAAGGAAACAGACACCCAGATTCACAAACAAAAATGAGAAAGGAATCAAATCATGTCACTAAAACAAATCAGTGAAACACAAAGACATCAAGAGAGGGGCAAAAAAAAGCTACAAAGCAGACAGAAAACAATGAACAAAATGACAATAGCACATCCTTCTTTATAAGTAACTATTTTAAATGTAAATTAAACTCCCTAATCAAAAGCTATAGAGTGGCTGAATAAATTAAAAACAAAACAAGATCCAATTATATGCTGTCTACAGGAGACTCACTTTAGGTTTAAGAACACACATAGGCTAAAAGTGAAAGGATGGAGAAAGATATTCTGTGCTAATGGTAACCAAAAGAGAGCAGGAGTGGCCATACTTATATCATATAAAATATATTTTAAGTCAAAAACTGTCATAAGAGTAAAAGAAGGACATTTTATAATGATAAAAAGGTCAATTCACTAAGAAGATATAGTAACTATAGATATATATGCACCCAACATCAGAGTACCCAAATATATAGAGTAAACATTAACAGAACTGAAGGAAGTAATAGTCAGGAACACAGTAATATTAAAAGATGTCAATATCTCACTTCCAATAATGAATAAACTATCCAGAGAGAAGATCAATAAAGAAACACAGGACTTTAACAATGATATAGATCAAATAGACCTAACAGACGACACAGCAAAATATTCCACCACCAGCAGCAAAACACACATTTTTTTCAAGCACAGTTTTAACACTCTCCAGCATGGATTACATGTTAGGTCACAAACAAAGCCTTAACAAACTTAAGAAGACTGAAATCATACCAAGTATCTTTTCTAACCACAATGGAATTAAGCTAGAAATCAGTAGCAGAAGGAAAAATGGAAAACACAAATATGTAGAAATTAAACAACACTCTCTTGAACAACCAATGGACCAAAGAAGATATCTAAAGGGAAATCAGAAAATATCTTGAGACAAACAAAAATGAAATACACATACCAAAACTTGGGACGCAGCAAAAGCGGTACTAAGAAAAGTTTATAGCTGTAAAAGCCTACGTCTAAAAAGAAAGATTTCAAATACGCAACTTAACTTTATATATTAAGGAACTAGGAAAAGAAAAACTAAGCCCAAAATTAGCAGAAGGAAGGAAATAATAAAAATTAGGGCAGAAATAAATGAAATAGAAAAATGGAAAAGAATCAATGAAACTAAGAGTTAGCTTTTGAAAAGATAAAACTGACAACCTTTAGCTAGACTAAGAAAAAAAGAAGACTCAAATACATAAAATCATTATACTGATGCCACAGAAATAAAAAGCATTGTAAGGGACTACTCTGAACAACCATACACCAACAAATTGGAAAACCTAAAAGAAATGGATAAATTCCTAGAAACATACTACCTACCAAGGCTGAACCATGCAGAAATAGAAAATCTGAACTTATCTATAACTAGTAAGGAGATTGAACCAGTAATCAAAACCTCCCAACCAAAAAAAAAAAAAAAAAAAAAAGCCCAAGACCAGATAGCCTCAAAGGAGAATTCTACAATTTTTTATTTTTATTTTTATTTTTTTTTGCGGTACGCGGGCCTCTCACTGTTGTGGCCTCTCCCGTTGCGGAGCACAGGCTCTGGACGCGCAGGCTCAGCGGCCATGGCTCACGGGCCCAGCCGCTCCATGGCACGTGGGATCTTCCCAGACCGGGGCACGAACCCGTGTCCCCTGCATTGGCAGGCTGACTCTCAAGCACTGTGCCACCAGGGAAGCCCTCTACAAAAATTTTTTTAAAAATTAATGCCAACTCCTGAGAACTATTCCAGAAAACTGAAGAGGAGGGAACACTTTCAAATTCATTTTAAGAGGTCAGCATTATCCTGATACCAAAGCCAGAAAGACACTACAAGAAAAGAAAACTGCAAGCCAATATCCCTGATGAATACAGATGCAAAAATCTCAACAAAATATTAGCAAACCGAATTCAATTGCACATTAAAAGAATTATACACCATGACCAAGTGGGATTTATCCCTGGAATGCAAGGATGGTTCAACATACAAAAATCAATCAATGCGAAACACCACATTAACAGAAAGAAAGATAAATCACATGATCATCTCAGTAGATGCAGAAAAGGCATTTGACAAAATTAAACATCCTTTCATGATCAAAAAAAACGAACTAGGAATAGAAGGAAATTACCTCTACATAATGCAGATCATATATGAAAAGTGCACAGCTAACATCATTCATACACAACAGTGAAAAACTGAAAGCTTTTCTTCTAACATCAGGAATAAGGAAGGCAAGGATGTCCACTCTTGCCACTTTTATTCAACATAACATTGGAAGTCCTAGCTACAGCAATTAGACATGAGAAAGACAAAAAAGACATCAAAATTGGAGAGATACAAAATCAACATATAAAAAGCAATTGTTTCTATACAATAAAAATGAATAATCCAAAGGAAAACTAAGAAAACAATTCCATTTACAATATCATCAAAAAGAACAAAATACTAGGAATAAATTTAACCAAGGAAGCTAAACAGTTGAACACTAAAAACTACAAATCACTGCTGAAAGAATTTAAAGACACAAATAAATGGAAAGACATCCCATGTTCATGGATTAGAACACTTAATACTGTTCATACTACTCAAAGTGATCTACAAATTCAGTGCTATTCCTATCAAAGTCTCAACGGCATTTTTTTAAGAAATAGAAAAAACAATCCTAAAATTCATGTGAAACCACAAAGAACCCTGAATAGCAAAAACAATCTTGAAAGAGAACAAAGCTGGAGGCTTCACACTCCTAACTTCAAAATATATTACAAGCCTACAGTAATCGAAACAGCATAGTACTAGCAGACAGATAGACCAATATAACAGAATAGAGATCCTAGAAATAAACCCACACAAATACAGTAAAATAATCGTCAAACAAGGGTGCCAAGACTACACAATGGGAATAGTCTCTTCAACAAATGGTACTAGGAAAACTAAATATCTCATGCAAAAGAATGAAATTGGACCCTCATCTTACATCATATACAGAAATCAACTCAAAATGGATTAAAGACTCCCGTATGATCCAACAATCTCACTTCTGGATATTTATCCAAAAGAACTGAAAACAGGATCTCAAAGAGATATTTGCATTCCCATGTTCATTGGAGCTTTATTCACAATAACCAAGAGATGGAAACAACTTAAATGTCTACTCATGATTGAATGGATAAAGAAAATGTTGTATATACATTGAATGAAATATTATTTTGCCTTAAATATGACAAGGAAATCCTGTCATATGCTACATAATGGATGAACCTTGAGGACATTATTATGCTAAGTGAAATAAGCCACTCACAGGAAAAATACTGCATGATTACACTTAAATGAGGGATCTGAAGTAGTCAAATTCACAGAGGCAGAAAGTAGAATGATGGTTGCCAGGGGCCAGGTGGAGGGGAATTAGAAAGTTGTGTTTAATGGGTATAAAGTTTCAATCATGCAAGGTGAAAAAGAGATCTGCTGTACAACAATGTGCATATAGTTAATACTGTACTGTACACTTAAAATTTTGTTAAGAGGGTAGATTTCATGTTATGTGTCTTTTACAATTAAAAAAAGGGAGGGGCTTCCCTGGTGGCACAGTGGTTGAGAGTCCACCTGCCGATGCAGGGGACACGGGTTCGTGCCCCGGTCCGGGAAGATCCCACATGCTGCGGAGCAGCTAGGCCCGTGAGCCAGGGCCGCCGAGCCTGTGCGTCCGGAGCCTGTGCTCCGCAACGGGAGAGGCCACAACAGTGAGAGGCCCGCGTACTGCAAAAAAAAAAAAAAAAAGAAAGAAATAAAAAGAATGCTGTCCCAGAAAGATGCACCATTCACCAAGCTTGGTGGAAAAACAACCCCGTGTTTCTGACAAAGACCAAGACTTCGAGTTCAACCTTACAAACTGTCATTGGAAGTTAAAAAGAAAATGATTTACCCCACCCATTCCCACTATTTTAGGATGTAATTTTTCTTAAACTGCACTTTTGTAAACAGAGCAAAACATTCTCTGCTCCTAAATAAGACAAGTCCATTAAATATTTTTAAAAAAGGGCTCTCTGGGTAACCCTGCTAATCACCAGCTTTGGAAGCCACCATGAATGAAAGCAGAGAGAGTAAGAGATGCAGGAAGTCCCAGGTTAAGTGTGTAAAGGAAAAAATGTACCAGACAAATCCTTACCAGTCCACTGCCAAGGGCCAGCCTTTGCTCTGGCGCCGGGCGTCTGTAGGCAGAATGTGGAACTTGGAACACGCACTGGAACCTGGCACTGTTGCTTCCTTCTTTCTGCAGACCCTCACAGTTTGACCAGGCAGCTCGAATCCAAAGAGCCAGACTGTCAGTGGGGAAGGCGGGCCAAACCAGCCAAAAGGAGGCCAAGAGGAATTTCCTTGGCACAGAGGCCTCAGCTGGGGGCTACGCTTGCATGCCCAGAATCTCAATTAAGTTGGCACATGGTGGGCCTCAGCTCTGGGGTGGGCTCACCTTAACCAAGCTGTCAGAAACAGGTATGTATGTGAACCCAGGCAGCCAGTTTATTAAGTTACTAGTGAAAAATACAGCTGTCATGTTGGCAGGTCATGGCCCTCTTTTCCTGTATGTGAGTCGCCTGGGAAGCCAAATCCAAAGGTTGTTTTAGTGAGAAACCAGAGCAAGCAAAACTTGCCAGACAGCCTTTCAGAATGCCACACCAGCCACAGGGGCTGGCATGCTCTGGTCCATCAGGGAGGACATCCTCTCCAAGCCCAGACAGGGCTTAAGGAGGCATCGCCGGCTTCCACAGCATGGTTGCTGGAGTAAGACTGCTGGAATTCAGATCCTACTTCTGCACTTAACATTTGTATGACTTTGGGAAAGCAGCTCATGCCTTGAAGCCTCAGTTTCTCCATCCGTAAAATGGAAATAATAATAGCATGCACATCATAGGATTATTGTGAGGCTTAAATGAAAGAAGTGAACGTTTAGCATGCTGCTAAGCACAAAGTTAATCTTCACGCTTGGTAGTTACTGTCATTATCAGCATCACTAGTACTATATTATTACTAGCTCTTCCCCTCCGCTTTAAGCCTCATCACAGTCACTCTCTGTGTGTACAGAGTACTTATGACTGATTTGAGTTCCACTCCCTAAAATAAGTAGAAACACATCCTAGTCTTGCTTCCTTATATTCAAATTAGGAGCCCTGCATGGAGTTTGGGAACCTCCCGGCACTTCGTGGCACATTCACCCATGGTCTCAGGTGGCCAGCCATATCCTTGGTGATGGTAGGTAAAGTCCTGGAATTCCAGGGCTCTTGGGCTGAGGCTGGGGTAGAGTCATACCACAGCCTGTCACAGTCTCTGAATCTGCAGTCCTGAGTTCTCATACTTCTTCTGACTCCCACTTCTACTCAGTCTATCAGTGCTGGGACTTGAAGGCAGCTGCAGGGTGGGGCAGGGCTAAAAGTCAGGAATTGAACAAGTAAGTGTCTCTGCATGAACTCGGGTGCCCGAGTAATGTGTCTGGCAGATGTAACTTCCAGTCTGTCTGGGATGGGGATTATGAGCCCACTTGAGCCTGTGGCTTGAACAAAACAACAAAACGAACTTAAGAAATATGAAACACACGTGTCGGCTCTTGCACAAGGGCACAGGATTCTCCATTCAGATAAGGCAGGCTTGCACTGTAAGTGGCATCCACCCTGCCCATGTTTGGGGCTGGGGGCAGATCTAGAGCTCTCCAAGACAGTCGTACTCCCATAAACTATTCAGTACTGGGCTTCCCTGGTGGCGCAGTGGTTGAGAGTCCGCTTGCCGATGCAGGGGACACGGGGTTCGTGCCCCGGTCCGGGAAGATCCCACATGCCGCGGAGCAGCTGGGCCCGTGAGCCATGGCTGCTGAGCCTGCGTGTCCGGAGCCTGTGCTTTGCAACGGGAGGGGCCACAACAGTGAGAGGCCCACGTACTGCAAAAAAAAAAACAAAAACAACTATTCAGTACTAGGGTTTCTTCATTGCCCCCCAGACACATCAGGCTCAGTCTTACCTAACAGCTCTTGATCTTACAGTTCTCTCAGCTACAATGCCTTCCTCTGCTCCTCTCCACTTACCTAAATCCCACCTACATCTTCAGCCCAGTTTGAGCCCCACTACCTCCTTGACCTCTGGACTCCTCCTCAAAATGACAGCATGGCCTATTTTCCAGATATAATTCAGAGCTGGATTTGGAGTCTTCTGATGCTCTAGTTACCTTCCTTCCTCCAGGAAATTCCTTGAGGACAAGAATCTCTTTCCCTAGCAGGGGCTGGATGCAGACAGGCACTGGTTAAACATGAATTGATTGGATTAAGGCCCTGAGGCTGGGGCGGGTGTGTGTGGGGTACTTTCTTTTTTACTGTGAAATGTAATACACATTCAGAAAAGTGTATGGCTTAATGAATTATTATGAGGCAAATATCCTGTAACCAGCACCCGGGTCAAGCAGCAGGACATTGCCAGCATCCCCAGAAACCCCTTCTTACGACCTTAGGGAAGAAGACATTTCAAAACTGATGATTTTGTACTTGTAGGCATAAGAGGCATTCTTAGAGGAAGTGTGGGCTTGGAAATCTCTCTTCCCCGGCCTCACCTGTGTGATCCAGTGTGCACCTTGGGGAATCCTCGTCACCATTAGCGGGAAGAAGGGGTGGCAGGCGTGCTTGGTGGGCAAAATGTGTCCGTCACCCTGAAGCCCTGCCCAGACCCTGAAGCAACTGTTCCTCATTCTAGCTGGGATTTGTAAGTAAGTCTGAGGGTGGATGTGTCTGGGTGTGGGCTCCGTAACCCTGGCTGAAAGAGAAGCAGCGCCAAACCAGGGCCTCCAGACACTCAGACATTACAGCGTGAGGAAGGGAAGGGGCTTTCCAGAGCTCGGAGCATGGGGCAACTTGCAGGGCCCAGGAAGTGGGCGAAGCAATTTAGAATACTAAATTTAAATACTAAACATGTGGGAAGGGGGACTTCCCTGATGGAGCAGTGGTTAAGACTCCATGCTCCCAAGGCAGGAGGCTGGGGTTTGATCCCTGGTCAGGGAACTAGATCCCACATGCATGCCACAACTAAGAGTTCTCATGCCATGACTAAGGAGCCGGCAAGCGGCAACTAAGTAGCCCACCTACTGCAACTAAGGAGCCCACGTGCCACAACTAAGGAACCAGCAAGCCGCAACTAAGGAGCCCATGAGCCACAACTAAGGAGCCCACTGGCCTCAACTAAGGAACACACATGCCACAACTAAGGAGCACACATGCCACAACTAAGGAGCCTGAGAGAGTCACAACTAAGGAGCGCACTTGCCGCAACCAAATAAATAAATAATTTATAAATAAGTATGTGGGAAGGGGGCATTCCCTTTTCTTTCAAGAAATATTTGTTGAACATCTACCATGTGCTAGGCACTGTGTAGACACTGGAGATAGAGAACAAGCAGACACCAGCCCACCTCCCAAGCCTACGACGTCATGAGGGAGATGTACAGGTAAACAGGAAATCACACTACAGTGTGATCTGTTAGGAATCAGCAGTTCCAAGAAAGCTAAGCAAATGAAGGGATCCAATCCCTAAAAGCCCCTCCCCAGCTCACCATGGGCTCTTTTATAATGAACTTCTCTGCAACCAGGTAGACCATGTAGTGGGTGGTTTGGGACACACCATTAGTGACCACGCATGTTTTAACTGGAGGCAGGTCACCTGGAAAAGGTTAGCCAGTAGACAGTATTCGTGAAAGAGGATTTATCCAAATAGGCAAGAATCGATCAAGCTGTGATGGATACCTGACTCGAAGCAATACCTTGGGGTTTCCAGAGAGGACTTTGGTTCAGAAATATGGAAAGGTACCTGCACCCAACATGGGATGGGATAAAAGCCAGGAGAGCACACAGGCTGTGTGGCCACAGGCTTCAGCTGAAGGAGTCGTCCTCTGAGCAAGGGGTCAAGCTGGGAGGGAGAAGTACAGATGGGCACTGAAGAACAAACAATTCTGAGAAGCAGGAAGAGAGAGTGAGATTGTCTAGACAGGGAGAACACTGTGGGCAGAGACACCGTACTGGGAATGTGTAGGAGGTCTGAGTGCAGAGAACAGATTGGTGTGGCAGCAGACAGGCCTGCAGTGGCAGTGGGAGTGAGTGATGTCTAGAAAGACGGAGTTCAACTGGGGAAGGTTTGAAATGTCACACTGAGAGCTGGGACATTAGGCTAAGGAGCCCTATCAAAGGCTTCTCAGTAGGGATGTAACTTGGCCATACCTGGGTTTAGAAAGATTAGCCTGGTGATGGTGGAGGCAGGAGAGCCTGGCTGTAAGTAAATGCCGGGTCGAGACTGCATGGATGAGGGCTTGGACATGAACACGAGATGGAAGGAGATGTGGTACAAGAGCCAGCAGGTTTGATGACTCAGGGACTGGCCCTGGCAGCACCTGCTGCAGCTCCACCCACAGGGCTGAGCAGCTCAGCTCAGCGTGAAGATGTGGGAAAGCGGGTGTGATGCACCCTGCTCCCTCCCGAGCCAGCTGTGGGGAGACAAAGCAGCAGCCAGAGAGTTCATTTGGTCTGAAAGTAAAAGGAGACACCCAGAGCGGAAATCAGAGAAGTGTCCACAAAGCTTTATCCCTGCTTCAATTGCTGATAACTAAGGGGCCACATACAGTTTTAATCTAAGAATTCCATCCCAGTGGCAAAGCAGGCTTTGGTTGGGGCTGGAGAAAGCTAATGCCACTACAGGCAGGCAGGTAATATAAAGGAGAGAACCGGGCAGGGTCAGAAACATTTCTCCCCAAATAATTTACATTAAGAATTCACAACTTAGGGCTTCCCTGGTGGCGCAGTAGTTAAGAATCCACCTGCCAATGCAGGGGACATGGGTTTGATCCCTGGTCCAGGAAGATCCCACATGCCGCGGAGCAACTAAGCCCGTGCGCCACAACTACTGAGCTTGCGCTCTAGAGCCCGCGAGCCACAATTACTGAGCCCATGTGCCACAACTACTGAAGCCCGCGTGCCTAGAGCCCGCGCTCCGCAACAAGAGGCCACTGCAATGAGAAGCCGGTGCACTGCAATGAAGAGTAGCCCCCGCTCGCCAAAATTAGAGAAAGGCCGCGCGCAGCAACAAACACCCAACGCAGCCAAAAATAAATAAATAAAAAAATTTATATATAAAAAAAGAATTCACAACTTGATTTCTCCTTTTCAAACGTCTGCAGGAAGGTTACTTCAAAGGAATCAAGTTCCCCCCAAGAGCAATTTGCCACAAAGTTGCATAGCTAAAGGTTTTCAGTGGTGGTTCCCCCCACCTGCAAAAAAAAAAGGCCCTTCTGTTTCATCCCTGCCTAAAGGGCCCAGGCTTCTGCTGCCTTTTGGATATGGGGACTTGGGCACAAGATCTGATATTTTAGAGAAGCCGGAAATCCCATTTAAAAAGTAAAATCCATTTACCTTTTTTCTTTGTCTTATTGTGGTAAAATATACATAAGTTTTTATTATTTTAACCACTAAGTAATGTTCAGTGGCATTAAATATATTCACCTTGTTGTGCAACAGACACCACCAATCATCTCCAGAACTTCGTACCCATCAAACACTAACCCCCATTCCCTCCTCTCCCTAGTCTCTGGCAACCACCATGCTACTTTGTGTCTATGAATTTGATTATTCTAGGAACCTCATAGAGGTGGAATCATTTAATATTTGTCCTTTGTGACTGACTTATTTCGCTTAGCATAATGTCTTCAAGATTCCTCCATGTCATAGCGCTTGTCAGAATCTCCTTCCTTTATAAGTCTGAAGAACATTCCATTGTATGTACATATCATATTTTGTTCAGTCATCAATGGACATCTGGGTTGCTTCCACCTTTTGGCTATTGTGAATAACATTCCTCTGAATGTGGGTGTACAAATATCTGTTCAAGTCTCTGCTTTCAATTCTTTGGGGTACTTACCTAGAAGTGGAATTGCTGGATCACATGGCAATGCTGTTTCCTTTTTTGAGGAAACTGCCCCACCATTTTCCCCAGTGGCTGCACCATTTTATAATCTCACCAGCAATGCAACAAGGGTTCCAATTTCTTCACATCCTCAACAATTTTTGTTATTTTCTGGTTTTTTATAACAGCTTTCCTAATGGGTATGAGGTGGTACTCATTATAGTTTTGATTTGCATTTTCCTAATGATTAGTGATGTTGAATATCTTTTCACATGCTTATTGGGCATTTACATATTTTCTTTGGAGAAATGTCTATTCAGGCCTTTTGCCCATTTTAAAAATCAGGTTGTTTTTGTTGTTTAGTTGTAGGAGTTCTTACAACTTTGTGGTCCTGAGCACTCAACTCCAGCTGCCAGCCAGGTAGCCACTCAGCAGAGCCCCTAGAGCAGGGTTTTTCAAAGTGTGGGCCGTGAAGCCAAATGGAATAGAAAACCCAGAGTTCATTACAGGTAGTTAAGTTTAAGTGTTGTTCTGTCAAACCTTTGTTAAATATATGATATATATGTACATACGTATTCTGGTTCACAATGAAAATGTATGGGTTACTGTGATTTGCTGTACAAAACATTTGGAAAACACTGACTTCATGTTAATTGAATCCACCCTCCTTAGAAAACAACCATCGTTACTCAAGCAGACCCTTGTAAGTTCTCCCACAATCGATTTATCAAAGTATTCGTCCCCCAAAACAGGCCCCCTTTAAGGTGGGGATGGGGGTGGGTGGGAGTGGTCTGAGATTCTGGCTACAAGATGTATAAGCAGCTTATATGGCTACTATCTATTGAGTGTGTCCCACGGGCTGGTTGGTCACAGGACGTCACGGGATGGTAACCGAGGGTGGGAACCAGGCTGCCCCTGAAGCAGGAGGCCTCTCTCTGGCTCGGATGCCCCCACGGGCCACAGCTGGTGTCATGAGAAGTGCGCTGGACGGAGCATCAAAGGTAAAGTTTCGGTCCTGATGTCACTCACAGGCGGGTGATCTGGATAAAGGTTCACAGTCTGCCTGAATTCCATCTGGATGAAGACACAAAGCCTCATCTGTTTACAGGAAGGGTGTTAATGAGGAATTTTGTGAAAGCCAAACGATGTGAGGAGTGAAGAAGCTTTGTAAAGTGCTAGGTGAATGTCACCACCCCAGTCATCCTGTCCTTCCCAGAACTGCACTCCCAAGCTGCCTGGGGGGCGGTAGATGCGGGCCAGCAGTCAGCCCAGAAAGCCTCCAGGGGCCAGAGGGTGGGTTTGAAGTCGGCGAGGAGCCCCAGGACACAAGCCCTTCAGAGGGAGCTGGCCGGCCAAGCCTCCAGCCTCTGAGCCAGAGCCAGGGACAGGCCCGAGAGCAGATGCTCTGCTAGTTCAGGGACATCAGGAGCAACGTTTGGTACCCGTCCCCGGATCAGGGGATGCATTCAGACGCCAAGCGCTCCTTTAGTATTGACTTAACTCTCACTGTGATAGTCCTGACTGGCTTCACCTCTGCTGAGAGACACAGCTCAACCCCAGACGCAGCGAAGGTACTGGTTGGCGAGGAGGAGAGTGTATCCACCCAACTCTGTCCCTCACCATGCATAGTGACTTCCACAATGACCTGGTTGGGAAAAGTGCTATTTCTGACCCCCTCTGCACTCATCTTAACGCTTCACCCAGAGTCTAGTACATAGCAGTAGCATTAAGCATTATTTGTTGGACCCACAGATGAATGGATGGGTAGTGAGGAAAGAGTCTCCCGTATACACTGTCACAATCCTAGGGATTTGTAACTGTCTTTCAGATGAGGAGAGAGGAATATGAAGATGGAAGAGGTGCTGCAGTGGCCTGCCACAAGGGGGACACCTCCTCCTGTCCCACCCACATTCCTGCAACACAGAGCTCAATAAGAATTTTTAAAATCTAAATTATTTAAATGAATTTGCCCAGGGTCCTCTGGTTGAGACTATTCTACTCAGAGAGGTGATTTGAAGTCCCAGGCAAGGCTCTCACAATCCTAACCTACACCCCACTCAGGGATGACACTTGACATAATTAACGACCAACCAACCAAAATAGTCCTGCCTCTGCTGGAACAGGGTCTGGAAGGCCTCCTTCTCTGCCGGGGGCATTATCCTTTAGATGTTAAATCAGAAAGTCAGAGGGAGCCAGGGAAAGGCCTAGGTTGACTGGAGCATGGTGGGGGTAGAGGTGGGTTCAGGGTAGGAAGCATTTACCAACCAACATAAAATTATTTCAGGGACTTCCCTGGTGGTGTAGTGATTAAGAATCCACCTGCCAATGCAGGGGACATGGGTTTGAGCTCTGGTCCGGGAAGATCCCACATGCCACGGAGCAACTAAGCCCATGCGCCACAAGTACTGAGCCTGCACTCTAGAGCCCACAAGCCACAACTACTGAGCCCACATGCCACAACTACCGAAGCCCACGCACCTAGAGCTTGTGCTCCGCAACAAGAGAAACCACCCTAATAAGCCCACGCACAGCAATGAAGACCCAACACAGCCAAAAATAAAAATTAATTAATTAAAAAAATTATTTCACTATCATTGTAAAGGGGTTGACAGTTAGTCCTGCCCCAATGACATCTGCTGGAAATTCCTATCTTTAACTGAAGGTCTCAGGAATGCAGAGTTTAGGATACAGCTATGGTGTTTTTTGTTTTGTTTTATTCCATTAGTCTTTTTCTCTTTAGTTTGGATACTGCTATGTCTTCAATGTCACAGGTACTTTCTTCTACAGTGTCCAATCAGCTGTTAAGCTCAGTCAGTGAATTTTTCATTTCAGGTATTGTATTCTTAAACTCTAGAAGTTTGATTTGGTTCCTTTTTTTAAAAAATTTATTTTTGGCTGCATTGGGTCTTCGTTGCTGCACACAGGCTTTCTCTAGTTGCAGCAAGCGAGGGCTACACTTCGTTGGGTTGTGCGGGCTCCTCACTGCGGTGGCTTCTCTTGTGTCCCCTGCATTGGCAGGCAGATTCTTAACCACTGCGCCACCAGGGAAGCCCTTGGTTCCTTTTTATATCTTCCATTTCCTTCCTCCCCATGTTCCCATTTTCCTTTAAATCTTTGGGTTTGTTTCTAATTCTTTTTTAAGTCTTTGCCTGCCAATTCCATTACCTCTGTCATTTCTGGGTTTGTTTCTATTGATTGATTTTTCTGGTTACAGTTCTCTATTCTTTACATATCTAGTGACTCTTGACCTTCTGAAATTTATGCTGTTTAATGTCTTTATTTTGTTGTTGTCCTTAAAAAAATGATGAAATTTGTTTTGCTCAGCAGTTATCATAATAGTGGATAAATTCGTTCTATATGAGGCTTGGGGGTCTAGAATTGCTTTTACTTCAGGGCTAATTTAGCCCTTCTACTAATGCATAACCCTTCTGGAGTTTCTACTGATTTCTTTGGACATTCAATAGGTCTCTTCACATTGGCTGGTTGAAACTCAAACATCCCCCAGCCCTGTGTGAGCCCTGGGAACCAATCAGCTCATGTTCCCTGGCAGTTCTTTGCCTACCATGGTGGAGTTTCACTCTATGCATGAGCAACTTAGTATCAGCAACAGACTCAAGAGGACACTCCCCCCTATCTGGTACTCAGCCTTGAAAAGTCTCCTCAGCTGTCTCTTGGACTCAGCAAGATCACTATGGTCAACTTTGGTTCCCCCTTACTGTGCTGCAATTCAGAAAGTACTTCCAGCAGAAAGGGTAATTAGTAGTAGAGCTTGCCTCATTTGTTCCTTTCTTTCAGAAATCACAGTCCTGTGCTATGTTCAATATCTGAAAACAGTGATTTCATATATTTTGTGCAAGTTTCGAATTGCTTACATTAGGAAGGTATATAGGTTGAACGTGTCCCTGCAAAATTCGTATGCTGGAACCTAATGCCCAAAGTAATGGTCTGAGTAGGGGCCTTCGAGAGGTTAGTAGGTCATGAGGGTAGAGGCCTCATGAGTGGGATTAGCGCCCTTATAAAAGAGGCCCAACAGAGTCCCTTTGCCCCTTCTGCCATGTCTGCAACCCAGAAGAGGGCCCTCCCCAACCATGCTGGTACCCTGATCCTGGATTTCCATCCCCCAGAACTATGAAAAATAAAGTTCTGCTGTTTATTAGCTACCCAGTGTGCGGCATTTTGTTATAGCAGCCTGAATGGACTAAGACAGAGGTTGGTCTGGTAGAAGTGGGAATCTCTGCTCCCACTGCAGGAAGCACATTCAATATAGCGATCCACTTCTCCAACCTCTTCTCACGAGGCTGCGATGCGAGGAACAGAAGCTGTCAGAGGCTAAATGAACAGAAAAGGAACCTCCAAGGACCATGCACAGCACACAAGATCGTGGGCAGGCTAGCACAGCTGCTCAAGACTGCCTTTCCAGGAACCACGCCCAACACACGCCTCAGGACCTGCTCTGATGAGAAAATCACTTCTGGTGTCATCGCTGCCACCAAATTCTAGACAGTCAGTGTGTACGGCAGTCACTTCTGCACCAGGAACTCAGTCACACCACAACCAACACCACCACCCACCCTGTGTGCCACTTCCTGTGTTTAGTACTGAGTTGTGTACCCAACAGTAAAGCTGCAACCTCCAGAAAGCATGCCCTGTATTTAACTCTAGTCACTTTAGCTCTTGAGTCTGACAATGAAAGCAAGGGTCTGTAACTTTCGGCTTCCATAAGGGGCGATCTTTTCTTCCTACCATGACTTACAAAGTGGGAGATTTCCCAAATTCAAAACGTGCTTATAATACTCAGTGACCACAACATCCACTGTGCAAGAACAATCATAAATGAGTCTCAGATGGTTTTCTGGCACTCTTAGTACTGAAGCCTGGAATAAAATCATTAATTTCATTTCTGGAAGAGGGATCTATGATCCAGCCTCCTTTGGACCTTATAAGAGGTGGTCACTCCCAGATCATATGAGTATTCTGCACCAGCAACCTCTAAAGAAGTGTCCTTTTCATGATTCAGCAATGGTGGCAATGCCATCAGGTATAATGACTGGTCTCCTGACCTAGGCTGCAGCAAAAGATAGCAATGAAGATCGGAAAACATTATTAAAGATGCTTGAGCCCAAATTCTCAGAGGCTGGGGTTTACTTCTGAGTTCCTGGTATGTAATGAACTGGAAAAAAGAGATCTAGATGCATTCTAGAAACATAACTAGAAATGAAAAGCAAGTGAGCCAGATTTATTGGATTTTTTTTATCATTCTGATCATTAGGAACCATTGACCTTTAAGAAATTGCTGCAGTGTTTAAGCCATTAGTATCTTAGCTAAAAAAATGTGCAATGTATATTACATCTGAGCCCTAAGAGAAAAGGATGCAGATGGGAGGTTTTAGTGGTGGGAAGGAAAAGAGGAATAGGTATGGCACATAGCATGATGCTATGATCGTGGGACAGGTGGAGTCTGGGAAGCAAGAGAGCTCTGGGGAATGAAGAGTCTGCAGTCTGCAAAGAGAAAAGAAGCATGTATGGAGACAAGAAGCATAACTGAAGAGCAGAGGGGACGGGGTAAAAGGATGATAACCACTTTACCTCCTTACCAGTAACTCTAAGAAGGAAATCTGAAGGGGGCAGAGTGTACCTACCGTCAGACAAGAATTAGGGATTCACACCAAGCATGGATTCATGTACTGACAAACCAACTGACTGAAATTTGAAACAAATCATAGATTTGACTTAGATCCTTCTCACTTCCTTCTTCCCTTGAAATCTGCTTTTCCTAAAGTTCTTTATTTCTAGTATAGCTTGGGGAGGCCTAGAAACTTTGACTGGTGGGCAACAATCCAGATGTAATAGATATTGCTGGTCGCCTCCCCAGCATATATTCCCCCATGCCTGCGATGCCTGCCGCCCGCTGTGCAGGAACCATAGAATCTAAGTGGGATTAAAATCCTGGCCTTGGGGTGGGCCCTGATAGGCCTAATCAGGATAGTCCCAATCCCTTGTCACAGTGATGGTTTCAGGGATGGCCAACAGCCCAGGCCTAAGGCAACGAGCGTCTGACATTCTGCTGGCCACCATGATGAACTCAGCTAATCTGATCAGAGAAAGTCCAAGACTTTTGTGCAATCAGTGAGTCAAGAGAAGCTCTTTCTCCTCCTGGGCAGTGTGGTGTACGGGTGGTAATGCCTGGACCTGGTACAACCATTTTGTTTTCAAGAGAGAAAGCAACCTAAGTAGGAAGTTGGCCCAAAGAGAAGAGAAAAACTGAGAGAAGTGAAGAAAAAAATAGATCCAGAGTTTTGATCAAGCCATGCCCGAAGCTTGAGCTACTTCTGTATGTTTCAGTCAAAGAAGTCCATATACTCGCTTTGCTGTTGAAGCCAGTTTGGGTTGACTTTCCTATTACTTGCAACCCAAAGCATCATGACACCAAATGATCCATTGGAATCCAGTTTTCCATTTTTGGGGTGAATGTGAGGGAACACAAACAAAATGACAGAAACTTAATGTCCTTCTAGAGATCTACTCTCAGCTTGATTTAGGCAGTTGGTCTCATGGTTAGGCACCAAGAGGAGATGGGAAAGTTTTTAAAAGTAAGGAAGAAAACTAAAATAAGGAGGATAAAAACAGAGGAGATTAAAAAGGAATGGAGAGAAGGAATACATCAATGGAATCATACGTCAATGGATAACGCCTCAGAGGTATCCTAGCCCTTCCCCATGCTGTGTTACCAAGCCCTGTGGACTTGGTCATCTAAATATCCTGCTAGGGACTTCCCTGGTGGCACAGCAATTAAGAATCCACCTGCCAATGCAGGGGACACGGGTTCGAGCCCTGGTCCTGGAAGATCTCACATGCCATGGAGCAACTAAGCCTGTGAGCCACAACTACTGAGCCCACGTGCCACAACTACTGAAGCCCACGTGCCTAGAGCCCATGCTCTGCAACAAAAGAAACCACTGCAATGAGAAGCCCGCACACCACAATGAAGAGTAGCCCCCGCTCACCGCAACTCGAGAAAGCCCGCGCACAGCAACAAAGACCCAACGCAGCCAAAAATTAATTAATTAAAATATCCTGCTACCCATGGCCTCCTCTTCATTTACACAGCCATGCCTGGTTCAGACCTTCGTGACCTCTCTCCTCACTTCCTCTGCCTTCACTCTCGTCCCCTCTAAATCCATGTTCTAACACCACTCCCAGAGTGATCTTCTCAAAAGACAGCTCTAAACTTGTCATTTCCTACTGAAAAACTTTTAACGCCTCCTTCATGTGGAACATGGGAAGTAGCATGAGCTCAGAAGACTGACCATTTTGAAAGCTAGCTCTGCCACTTACCAGCTACATGACTTTGGGCAAATTTCTGAATTTCGCTGCACATCACTTATCTCAACTGTAGTGATAATACTAACATAGTAAAGATTCCCTTGGTTACCAGTGACAGAAAACCAACCCACACCCACCAGGCAAAAAGGGAAGGGGGACTTGTTAAATCAAGTGACTAACTGAAGACCAGTAGGTACGACAGGGTCCCAGGGATAACCAGAAATAGGAACTCGTGAATATCCTGTGAGTCTCTTCCATTCTTCAAGGTTCTGGTGGAGCCCTGCATGCCCGGGTGGGGCCCTGCATGCTCTTAACGTGGCTTCCAGAGGCCCATGGCCTGGCAGCATCACATATTTCTCAATTACATACAAACCAGTTGCCCTGCACCACTAATCCTGCATTCTGTCCACCTACATGGCTCACCATTCCCAAGAAGTTGTGTGCTGTTCCTTCTTGCTGGGGGGCAGGGCTGTCTTTCCTAGGCATTCTTATCTTACTCCTATTGGCCTCTTAACCCCCAGGCCAATGACACCCTTCTGCAAATCCTTCCTCAGCACATCTAGAGCTAGGTACTAACAGCCTCCCTGCACTTGCCGAAGACTGTTCTTTATCCTCGATCACAGCACTGATCACATTATATAGTAATTATTTGTTGAGATCTGTTTGGTCCTTCCAGCTAACCCATCATTGGGCTGACCTGGGCATCCAGGATAATTCTCCCGTCTCCCTCCTACTCTACATTCAACTGGTGGAATCAGTCCAGAGCTCAAAGTACTCCTGGCAGTCAGTCTTGGCTTTTCTATGGGCCAAAGGGATGAGGTCACCGTCATCAATGAAGTCACCACTGCATGATTCATCTGACAGCAGTTCCCCACTTGGAGTGTTCTGATATTCCCAGAGCTTCTCCCAAAGCATCCAGAACCTGGAGTCCCTTCCATTTTTCAAGGTTCTAGAGCTAATCCTCCAGCTCTCTGGATCCCTGGTAAATATCTGCCGCACTGAAAAGCAGCATGAGAACTGAGAGGCTGGAGTCCTCAGTGGGGGAAGCCTCCATCCTCCAGTCCTGGGACAGACCTCATTATCCCTCAAAAAGGCCACCCCCATGTCTCTAGCAACTGCTTCTCCCCTAGCCCAAAGCTTTTGCCAGGATCTCTCAGGACACATTGTGAAGAGCCCTAGCGTTCTCAAAGGTGAGCCCTGACCTCACCCTTATGGATGAGCTCACATTTATAGATGAGGAAGCAGAGCCCCAAGAACAGAAGTGGCATATGCTCAAGGTCACACTGCTAAGTACCGTCAGAGCCAGACCCAAATGCCCTCTCTAGGCTGAGTGCGCCTAACCTCTCCTGATAGACCCTCCTTTCACAATCCCAGTCCCAGCAAATGCTGTCTGAAGAAGTAGTCCTGTAGGCAAAGGGGGCAAGTGCTCCTTTCTTCCCCTCTAGAAGGAAGTGGCAGAGACTAGTCTTGAACCAAGATCTGACTTCAAGGCACTGAACTGCCTTCCTTAACCTGTCATTCAGTACATAAAAAATATCTTCCAGATTCACTGCATAACCTAAAGCAGCTGGCAATGTAAATACCCACACTCAGACACAAATGGAGGGGTCTGGTGAGACGTTCAGTGGGACCCCACAAGGGACTTCCAAGAATCCAGGAAGTCTTGCAGGACAATGGAAATCAGATTTGGGATTTGAGAGTTGAGGCCTGGGAAGTGTGGCGTGAGGACATAACTGAGCATTTCCCAAAGTGTGTTCCAAGTCCTTGAATGCTGGAATTAGCTGGAAGCCTTTGACATAACCACTTCACCTCTCTGCGTCTCAATTTGCTTACCTGCAACCTCAGGGAGATCTAAGGGAGGTGGTCCAGTTGACCTCTGCGGTGCCTCTCAACACAGCATTTTCTGATCCTGTGAACTGATGAAAGGAAGCGATTTATCTCCTGTCAGCAAGGGGAGGGAGGGTGTGGTGGCTACGTGCAGAGTATTCTCCCCCACCCCCACCCCCCGGCTCCAGGGCCTAAAGTTAGAAGCAGCACTGTTGGCGAGTGAACGCGACCTGGCCTGACGGGTGTTTCCAAGCAAGCATCGCCCAGGCAGGAGGACAGGGGTTGTTGCCTGGATCACCGGCCGCGTCTTAGAGCTCTAGAGTGTATCACTCCTCAGGGATCACAACCTAACACCTTCGAGGGACACTGGGACTGTAAAGGGGCCTCAGAGAATGTCGCCTATAGGGGGAGCAAAGGTACACCCGCCGCATCCAGAGTCGCAGAGTCTCCCTTCTCTGGCTGGTGCGAGGGTGCGTCAGTGGTTCAAGATGCTGTAACTCCCTTAGACACCAGTTTCGTAGTAAATGACTCAAGCTCTGCCGTGAACAGCATGGGGTGGTGGGGATGGTGGGAGGCGGGACGGAGCAGTAAGCCAGGAGTCCCTACTTTCCAGCTCAGGGACCACCGCCACCCCTCCCCCATCACCTCGTGCGTGAGAGTGAAAATTTTTTAAAAATTAAAAAAAAATTTTTAACTCTCTTGCCCTTTCTTCCTTCCCGATTTCTAGTTCTGTTGTGCACTTAGAGGCCGACAGAATAGATCCTGCCTTCCGGGTGGAGTTTAAATATACGTGAATAATTTTTCATGACTATTGCGTCATCATAAGAGTCGTCGCGGTTCCCCAAGAGGCCTCCACGTCTTCTCCCAGCATCGGAGCCTGTGGACGCTTCTGGGCGTTGCGCACACTTTCGCGAGGAGCCCTCGCCTCCTCGCGAGCGCTGGTCGCTCGGCCCCCTCCTCCAGTCTCACCTTCCTCCCCGTCGCTCCTCCTCGGCTCCTCCTCCTCGCCCCCTCCCCACAGCCCTCGCGGGGAGTCAAGCTAGGGTGAGCCGGCAGGGCCGAGCTGCGTCCGCGGGCGGGGCGCGGGGCGCGGGGCGCGGGAGCCAGCAGGCGGGCGGGCGGGGGCGCGGAGCCGGCAGCCCGCAATCCGGGGAGGCGCCTGGGCCCGCCCTCCTCCGGGGCCGAGCGGGGAGGGGGCCCGGGCCGGCGCTGGGCGGGGAGAGCCGCCTGGCCCCTCCCCTCCGCCGCCCTCCCCAAAGTTGCCGTCTCCCCCGGGGCCGGCCAGTCTTATGATCCAGCGGATCCTCCTGGGGAGGCCGGGCCGGGGAGAGGGCGCGGGCGCCGAGCGGCGGGGGCAGCGGGTGGGCGCGGAGACCGGGGCCCGGGCGGGGACCCGGGCAGCGACCGAGGCGGCGGCAGCGCCCCGGGCCCGCCGCCCCCTCCCCTCGGGTGGGGGGAGTCGCTGCATGGGGCCGGGGGGTCGGCCGTGCTGCGCTGAGCGGCGGCGGCGGCGGCGGCCCCCCCAGGCGGGCTGGGGCTGAGCCCGGGGCCGGGGCGGGGGCTCCGGGGGGACCATGCCCGGAGGCCGGCCGGCCGCAGCATGGCTCACGGGCCCGGCGCGCTGATGCTCAAGTGCGTGGTGGTCGGCGACGGGGCGGTGGGCAAGACGTGCCTACTCATGAGCTATGCCAACGACGCCTTCCCGGAGGAGTACGTGCCCACCGTCTTCGACCACTACGCAGGTAAGCCTCGGAAGTGCTGACTAAGGGGCCGCTCCCCGAGCTGGGAACTTTGGAGCAACTTTGGCTGAGCCCCCTCACCGCCTCCCCTGCGCGCGCTCCCCACCCCTCCCCCGTCGCGCCCTCCGCCGGGCGCCCGGCCCCACCCCCAGGCTTTCCCTCTGGCAGCCCCTAGCATGCCGGACCCAGCCCTCTTCCCACCCCCAACTCCGGTGCCCCGTCCTGGCGCCCCGCATTTCCCATCCCCCTCGGCGCCCGGGGCCGACCTCCTTGACCTTCCTACAGCCGCCTTCCCTATTGCCCCAATCCCCGAGGGGGAAACGTGGCTACGGGACTTGGGAGAAAGGAGTGGGCAGCTGGGCGCCACATCGCCCCAGCCTCACGCCACTTCACAGTGAGCCGGGCACAAGGGAAAACGGGTGGCATCTCCCTGGGAGCTCCCGCTTGCCTCCAGCTGGGTTAGGAGGGAAGGGTCCTGATGGGGAACGAAACTGCCCCAGAGCCTAGATGATTGTGAGCTTCTCTCCCCGCCCCCACTTCTCTGCCCTTGCAGTCAGCGTCACCGTAGGGGGCAAGCAGTACCTCCTGGGACTCTACGACACAGCCGGACAGGTGAGTGTCTTGGCCCCTGGCCGCACCCCCCCGCCCTTTCCCCAATTCAGGGTGTCTGTGAAGGGCCTTTGGAAACTGACGTGTCTAGGAGGGAGGGTGTGTCTGCAAGGGTCCCTCTGGATCAAGTATTTCTTTCTTCAAGTCACCACATTAGGAAAAGGAAAAAAAAAAAATCTCAGCAACAAACCCAGACCAGCCTACCCCATGTGAACCCCTGGGCTGAAAGTTTCTGCCTGTGTGTGCCTTCTGTCTGGTGCCTGGTGTGTGGGTCCCAACTCCTGTTGCAAAGTGGCAGCGGCCAATCCCGAAGCACTCTTATTTTTAGTTGCCGATGACCAGGTCTCCCCTCACAGCCTTTGTCTGGTCCCTCATTGGTGAGTGGTCTGCCTGCCCGAGGAGCCTGATTGGTGGGAAATGGCATCATCTAATATGATGGGAAGGCATTTGGTCCTGGTTATGTTTATTACAACATCATTGCACTCTGGGACTCCAGTCCCTGAAAACGTAATTTGTGGTATTACCAGAGGACCATAGGGAAAAAAGAAAAGAAACAACAACCATCCAGCCACTCCCAGGGGCAGGGAGGGGAAGGAGGGGTTAGGAGTTCAGTGTGAATCTTGGAGGAAGAGCTTTTTTTCGTTGTTCCCTAGGAAGGCCAGGTGACTTTGTCTGGGTTTTCTTTGGTAGAGATTATTGTGCAGAAAGAAGATGCACCCTCCGACCATTATTTGCAAATTAGAGGTGGCTTCTGAAGCATTAAGTTCTCCTCTCTGTCTCTGTCCCAGCTCCACCCTCTTCCCAAACCCACTTCTGCTGTGGGCCTAAGATGATTTGTTTGATGAAGTTTTGCAAAATCCATCCCTGTGATTAGACCTGAAAATTTGGGCGGAAGTTTCCACGTGTCATCCAGACTTGAGTCCTTGAGAACATGTGAGCGGCTGAGGGCCTTGGAGAGTGTCTTTAGGGGATGTCCAGTAGTACAGTTTCCTTATCTGTAAGACGGGGTTCAAAAAATTCAGACCATTCCCCTGGGCATATATTATATGCTGGATGGTTAGCACTGAGTCTGGCACGCACTAGGCGCACATTAGGTCAATAAAGAGGAGCTTTTCTTTGTAGCCCTTGTAGATCTGGATTTCAGAATTGTAGTACCGGGTTAGATTCCGAAGAATGTCTTGTTGGGGGGCATCTCGATGTGGCCCTCTGGTTTCTATACTGTGAAGTTAGAGGAGCCCCTGAGAATAGAGGAACCACTGGCAGAGCACTAGGCACCAGGTGCCTGAGGCCGCCCACTTTCACCAAACTGAACCAGGTTAGTACAACGAGTTCTTAGCTTTCCAGGGCCCCTTTTCATTACCTGCTTTGTAGTTACTCCTTCTATCATTACCAGACGGTATGGAGGGCAAGAGGCAGAACCCATTCAATCAAATAAGACCGACTTTTAAGAAGTACAGCTGGTAAACAGCAGGTTGAAATTATTTGAAAGGAAAGAGGTTAAGAATCGTCTCTAATTTTAACTTCTCTCACTACTGCCTCTTCCCTTTTCTTTGTTACTTGTCACCATGGCCATCTTTTGACCACGAGCCCTATTCAACAGGACGTGTGTATGTCAGAGCTGTTCTGTGCACATTCAAATCTGGCTAATATCTACTGACTTCCTTCTACATATCAGGCCTGGGGCAGCCACATGCAAATATTATTTTATTTTCTGCATTAAACAACCCCATGAGATAGGTGATCCTCCATCTTTGCAGATGAGGAAACTAGGGCTCAGAGAAGCTAGGTTGCTGATCTAAAGTCACAGCTACGGAGGGATGTTGCTGGGATTAGGACACGGGTCTGAATCTGCTGTAGTTTGAGGCGGTTATGTACAGAGGAAGTCATGGGAGGTGCTGGGGTGCCACCTGGGTTGATTGGGTTGCTTGTGTCTCTGTAGACATGGTCCCTGGAATCTTCACAGTCATTCTCTGAGTGGGGGTTGTATGCCACCCCTGCAGAGGAAAAAACCCAGGTCCAAAGAGTCAAGTGCTGTTTTCAGTGGAGATTGTAAGCTATCTTCTAAGTGGGATCAACCTATTAGTGAGATTCAGATATTACTGTTTTTATCCAGTGGTGGAGCACTTACTCTATTGGCCAAGAGGTATGTTAGGCCCCCTTGGTGTTTCTCCCAGCGTCTAAGACTTTTCTGAGTTAGCAATAATTCACCTTTCCGCATCCAAGGGTTTATTACTAATAAGCAATCTTAGCAACATAATCATCAATGAGATGAAATGAGTGCCCACTTTGTACCTAGCACTGTGCTAAGCGCCAGAGGGGTACAAAAGAATAAACTTAAGATAGGGATCTGCAATGTGTGATATGTAGGAGATTCCTGTGTTGTACTTGGTCATTAAGACCTCGTGCCTCTATGAATTGGTAACCGATTAATCTTACAATAATAATAATGATAAAGAAACACATTCACGTGCATATACATATAGAGAGAAATTTTCAAGTCTGATGGGCAGCAGAGGAAAGTCCATGGGCTTTGGAACCAAATAAGCTTGGGCCCAGATCTCCACCTTGCTGTACCGGTCCTGTGATTCTAGCTGTATTATTAACCTTCTCTGTGATCTAGTAAAAATGTGGTTAATTAGAATCTGCACTGCAGTGTTATAGGTCGGCTTAAATTGTTTAATGTCTATAAAAGCAGCGGACACTGTTCTTCGTTCATAATAGTAGATGTGTAATAAATATGAGAAATTATTGTGCTCCACTGTGGGCAGTTTTATAGGGGGAAGAGGTCACACGTGGAAGAGGACCGTGTGTTATACTTGGAGTTGATAGAAGTTCTACTAGGATGCCAGATCCTAGAGGCTTTTTGGTGGAGGTCTGGTGCTAGCTTTGTACTTCGTAATTGCCACGGTCCCCATCACTGGACCCATGGACACGGTCAAGTGCTCCCTGCTCTAAATGCCCTGTTGTGTCAAGATGGTTTCCTTTCTTGATCAGAACCTGCATCCCCAGTGATGTAAGATAAACTCTTAGAAAAATGAAGAGTTCAGCATAAAATTTGAGAACCAAGTGGAGAATGTAGGTTTCAGTCGATTCTACTTTGGGAGGTAAGATGGGATGAGGGAGAAGCTCACAGCACTTTAAAAAGTTCACTCATGCACTTGGGCGCTCACTGTATTTGAACCACAGCACATCTCCCCTGGGTTGGAACTTCTAGTCTGTGTGCTTACTCTTGGGTCCCCTCTTTGACCCCAGTTGAGTTCAAAGCCATAGGTATCCAATGGCCCAATTTATATATTAAAGAACATATTACGGAACTTCAAGAGATAACTGTAGTAGATAACCTCTTGCCTTCCGGAGTAGGCTGCTTCCCCCTTAACCTCCGCTGCTATTGGCAGAGAGAGAGAGAATATATAGTGAATGTGAATGTGTCGGGCATCACGTTCTGAGTCCCATCACGTTCCCTGCCTGGGCACATCCCTCCACACCCCCGACACACTAGCATTAGGCCAAAGGGAAGCCCCCCTCTCTTGGCTAAGCCCCTGGCGGCCCAGGAGCAGCCCGACATTTTAGTGCCAAGCATTTCAGAGTGGAAGTTGAAGGCGCTCCTTCCTCCTCCCTGTGGCCTGCTGGAGGGGTCCGGCTTCCGGTCTGGGCCTCTGCAGTTCTTCTCTTTTCTTGCCTGGCGTTCAGGGCTTCAGGGTCGGCTCTGCAGCAGCCCCAGTGTCTGCTCAGGGAGGTGCTGGAGGGGTGAGATTTCCCCACCTGACTCTGCACTGTGTGGAGCTCAGGGGAAGTGAGAAGAGCTCTGGCTCTGGCAGACAAGCCAGTGGGAGCTGCCTGGCAAGCTGCTCTCGAGGTGCGGGCTCCAGGCTGATCTCTTAATCCTTGGCAGGAAGGCAGAACTTGATACCCTGAAGAGGGAAGGACGGACGCCCAGTTTATCCTAGGTCCTGGAATACCCACACTCAGGAGGGTGTGTTGGGGGTGAGTTTGGGTTCCCTAGAGTTCCAGATTTAGCCACTGCCTCAGTGTGTACACGTCCATATGTGTGCTTTTGGGCGTGCTGTTGCTATATCTGTTAACTTAAACACACACAAGTTCAAGGATGCATATAAGAGAGCTATAAATACCTCCACTCAGGTGTCCCCTGGGGTTGGTTCAGGGACAAGCGAGGTCTGTTTCTTACTTGACATAGCCCAGCAGCTGTGGCTGCCTTGCAGGCCCTCTGGGTGCCCCGGGAAGCACTTCCCCTCCAGAAGGGGATCTCCAGGGAGGCAGCCTGGGAATGCCCTGCCTTCTGGAATGCCCTGCAGCGCCCAAGAGCCTAGTTTAACAGGAAGGGGGAGGGGTAAGCCTAGGGTATTGCCACTCATAGAACGCCTCCCACCTTCAGGCAGGCATCCTCACAGAACCTTCCGAGGTAGACTCTTCCCAGGTGAGGAAATTGAGAGTGAGTGGGCTTATGAGAACCAGACCAAGATGGGATTAGGAAAAAGGATTTCCTTACTTTGGAGGGGCCTGCAGGGAGCATCATTAGGGCTCAGGAAGTACCACTCACATCACCCAGGCTCCAGGTCCCTGCAGCCCGACACTGCATCCCTGAGGGGCCCCGGGAGCAGAGTTTGGGAGGAGCCGCAGGGTTCCTTCCAGACATCAGCTGCAACAGGTGAGATGCTGGCACTGAGCATCCTGGTTTCCCTTAGTAACCTACTGTAGATTTGTCATCTGTGCATTTTGCTAACCTTTTTAGAAGCTATTTATATTTCCAGTCTGCACTGCATCATAGGGAATGCTGGTTTACTCCTCCGCGTGGGGAAGGTGGATGGCCTTTCTTGGCTTCAAAGCCTTTGCAGTGGCCGAATGCCCTGTGTCCCCCCTCTTGGCACTCTGATGTGAGTTTGGGATGTGATCCTCTGATCCATCCGGCTTCACTTCTCTCATGATTCTCTTGAGGTTTGGTGACATTTATGCTCTGGGAACCAAAGCTTACCAGCAGGTGTGTCAGGAATGGTGTTATAGGTGCGCCCAGATGCCATCCACTCAGCTCGGGAGTCGGGGGGGGGGGGCAGTGTGTAGCTTCCAGGGGGCTGAGCATATATGGTCATTTTTATGTGTGCCAGGATGTGAAAAAGGGGGAAGCATTGCTTTATAGCTCATGGGTTAGAGGCTTTATGGAGAGCTGGGTGTTTGTGGTTTTGTTGTGGAGTTTGGGGTTTCAAGAGATGAGCCCTAGTGGTATTAAAACAAAACAAAGCCGTTCTCCATGGGGCTATCGGTTTCTAGCAATGACACGTGTTGGCAGCAGCTGGTACTACCAAGAGGCCTCAGGTACAGAATAGCAAAATGCAAGGAGGAGGAAAGAGAGGCTGTTACAAAGAAACTAAGCCCAAAACCACACATGTTTTTAAAATTCGGGCGCCTCAGCTGAATTTCCTTTCACTCAGAGGGCTTGGTTTTGCCCTAATTTGGTGTGTTTGGGTCAAGGAGCGGCTTTCCTTGCCCTCAGCAGTTTGCTGTTCCTCTTTTAGTTTCTGGCAGGCAGCTGCTTTGCGTGAGGAAGAGCGGGGAGACCCAGCCAGGGAGGCTGCGCGGGGCGGCAGGATGGCCGTGGCGGGTCATCGGCGCCCTTCCTGGCCACCCAGCTCTCCAAGTACAGTTCTTCCAGATCCACTGCCTGCTGGACTGGCTCGATTCTCTCTAAGCTCCATGAGGACAGGTGACCGTGTCTCTTTTTCTCCACCGTGTTTCCAGCACGCAGCCCAGTGCCTGGTGCGTGGTAGGTCTACAGTGACTGTTTGTTAAATTGAGTTGATTCGCATTTGGCTGTCAACTCATTTCTGCTAAAAGGTTAACCAAAGACTAGGGTTATTGCTGTTAAATAAGAGCTTCTGGCACAACCCCTTTCTTGGAAAAAAGCTTTGTTCGTTTAGTAGAAGTCTCTAAGTTTCAAAGGAGTGACGGGCATGGAGGTAAGCAGCAGGCCAGGCGCTATCCCCTGACCCACAACCTGGGGGCTTTCCGTGGGCCCCAGTGGGCCCGTCCCCCAGTGCTGTCTCTCAGGTGCCGGCCTCCACGTCTTTCCTGAGGCCTGTCACTCTCAGATGCCCCGAGGGGGAGGCAGCCCGGCAGTGACAGTGTGGGTTCTCTGGAACATTTTTGAATCCTACTCCTCCTCTCTAGCTGTGAGACCGTCAGGCAGCCAACGTCTTCCCTCCCTGTGGACGGGGGAGATGATGGCCACCTCGCAGGGTTGCCATCAGGGCTAGTTAGAGATGATGTGTCGTTGTCCCAGATGGCCTCACGCTCAGTCAGGGGTGATGGTCCCGGCCGGCTTTGGGGGCTCTACCCCAGTTCAGTTCAGCTGGTGTTGATTCAGTGCCTCCTCTGTGTCCCAACCTCCCGTGGGAGAAGAAAGGGGGAGTCAGATGGCAGAAAGCAGCAGGGAACACTCCTCATGTGAAATTGAGTGGTACACCATCCCAGTTGAGAAGAGGTAGCAGGAATAAGCTCTGGAAAGCTGTAGGCTTGCAGGAAGAGATGGGAGGCAGTACAGTAGACTGGTTACCACTGTGGGCCCCCACATTGGACTGCCAGGGTCTACTTTCCAGCAAGGGGCTTGACTTCTCAAAACCTCAGTTTCCTCATCTGTAAAATGGGGATTATAAAATCAAATCAGAGCTTCCCAGCTCCCAGGTAAGGGATTTTTCTTAGCCTCAAGGTGGCTGGGTAGGGCCTGGGATGGACAGCCCTGGGCTCAGGTTATCCCTTCCAGCTTGAGCCGTCTAACCTCAGTCACTTAGCCCATGGCCCCTCTACCCCACCCACTGTGTGCTGAACGCATCTCTCTCTTCTCTGTCCCAGGAAGTGAAAGCTTGGGAACCATTGGGCTAAATGAGGTCACGCAGGCAGAGGGGCACGGAGAACAGATATTCTGGGTGGAGAGGAACAGCATGGGGAGCACAGGCACAGGGCGTCCCAAATGTGTCTTTTTATGGTACCTCGGATCCCTGCTATCAGTGTCAGTGTGGAGTAGGGATGAGAACTAAATTATGGAGTTTTTCACGCAGTAACTGACAACTTAGTAATTAGAGAGATATTAACCTGGTGCTGTGCTGCTTGTTGATTTTAATAGAAAGAACAGAACATGGGGAAAGGGGCCTCTATTATTGTTGCTGTTTCTTTTCAAGTGACTGGTGGGAGTAGAGGCCCAGCCGCCTCTCTCCTGATGCCCACACTCGCCAACCCTTCCCAGACTCAGGGAAGACCCCGGGGGTTAATAATGACACTCTTGTCATTGAGTGGCACTTTTACAGGGTGTGAAGCACGTTGCACGTGGTGCTCCGTGAGGCTTCTCACCTGTTCTGAGTAAAGGAAGCAGGTCGTGGTTGCCTCCTTTGCAGGTTCAGAGAGGTTAAGTGACTTGTTCGGACCACACAGCTGGTAAAAAGGCAACACCAAGATTACAGGCCAGACTGCCCAACTCCAAGACCTGGGTTCTCTGTGTTAAACCACTCACAAGAATCAGCTTGATGGTGTTATATGTTTCCTTTACATCACGTATATTCTGTTGCTGACGATTTCATTAAAAAGTACATTCTGGGCCCATTGCTTTTCTGGACAGGAGAGTTGGTGGAATGGTGTCTATAGATGGGACACTAGGGGCTGCTGCTGAAATGGCTCCTTAAAGATACCTCCACCCCACCTCCACCCTGGGAGATGAAGGGTGTTTTGTCCATTTGTTCATTAACCTCCATTGTTGCTGAAAAAGAGGACTTCCCCTGCGTGGTGCAGGTAGCTGCATTGCCAGTGAGGCTGTGGAAGAAACTTCATGCTGGTGCAGGCGTCACCTGTTCCCGGGAAGGAGCTCTGCGCCGCTTTGCATTGTCACCCCTGCTCCGCCTGGCAGCCCTGACTTGACATGAACTTGCTGTGCGGGGGCTGCCAGGCAGATGTCTTTTCCATCCCATAGGGGCTGCCCCAGGCTTTTCTTTTCTCCCTGTAGGAGTTTCCTTATTTAGGTAAAGCTGCCATTTTCAACCTGTTTGTCCCTCTTCCATCGGGATGTGCCCTGAATATGCACCCAAAGACTTCCTCTGCCACCCACTCCTCATTTTGCCTGCCTTCCTGAGCGTCCTGTTGACACCACCTCCGCATGGGCTCCCACATCCCACATCCCACAGCCTGGGCTGCGTCCTGCCGCTGTGACTGCCAGGACTAGGTGAAAACACTCATTCAGTCAGTCAGCAAACATTCCTTGAGCACCAAATCTGGGCCAGTACCTGTGCAAGGGGTGGGGCTTATGAGACAGATCAGGCCCAGGCCCTGCCCCCAGGAGCTCACGGTTCAGCAGAGTGGGGAAGGGAGAGGGTGCCTGTTCATCGGGGTCACAGAGGAGGCTGGGTTCTGTCCTTCCCAGGAGATGAGAATGGGCACAGCAGCCTGGGGTTCTCCAGGTCGATTTTAGGTGGAGAAAGTGCTCAGATTGGATTCTTACATGTACTAGATGCTCAGTGAGGGTTTGAATTACTGCACTCGTTCTCAAATGTGATCCTCAAACCAACATGCATCTTCTGGGAATGTGTTAGAAATCCAGACTCTTAGGCTTCACCCCAGACCTCTGGAATCAGAAAATCTGGGACAACTCTGGTATGACAAGCCCTCCAGGTGATTCTGATACTGGCCGAAATGTCGGAGCCACCAAGTTAGTAAATGTGAACTTAATATACCTTGTCTTAGCAAGCCACCTCCCCTCCTCCCCTCCCCCAATACACACACACTCTCTCTTTCTCTCTCTCTCTCTCTCTCTCTCTCTCTCTCTCTCCCCCTCCCCCTCCCCCTCTCCCTCTCCCTCTCCCTCCATGCTCTACTTATACACTGTCTCCAGAGTGCAGGTACATAACTTATCCATCTTTTAATCCTTATTCATCTTTTAACCCCTGCCTATCCAAACACGCCTCCACACACCCTCATCTCTAGTTCTTTATGCGTGGTTGGGATGCTCCATATTTGTTGGAATGAACTGAATCATTCAGCCACTGGTGCCGCCTTCCTCGCCTGCCTGGTGGAGATGGGGCCAAGGCATGATCAGGAGAAAATGGAAGCAGAACTTCTTAAGCTGCCCTTGGCTCCACTGGTGTGCTGTCTGGCCCAAGGCCATGCACACAGTAGGCTCCAGGGGTATTCCTTGATGAGGCCCAAGTGCCAAGCCATGTCCTCCCCTGTACATTAAGCATCCAGACAGACTTGAGACGCAAGACCTGCTCTGTTCACCGTAGCTGAGGTTAGCACTCTGGGAGGTGACAGGCCTGCCACTGAGGACAATGCTGGTTTGGTTTGTGCTAAATTAGTTACAAAGCAACAGATGGGCAATGATGTCCTTTTGTATTAAAACTCCCCACTGGGACGGTTGGAGGAAGGGCTGTTACTGACACCCTTCTCGGCAGTAATTACTTTCTGGCTGACCATGGCTTTCTGCGCAAGTGTCCTCCTCCTCCATTCCCCTGCCTTCCCTCCACTTTTAAATTCCCCCTTTCCTCCTTCCTTCCTTCCTTCCTTCCTTCCTTCCTTCCTTCCTCCCTCCCTCCCTCCCTCCCTCCCTCCCTTCCTCCCTTCCTCCCTCCCTTCCCCTCTCCCTTCCTTCCTTCCTTCTTTTTTTACTGCTCTCTCTTTTTTTTTCCTTTTTTCAAAACTTGTTCCAGTGTAGAAAAGCCATCTTCTTTCAAATGGCCTAACGGTTGGGATTATAAATGAGTTGGCTCAGAGTATGCCCCCCTTTAAGAGCTGCCACTGAGAGAAAGAATTTAATTCTGATTGTCCAGCTCAATTAAAATTCCACTTACCAATTTCGTTTCTTTTTATGGCTGAGTTATTTGTAGTGAGGTGGATGGACCTAGAGTCTGTCTTACAGAGTGAAGTAAGTCAGAAAGAGAAAAACAAATACCGTATGCTAACACATATATATGGAATCTAAGGAAAAAAAAAAAAGTCATGAAGTACCTAGGGGCAAGACGTGAATAAAGACACAGACCTGCTAGAGAATGGACTTGAGGATACGGGGAGGGGTCAGGGTAAGCTGTGACAAAGTGAGAGAGTGGCATGGACATATATACACTACCAAATGTAAAATAGATAGCTAGTGGGAAGCAGCCGCATAGCACAGGGAGATCAGCTCGGTGCTTTGTGACCACCTAGAGAGGTGGGATTGGGAGGGAGGGAGACGCAAGAGGGAGGAGATATGGGAACATGTGTATATGTATAGCTGATTCACTTTGTTATAAAGCAGAAACTAACACACCATTGTAAAGCAATTATACTCCATTAAAGATGTTAAAAAAAAAATAATAAACAACCAAAAAGAATAGAAAAAAATTCCACTTACCCCAGCGTAATTTTCAAAGGGCCGTCCCACCCAGCGAGCTGGTTCAGGGTTCACAATTAAGGTGTTCCTTGTGGCCTCCCTGGCTCTGCAGGTATGGGGGATGGTATAGTGGTGAGAGGGTCCCTGCTTTCTTCAGACAGGGGCCTTGTCTAGCAGCAGGGAGCTTCTGGTCTTCATCCAGCCTGCAGAAAGTGAGAAGTCCTTCTGAGGAGGAGGCACCCCGTGAACTCCTCCCCTGAGACTCCAGCCCTCTTAGGGTTGAACCCCGTCTTTGAATTTCAGCTGAGAAAATCATCTGTAGGCTACAGTCTAGCATTCTGTTTTATTCTTGTGTAATTCTTTATTCAGCACCCAGATTGTAAGCCTTCAGAGGGGGTCTGCATGTGGCACGTAGCGCTTAGCACAACTTGCAGCCAGGTGTGTGCTGGATACAGGAGAATCTGTTAGAAAGATGACCATGAAAAGAACATCTCTCATGACTTTACATCACCTCCGTATTGGTTTTCTCATCAGCTCATTTTAAAGGGAATTCTATTCTGTCTTGACATTATTGAAGGTTTTGAAAATCGGGTTATAGGTGGTCGGTGTAATGCGTTGCCTGCTGAGGCACCGTAGAACTCATTTCTTAACTCAGGGAGTCCATTAGCAGAAAGGCTGCCAGGTCTTTTTGGATAAAATATTGGCCAGGATGTGTGCTGTTCTCCAGCAAGTTTGGATCTGTAGGATTCCTTCAGTGTGTTTTGTGTCATGTGTCCCTCTGTTACAAGCAGGGGGAGCCCTGACATCCTGCTGCTGGGCCAGGCAGTGTGGAAGCATCAGAGTCTAGGCAAGCTGGTGTTACAAACAAAGCAATTCCTCAGAAGTTCCTCGTGAGCCAGACTGCTTGTTTACTCCTCTTTCCTTTTTAAAAGTTGAGATATTATTCATATTCAGTGGGTTTTATATATTCACAAAGTTGTGCGACCATCACCACTGTTTAATTCCAGAACATTCTCATCACTCCCAAAGAAACCCTGTACCTATAATCAGTGACTCTCCATTCTCCCCTTCCCCCAGCTCTTAGCAACCACTAATCTACTTTTTTTTTTTTTTTTTTTTTTGCGGTATGCAGGCCTCTCACTGCTGTGGCCTCTCCCGTTGCGGTAGGCTCCGGACGCGCAGGCTCAGCAGCCATGGCTCACGGGCCCAGCCGCTCCACTGCATGTGGGATCCTCCCGGACCGGGGCACGAACCCCTGTCCCATACATTGGCAGGTGGACTCTCAACCACTGCGCCACCAGGGAAGCCCACTAATCTACTTTTTGACCCTGTGGATTTGCCCATTCTGGACATTTCATATAAATGGAATCATACAATATGTGACCTTTGTGTCTGGTTTCTTTCACTTAGCATCATGTTTTCAAGGTTCATCCGTGTTGTGGAATATACCAGTACTTCATTTCTTTTTTGTGGCTGAATAATCCTTGCCTGTCCTTTTTATTCCTTTTTGTCAGTCTTCATTACATGGACAATCTGCCCGAACCCTGGAAACCACTGGTCATGTACTTCTGGTGCTGTCTTCACCCCAGCTCTGGTAGGGCTAGGGCTAGTCCCTCTACGCTTTCAGTGTTCCAGTTCTCCTGTTGCCTCTGTTCATAATCCTCCCCACCCCCATCTACACCCTTATGTCTTTATTCATCAGATATGTGAGTATCTGTTAAATACAGGTGAGGTGAGGAACACGGAGATCCATCAGATAGGGTTCTTTCGCTGTAGGAGCTTAGAGTCCATTGGGAAGAGAAGATGTATACAGGTGACCAAAATGCAAACAGAATATGGGACGTACCAAGAAAAGGTGAAGTGTGAGGAGTGTCATAAGGGTGCCTGACTGCTAGGCTGCTTGCCTGGAGCCTCCCAGAGAGCCAGGGCCTCAGTGGGGCCATCAAGGCTCAGAGACTTGGTTTTGTTGAGGCGCTCACATATCATCAGGTCCACCGGTCTGATCTGTGTTAACTCATAGAGATCTGGATATAAACAAGGTTGTGGAAGGATTGTTTATCCTGTGGTCTTGGTGGAAAAATGGACTCAAGCCATAAACCAGTAGCTCACAAGGAAGAAAAGCAGACAGCCAGTTGAACACACAATATGCAAATAAAAACTTTTTTTTTTCCATATCAAATTGAGCAACATGGGAAAAATTGATATTCAGGAGTCAGGGAAGTGGATGCTGTATGTACCGTTCAGTAAAAACTGACACGATCCATTTGGAGGTTAATTTGGCAAAGACACTTAAATTTTCGGTGATCCCTTTCTATGAATTTATGCCAAGGAAACATTCAGTGTACACAGAGATTTACATGAAATGATATTCTTCACAGCCATATTTATAATAGTGATAAATTATTAACACAATGCATAGTAAAAAGGGATTTGTTAAATGATAGCGTGATATGTAAGAATGATCACAGCCATTAAGAACTGCTTTCAACAAATATTTAAAGATATATGAAAAGGCTAGTGGTGTGTTAAGTGTGAAAACACAGGAATCAAAACTATATATGGCATTATTACAACTTTGAAAAATCTGCATATGTATAATGTGTAAGAAAAAGATTGGTATAAAATTGTCAAAATGTTAAAGCAGTTGGCTCTAGGTAGTGATATTGAATACTTGTAGAAATTTACTTCTTTATACTTTATTCTGTTTTTCTCCAATTTTAAAAAAAGTCACTTTATTGAAGTTATATATGCGGATGGTTTAAAGAGTCAACAGTTCTATAAGATCCTGTTATGGAGAAACAAAAGATCCCTCTCCACTTTCGTACAGAGAAGTCCTTTTCCACTCGCCCAAGGCAACCTCTTTCAGTTCTTAGCTGTTTATGTTGGTAGAAGAAATCCTCTGTTGCCTTCACACCATGAATGATGAGGCTTTAGCTGTCTTTTGAGTATGTCTTCCACTTCCCATCTACCTATCCCCAGTAGCTATATTGTAATTTCCATTTGATTATTGATCAGTGGTTATATTTTTATCACTGTGTTAGCATAGTTGAACCATGTAGTGTACTATAGTTACTTTTCCCTCTTTGTGCCGCTTTTTGTTTCCCTGGAGTTACTAATTATCTTCTTCCCTTGCTGAGTTTTCACCACCTGTCTATTTCATTCTAAACTCACCTTTCCATACATTCCAGCATATCAAGTATTCTGTCAGTTTCTTCTTGGAGACATTCGTCATGAGCCTACTGATCTGCTTCAGTTTGGGCTAGTTGCCTCGAGCCTACTGCACAGCTGTCATCCTAGGATTTTCCTTCATCATTACTGGGATTCCCTTTGGCTCTATGTCTTGTATTAGATGCCAATTTTTATTTTTCATAGTTTATTTCCTCATTTTGGTAGAGCATATATTTTATTAGTTTCCTGAGAAAAGATGCATTGTAGGCAAATTTTTTGATACCTGGTATGTTTGAAAATGTTTTTATTTCCTTCATACCTGCTTGACATTTTGAAAATAGATTGGAAATCATTTTTGCTTCAGAGCTTTGAAGGCATTGTTCCATCATCTTCCAGCTTCAATTTATGCTGTTAAAAAGTCTGATGCAAATCTTACTCTGGATTCGTTTTTAGGAACCTGTTTTTCCTGTCTGGAATTTCACACTCATGGTCTTCAGGGTAGTGTGTAGCTGGCTATTGTGGGCTATTTCATCCTAGGGCCTCGTGTCCTTCAGTTCTGAGAAATTTTCTTGGTTTATTTCTTTGATTTCTTCACTTCCAATTAATCTCTTCTGTTTCACTAGAACTTCCAGTATTTAGATATTAGAGGTTTTGGGGGTGGTCCTCTAATTGTGCCTTCTCTGTGTCTTTTCGCTCTAGTTTTGGGAGAGCTCCTCAATTTTATCATCTGCCCCTTCTGTTTTTTTTTGATGTGATTCTATTTTTAATTTTCAAGAACCTTTTCCTGTTCTTTGGATGTTCCTTTTTTTTTTTTCTTTATCATCTTCTAAGTTTGGTTTGGCTTGCTTTTGGTTTGAATATCTTCTCTAATTTCTCTGAGGGTATTAATGATAGCTTTTTGAAATTTTTGTCTCCCTGCGTAGTCTGTCGTTTTGATCTCTGCCTTTTGTGGCAGTTCCTCAGGTGTCTACTCATATTTACGAGAGTGGCATTGGAGAATGGGAAACTCTGTGTATACGTGGGGCTGGATGACTCTGGCCCTTACTGAACGTCTGGGTTTCTCAGCCTCAGCACTGTTGATATTTCGGGCTGGACGGTTTGTTGTGAATGCTGTCCTGTGAACTGTAGGATGTTTAGTAGCATCCGTATTGTCTTCCCTACCCCAATCATGACGATCAGGAATGTCCCAGACATTGCCAGATGTTCCCTTGGGGCAGCGTCAGCCTTTGCTCCTTCTACCCCCATTTGAGAACCACTACTGTAGGGTGATTCATCTGGGTCTTTTCATTGGGGAACCTGGTCCTTCCTCTTGCACTGTTCATATTCCCCAGAAAAGAACCTTCCACTCTACTGCCTGAGTGGTTCCTGCTGGGCTGCCACTGTTCTGGGAGGTGAGGGGAGGACGCAGGGTAAGTATCTCAATTTTCAGTGTACCCTGGCCTTGTGTGTTCAGTATGTTCAACTGGGCCCTGTGTCCTCCCACCCAGGGAACCCTCTGTTCTTCCCTTTCCGGGGAATAAATATCCTCTGCCTTTCATCAGGGCTGGGGAGAGTATCATGATAGAGAACAGATCTGGGGTTTAACTGCTTCATAAGCAGACTGTCAGTCTGCCCTCTTGTTTGTGGCTCCACCTTCAACCCACTTTCAGAACACAGTGCTCCAGCTCCCACACCTTTAGGGGGTTCTGTTGTACGGAACCGGGTGCTTCTTAACTTCCCCTCATTGCTGGCCCAGGATCTGGCTCCCAGGGTCTGCTAAATCAGCTCCTACTTGTTCTTTGGTTTTCTAGCTTCTAAAATTGTGTGGCTGTTGTCTCCTTCCCTGTTTGCTTTTTCCTGTGGCTTTATGCCTTTTTTTTAAATTACTGTACATGTCAGACGATTTTGGAAAGATCAAAGATAGATTCATGTGTTCAACTGGCTAGCATTTAACTGAATTCTTCTCCAATTTGTTTTAATAGTTAGAAAACATAAATATGAAGATCAAAGCTATAGTGATAGATACCTTTTCAGTGCCTGTTATCCAGTGTACCTTTCCTTAGCATAAGGTACCCAGGAAAATGAATTCATTAGAAGCTTTCTTGGGATTCAGGCTTTGGAGCAAAAGGTCTTAGAGGAGATGTGAATTTCATCTGGATCCTGGAACCACATGGTCAACTGCCCCTCCCCCACGGGAGCTCGGCTTTCTAGTGTTCAACATCTGTTTGTCCACCACGTTTAGCGTCTTACCGTTGGGCAAAGCTAAATGGACACAAATATTCTAATTAGGCAATTTCTCGTTTGCTAGACTCTATTTAGAGTCTCTATAGACAATAACTTTTAAGTCAACATTTTTCAGACAGGCCAAAACATACTCTATTAGGTTACAGCTTCCTTTAGTTACATTTTAATCACCTTGATTAGATTCGGGTGTTTTCAAGAATCTCGGTCATCTCTTAGTAATGACCCATATCGCAGATGACTAATGACGATTATGGTTTCATTTTCATGAATTTAATTCTCAACATGTAGCCATATGTCAAATTATTAGGGTGTCCTACTATAGTTCCCCTATATTTATTAACTACACCTCCAGATACTGACATTGGGAGGCAGGAAGGGGCACTTCTAGCTCTGGGGATGGGGGTGGGGAGGGTCGGGACTGTTTTCCTAGGTGAGGAGGTGGCATGAGTGTGTGGGTTTGGGGTGGGGACAGAACATGGGTAGAACAGGTGTTCCATGCAGCCTTTTCTAGTCCTCAGGTGGTAGACATACTCCTGTGAATTCCTGTGGCACTTAGCGTATGTGTCTCTTGTCATTAATCTCGTGCCTACATCAGAGGCCTCTGGACCTGTTTGTCCCATTTAATCATAACAACAACCTCTGAGGTAGGTGATATTATCCACCCCTCCCCCGCCTTTGTTTTAATGGATGAGAAAACAGGCACACTAAAGTTACTAGTATGAGTTACACGCGCAGCCCATGAGAGCAGCACTGGACCTCAGGCCAGGCCCGCAGGCTCCTGATCTGTAAGTCGTTCAATTAGTGACTTCCCCTGCTGCCAGGGTCTTACTAGGTTGCTTAACTAAGCTAGTGGCTCTCTGAAGGGAGATGTGTGCTGTTTGATTTTCCAGGAAGCAGCAGACTCCCTAAAGGGGTTGATGTGTGGGCTCGGAAAGGACTCAGCTTAGTGGGTTACACCGGGCTGCGCTGAGAGCTGGAACCTCGCAGGTTCCCGTGCAGCTTGACCGGGCTCTACGGTCCACACCTGCTATGGTTGAAAACTGCCTCCACCTCCACCCTGACCCGCCCAACTGCTGCAGCCACGGTTTCGCCTGCACTTCACCGACTTCACCCTGGCCTCGGCTGCTGCCCTCCACCCCAGAGCGGGGGATGACAGCTGCTGTCCCCACACTGCCTCCAAGGGTTTTACGAGGATACGCAGAAGAGAATGGACATTTGAAACCCCTGGAACGACCGGGGTTTTTCTTGCAAAGCTTTGTTGTTTCCTTGTCTGCCCATAGTGTTGCTTCCTTTTGATTTTGTTTCACGGGCTCTCAGTTTGTTTTGGTCAATGTCACATTTTCCTAGCCAGCTTCTCTGTGGTGGGAAGTCCAGCTCCTGGATTGGCTGAGCTTCTGGGAGCACGAGGATGCTCGTACAAACGTGGGTCCAGTGAACCTTTTACAGGCAGCAGCTGAAAACTGCCCGTGCTGTTTGCAGCACAGGGCAGAGAGGGCCTGGCGGCAAGGGCTGGGTGGCCACATCAGAGTCCACGTGCATCATGATTCTTTTTCAGTTCGCAGGTCTCGTTTACCATTGTTTTAAAAAAATACATTTGGGGTATAGTTTAGCTATCTTCAGTTGTTTTAATAAAATTCCTGACTTCAGTTCTTGCCTGCCATGTAAACATATGCACTTAGTAAGCAGCCACATTCCTCAGTGTGTTCTTCACAAAGTCGCTTTTAGCCTCAATCCTCCTTTTCCACCGATTGATTCCCCTCTGCCAAATCTGCTGAAACTGAAGAGCTAAGGAATACTACTGGGCGTGGTGATAAACTCGCAGCCCACACAGGCTCCACGCTAGCCCAGTTAATCTTCCAACAGTTTAGTCCATTTTATGGATGAAGGAAATGGAAACGGTAAGTGACTTGCCTGGAGCCACATAGCCAGTAAAACTATGATTCAAAGATTTAAAAGGTCTGTGTCTAAAACCTGTGACCTACTGCTTGCTTAGAACAAAGGGGCCAGGAGGGTCCTAAACTCGTTGATTGGAGAACTGCCTTCCTGCCTCATTTCTGCCCAACTGTCCTGTAACTTTGGACAAGTTGGACGAGTTTCTCTGAGCCTCAGTTTCCTCATCAGTAAAGTGGGAGCTGCCCTATCTCATAGGCTGATGGTGAGGGTTTGGTGGGATAGTAGGGCTAGTGTGAAAGCAGGAGCAAGGCGCTCTGTGCTGTGAAGCAAAATAAGGCTAGAGTAACATAATGCGGTGACTCGTTAATAAGCCTGGAAAAGAGCTCTGCTGGGAGCCTCCTGTAGCAAAAGAAGGCCAGAGCTGGAGGGGAGAAGCTGAAGTGGGTGATGCAGAAGAGGCAGAGTAGGGGTTATGAGACATGCCTGAAGGAGGGTAAGCTGTGCTCCACAACGTGGAAGCATGTCACGGTGATGAATGCAGGTCCTGAGGAGTGGATGGCTTGGGTATTTCTGCCAGGGACTCCTTGCAGGGAAAGGGTGTTTCTGCCACGTGCAGGCATCTCTCTGAATTTCAAAGAAATCTGTGTGTGTGTGTGTGTGTGTGTGCGCACACGCATGTGTGTAGGCCCATGAGGACCCAACTTTGCATACTTGTGGACCTATGTGTATTTTCCTTAAATTAAGGTGAAATTCACACAACATAAAATTAATCATTTTTAAATATCTTTTTTTTTTTTTTTTTGCGGTACGCTGGCCTCTCACTGCTGTGGCCTCTCCCGTTGCGGAGCACAGGCTCCGGATGTGCAGGCTCAGTGGCCATGGCTCACGGGCCCAGCTGCTCCACGGCATGTGGGATCTTCCCGGACCGGGGCACGAACCCGCGTCCCCTGCATCGGCAGGCGGACTCTCAACCACTGCACCACCAGGGAAGCCCAAAATTAATCATTTTTAAGTGTACAATTCAGTGGCATTTAGTACCTTCACAATGTTGCATAACCTCCACCTCTGTCGAGTTCCAGAACATTTTCATCACCCCAACAGAAATTGTGTATACTTTCTAAAGGGTCTGTTCTGTGAAAATGTATTTGTGAACCGCATTGGGTCATCCTGATTTTGCCTACCTGCCCAGAAGCCTCCCTCCCTCGTCTGCCTGTCCCATGTCTTTGGCCAAGGAGTGTGGTCTAAGGCCTCAGATTCCAAATGGGTTTGCTAGTCATGGTAAACTCCTCCATGCAGTGTGGCTGTCTCGGGTGGGCATGGAGAAAACCAGCATTTCAGGCTTAATCAGAGGGTAGTTCCTGAGGCTTCTCTCGCCGCTTGACTGCCTGTTCTATCTATCTGCCTGCACCTATCAGTCATCGTAAGCCTCTTCCTCAGCCTCAGAGGCGAAGAAGGTAGGTGTTAGTCCACAGTGGAGGAAAATGGTGTTTCCTCTGCATTTGGCCCATCTGTAACTCCTAGTTCTATGTTGGTGCCCTCGCCACATGGGCAGCCCAGGTGACCTGAATCTACAGTGCCCAACAGTCCTCTGTAGCTCAAGCATTAAAAAGGTAAGAGGGGGCTTCCCTGGTGGCGCAGTGGTTGAGAGTCCGCCTGCCGATGCAGGGGACACGGGTTCGTGCCCCGGTCCAGGAAGATCCCACATGCCACGGAGCAGCTGGGCCCGTGAGCCATGGCCGCTGAGCCTGCGCGTCCAGAGCCTGTGCTCCACAACAGGAGAGGCCACAATAGTGAGAGGCCCGCGTACCGCAAAAGAAAAAAAAAAGGGGTAGTAAGAGGGCTGTTCCCCCGGAAGTGTCAGGCCTGGTACTTATATATGCCTGCCTCCAAATAGCTGGCCCTGGGCAGCATCCACTCCCCTGTGATACAGGGACCACAGCACCAGCCAATGTAGTGGGGATCCCTGAATAGTCTCCATGAGCTGCAGAGATGGGGCCAGTGAGTAGCAAATCCTTCCCTACTGAGTGAGGAGTGGAGGGAGAGAGAGGGAGACAGAGAGGAGGAGCAGCAGAAGGAGAAGAAGGGATGAGGAAAGAGCTGCCTTCAGTCATCTAGGGACAACCATGCTGATTCCACTACTTAGATCTTGTGCTCACCCAGGAACCAATATCAGGCACACCTCAGAGGTACTGCAAGTTCAGACCATGCAATAAAGTGAATATCGCAATAAAGTGAGCATATGAATTTTTTGCTTTCCTAGTGCATGTGAAAGTTATGTTTATACAGTAGTCTGTTAAGTGTGCAAAAGCATCATGTCTAAAGAAAAAGTGCATACCTTAATTAAAAACTATTGCTTAAAAATGCTAACCATCACCTGAGCCTTCAGTGAGTTCATAGTAGTAACGTCAAAGATCACTGATCAGGGACTTCCCTGGCAGTCCAGTGGTTAAGACTTCACCTTCCAATGCAGCGGGTGTGGGTTCAATCCCTGGTGGGGGAGCTAGGATCCCACATGCCTCACAGCCAAAAAACCGAAACAGAAAACAGAAACAATATTGTAACAAATTCAATAAACACTTTAAAAATGGTCCACATCAAAAAAAAAAATCTTTAAAAAAAAAGATCACTGATCATAGATCACCATAACAAATATAATAATGATTTTTTAAAAAGGCCTGAAATATTGCGAGAACTACCAAAGTGTGACACATAGACATGAGGTGAGCAAATGCTGTTGGAAAAATGGCACTGATAGACTTGCTCGCTGCAGGGTTGCGACATACCTTCAATTTGTAAAAAATGCAATCTGCAAAGTGCAATGAACTGAAGCGCAATAAAATGAGGTATGCCTGTGCTTTGGCCGGGGGCAGAGAGTGAGCCCCTTGGATAATCCAGGGACCACTTCATTCTGATTGGACTACTTGGATCATGTGCCCACCTAGGAACCAGTGACTTTGGCCGGGGGGGTAGGGAATGAAACTCCATGATTGGCTTAAATCCAACCAGGAATTCTTTAAGCTAGATATGGGGTCAGGGTTCCCAGGGGCATGTGTCTGAATAGAGGAGTGGTGGGTCTTGACCTAAATCAGTTTTGGAAAGAAAGAACAAGTAGGAGAAGGATGCCGGGTAGACAGTCAATGATATCCTCCATCCTAGATAAAACAAATGTCAAGACAATGGAAAAAACGTGGTGGTGAAAAACAGTAGCAGGAACTAAAATGCTGGAAGAACTGCTCCGTCTGAGGCTCTGCGCCTTAGAGCTCACCTTATTATTCAGGAAGGTGGGTTGGACAGAGAAAGGGCCCTGATCTTAGGAGGCAGTTGGAATCTTGGCTGAAAGCGGTAACCTGAGAAATTCACCTGTTAGTGGAGGATTCAGAGGCTCTATCCATCATCTCCAGCTCTGCAGCCGATAAAGGAGGTGCAGGCCACCGTGATCTGGCTGCAGTTTGTTCTTCTGACTTCATCTCCCACACGCTACCCTCATTCATTCAGCAAGAATTTAATAAGCAGCTACTATAAACCAGACTTTGAAGAGTAGTCCTCTGCCCTCACGGAGTCCTGTGGAGGATACAGATAAGAAAAGAGGTAGTTGTATTACAATGTAAGAAATGGGATGACAGGAGAAGGTGTTACAGAGAGAGGGACCTTGATCTGAATTGGGGGTTTGGAGAAGGTTTGTTGGACCAAGAGATTTTTAGACCAAAGCTTGAAAGATGAGTAGGAGCTGCCCAGGTGAGGAGTGTGGAGAGGGAAGAACAGACTGGCTGGGCAAGTGGTTGACCGACTTTGTGTTTGGGGTTGATACTGAGGACCCCCAGGGTTATGGTTTGATCCTGATGGAGTGGTGATGTCTTTTCGTGAGATGGTGAACTCAACAGGATTTGCAGATTTGAGGGGGAAGAAATGACTTTAGTTTAGAAATGTTGAATCTGAGATAATTCTGGTTCAGCCAAAAGGAGGCATCTAGAGCTGGGTCTGGAACTCAGAGGCAGAGAGCTCTTCCAGATACTCGTTTCCCACTGTCAACATCTTGAGCTTAACATGCCCAAAATTGGCCTCTTGAGTTTTCTCCCTAATGTGTTTCTCCACCTTCAGTCTTCCTCATCCCTGTAAAAGACATTATCCATCCAGCTGCACAAGCTGAACCCTGGATTATTCCAGAAGGCTCCCTGGAGGCATCTGTCAGGGCTTTTCTGCCTTGGGCCTTTTGCCCCTAGTGTCCTATATCTGGCTTCTCAAAGCATCCCTCACATCTTAGGTAGACGTCGCTCCCTCCGAGAGGTCTTTCCAGACCACCCAGACTGAAGCTGCTCGTCCTGGTTATTCTCTGTCTCCTGGCTGTTTTCCTTCACAGCACCTATCCCAGTTCGCATTTATAATCATTTTTGTCCCAATTTGTTAAATACCTGACTCAGTGCCTCTAGTATATTAGATCCATCCCCCCTTTGATAACAATTTTTATGTTTCTCCTATACTTATCTTCAAATGAAGTCTATAGCTAATATAACCTTTCTGTATATATAATTTTAAATCAGTATAACATCCTGGCAGTAATAGGAAGGAAAAATAAAAGGAAAGTAATTCATAATCAACATATTTATTTCAGGGCTTCCCTGGTGGCGCAGTGGTTGAGAGTCCGCCTGCCGAAGCAGGGGACACGGGTTCGCGCCCCGGTCCGGGAAGATCCCACATGCCGCGGAGCGGCTGGGCCCGTGAGCCATGGCCGCTGAGCCTGCGCATCCGGAGCCTGTGCTCCGCAATGGGAGAGGCCACAACAGTGAGAGGCCCGCGTACCGCAAAAAAAAAAAAAAAATTATTTCAGTATTAAATTCCTAAGTTCCCAGGGCTGAGTACTCAGAAATCATAATGAAGTAGTCAGGTGAACAACCATGAATGCAATAGCTCTAAAAGTTGACTAATGGGTTTGTGTTTTAGTGACAATTAGGGTACTAAGAGCAACATTGCCAGTGGTGTGCAATTTTCTGCATTGGTAAGCAACTCCTGTAATGTTTGAACAACATCGAGTAAATCTACCTTTCTACTAATATGCAACAAAGATAGATCCTAGATTCAGGTCATTATTAAAAGTTTTTTCATAGTCATTCAGTGCCTAGAGGTACACTCATCAATCATGCAGGACCCAGGACTGTTTTTCACTACACAGGTCAGGTAGCACCCTGGCTCACACCCCTAAATGCTGGTAGAGTTCCCCCATTCATGTTGACGATCAAAAATACCTCCCGCACTTCCAGTGTCCCCTGGACCTAGAGTAGTCCTGCCCCAGTGGGGAGGCACTTGCCTCTCCTCTGTTGTACTGTGAATTCCACGAGGGCAGGGTCCACGTCTGTTTCTCACTGGAGTACACAGTGTTCAGCACCTAGTGGGTTTATATTTGTTGAAATGAAAGAATGCATGACTATTCCATCAACATGAAATTTGTACCAAAAAAAGTTAGGAAAGGAGTACACTGCACAGAAGTGTGGCCTGACATTGACCTTCCTTCTGCATGCCTTAGGCCAGCTGACCTCTGTTTTAGTGAAAGAGACTTGCAATTATAGCTCCAGACAAGGTAGAATTGCAGCTCTTAAATCCTTTACAATGAAGGAAGTCATCTCACCATGCACAAAAGAAATTGCACTGTCTCTGAAGCTGTGGTTTGTCTTTTTTTGGAAAGTCAGGCTTGTCTGTTGAAGAGCTCAAAACACTTGACCAGCTCTCTCATTTATCTTAACATGTGTATGCTATATTTATTCTCCCCTCACAGATGGGGAAATGAAGCTTGCCGAAGGGCCATATTTAGTTGAGTTGAGTTTAGTTTAGTTGATCCTCTGCCTTGGGGGGTCAGCTTAGATAAAACAGTATCCTAAAACTCAATTTTTATGCAGTAGTTTAAACCTCCACCCACATTAAATCTGTTACTAGGGCTGCTCACAAGGGTAAAAAGTGTTAGTTTGAGCGTTTTTAACCATGTGACGTGGCGATCTAGTTCAGTCCTCTCCTTTTAGAGATGAGGAAGTGCAGGTTCACGAGACACGGTTAGATAATGGCAGAACCAGTTCTCCAGCTGGTCGTCTTTCTGCTACCGCACATTTCAACCTTTCTCTCTCTCTCTTTTTTTTTCTCCAGCTAACCTAAACAGGAGTTATAAGTCAGGCAGCCAAAAGGAAGATAATAATGGAAAAGAAGCCAAAGATCTGGTCCACTAGCTGCTAAATAATTAATAAATTAACCGGGAGACTGACTTGTTCTAATCAAAATATATGAAGATGACAGTTGCTTAAAGTTAGAAGCTGAACCTTCAGTTTCAAGAATTCTTTTACCAAGAGCTAATCAGGCTCATGATAAGTAAATACCGTCTCACAACTGAACAGGGATTTTTAAAAAAGGAAAGGAAGGAAGGAAGGAAAGAAAAAAGGAAGGAAAAAAAGTCAAATATTTTTAAAGTTTTTGAAAAACAATGATCTCTTAGGAATTTCCAGCACTTAAAAAAAAATTCTCCTCCCCAAATTTTCTTTAGTCCACCTGTAGCAGGAGAGTGGTAGGTAAATTCAATAAACTCATCATCGATGCATTTTGAACCAAACTTACCAAAATATTCCACAAAAGAACTCAACCCAGCTTCCTTGAAAAAGTTATTTTTAAGGGGGTGAAAGGTGATATTTCACAAAGTTAAATACAAAATGAACTTGAAAGTGACAAAAGGACAACACAAAAAAATGAGGTTTCATAGACTACTGTTACCAAGAATTATTGAAGAAATGTTGATAATTGATAAGATTTCTGACAAAACACTTCATCTTCAGAAGCTAGCTTCAGTCCGTGTGCCCTCTTCGCTTTAGTATAGCACCTTTTAGGGGGTAGAGTGATTCAAGAGCCATGCCTGATGCCTATTTTAGGCTTCTCACCAGAAACAGATGTTTCAGATGGAGATTACTACTCCTTCATTTACCACAAGCCACCAGTTGTCAGGGACATTCTTACTTAGTTGCCTTACATTTTATATATCTCCAAGTAGTCAGAAGCTGTTTTAGACTTTAGAAGTCTGGGGCTTGTCTGTTAAAGAATTATTCAGTTGTGGTCCCACTTTTTCTTGGTTGTTACAGAGGAAAAATTCTTACACGTTTTGATAATGACTGTTTTCTGAATCAAGTAACGTCCTGGATTATTCGGAGGCGTAATATATTCTTATAGCACTTATAGTCTTCAAAGCACTTGTCGTTGATAATCTCCCATTTTACAGACTGATAAACAAAGGCTCTAAGAAATAAGTGACTTGCCAAGGCCACATGCTAGTAGGTCATATATGTTCCAATCCTCTCCGTTCTGTAAGACCCAACCCAAATGCCACCTCTTCTAAAAGTCTTTTTTTAGAGTCCCCTAATTACTACCCTTGGTTTTCACCACATTCTGACTTGTAATGCAATGTCTGCATACATTTGTCTCCCTTGCCGTGAACTCCCTATGAGCAGAAACCGTTATAAATGTTTCTGTCTCTTCCAACTTATCGATTCTCCCTCCTCAGTGCCAACTTTAAGCATGTTCTCTCATCAGCACCGCAGTTTCTTCTTCTGTTCTAGGCTGTGACTTCGAGGTCTACAAAGTTCTAGTGAGGTGCACGGGCACACCATGGGTATTATTGCTCATTCGTGTTCGTTGCCGTATTTTTAACATACAGGTATCTTATGAGAGCTTTGCAAATGTTTAAATTGTTTTACGAGTCAGAAAGGATCTAAACCTTGACCTTCCTTCGTTTCCCTGATGGAAGCACATTCTGGGCACATAGCAGTGATACCAACCAGGGTTCTTGGCCTTCCCCAATCAATAGAAATTGGCTAGAGGCCAGACAAGAGATTCAGGCAAGGCTTTATTGGGGCCCCTGCTGCAGCAGCGGGGAGGGAGGGAGAACAGACAACAGGTTCCCTTGCTTGCCCGCTCGCTGAGCAGGGGCGAGCTTGTTCCTTACATGGGGTGAGGGTAGGGGTGTGTCCAGGGGTTGGGCTGGAGGGGCGGCTTAGGTGGTGGTGTGTGCAGGGGCCATACACAGTACCCTGCTTTTCCTCCTGACACTCTGTTTTTGCTCCAGGCTCTTCAAAAGTGGCAGTTGGGTTTTTTGGTCTCTTTGTATTGATCTCTTTGGGGTCCAGAATTTGCCCCAACTGCGATGCACACAGTTATTTTTAGTCTCATATAGTTTCTTTGTGTCTTGTTGCTCCAGGAGAGGTTTATTCAGGCACAAGCATCGCAGCACTGTAGCAAAGGTTCCCAGGTCCCAACCTGTCTCAGTAGGTGCTTATTATGTTTCTTTGATTAAGCATTTATATATTCACCTGCTCCAATTTACACTCTCCCATTGTTGTACCTGACTGCCTTTTTCTATGTACATGTCTTGAATTCCCAACTAAACTATAAGCTCCAAAGGGGACGGGGGGACGATTATATTTTTTATTTGTGTGTACGTGTCCTTAGAACATCTTCCATGCAGTATGATCTCAAAACATCTTTGCTAATTGATTTTCAGTGACCAGCTGTGTGATAGAATACCACAAAAAGCATGGCAAGGCCTATACCACCCAACTTGAGTGATTTTGCTTAAAGTACATATTTTGGATAAGTATTTTAAATAGGTGTACACATTCTAAAAACATGTATTTTTTAAAATTTTTATTGGAGTATAATTGCTTTACAATGGTGTGTTAGTTTCTGCTTTACAACAGAGTGAATCAGTTATACATATACATATATCCCCATATCTCTTCCCTCTTGCGTCTCCCTCCCTCCCACCCTCCCTATTCCACCCTTCTAGCTGGTCACAAAGCACCGAGCTGATCTCCCTGTGCTATACAGCTGCTTCCCACTAGCTATCTATTTTACATTTGGTAGTGTATATATGTCCATATATACACTACCACTCTCTCACTTTGTCCCAGCTTATCCTTCCCCCTCCCCGTTTCCTCAAGTCCATTCTCTAGTAGGTCTGCGTCTCTGCGTTTTTATTCCCGTCTTGCCCTTAGGTTCTTCACGACCATTTTTTTTTTTTTAGATTCCATATATATGTGTTAGCATACGGTATTTGTTTTTCTCTCTCTGACTTACTTCACTCTGTAAGACAGACTCTAGGTCCATCCACCTCAATACAAATAGCTCAATTTTGTTTCTTTTTACGGCTGAGTAATATTCCATTGTATATATGTGCCACATCTTCTTTATCCATTCATCTGTCGATGGACACTTAGGTTGCTTCCATGTCTTGGCTATTGTAAATAGAGCTGCAATGAACATTGTGGTACAAAAACATGTATTTTAAACAGGTCACTAGAGTGGGAGGGAGCACCCAGGTCCACGCCAAGGGAACAAAGGTGGTACAGAAATGGGCACGCTTCTGGGCTGCTGACTGAGCTGGGCATAAAAAGGGGTCTCCTGACTGATGGCCATTTGCCACAGTTCTCTGTTGCACCTGAAGGTGTTTTGTTTCCTCTCAGAGCACATTTCGTTGGTCTCTTATTGTCTGTGTACTCTTGTCAGATTGTCAGCGTGTGATATTGTTGAAGGGTGAAGCTTATCATCCTCACAGATCAGGCACTCTTGATGAGAATGGAGAGCCTAATCACTAAGCTACCAGAATACATTGTAAAAAACTGGATCCCGCTGGTACTTAGCCAATTGATAAGAAGCTAAAGCTTTTACTAAGCAGTTCAACAATCCTGTTGACCAAATTCACCATTGTTTTTGATGTAAGACCGTTGTCTTTAATACACTTGAGAACATTTCGGTTACCAGGCTGAAATGTTTAGATATCTACCTTTAAAAAAATTTTTTTGGACTAAAATGTAATTGATTTCTTAATTAGGAGGACACTAGAGAATTGGCTTTGAGGAATTCTTTTAAAAGAAAGGGCAGTTCCGCATTTAACTTTCTTTGTGTTGTCAAATTTTAAATATATAGCTGGGGAGGAAAGAGGCGTGCCTCAATTTATTTATCCCCAAATCTAAAATTTCACATTAAGTTCACTCAGGATATTGCACAGTAGATATAAACAATTGTATATGATGCAGGGTACAGTATGCACAGGGGATCATTTATTTTTTTAATTTGCTATCTATTATTAGACTCTAATTACTCAGGCTGGATGGAAGCAGAAAGGTCTCATTCTGATAATCACTGCCAGTTATTTAGCTGGAGATTACAGGCAGAAGGAGTTCATTTTAGATGGTTCAGATTTAAGAAGTAACGTTTCTTGCCAAGGAGTTCTAAACACACTTGTCTTTTTTTTTTAACCCCAATTCTTCACATTTTAACTATTCCAACAAAAATCTACAGTTTAACAAATCTAGAAATGATTAGTCTAGTTCCATTCCTTTGTGCCCACATGTCTCTCGAGGAAAATCAGTATGCACTGTGGTTATGAAAGGAATCTGTACGATAGACTTATGTTCTGTAAAATGTTTGGATGAATATTTGAATATTAAGCATTTCTAGAGAACTTTGCATTCACTTGCTTTTTATTTCTTGTAATACCCTCCCAGAGAAAGAGTGCCCTTTCTATTTCCCTGATGAGGTAAAATTTTCATTAAAAAAATCTAATTTGATTTTCTTAAAAAATGTGTAATTCTTTTTTTTATTACATTTTAAATAGTCTTCAGGCTCTTGAATCCCCCAAATGACTAATTAGTACAGTAATAATATATCATCCTCTTTTATTAATCTGAAAATTATACTGTCCTCAAGAGACCTCAGTTTGATTTGTGTGTTTTGATGCCAGAGTAGAAAATTTTATTTCTCACTAAAGGAGTTTCTTCCCTGTGGTTGGAGAGAGAACGCTGCAGAGCCAGGGCTCATGTGCCACTGATGGGACCCTGCGTGGATTGGCAGAGAATAGGAGAACCAGTTTCCCGTGGGATGAAGAATTGATGTTAAAGAGTTGAAAGAGTTCTTTTATGTGCTTGGCACTCTGCTGAGTGCTTTAGTTGCAATATCTCATTTATTCCTCGTAGTCCTATGAGATAGTATCCTCATTTCTAATTCTGTGAAAACTGGATCTCGAAATATGGATGAGGAGAGATGTGTAGCAAGAGCCCCCCATTCCCTGAGCGTGCCGTGTGCAAGTCTGCTCAGGAACAAACTGCTAGGTAGTTGCCAGGTGGAATGCTAAGATCAAATACTGTCCCTTTAATTCTTCTTCTCGACATGCAGTTTGAAATAGTCAGTAGAGTACAAGAAGTATACTTAATTCACCAAATTGTACTATTTACAAACTGATGTACAAACTGATGTACATCAGTTATGTACAAACTGATTTTTAAAACATGTTATACTTTTGATAATAGTCCTTTTGTAACTGACTGGGGTGCCAGCATGTTTCATACCCATTTTGCGTGATCTCTTCATTAATCATTTCTTAACACCAGAGCACTGCTTTATTCGAATCCAATTAGAGGCCTCCACTTTTAAAAATAAATGCTAAAGAAGATTGGGGATGGCATTTCCCATCTTGTCCTGAGCCAACACTTGAGAAATCTTTCAGTGCCCTTGGCTCCAAACTGCAGGTGTGCCCTTCAAAAGCATCACAGAAAAACAGGAGGGTTAGCTCCAAAGTCAAGAGTTTGAGATAATATGAGTTTGAGTGTAACATTGTAGTAAGAAAAATGTCAGAAGATGACATGAAAGGAAAATTGTCCCATGAGAGAAATACTACCTGAAACTCTTGAGTGGAAGATGTTTTTAATATGCCTTTAATTCCACATTCATGCAGTTCTAGTAGTGAAGCAGGTCATTTAAGAGGGGTGGTGGCTTAGGCCAAAAATAAACTTTCCTTGAAACCAGATGAGAGGCTAGCCCTGACAAAAATGGAATCCTGACTGTTCACTCACAAAAATGTAAGCAAGTAGAATTTTGTGTCATAGGAAATAATCTAAATGAAACAGGATCTTCACTGTCTTTTGTGATGGAGAGATGCTAAAACAGCCCTTCTATAAAATGTGAAGCAGCAGTTTAAATACGGAAGGCATATTTTATAATAACCCATAAGGGAAAAGAATCTGAAAAAGAATAGATATCGTGTGTGTACATATATATATATATGTACACACACATACATATATATATAATTGAATCACTTTGCTGTACACCTGAAACTAACACAACATTGTAAATCAACTATACTTCAATTAAAAAAAAATAATATAGCAGTCTAACGTATTCCGGTCTGGAACCATGTCCAAGACATACTGAAAGGTGCAGAACAACATGGGTTGCACGGTTTTCATCTGTGTACAGATGTTTAAATATGTACAGTTGTAGGCATATACATGCACAGAAAATAACTGGAAAGATACATACGAAAAATCTACATTTCAGGAAAGGAATGGAAATTGGAGAGGAAGGGGGATTTTTTGAATTTACTCAGTATGTTTCTATCTTTATATGTTTACACAAACATGCATATGCACACACACACACACACACACACACACACACAAAATTAAGAAAACTATATAAACAGGGAAAGCAAAGATTTAAGGTCTCAGTGAAGATGTATAGTGGTTAAAGCATAGGTTCTGAAGTAAAACTGCCGGAGTTTGAATCCCATCTCCTTTACTTGCTATATACTTCCTTACACAAGTTAGTTAATTTCTGTTGCCTCAGTTTAGACAAATGCAACGTAGAGATAATGGTTCTTATGTCATATAGTTGTTACAAGGATTAAATAAGTAATACATGAGAGAGCATATGGATCATATGTTTAATAACATAGTGAACGTTCAGATAATATTATTATAAATGACTATACTTAAACATCTAGCTACAATCAATTCTGTGTGCAAACTTTTCAGTTAAAAGTGCTTCCAGTGACAACTCTCGTCATCACAATGTATTTTCTCAGAGTTTCATTGTAGACGTTAATGATACTGTCATATTTTACCCCAGTGGTGTTCAGAGCTTCCAATTAGAATAGAACAGCAAAGACAAATGGAATTATGTTGTTTTTTTGTAGTATGTCATACATTCCATTTGTGGACTAGTCCTGACTTTGCTCCTTTGACCATCTAATCTAATGTACATATTTGTTAGTAAACTCTAGAAATGGAAATAATGAGGTTTTTCTTTCTCCCTTAGGAAGACTATGATCGTCTGAGGCCTTTATCTTATCCAATGACTGATGTCTTCCTTATCTGCTTCTCTGTGGTAAATCCAGCCTCATTTCAAAATGTGAAAGAGGAGTGGGTACCAGAACTTAAGGAATACGCACCAAATGTACCCTTTTTATTAATAGGAACTCAGGTATGTCTGCTTTGATTTTACCCATTTAAGAATAAGCTCTGTGGCCTGCCTTGTGGTGTTGCTCTCAGACAAATGGCCCTAAGGTTTCGCAGATGAGATAATAATATGTTGAATCTCCGTTGTTATAATAAATTCTGTCACATTTTTGGGAAAAGTAGTGTCAAAGAAAGCAATTACTTTATTAGTTGGTTTTAAAGATTAGGTTCTTTGGTAATCCTTTTTTGATACGTGGGGTTAAATGGGATTACCTGCTTTATCTTTAAAGACTGATAATATCATGGGACATTATTAACCTTTCTTAACTAGATTGATCTGCGAGATGACCCCAAAACTTTAGCAAGACTGAATGATATGAAGGAAAAACCTATATGTGTGGAACAAGGACAGAAACTAGCAAAAGAGGTAATGCAACCTTTACAGAATTTAAATGTAAATGTAAATGAAGCTAAGGTGATAATAGAAGCTAATATTTATTGTGCTTTACTGTATGCCAGGCACTGTGCTGAGTGTTTTACATGCATTAGATCATTTAATCCTTGCCTCGACTCAGTGAGGTTGGTCTGCTAGTACCTCTGTTTTATGGAGGAGAAAACAGAGGCACAGCCTTGTCAGGTAACTTGTAAGGTCCGGCAGGTAGTAAGTGGCAGAGCTGGGCTCCAGTAAAGGCCTCACTCTGGCCTTTACTAAACCTGTGCTACACTGCCAACAATATTTTCCTAGTAAGTCATGTGTACAAAGAGGCGTCACAAATAGGGGCTGCTTAATCAGGCCTTGTCGTCAGTGAAGACTCATGGTGGAGAAGAAATGTGTTGTTGAATTCTCTTCCACAAGAGAATTTTTATGCAAGGTGGAATATATTATCATTTTAAAAATATAACTGTGATGCACAAAATACCTTTTAACTTATATTCTTCCTCTCCCCAAAGTGAGGCTTACTTTTTTCTCCATTTGCCCCTAACATGGTAGGATTCTATTTTTTAGATGTTTTGACTTTAATAGGACTTTTGTGGAAATGGAATATAATAAGGTATTTTTAAAAATACTATCAGGAGGCAGAAGGAAGCAAGAAAACTTTTTGGAGAACAGTTTTTCCTAAAGCAAAAGATAAATAGCTTCACTAACAAGTTACTAGCAAGGAATTTCACATATTAAGTTCTGTCATCTTAGGAGAGAAGGAATTTCTAAATTTCATGAAGGTAAAAGTCATAAATGAAAGCATTGATGATTTAACTACGTAAAAATTTAATATGACATCAAATGCCCGAAATAAAATTAAAAGTCATATAACAAACTTGACATTTATGGCAGAAAAATGGGTTAATATCCTTAGTGGACATGAACCCCTTGCATAAGGATTAATCAGAAAAAGACATACGCATACCCCAATAGGAAAAGGGACTCAGAACATCAATGGGAGATTCTCCAAAAAATGCAGATTGCCATTGAAGATAAAAAATATGTTCATATTCCTTAGTAGTCAAATGTAAGTTCAATTTCCATCTATAAAATTGGCACACAAAAGAGACGTTAATTAGAATACCCACCGGTCCAGGTGTAAGCAGTTGGGTACTTTGTTGTTCTGTTGGTCTTTGAGTAAAAGCCTCGACAACATGCAAAAGCCTGAAAGTCATGTACACTTTTGATCAAGCAATTTCATAGGGAGGAGTTTATCCTAAGAATATTATACGGGATGTGCTTAAAGAGATAGCCATAAAGTTCCTGCATTGTTTATAATGGCAAAAAAAAAAACCTGCATCTATTAAAAATTTATACTAATTTACTTGCTGAGATGTTCATGTTTATTATGTAGTTTAAGGGGGAAAAAAGTGGTTGCAAAACACCATTTCTAGACCTGTCAGCAGCATTTGGCACAGTTGGTCCCTTCTTGAAACACATTCACTTGGCTTCCTTGAACGCCCTCTCTTGGGCTTTCTCCCCGCTCGTGGGCCTCTCCTCCATCTCCCCATCTCTGAATGTGGAGGGTCCAGGGATCCGCAGTCAGCTTCCTGGATGTCTTTCCTTCTATATCCACACTCAGCCTTTAAGCTTGGTAAGCTTCTATCCGTCTTGTGGTTTGAACCGTCTGCTGCTGAGATTCCCAAATTTCTATCTGCAGCCTGGACCTCTTCCCTAGACTCTAGACTTGGTTACCTAACTGGTCATGCAACAAGTCCATCCGGGTGGTAAGCATCTCAAAACTAACATGTCCAAAACAGAATCCCCAATTTTATCCCCTAGGCTTAATCTTCTCGGTTACTCGGGTCAAAAACCTTGAAGTCACACTTGACCTTGCACTTTCTCTCATACCATTCAGTGAACCCTCCAGCAAAATATATTTTTCTACGTTCAGAATATACCCAGAATGCAAACGCTCCTCTCTTTCCCCTCCTCTGGCAGCCTGGTTCAGGCCCCCTCCCTCTCTGGCCTGGATTACTGCAACAGCCTCTCACTCACCTTTCTGCTTCTGTCTGTGTCTGTTAACCTGTTCTCAACACAGCAACCAGAGTGGGACTTTAAAAATAGAAGCCCCATCAGCTCCCTGCTCTGTTCAGAATCTTCCAGTGGCTTTATTATCTTCCGAATAAAGAAAGGCCCAAGCCCTCACCCTGGCGTGCAGGCCCCGCTACTTCTCTGCCTCACTCATTGTGCTCCAGGCACTCGGCCTCTGTGCGGTTTCCCTAATCTTCTGCCTCAGAGCCTTTGTCCTTTCACTGCCCCCTCTGCCTGGGATAGTCTTCCTGATGTAGACATTGTTCATTCTTTCACTCAGATATCACTCTTGTCAGTGAGGCCTTGCCTGACCTCTCCCCACTCCCTATCTCCTCCCCCATTTTTCTCCAGACCACATATTCTACCTCTATATTTATTAGTCCACGGTCTTCTCCCTCTAAAATATAAGCTTCATGAGAATAGCTTAGGGACTTAATTTTGTTCCTTGCTCTATTCTCACATTTGGCAAATGAGAGTGCTCTGTAAGTTTTCAGTGAACGAACGAATAGATGGATGGATGGATGGGTGGGTCCCCTCTCACAGTAGAAGCCAAAGTCCTTACTCGAGGTCGCTACCTCAAGGCTGCCTCACTGACTGCCTCTCTTGCCATTACCCCTGCTCACCCTCTTCTTTCCCACCCCCTGAATGCTCCGTGCATGCTCCTGCATCAGGGTCTTTACCTCTGTGGCTCTGTCTGCCTGGAAACTCTTCCCCTAGGTATCCTCCAGTGCTCAGACTTTACCTTGGTGAGCAGCTTTCTCTGACCACCACCATTGTCCTGCACCCTTTCCCTCCCTCACTCTGCTTGTTTTTTTTTAACCTGTAGCGTGTGCCACCATCTGCTCTATATTCCTCTGTGTGTTCCTCCCCCAGTAGAACTTAAGCAAACGTAAGCATCACACAGCAGAGACTTTGCTGTTTTGCTCAGTTCATTGACATGATCCCCAGCACCTAAAAGCAGAGCCTGGCATATAGTAGGTACCCAGTAAATATTTGATGAATGAAAGAATTTTCCATAGAGAAAGTCTGGAAGAATATACACTAGTATTTTAACAGTTAGCTATCTCTGGGTATCATAAATATGGATGATTTCATTCTTTTTGCATTTTATGATTTTCCTTATAATGGTGTATTTGTGTGGTATCAGTTGTTGTAAAAAAGACTGTATATATTTGTGATTTTTTTTTCTCCCTCCCAGATAGGTGCGTGCTGCTATGTAGAATGTTCAGCTTTAACCCAGAAGGGATTGAAGACTGTTTTTGATGAGGCTATCATAGCCATTTTAACTCCAAAGAAACACACAGTAAAAAAAAGAATAGGATCAAGATGTATAAACTGTTGTTTAATTACGTGAGAAACGTCTTCAGTGGCCAAGAAAACTGTCCATTTCTCTCAGAAAGCATATGAAATGCTAAAGCTATACCCAGACCTCTTAAAAATAATGAAGCAGTTTAAAACTTGAAAGGAAAAAAAAAAAACAACCCTGTCCTCAGAATTCTATAAAGTTGATTAAGAATGTTTCTTAAAGGTCCAAGAAGCAACAAACAGCATCTGAAGCCACAATCTATTATAAATACTTTATTTCAACTAGAAGGTACAATCTCTCAGGGGTTTCATAGTTTAAAAAGCTACAATCACATCATGTTGTAACTATATAAAAAACAGTGCTGTTAAGTGGAACTGCCTGGCTTAGACCATATACATGTCTGCACAGTCTTTATGGAATCTGCACAAAGAAATATCTTCTCCCTTTGCTCCAATTAATTGTTCTTGTATGTAAGTTTCTTTCTATTCCAGTATATCCAGAGTGGTGAAGTAACAAGGCCAGCCACGTAGCCAAAGGTCGCTCCAAGCGTGCAGGAGATGGGCCATTCCTGAGGAGAGAATGTATGAGATCGAAAAGAACAAATGTTTTATTATTACTTGAGCACAAGTGTAACCTAAATATTTCTATATTAAAGCTTAATGTGCTTTCTCAAAGAATGCCAAAAGCGTAACAAGGTCATATCTGCATTTATCATGAACACTAAAAATGTACACATCTTAGTTAATGTGCATTCAACTGTAACAAGGTTTCTGGCGATTGTAGATTTAGTTTGATGCTCCCCAAACTGCATGAGTTACATGCTGAAATTACAAATTAAAACTTTGGGTCAGGCTTTGCCATAATCCTGGACTCAATTTAGCTCTCTGAACTAGTTGGTAGTTTTGTTTTTCTAATTTCCACGTTGGCTTGTATATCAAATGAAACGAAAAGGGTGTATGCTGACCAAACCACAAGAAACTTTAAATTGTGTTGAAAAGACCTAGAATTCAAGCATGTTACATGGAATTTATAACAAAGCAACTGCTTCCATAATAAAACTGATTTCACCTTTCAGATATAGATATTGGAACCACAGTGGAAGTTACAGAACCACAGCTTATGTACACACCTAGAGTATAAGTTAAATGACATACTGGCTTCCAAATACCCATTTTCTCCAGCCATATTACATTTCACAATATTACATCAAGCCAGAAGTAAATAACGTTGACTTATTTCATCCTCGAGCAGTGCATGGCAGTCCCTAGGTTTTGAAAGGTCCTGCTTTAAAAAAATTTTCTCATGTTTATCTATGTAGCTTATTTGGTATACTGGAGCCATTTCTAATCTTTCTCTAGGGAAACAGACTGTATAACTGTGGTAGAGGTGAACCATCTTAATGACTAGTTCTGTTACCTAATTAAGCTTTCTCGTTTGGTCTGCTGTTGATCTACCATATTCCAGATGCCGTGCAACAGACAATAGTGTTAGACAAAGTTTCAGTCAGTGTGAACAAACTAATGCAGTTCAGAGAAGCATAATCTAATCCATAAAATTTTTCCCAGCCTTCCCTACATTTAAAAATGCTGTTGCCTAAATTATGATTTCTTTATGTCTTTGGTGAGCTTCTGTTAATTTCCATGACGTGAGCTTATAGCTATGTCTATTGCACAGATTGGGTAATGGAACACTAAACTTTGATACTTGAAAATGACAGCCTTAAATGCTCATAGCAGTCACAAATCTAGGATGTACTGTCTTGTGTGTGAGCTTTGTAGAGATTTTTTAAAAAATATAAGCATCATCTTCCCCATTGACGTGCGGAGAGTCTACTGCATAACTGGTCAGGAGCTTTCTCTCCTGAACTGGACAGTGGATGTCTTCTTTCTCCCAAGAAGTGGTGGTTTGCATTAAGTACCATGGCCTTATGTATGCTCAAATGGAATCTGATGTAACTTTCTCATTTAATTTTGGTCTGCTATTTTTAGATAGAATTGAAAAGAACTGTATAACTCAATTAGTATATGAGCTAAGTTGTCCAACACATGGTATAAAGGAATTAAGACAGTAAAGTATTATACATTTATTTCCAACTTGCCTTTGGGGATTTGATGGGAATTTTTTTCTTTTCTTCCTCAAATTCACATCTCTGAAACTCTTCACACTTGGTTTCCTAGCCAATAAAGTTAAAATCTAGAATTTGTCCTGCCCTAAGAGAAATGGACTAGGACTCTGGTGTCACCTCTGTTGCTTGACTGGGCCTCATTTTCCTCATCTGGGACGTAGAGGAGATGATCTCTAATCTCTCCCATTTATCAACTCTTAGGATTTTCTTCTTTCTTACAATAATCATTGTTGGACATTACCTTTTCGGCTTCATGTTCTTAAGATGGTAAAAATCCCGTATATAGATGATTAGAACTCTAAGCAAAGATGATTGTATCATCTGAACCTGAGGTGCCTTAGGTACTCTATTGACCTTGATGGGGTTTGGAGTTTCCCATTGCTTATTAAGAGCCTTTTCGTTGCTTTGGTTCTTTAGTATTTCTTTTTTGCAAAATCCTTCCTGCTAGTTTAACTAAAACCAAAGATTTTTTTTTTTCTGCTCATAAACAGATTGTAGAAAAGTTGCCTTATTTTCAGAAGCATGTCTTCAGTTAAGACTTAGGTTTCCATTGAAATTCAGGCTAATCACTGGAACAACTAGTTCAAAGTAGTGAATTCTCTGGAAAATAAAATACTTCAAAAATATCTTACTGACATGAATTTTGCTAGTGAATGAAAATACATTGCTTCAAATAAGGTCATGTATGAATGAACTTAAACTTATAGTTAATATTTTTTTGCATATAATCAGTTCTGAAGTTCTTAAAAATAATTTTAGGGGCTTCCTGAAATCTTATTTAATATTTTGCTTATATCCTTATTCTATCTCTAAAGGTACATTTTAGGTTAGCCTATGTTGAATTATCACATTTACAATAAGTAGAGCCTGCACTAATGGTTTTTATTGTGAATTATCTTAGTTACTTTAGGCATTGCTTCCATTTGGTTTTAATTATTAATTTTAAGTACCACATTAAATACTGGTTTGTTGGTTGTCGCTTTTTAAGTGATTGTTGCTTTAATAGTGTCCCATCTTAACACATGGGGGGTCACAAATAAAATAATATGCATAGTTTACTATCTATGTAAAGCACTGACCTTCTTACCTTAGTAGTTTTTATTTAACACCATGTAAACATCTGGGATAATACTCTTTCCTCTGTTTCTCACGTGGTGGATCTACGCATCATCGGCCAACTGCGAGCATCTGCACCTTGGTAAAGGGTGCATTGTCAAAGTGCAGGGAGAATCGTACTCCCGCATGAATTCAGCCAAATTCCAATTTGGGTTTCTAAATTCTATTTTATTCACTTTGTAATTTCAGTGTGGCTCTTTGTTTCCAAACACATATATACACATTTACACACACATTCTTTAAACAGCTGCTATACTTCACCTCCAGTGGAATGCCAAAAATGAAGTCAATATTAGTTAGAAAGTTTTGCCTTAAGAGGGGTTAAGGCTTGGAGCACCTGCTATTCAACATGTCAAGGAATCCATGCCATCAGCAAATTAAAATGTTGGACTGGCTTTGGAGACTGTTTGCTAGTGATGGACCAGGCTTTCCTGCTTGATTTTTTCTGAAATAAGTAGTCCTTAACTGTAGCATAGTCATTTTTTAAAAGAGAATTTCTCTTTATATAAGGGCAACTCTCCGTAATAGGGAATGGCAAAAGGAGCTGCTGAAGGGAGTTGGGGAAGGTTGCCAACGAACCACCTTTCCTCAAGCGATTCCCTGCTGACCTTAATATTGCTTTAAAAAAATTAAAACTGTCCTATGGCAACAATTCATTTTGACTTGTCAAACAATCGTAGCTTAATCACATATTTTCATAATTAGATCTTCACGTTTTCCATTTAAAACTACTGTCTCACATATGGAGATGTTTCTATGTAACGTTCCTCATGCCACAAATAGAATTAAAAAAACACACCGTATCATCTATTGAAGAGACAATTCAATTGCGTTGCTATAAACATTTCTCCAAATTATGATAATCTGAGATGGCTCTCTATATATATCTTGTTTTGTTTAAGGAAAATAGAAAACTCAAAGACATTCATGAAAAGGAAGTCACAAGTGATTACCACCAAACGACCATCTTCTTTTTATCCAGTTCTTTATAAATTTAAATTTTTTTAAATCACTAAACAAAAGAAAAAATTCCTCTTGCATAACAAAAGATAATATGGACAAAAGATAATGCAACTGGGTAAAATTATTACAGTTACTGTCAAAAAGAAAAACTAAAAAAATGAGTAGCTGCATCATGTGAAGAAAGTATCTTGCTTAGAGTACTACTGTTATCCTTTTTCTAAATCGAATGATTCCTTATATGTTTCAGCACTTAAAAAAAGGTCAGTGTTCTCTTAAAATAATCAGCATTGGCAAAGGCCTGATACATAGGGTCTTGGTACACGTACTACCAATAAGTTATTTTTCTCTTACAAATAAAACAATTTCACCCTAATCTTTAAAAAACATCTTAAATAATACAGATATAACTTTTTTTCTGTTAAAAAATCAATATTATTACTGGTTGAAAGACATTTCAAAATTATATAAGCTTATTTCTACCTGAAGACCACACTGGTTTCTTCTGATCAGGCATTACTATAAAACTCTGCTTACTTTTTAGGAAAGGAAAATGTACCAATATAAAGAGTTTGATCTATTTCAGAGCATGTTGTAAGTAGTACAGAATAGTGATTAAGAACACTGATTTTTGGGACTTCCCTGGTGGCTCAGGGGTTAAGAATCCGCCTGCCAATGCAGGAGACAAGGGTTCGAGCCCTGGTCTGGGAAGATCCCACATGCCGCAGAGCAACTAAGCCCATGTGCCCCAGCTACTGAGCCTGTGCTCTAGAGCCCATGAGCCACAACTACTGAGCCTGTGTGCCACAACTACTGAAGCCCGCATGCCCTAGAGCCTGTGCTCTGCAACAAGAGAAGCCACCACGATGAGAAGCCTGCGCACCACAACGAAGAGTAGCCCCCACTCACCTCAACTAGAGAAAGCCCCGGAGTGGCAACGAAGACCCAATGCAGCCAAAAATAAATAAATTTAAAAAAAAGAAAAAAACTCTCATTTTTGTATTAGACTGGATTTGAGTCTCAGCTCTGCCATTTGTTAAATATCTGACCCTGGGAAATTAATCTGGATGGAACCTAGGATACGACATGAAGCAAAGGAACTTCTTTACAAAACAGAAATGGTCTCACAGACATAGAAAACAAACTTACGGTTACCAAAGGGGAAAGGGGGAAAGGGATAAATTAGGAGTTTGGGATTAACATATACACACTACCATATATAAAACAGACAACAGGGATCTACTGTATAGCACAGGGAACTATATTTAGTATCTTACAATAACCTATAATGGAAAAGAATCTAAAAGAGAATATATATATATATATATATTCTGAATCACTTTGCTGAACACCTGAAACTAACACAACATTGTAAATCAACTTTACTTCAATTAAAAAAAAAAGTTTAGATCAATGGAACAGGAAGAAAACCCAGAGATAAACCCATGCACATATGGTCACCTTATCTTTGATAAAGGAGGCAAGAATATACAGTGGAGAAAAGACAGTCTCTTCAATAAGTGGTGCTGGGAAAACTGGACAGCTACATGCAAAAGAATGAAATTAGAACACTCCCTAACACCGTATACAAGAATAAACTCAAAATGGATTAAAGACCTAAATGTAAGGCCCGACACTATAAAACTCTTAGAGGGAAACATAGGCAGAACACTCTTATGACATAAATCACGGCAAGATCCTTTTTGACCCACCTCCTAGAAAAATGGAAATAAAAACAAAAAAATGGGGACCTAATGAAACTTAAAAGCTTTTGCACAGCAAAGGAAACCATAAACAAGACGAAAAGCCAACCCTCAGAATGGGAGAAAATATTTGCAAACGAAGCAACGGACAAAGGATTAATCTCCAGAATATACATGCAGCTCATGCAGCTCAATATCAAAAAAACAAACAACCCAATCCAAAAATGAGCAGAAGACCTAAATAGACATTTCTCCAAAGAAGACATAGAGATTGCCAACAAACACATGAAAGGATGCTCAACATCACTAATCATTAGAGAAATGCAAATCAAAACTACAATGAGGTATCACCTCACACCAGTCAGAATGGCCATCATCAAAAAATGTACAAACAATAAATGCTGGAGAGGGTGTGGAGAAAAGAGAACCCTCTTGCAGTATTGGTGGGAATGTAAATTGATAACAGCCACTATGGGTTGAAAATAGAACTACCATATGACCCAGTAATCCCACTACTGGGCATATACCGTGAGAAAACCATAATTCAAAAAGAGTCATCCCCTCAGATCCAGCAAATACTGGATTTCATTGTTCATTTCTTCTTTGCTATTTATTCGAAAAGCAAGTGTATCGTATGATTGAACTTATAAATGGAGAGATGACCCACAGTCATTATTCCAGACAGCATTCCAATACTGCAGAAACCAATACTGACCCAGACAAAGAAATTATTGAAGGCACTAGGTTAAACATACAGATCTGTGTGCCATTTTTTTATGAAGATAGCACATTTTGGATTTCTCTTTTTGTGAAATCTAGAGGTTGTGTTGCAATTTCAAGAAGAGGGTGGGACTGTATGAGACAATGACACTCTTTTAACAGATACATTTTTGGTGTTTTTCTTTTTAAAAAACTTTTCCTGGGGGCTTCCCTGGTGGCGCAGTGGTTGAGAGTCCGCTTGCCGATGCAGGGGACACGGGGTTCGTGCCCCGGTCCGGGAAGATCCCAAATGCCACAGAGCGGCTAGGCCCGTGAGCCATGGCCACTGAGCCTGGCGTGTCCGGAGCCTGTGCTCCACAACGGGAGAGGCCACAACAGTGAGAGGCCCGCGTACTGCAAAAAAACAAAACAAAAAACAACAACAACAAAAAACTTTTCCTGTTTAAGCAGTAAATGGTTAGAATTGTTTAAAAAAAAACAAACCCGAAAAGAGTCATGTACCACAATGTTCATTGCAGCACTATTTACAATAGCCAGGACATGGAAGCAACCTAAGTGTCCATTGACAGATGAATGAATAAAGAAGATGTGGCACATTTATACAATGGAATATTACTCAGCCATAAAAAAGAAACAAAATTGAGTTATTTGTAGTGAGGTAGGTGGACCTAGAGTGTGTCATACAGAGTGAAGTAAGTCAGAAAGAGAAAAACAAATACCGTATGCTAACACATATATATGGAATCTAAAAAGAAAAGGTTCTGATGAACCTAGGGGCAGGACAGGAATAAAGATGCAGGCGTAGAGAATGGACTTAAGGACACGGAGGGGGAAGGGTAAAAGCTGGGATGAAGTGAGAGCATTGACATATATACACTACCAAATGTAAAATAGATAGCTAGTCGGAAGCAGCCGCGTCACACAGGGAGATCAGCTCGGTGCTTTGTGACCACCTAGAAGGGTGGGATAGGGAAGGTGGGAAGGAGACGCAAGAGGGAGGGGATATGGGGATATATGTATACATATAGCTGATTCACTTTGTTATACAGCAGAAATTAACACACCATTGTAAAGCAATTATACTCCAATAAAAATGTTAAAATAAAAAAAAGTTTACCAAAATGTGACCCTGGGTAAGTCACCTAACCTTTCTGTGCCTTGGTTTCTCATCTACAAAATAAGGATCACTGTAAAACTCACCTCATAGGGTTATTGTAATGATCAAATGAGACAATGTGATGTGTGATACTTATAACCATACCTATAACAGTATCTGGCACATAGTACAAGTGACCAATTAATGTGAGTTATAATTGATAATAATCTTTTACTTCATATTTTTAATAGGCACATATGAAATAAGTTGTCATTATAATCTAGAATACCATCATTCCTCAAATATACCATCTCTAAAGCTATTTTTAAAATCCTGCCCAAATTTTAAGTACTTTAAAAGTATTTTTAAAAAATTACATCTACATATATATGGATCATGTTTGACGAGAAGGAAGCATGAATTCCATTAGATGGTAGTTGGATGTGTACATACACACATCCATATAATTTCAAGGGTTCACAGACTTGAAGCCCATATATGGACTCCTGGTTAAGAATCCCTACACTTGGAACTATATTCAATATCCTGTAATAAACCATAATGAAAAATATGATACATATATATAACTGAATCACTTTGCTGTACACCAGAAACTAACACAACATTGTGAATCAACTACACTACAATAAAAAAAAAAAATCCCTGTACTCTTCATCACTCTACCCTAGTAAGTATTTTTATTAACTGTTCTAGTTGGCCAAAGAAATACAATGACCTTTCACTTTTTGGTTTCAGAATTTTAAGGATCAATTTCAATGACGTAGATGGCATTTGTGTGGATTGAGAGTAAACAGTTTAAATACATTTTAATTATAATATGCACAATATATCAAGTGCAAATAGATTACATTTTTACTCCATAAAACAGCTAGTTTGGTATATCACTGACTATGGCAGTTTATAAGCTGCTGCAGGTTTCATCAGGTATTTGGGATTGGATAATGGTGACTTTTTTTGAAATTAGTTTAAAATATTCAACGAAAAGTTTAAAAAGCTAATTATATAAAAACATTAAGCTGCTTTTAAAAATACTTTATATTTTACTTGGGAGCTTTACTTTGCTTTTCTAGGAAATGGCATGTGGCATTGGAGTGAGAATGATCTGAGATGCAGGGCCAGGTCAGCCACTTACTGGCCATATGACCTTTGCCAGGTCACTTAACACCTGAGCCTCAGTTTCCCAACTGCAAAACAGGGATAATAATACCTCTTGTACTTAAAACATGGGGCTCTTGTATTAAATGAAGTAATACTTAAAAATCTGTCATGAAAGCTGTAAAGTACCATGCATCAGTATCATTCCGTATATTACATATTTTAACTTGAAAAACTTAAACTTACATGATCACTAATGGAAGTACTTCTTAGGTATTCTAATAGGTGATAATTAGAGCCTGCAGTTTAGAACAAATAAAATATTAATAGTTTATGAGCAATGTTATATTGTGCTGCAGGAACTATTCCCTTGCCCTTGTGATATAAGCATCTTTAGTACTTGCTTTTCTTCCCATGAAATGTCTGGGAAGCATAAAGCTTACAAGAGAAAACTCTCAAGAGCTATATAGCATATGGCATTATATTAACCATATGTAGCCTTACCACTGAAACAGACGGGTGATTCTTGCTCCTAGCTGTCATTTTTCGTAACTTTTAAGACGTATAAGTACAGAAACTGATTTTAAACCAACCACTGGTAGGCATTTCTATCATTTTTAAGAGTCTCCATTTGAATGGCTCTGTATGTTCAAAACTATTTATTGAGAGCCCCTACTATAAACCAAGCAGTTAAGGGGCAAACTAAGATTATTTAATTTTTTAGATAAATTTTAATAACACAAACTTTAAAAAATATGTTTCAATATAATTTTTGGAGAGGTATGTACTATGATAGATATCATGGGAAAACTGACCTATCTGCAGATCAAAAAACCTAGAAACACTTAGAACAACTCACAACCATTAGGATTACTGGCTCTTTCAGATAAAAAAGGGAGCTAAAACCCAGGCAGTTCTAAATTTCAAACTACTTTTTAATATGTTTTGTTTATCATGCTTACCACAAATTTACGTTTGCATGACTGATAGAATTCATTTTTAAAAACCTACTTTCAAAATTCTACTGGTTTTAAATGATTATTTGTATTTTCCTCTGAATTTGGTTTTAAGTGATGTGTTTTTCCAGGTGTCCTTAAAGCAAATGCTATTGTCTGATGTAGGAATACATGTACAGATGAATCTACTCATCTGGATACATCTCTCTAGTTGTAACTCTTCCCTGTGCCATGTATACCACACCACTCTCCTGTGACTAAGAACACAGATTTAGGAAGAGCTATTTGTGGAGAGGTCCACAGTCTCCAGGCTGGAACTTCTTGTCAAAGTGACGATAAATGGTCCTTGGCAGGACCATGCAAATGAGTTTCCTTAGCCAGCACTCTTCTCCCTCACATGAAAGTTCTGCTAGCAGATCATTTTCAACTTCACTGCCCAACAGTGAACCCACCTTTTAAATCCAAAACCATTTTCTATCAGTTACGCATTATAGTTTTTTTTCCATGGTCGAAATATGTAACTCATATTTCATATACATTAATATTTTATTTTGGTCTGTCTAAAATACTGTATAACACCTTTAGCATCAGAAACACCAATTAACCTAAAAATATGCACCCTTCAATAATTAAATCCATAATCTTAGCTTTATCCCTCACTCTGTCATTATTTGCAGTGATTCATTTAATTATCCTTATGATCTCCAGCTTCAATTTATGAAAGTATTATCTGTGGCATCTGTGACTTTTAAAAATGAATATATATGTTTCACAGATATTAATGTTTTAACCTGATAAAACCAGAGAAAACAAAAAAGTTTTTAAATATAACAATGCCTCATTTATCTGGTATCTGATGGGAACAAGTACAAATATTTTTAAACGACTTAAAATTGTTTTCAAGACCATCTCAATCCATTTTGCTTTTTAACTTTATAAGAAATAAATATGCTCAGAAGAGATTTGATTCTCTGGGTCAATTCCATTTTGGAGACAGTAGCATGGAAGTCCAGAGTTTAAAGATATTTGTTGGTTTTCTAGGTACAAAAGCTTCACATCTTAGCTTCAAATACTCTCCTACAAATGCATTAAATTTTATGGTCTAAAATATAAACACTACCAGAGTGGTCACGGCACTTAAATGAAATTCTCACGTGAAGAAAGAAACGCAATATAATAACTACTCAACCTTTTCCCCCCAAAATCTAAGCTATGGCCATTTTTTAAAAAGAAAAGCTATGTTTCAGAGTCTCCAGGGATAAAGAGAATCATGGTGTCTTGGGGCGCTGGATCCTGAGTCTTCCTCTAATCAGGCAAGAAATGTTGAACAAGATGTGTACTCCTCTCCTCACACTTGGCTTTCTTTTGTGTAGAAGTGGGACTGAACTCTACCTTGCACTAGGGTTACCAGGATTAAGTTGCCTGTGTGACAGTGCCAAGCCCATGCCTGGTACATACACAGACAGATACGATGTTTTCTTTCTATTGCCGTCCGAAATGTCAGACAGAATTGAAAATTACATGAAATCCAAATACCCTGAATACCAGGGAAACAAAAAGATGATTTAACAATCCACCCTACCAATTTAAGGATTATCGGGCAGCATGAATACAATAAACTGAGACAGTTAACATGCTCTAACACTTGGAGAACTCAAATAATGGAATTTGCAGGGTTTTTTGGTAATGCTAAAAAAAAACAGTCATTAACCTACTCCTTTTATAGGTCATAAATGCCTATAACAGTAATTAAGCAGTAACTATGTGTCAGGTTCTGAACTAAGTACTTTAGAAGGATTATATTATTTAATCCTCACTAGCAAGTGGCAGAGCCAGGATTTGAACTCAATAATCTGATGCCAGAGCTCTTAATCATCCTGTTATCTGTCTACCTATTAATAAAACATGTGGGTTTAAAAACTTCATGGTAAATTTCCTTTGCTCAGAATAACCAACAACAATTCCCAACCTCCCGTTAATTTTTTTAATAACATGAAATACTAGCCGACTTTTGATAATTAAGACATTTTCCAGATGAAAAGCTCATAACCATCTATTCTGCAAAATATTTAGAGCATATTAAATCTGAATCTAAATCACAATATGAATCTAAATTATCATTACCACACAATTAAATTCCAGTCCTGGTAATATTTAAGTATCTGTTATAACTTACACAGAATATGTATTTTGTACACAGTAAGAACTCAACAAATATTTACTGATTAGCTATTTTTACAGCAGATAATGCATCAAATTATAATGTACAAAGATCTTCCATGGTCAAAATATTCATTTTGTCAGTAACTATAGCTAGAAGCTTTCTCAGGGGCTGAAGAAGGCTGTCTGGGTTATGGGCAATTCAAATGTTTATAATGTAATAATTAAGGCAAGGAAGAGAAGCAAGATGACTTTCAATTATTTTTAAAGAAAACAATAAAGATGACCAACAACATAGTGGGCAGCCACCGACCACATTCTCTTTCACCAAATTCTCTTGCTGCCTCCTAGAAAGGGAAGGCTTCCTCCAACTATAAAGGTATCTTTCGTCATTTGTCATTACTTAAAATTATTTAAAATTCCTATTAGTAAGTGAAAAACATTTTTCATTGAGGTTATATATTTTCAATGGGCCTTTCTAGTCATTTAATGATGAAACAATTTAAAAAATATAAATATTCTTGAAATTGCTCAGTACAGAACTCACATCATTATAATCTTATGTTTGGCCTCTGGAAATTTTATATGAAGTCAAATTTGATTTCAAAGTAGAAAAAATGGAACTAAACATGCAAAAGTTTTTGTGAGGTGGATGGTATGTGTTTTTAAAGAAAGTATAATTGCTTAACCAGATACCCTTGTTTCTCTGACTGAAACATCAGTAAAACCAGATCCCAATCCAGAAAAGCTTGCTTTACCACAAACATATCAAATCTTTACTGGGCTATAAGGAATAGAGAACTAACCTCTCTTCCTAATACTATAATATTACAGTTTAGATAATGAAGTATATATAGTTATCTTCTCGTGAAATTTTACTCTAGAAAAATCTCCATTCTGAGGTGACGCCATGATCTTTCATTTGGTTTATTGTTTCTCTGGCAGATTCTGTCAGCACCATGAGCCACACGGAGTACTTATTCTGTAGTGAGGTTTATGAAGAAAAAAACCAAAACAGAACAAAAAACTTGTTCACTGAAAATAAAAAGTGAACAAAAAAGATGCCTCAACATTTCTCTAGTTTATCAGTAAACCATTGCTAAAAGGGAAAGGGGCAGGTGATTATTGTATGAATAAAAGATGATTAATTATACATCAATTCTATTATTTCACTAACAGTATCTATCATAATTTTAAAAGATGATAGTGAACAAGTGGGTCATTAACTTGGAATACTTTAAAAACAACTCAACAGTAAAGATGATTAAACAACCAGTAATATTCCAGTCAAATGAAACATTCTTAATGAAGACCAACATTTGTTACATATTAAATTAGCTAGTTAGAAAACCTTTTTTAAAGTCAATAATTCAAATAGAAACTTTATATTAATTTTAAAAGTCTGATACCATTAATTTGGATCCGGCTCACCTCTCATTGTAAACAAGAACTGAGGTAGAAAAATGAGAGTCAGTAGCTAAAAGCCCAAACAATCGAAAATAGATAACTGAATTGTAAATAATCAAAAAATATATTTTCTATGGAAACCTAAACCCAGATTGTACAAAGGGCATCTACTCCCCATAATTCAACATCTATTTCTGCATAGTCTTATAAAGAGAAGATTTATACAAGTGTAACATATCAAACTTTTACACTCCAAAATATTCCATCTATACGCAAACTAACATGTTAATTACATAGTACCTTACCAACTCATAAGCTGAGGGCCAATGGTGCTTTATATATCGATACTTTGTATTTAGATTTAATTGCATACATCTGAAAGTAAGGAATTAAAATACAATTTCCTGTGTATACTTTTCAATGATTTTGATTGTCCTCCAATTTAGAAATCACTGACACTATTGAATGAAATTAAGTTCCATAAGATTGTAACTTGAGTACAAATGAATCCCCATTTCCCAGTGGTCACTGAGATGGCCAAGAAAATATAAAGGAAACCTTTATTAATATTATAACCTTGGGAAGGGTGACACCACACACCCCAAACCTCCAGGGATTTCCATAACATATAGTAGAGAAGGGCAAACCTACCAGACTTACTGAATGTAAAAGAACAACTCATTTGTCTAGGAGACACAACATCTAATAGAAAGCACAAAGAATGGACTTAAAAAGTAGGCAGTTAAGTGCAAGACATATAATTCAGATCCCTCAAGGGCCTTTGGAAAATGACATACATAGCAGAGATTTATCCCAGCCACTTATTACCTAGGAATTTACACTAAAGAGAAAACTGGAGGGACTTCCCTGGTGGCGCAGCAGATAAGACTCCACGCTCCCAATGCAGGGGGCCTGGGTTCCATCTCTGGTCAGGGAACTAGGTCTCACATGCATGCCGCAACTAAGAGTTTGCATGCCACAACTAAGGAGCTGGTGAGCCGCAACTAAGACCTGGTGCAACCAAATTAATTAATTAATTTTTTAAAAAACCTAGACAAATCTGCAAAGATATATGTTTTATGATAATCACAATAATTCGTAATAAATTAGTAATAGTGAAAACTATAAATAATCTAAATGTCCATTCATAAGAAATTGGTATATGATTTTACCCAAATAATGGAGTATTATAATGCAAATTTTCACTGACATGGAATGAGCTCCATAATATGCTGTTGAAGGGAAAAAAAGATTAAAAATAACATGTGTGGGCTTCCCTGGTGGCGCAGTGGTTGAGAGTCCGCCTGCCGATGCAGGGGACACGGGTTCGTGCCCTGGTCCAGGAAGATCCCACATGCCGCGGAGCGACTGGGCCCGTGAGCCATGGCCGCTGAGCCTGCGCGCCCGGAGCCTGTGCTCCGCAACGGGAGAGGCCACAGCAGTGAGAGGCCCGCGTACCGCAAAAAATAAATATAAAAAAATAATAATAATAATATGTGTATTATGAATAGTTACACACATGAAGAGAGAGCTGCAAAGATTACCACCGAAACACAAATGGGCGTTGTCTCTGGGTGGCTGGCTATTTGATAATTTTTACTTACTTTTTATAATTATTAGTATTGCTTAAATTTTCTAAATAAATATATACTGTCTTTGTGATCAGAGAAAAATTCTCTTCATGTTGGAAAAAGAAAGTATATTTATTTTTTAATACCACAATTGATTTGGGAGAAATCATCTTAATATTTGGAAAAATCCATTAAGATATAGATTCAAAGATGTTTATCATAGCACTGTTTATAATAGTAAAAATAGTACTAAATGATCAATAGTGAATTTTTAAAATAAATTTTGGAATAACTATATAAAGGTTTACTATGAAGCCATTAAAAATTACAACAAAGATGTATCCATCACTAGCTCAGTGACCTTGGAATATTACATGTCCTCTAGGTATCAGTTTCCTCATCTGTAAAATGGTGATAAAAAGAACACTTATAGTATTTCCCCTAGCTTATTAGCTATATCCTATTGTCATAGAAAACAAAAAACCTGATGTTTATGAGCTTCCTCTAATATCACAAGCCCCTATTTCAAAACCTACTTTGCTATATGCTTTAAGAAAAAAAAATCTCAAAATCAACATTCAGTTTGGCTATCAATCAAGCTAAGAAAATATGAATCTAAGACTACAAAGGCAATGTATATCAAAGTTAAAAATAGGGAATTCCTGAAACTTCTAGGCTATTAAACTCCTAAACATATTCTCAAACTAAGCTTGTTTATTCACCTATACATGTAGAAAAAAATAGTGTTAGAAGATAGAAACAGGCTGATCTGGACGCCTGTGGCACTGAGACAGGCCCTAATAAATCACCCAGATTACAGTGACAGAGGGAACTGGCATCCCTACTTAACTAAACGATAAAACAATTTAAATACACATACTCGTTAGCTTCATCAGTTTTACCATCACTGTACAAACATCTGCTTTGTTGCTTTAAAGAGCTGAAACCAACCTGCCATGGTCTTCCCCAATCGAGTGGAATAGGAAAGGCTCCAAGCCATGTTCCTAGAAAACTAGAAACTGTAGTGATCTGGAGACTATTCTCCCAAATGGATGTAACCCTATAAAACACAAATATATAAATTATTGGTGGTATATATCTTAGCTGCTGGGGAATCAAACAAACAGCATAAATTAACACTATACATATATATATGTTGTTCATTTAAAATAAGCATCGCAAATTGACACAAATATTTGCCATGAATCATTAGCAATTAATTGGTAAGAAGATACAAGTGTTTTTCAGCTGGAAAGGTAATATATGCACATAGTGAAAATCAAACAATACAAAAGAGTGTCTGCAATGAAAGCTAAGTCCTCCTCTCACCCTTATCATCAACTCTGATTCCTTTTCCCAGAAACAACTGCTATCACCAGCTTATTACATATCCTTCCAGAAATATTTTATACATACACAAATAAACACACAATTTTGTTTGAAATGATATATGCACATCTGCATATATACACACATATATGTATATATCCTTCAAAACAAAACTCAAATGCACCATTTTATAAATCCAGTTTTGCTGTGTGTTTTCCCTTGTTAACAGTTTTACTAGTATTCTATTGTCCAAAGGAAGCAATCACAAAAGATCACATATTATATGATTCCATTTTCATGAAATGTCCAAAATATGCAAATCTACAGACAGTAAATAGATTAGTGGTTGCTTAGGGCTAGGGGAGGGGGAATAAGGAAGTGGCGGGTAAAGGACATGGAGTTTCTTTTTGAGGTGATGAAAATATTCTAAAACTGACTGTAATGATTGTTGTACATATCTGTGAATATAATAAAAACTATTGAATTGTACACTTTATATAGGTGGCATACATGGTGTTTGAATTATATCTCAATACCGTTTAAAAACCCATCTCCCAGCTATCTCAGTTCCCCTCACGTGTATGAGCCACACCTTCCACATCTGTCTTAGCTTTCCAACAACCCTCCTTCATAATAACTTACAAGAGGCAACCCTTCCCACATCTACTTCCAAAAGCAAATTTCAGGTTTTGTCCAAGGAAAAGTGGCATATTTATTAAAATATTTATGCAATTCTTAACCATTTAACATGTATTAAACTGTCCTGCCATTTTTATTAAGTTCCTACATTTTTTAATGTGTTACTGACGAAGTTTTTGAGTGTTATGCCCCATCCCATTTTCCCCATAAGTTCTGTGTTTCTTATTGCCCAGTTTTGCATAATGCAAGGATTTTTAGGAATGCATATGCCATCTTATAGCAGAACCGACTATAGAATCAAATGACAGTATCTCCCCCCAAGTACACCATTAATGCTATTATCAGAAACAGAATTCAAAGCTGGATAAATCACCAATCCAAACCAATAAGGTTTCAACTGATTTTCACTGTTTAAAAATGTCAAACTAAAGTACTAAAAGAAATTAATGCCATTTGGGATACTATGGTAACAATGTGGGAAAAAGTGTTCAATGTGACACTTCTGTTTTCTTGAGACTTTATGAACACTAGAAGATGGTTCTGAAGGGGAACAAACAAACATTTCAAAAACAAAAAGTCAGTAATTTATGGAGCCTAGCTACTCAGCAAGCATCCTCTGCTCCACTTGGGCTGTTCTCTTCCAAATCACACAAAAATACCATGTTCATTTCAGTTTCTATAGTTTCATTCATCCCATAGCGCGGGGTGTCTCCCCTTCCCACTTAGTCTTACCAAATCTCTTACTCCTGATCCAAGTCCTTCATAGATCATCCCCCCATCCAGCTCATTCTTCAGTGGTCTCCTACCCTACTGAGTTCCTAAAACTTCATTGTTCGAGTTACACAAACTTAGTCTTCTGTTTTTGTTCATCTCATCCTTGCCCCTTGAATGTCCAAGATCCTCATGGAGAGAAGCATAGCTAATACATCAGACTCCACACAGAGTTTGCGTAACACAGAGCACAGAGTTAAGAGCTCAAGAAGTTTTTGCTGCTGGGTGATAAACAAGACAAAATCATGGGCACCAAATAACTTTCTAGTTTTCTTAGTTATAACTCAACCATTTCTGACACCAATGATCTCACTGCCTTTCAAGAAGTGAAAATTTTAATTTAACGATGCTGAAAATACATACAGCTGCTAAGGGAATAAAATCCTGTAAAGGGCTTCCCTGGTGGCGCAGTGGTTGAGAGTCTGCCTGCCGATGCAGGGGACACGGGTTCGTGCCAGGAAGATCCCACATGCCGTGGAGCGGCTGTGCCCGTGAGCCATGGCCGCTGAGCCTGCGCGTCCAGAGCCTGTGCTCCGCAACGGGAGAGGCCACAGCAGTGAGAGGCCCGCATACCGCAAAAAAAAATCCTGTGAAACCTGCACTCGGATGTCTCACCACAAAAGAGGCTGAACAAGAAACTATAGCTGTTCCAATAAACATTTTTAGATGGTGAACCCCAATTCTACATTATAAGGTGTACAGAAGCAATTTGATCTGTAGCAATTTTATCACAGTGATTAAATTATCCCCAAGGAGGGGTTTTCAAAGTTTTCTTTTGGTAACAGAAACCTTTTTTCAAGCAAAAAGCTAAGTGGAATTCTACCATACAAAAAAAAAAAAAAAAAAAATGCAGAGCTGATCTTGCTAACGTGGAGGGAGAGGCCTATAGTTCTGCCTGCTTGGGTCTCCCTCAAGTGCATGCCACCCTTCCCTGGCCCCAGTCCCCAGCTGCAGTGGGCCCTTACAGCATCACTGAGAACCATACAGTGCTGAGAAACACTCAAGGAACAATCAGCAAGCTGCCATGAATAGAAAAGTACCTCATTAATTTTTTTTTAAATTTCAAACATCACTAGAATATAAAATTCAAACTTACCCATTTCTACTGAAAACTCTTAGCCATGCTTTGAAGTTTGGTCCTAACAAACATAAACAAGGTACAGTAGTAAAAGTGGACAAAGTAACTGCGAGTAAAAATGTTTCCAACGCCAACCTAGGAAAAAAACACTGTATTAATTTTTTCTTAAGTGTTAAAGATGCATATACACACACATGCATAATCTTTTTTACTTAAATAGATTTAGTATAAAACTATTTTCTTACACTTAGAAAGGTAACATGAGTCTTACCAAAACCATGACTATAAAAAATGTTACTACCAAATGCAAGCTATAAAAAACAATCTAGCAAATATTTGTCTTTGATGATAGAGTTCAGAAGTGTTAAATGCCATACGATACTGAGACTGTCCATTGCAAGAAAACCCATTTCTAGATCATTAACTTTTTCCTCAATAGTCTCTGGAACTTTCTCTGCAATTCGTGGTTCAAATTTAGCTTATATCGGAACCACTTGGAGAACTAGGTAAATTTGTTTCTGACTAAGGCCTGAGAATTTGCATTTCGATAAAATGCTGATGTTGTTGGTTTTAGAACCACAATTGGAGAACCACTGCTCCAGACATTCATTCTACTCTAAAATGGATTACAGAGAAATTATCATTTCCCATTACAAAGGTCTTATCCTCCCCACTCTAGAATATAATTACCTGTTAATCTAGTATGTGTATATATAACCAGGTATATATATATATGTAAAACTATACATATAGCTGTGTGTGTGTGTGTGTATGTATTGCATCACTCATTTCAACATGATCATTTATCACTGCTAAACTGAACTTTCCCAAACTATAATGGAACATTATATAAGACATATTAATGAATTTGGCTTTCACTAATTCAAAACTGTTCAGTTTTGAAAAGGTGTTGAGTTAAATTTTACCTTTAAACTATAAACATTAGCTTCTACGTAATAAAATACAAGAATCTATTGACTTTTCTTAAGAAAACAAACTCTTTTCAAGCACTTCAGAATCACATTTACTATTTATAACTAATTTATATGTACCATTATAGTCAGTTTCCTTAGAGGTTCTAAGGGCCACACACCTATTGGTATATGACAGTTTCTCATCTACCTCCCCCTTTAAGCAATTGCATGACAAAAGGCTACGTAATAGGAGCATTTAAAGAATTAAGTTATTCCATTGTCTTTTAAAAAAATAACACTACCAAGGGCAATGATGTCAGTATCCTTCTGTGATCAACTGATTAAACACATCATGTTTTTTCTCTAATCACCAATAGAATTAGCACTTGGTTTAATAAACGACTGTTTTAAAATATAGTTGGCTTAAGGTAAAAAATTTCAGACTTACTCTATTAGTGGTGCTCCATATAGAACAAAAATTACATGAAAGACGAAACAAGACATAAGAAAGTAGATACAGCATTTCAAAAATCTGGTTACCTAAAAAGGAAATGAATAACTTAAAGAATCAAGAGAATGACTGAAGGACAGCAAATGATTTGATTTTATCTACAAATACAACTTAGCCCTATAAAGTGTGATACAGCTGAATATTCTTTGGATCTGCTCCTGAAGTCAGATCACATGTTCTTTGCACAACACTGTAAAAAAGCCACAATACAAAAATCGATCCCCATGTTCCACTCACCTAAACAGCAGAATCAGAAAATGTTTTTGTTTCTATGCTAAGTATTGAACTATGTTGTTAATCAGTATTTATGAAATATTTACCAATAAGTGTGCTAGGATACAAAAAAACACAAACACAGTCCTTCTTGTGTGATGATACATGAAATATTTATAGAAAATAATGATAATAATATTTTTTCATTTTAAAACAAAATTCCTAGGAAAACTGGACCAAAGAAAAGCACAATATTAAATAATTCCCCAAATCATATTCATGTTACTATATGATCCACATAAAAAAAGACCTGCATGTCTGCAAATCAGTATGTGGGACCTACTTGAGTTCGAGCTCAAGAAGATCTAATAATAAAACACACAATGAGTGTTTTAAATCATAGGGCAGTAAATGTGTTTTAAATTACCTAATAAAGAACATACACATAGTATTGAATAATGTTAAGTGAGGACTTTATTAATTTAAATAATAGTCAAGTGTTACACTGTAGTGAATATTCCAGAAAATAGATTCCAATGTCTGAAAACTTCAACTGCTATTTAGTCAAGGAAGGCCAAGCTTGAAACAAGAGCTTATTTTGTAATTTATGAAAAACCCATTGTCTTTCAGAAATGCAAAAGATGAATGAAAATAAACTGAAATGTCTTATAAAATAAGATTTAAAGGTGTGATTGCTGTATTTATATATATTGCTACACTGACGATATATTCATCTTCAATGATGACATGAAACATGACTATATAGGTTCACAATGCTGATATCCAATTAATACATGGCAAGACTCTATCAAACATTGTAGACAGTCTTCCAGCAAGCAATAGGCTACTGACTAGAAAAAAAAAAAATCAGCTTCTTTATTCACTGTAAATAACCCAATAAGTACTTGACTAATACTTTATTCATCCAGTAATAAAAACATTACCTACATCTAAAAATCAGTTGTCAAGAAATAAGTCTTACCTTGTATGATAATGAACTTCTTTTAGAAGATGCATTTGGTTTCACTACTAAATACAATACTAAATTGACGGCAGTTACAGAAACAGAACAGATGCACAACCATGTCAAGTGTGTTTCCAGTACTGAGAAGTTCTCCAAGAAGAATGATGGAATGAAGATGCTTAGGATAATTGAAAATATGCATAATAGATGGACATATAGTAGTCTCTTGATGTCAGTATCTTTCATGGTGTTTTCTTGAGTGGCTATCTAATGAAAAACAAATTAAGAAAAGAGCATAGGCTATAATGACTTTTTCTATTGTCCTAAATGCTCCAACGTCTAAAAACAAGCCATGAACCAAAGTCAGTTTTCTATGGGCAATAATGTCACAGTGTCAGAATATAGGAAGATGCATATATGTAAAAACTAATAGACTAATATAGTATAAACAGCTCACAGAGCCTGAAAAAGGACAAATCTACTAATTTCTTAAATATTTGTGTCTAGTTTCTGTAAAACAGTCATGTGCAGGGACTAATTAAGCAATTCGGTTTTTTTCTTTTTGCCAAAATCAGAGGTGAAAACAAACAGCATGTGTTAATGATTTGCCCTGTTGGAAATATAAGCTATGCTTTCTAGAAACCCCATAATACAATTTGGCTGAACTGTTGGCATTTTTATCATTATGGACCCTTGTCTAACATCACAGTAGTTCACATTTTCCAACAAATGCCAAGTAACACCAGGTACACACTGGAATGGTGGCCAGTGTTACCAAGAAGCTTCAAAGAACATTATGCTAAACTAAGGAGTCCCAGTACTGCAAAAATACCAAAATGACAATGTCAGTTACACATGCCAGATTCCAACCAAAAGCAGAGCACGAATGGAAGGTGGAAAAATATTTACGTTCTCTCTCACTCTCTCTCTCTCTCTCTCTCTCTCTCTCTCTCTCTATATATATATATATAAACACGTTATTTTGTATATGTATGTATTTACAAATTACCTAACAGATAGCTTATACATAGTATTGACTAATGTTAAGTAAGGACTTTATTAAAGTAGTAGTCCACATGTTACACTGTGGTTAATATTCCAGGAAAAAATATATATATATATGTGTATATTTTATAGACACACACAGAGCGCCCACTGGGGCAAAGGGGCGAATCCACGCCTTATAATAACACTCTCGTTTAATTCACACTGTATTTTTACAAGGCAAACACTTTACTGATAAGGAAACAGGCTAAAACAGATTTGGAAACACTCCAAGGTCCCAAGCTCCCAAGTGCTAAAGCCATTTCAAAACCTAGCCTCTTTGATACAAAGATACGCACTAGGGGGTCGAGAAAAGAATGCATGGCAAGAAAGGAGAAAGGAAATGTTTCTCACAGGTCCTAGCCTCAGCTGAGGGGCTGGGAAGGGAATCCAGAATATAGTCTCTCAATAGACACACCTTCAGATATTTTTCTGGGACACCCTCAGAATCGCAACTGACTGAAGCAGATCTGGACCTAAGACAGTGAATGGTACCCAAAGTCGGATGCTTGCTGAATGACTGAATGAATGAACGAACGAATGAAAAGTTGGTCCAGTGTTGCCCCTCCTGAGAAACCAGCCCTGTGTTGGGCCCTGGCGAGCCCAGGAGGACTCTCGTCAGGTGCTTCCTCGGGTGGCCAGGGCCCCGGCCTCCACGGTCTGACCTGGCCCGAGTCCTTAAGCCTTGCAGCGGGAGAGAAGGTTCTTCTGAGCGGCTCCTAGAGGAGCCTTCGCGGGAATCGAGGGACCTTAACCTGCAGCTCCATCCCAAACTGGGTCGCTCCGAACTCTGCCCAAGCCTCAGCCGACGGGAGTGTAGGCAACGAGGGACGAATTGAGAAGCATAATCAAAGAGCACAAGCGTGGAGACCGAGAGAAAAGAAGGGACAGACACAGAATGTCGGATCCGAAAGAGGCCAGTCCATCACCGCAGCCCCTGGGTCACGCAGGAAGGGCGGAACTGGAGGGGCCGGCAGGCGCGTGCCGGCAGGCACGGACCGGCCGGGGGCAGATATTCCCGGCCAGCTGGGTAGCTGGCGGAAGTGGCTTGCAGCGCCGGGAGGCTCGCGCACCCCGAGCCTCCGGCTGGGCTTACCTAACTCTCCCGCCCGCGGAAGAGAACGGAGGGTTTCTACCTCCCACCATCAGGTGTAACTCGGACCCTGTGCTTCGCGCAGGCGCAGGCCTGTGGGGAGGAGGCACAAGGCCTCACAGCCAATCGCAGAAGTGGAGAGGCGGGCCAAGAAGGCAGCCCCGCCTCCCCACTCGCGTTTATTCCTCCCGCGGCTTTCCAGGTATTGGATAGGCGGGGCGGAGGGCGGAAGGGCCGGAAGTGGATTTTCGTAACCCGGAAGGGGAGTGCTTCCCTGGCTGTATTGTTAACTTCTTCCAGCTGCCGCTTGTCCTGCGGCTGAGGGAATCGTCGCGGAAGGATGGTGTGCGAAAAATGTGAGTTAAGGAGACTCTTCTGCGGGAGAAGGAGGCTGGGAGAACCTAACTGGAGTTCCCCGGGAACTTTGCTCTTTCTTTGTTTTTCCTTCGGCCACAGGTCCTTGATTCTAGCTTCTGTCCTCCTATACTGCCCTTTGACCATTCCTGCCCTCCCCAACGACAGTATCGTCCTGTATTTGCATTCAGAGTGGTCTCAGTTTTGCACCTCTGTTTATTTCCGTTGCTTCCCATCAACTCCGGGTATCATCCTGAACTGCTTCTTGACGGGCTTCCTCCCTTCACAGACCCGCCGGGTTGGAATGGATCTTAAAAGTCATTTCCACAGCATCTGGAGTTGATGGATTTAGTAAATAAAAGTACCGGACGCCCAGTTAAATTTGAATTTCTGGAAAACAACAAATAATTTTTAGTGTAAGTATGTCCTATGCAATGTTTGAGACTTGGCTCTGTTTACTGCTCCTCACTACAGTAAGTGCTTTGTCCCAAAGCACGCACTTTTAGGACATTCTTTACTAAAAAAAAAAAAAAAAAGTATTCATTGTTTATATGAAATTTAAATCTAACTGGGTGTCCTGTATTTTATCTAACAAACCTAAGTCAATATCCCATCCAATGGCTTAAATGCTCTTTGCATGAATGCATAGAGGATTGAGGCACAGGGGTAGGAGAATCTCACCACCTTCAAAGCAGTCTGTGTAGATTTCACTGGCTTTTAGAAAAGTCTTTCCTCCCTATAGTTGCCATCCAGTGATTCTAATGCCAACCCTTGAGATTTAGAAAATATCTTATGATATTTTGACCTCACAAACTGGTTATGTGTTTTAAAAGAGCTGTCATATCCCCAAATCCCTTTTTCCTCCAGCTAGATATGTCTGACTCTTCTGTGACAATTTCAAGTCCTCTTATCCTGATAATTGTCTAATTAATGTGATCCACTTTGTTTATATCCCTATAGTATATAAAACTTGGAACATAGATGCCCTTGAGTTTGAATCACAGTTTTTATATTAAGTGAAAGAATGACCATGGATGGTTACTTTAATAAATTCTCAGGGTGCAGAGAATAATTTGGGATTTCTATATTTGAAGCCTGGCATTCAGGAGGACCCTCCTCAGTGAGGCCTCAGCTTACCTTTTTAACTGCATTTTCACTAAGCCTTACCCTTTTCACTTCAGCCAAACCAAACAATAGTTTGCCCGTATGTACCCTGAGTTTTCAATGCCTTTCCCCAGGATGTGTCCCTTATTCAGTTTACCTTCATCTTCTTTTCTCCTCTTTCTTCACAGTCTCATTGCCACTAACCCTCTCTATTGCCTTCCCCACAAAGCTTCACTGGATTTCCCTAGCCAAGATTATTTCTTCCTCCATGGAATTTCTCCTAGTACTTGAGCTCTCAATTGTCATACTATTTACTTTCCAGCTTATATTTTAGTTGAATAATTCTTAACTTTTTTTTTTTTTGGTTCTCTGAGCCCTTTGAGAATGTGATGAAAGCTGTAGACTTAACATAGTTTATTAAAAAATGGATATACAAAAGGTTTGTGTACAATTTAATCTTGTTCATATATTTCCTAAGGTCTACCTGTGAAACTCAGGTTAAGGACTACTACTAGAGAAATCAGTGTGCTATAAATTCCTTGAAATCTAGAGCTTTATCTCATTTGTTTTATTTTTATCTGTACTTTGTACAATGGCTTATACATCAGAGATGCTTAGTAAATATTTATGGAATGAATAGATTTATCAGATTTGTTTAAAGGATCCATGTACAGAGGAACTCTATTATAAGCCATACTATTATCCACAAATTTTACTGAAGAGTCAGCTATCCATTGCCCACAGTTAATATCTTAAGTCTCAGTTCACTGGCCCCGACCCCAGCATTAACAGGCTTGTACATAATATGACTGGTGATGCCATTGCGAACTTTAGGCACAATGTAGTGTATTTATTAAATAGTAAACACTAATCTCCCTTACTTTTACTGTCTTGTTATAACAGGTGAAAAGAAACTTGGTACTGTTATCACTCCAGATACATGGAAAGATGGTGCAAGGAATACCACAGGTATTTTTCCTTTTAGAACATGGAAACTGAATCAGATACTTCTGTGAATAATGTTTTCACTTTTACATTATTTGTAAAATGATATGTTATGTGTACAATGTATTTTATCTGTTAAACATTAAGGGATACTAGATACCCCAACAATTTAATATCTTTTCTATTTAGTTCTCTCAGTGACATGTCAGCGTTCCTAATTTTTTTTTTTTTTTTTTTTTTTGCGGTATGCGGGCCTCCCACTGATGTGGCCTCTCCCGTTGCGGGCCACAGGCTCCGGACGCACAGGCCCAGCGGCCATGGCTCACGGGCCCATCCGCTCCGCAGCATGTGGGATCCTCCCGGACCGGGGCACGAACCCGTGTCCCCTGCATCGGCAGGCGGACCCCCAACCACTGAGCCACCAGGGAAGCCCAGCGTTCCTAATTTGATAGGCAGGAGATAGCAAAATATTTAAATGATTTTTAAGCAATGAGTATATCACAGTAATTGATTTGATTCAGCTTAATTAGAGTTAGTATTGAAAGCCCCCTCTCCTCACCTGATTTTTATATTCTTGAACAAATTATTTAAATGTTTTCATTTTCATAATCATTAAATACAGTGAAGATGCTTTCAAAGGGAAGAAAAAGAAACATTTTTACTGTATTCAAGATCAATGGCACCAAAGTAGCGGCATCTAGATTTTACATTAGATATATGTAAATATAGACCCATTCCTAAAGTCCTACTTTGAGTTTGAGAAATAAAATGATTGCCTTTTATCCAAATTTTTATTTTCCTAGTAAATAATTGTGTGGTTTTTTTTTTTTAAGTAGTGTCTTTGAAACCTGGCTACTAAATGAAATTTTTTAAAATTTTGATATAGGCTAGTCTGCTGGTAGGAGGTCACAAAATGAACTTTCTAACTAATTGTTAAATGTTTCATGTATGTGTTAATGTGTGAAATGTGTAGACATAACACACTGAAATACATGTATATTTCAATGCAGAAAGTGGTGGAAGAAAGCTGAATGAAAATAAAGCTTTGACCTCAAAAAAAGCAAGGTAGGTATAAGAGCATCTATAAACCAGTCATATTAATTTCCACTCTTTTTAATATTAAGTGTATTGGAATGAATTTGTTTTGCCTCATTCTGTTGTGATAAAACATAGATAGTTCCAAGCATGCATAACCAAGCTGTCTGTTATAACCTGCTGATTTCACCCTGTTCATTTTCACTGTATCAGTATATAAAGATATCATACATTATTTTTATAATTTCACCAGAAAGCATGACTTATTTTTTCTAGTTCTTAATTTTCCTGCAAATCAGAGGCCGCAGAGAAATGTGGACAGGTCATGAGCGCTGGAGTCAGACCTAAATTTGAATCTAGATTTTGTTACTGTCTAGCTCTGTAACCTTAAGCAAGTTAAACCAGTTCTAAACTTTTCTGAACACTACTTTTTTACCTAGGAATAAGGATAAAAATGTCTCCCACCATAAAAACAATTTTTGACACCATACTCTATTATATCCAGTCTTAAAAATTCCATGAATCCTTCCAGCTGCCATCCCATTTCCTTGCTTCCTTTTACAGAAAAAGTTTTCAAAACCCTTATCTAGATAGTACTTTCTCAGTGTCCTTAAGTTTTATTTACTCCTTCAGCCACTGTAATCAGGCCTCCATCTCCACCACACTCCTAAACCTACTCTTGTCAAGATCACACGTGACCTTTAAAACTGATGGCTACTTCTCTGTTCTTACCTTATTTAACCTTTCGAAAACTCTCTTTTTTGCAACACTTTATTCTCTTGGCTTTGAGATACCACACGCTCCTTTCCTCTTAACTCACCTACTGTTCCTTCTCAATTGAGTGCTTCTGGTCTCAATCCTAGACTTTTTTTTTTTCTATTTATAAATTTATGATCTCTCCTCAAGTGACTTTAGTCCAATGGCTTTAAATTCAAACTGTATGTTAATGAATTCCACATGTATATCTCAGTCCTGACTTTTCTGAGCTCCAAACGTATATCCAGTTGCCTCCTTGACTTTTCCAATTTGATGTCTGACAGGCAACCTCTTTTTCCTTCAGTCGAATCATAGTCATCTCATCATTGCTCTATGGTCCAATCTAGCTGTGCAAAACTGGAATCCCTAACTGATTTCTTAATTTCCCTCACTTCCCATATCCACCAGCGAGTTCTTTGGCTCTACTACCAAAATATAGCCTGAATACACCTGCTTCTGTTCATCTCACTGCTATTACCCTCTTCTAAACCATCACAGTTTCTTACTTGGGTATTATAATAACTTTCTGTCTCCCTGCTTCCTCTCTGGTTCCCTATAGTCCATTCTCATAATAACCAGGGTAGTCCTTTAAAGGGCATGTAACTCCTTTGCTCAAAACCTTGCATTGGTTTTCTTTTTACATTGAATAAAAGCTAGGTCCCATACCATGTTCTTACAGGGTCCTCTGATCTGGCCCCTCCTGCCTCTCTGACTTCCTATTGTGCCAACTCCTGCATCAGATATGCCAAGCCCACTCCCACTGGAAGAGGTTTGTGCTTACTACTCCCTCTTCCTAGAATGCATCGCTAAGAGCTTAACATAGCTGGCTCTTTCTTGTTACTTGGGTCTTAGCTGAAATGTCATCTCCTCAGAGAAGGTCCCTAACCAGCACCTAAACTAATGTCTTCCTTCCTTCCCCTCATGTCCACCACAGTATCCTCTCTGAATTTTCTCTACAGCAGGTATAACTATCTTAAAAGTGTGGTTGTTTTCTTACTTATTATCTGTCTCCTCTCACTAGAATGTCAGCTTGATGAGGGCAGAGGCTTTGTCAAGTTCATCTTTGGTATTTAATAATAATAATAAGGCTTTTAATACGTAAAGTGCCTGACACATAAAGGTGCTTATTAAATAATGGATATAAAATAGCATGATAGACTTAAACGTCAATGCATTGTCACATTATGTGTTGTTGACTGACTTATTGATGTCTTCTAAGACCATGCAGTTATTATTGACCAAGTTGTTATGTTTTACAGAGTGTATAGTTTTAGGTACTTCCAGTTCCTTTATGCTCCCAAACTTACTTCAGTGTCATTAACAAGTAGCTATTACTTTTGGGTATTTTAAGTATCTCACTTTGGAAAGTGTACGTAAGATTTCTGAGACATTAAAATGTACATTTTAGAATAAAATATGGTTTTAAGAAAAAGCAATCTCTAGACATGTAGGTCCAAACAAATTGAGCTTATTATTAAAAGGAAGAATAGTGTCCACTCTTAACTTCTCTTGTGGGAAGTAAAGTGACATTCTTTTGGATTTGGAAAAATTAACCTTTAAAAATGAGCTGTTGTATCATACCCAAGAGAAGAAACGAGGTCTAGGACAATGTTGGTATTCAGTATATGAGTACGGTTACAAAAAGTTATTGCCAATTTAATGGGAAGTATTTCCTCTAAAGTTATTTTGCCCTCCAGTCACTGTAAGGTCACATTTTTTTTAGTAGAAACTTTTTTATCCAAAGGGATTGCATCAGTTAATTGAAAATATCAGTTAAAGTGGGCAATCATTAAAAGATACACATACCTTATTTTAAGTCAAAGCACATAACTACATGCATTCATCAGTCATTTGGCATTGAGACAAGGCTTTTTGAATATGAGTCTACTTTATAATTTTCCTTACATTAATCATAACCAGAATATATATTTCCAGTATCTTTAAGGTAGAGCAAGAACTGACACTTGTAAGGTGCCAAGTCCTTCCACTTAGGATTTTTCCTCAATTTTTAAGTTTTCTTACCCATGCCTAATTCCATAGCAGTTTTATGATTGACACTTACCTGGTCATCCTAAAGTATTCATTTAGTTTTTAATATAATCAATCACTCTTTGTGTACTCTCATTACATGAGTTTCCTTAATATTATATCACATGAATAGATTGACAAATACAACTGTTTTAAACAGGTTTGGGATTACATACAGCTGACTCTTTACAAGCATACAGCTTACATGGAAGGGGCAGAAGTGTGGAGACATATTAAGAGAGTAGCCAGTTAGAAGAGTGCTATGCCTATCGATTGTAGAGCTTGATAGAGGGAACAGAGAGCATGAATTAATCACATTTGTTACTTAAGTGAGGTTATTTAAGAGTATTTCTATTGTATTGTACATTTTTCTTTCTTTAAAAAAAAATCTCTAGATTTGATCCATATGGAAAGAATAAGTTCTCCACTTGCAGAATTTGTAAAAGTTCTGTGCACCAGCCAGGTTCTCATTACTGCCAGGGCTGTGCCTACAAAAAGGGTAAGTTTCCTTTAATACCATTTTTGAATTCATATCAAACCTACTTCTTTTGATACTGATTTGGATAACATAGTGAAGGAGTAGCCCTTCATAAATTAGTCAAATGCTCTTTTTTCTAAGGCAAAATAAACTTAGAACTTGTCGTAGTTAAAAGTATATATTTTCTTTTTTTCTTTTCTGATGCTGTTAAATTATGTTTTAAGCTTCAGGAGTGACTTAAATAAACCAAATCATTTGTATTGGTTAGCTAGTAGATTAGTATTATTAGTTGTTATTAAGATTTGATTACTTACATGAGTTTTTTGTTTGTTTGTTTTAGGCATCTGCTCTATGTGTGGAAAAAAGGTTTTGGATACCAAAAACTACAAGCAAACGTCTGTCTAGATGTATTGAAGTTTCTGGCTTTCCGTATGATTTTACTTTTTGCTTGAATTTTCAAGGCATAATATAGATGTTAAAGTTACAAAATAACATGTCTTAAGACAAGTTTAAACCAGGGAAGTAGATTGGTATTCATTTTTGTGCTCTCAAGAAGTTCTGAACAGCAGCAGTGTAACTAGTTTTTGCCTTAAGTTTTTATTTTCCTTACAAACATCTTATTGAACTGGGATAAGTGACAAATTTAACGAAAAATATTTTCCCAGTTCTGTATGCACTTTTTATTTATCATTACTCATGTAATTTTTATTATCCTTTCCCTCTACTTTATAGATATTGCAAAAGTGTGAGAAGGAGGTTATTGATATTTGGCTTTGAACTTGGCATCCAGATTTGGAATTTTTCCCTCATTCCCTTTTGGTTGCATAGTTCTTAGGATCAGCAGTCCCTTAATTAATTGCAGCTTCATAAGGCATTTAAATATCTGAGATCATTATTGCTAAATAGTTCCTTAAGTAATTAGCCCAGGCCCAAATCAAACAAAAGTTGTATTTATGTTATTTTTTATTTGTTCTTGAAGCCAAAGTGCCAATACCTTTCATATGAGAATGGGAATGCAAGGAACACTCCACACAAATCCAAATGAATACACTGGATTTCAGAAAAACACACAATACACATATTACCTTGAATTCAGACCATCATGAAAGCCAGGAGAACAGTGTGCATCCATGATGATGTGTAACGAATGAGTCACCATTCCTTGGGAAAGTGCTTTGAAGCAGAAACCAAACTTCTTTTTAACCTCCTCCTCTTCTCCTTCCCCCACCAAAAATAAATAGACTAAGCAAAAATTTTGACTCTTTTTTTTTTAATATATATATATAACATAGACTGCTGAAAGACTACTTTGAGGTTTCTTTTTCTTTTTAATTGAAGTAAAGTTGATTTACAATGTTGTGTTAATTTCTGCTGTACAACAAAGTGATTCAGTTATACATATATATACCTTCTTTTAAAAATTCTTTTCCTTTATGGTTTATCACAAGATATTGAATGCAGTTCCCTGTGCTATGCAGTAGACCTTGTTGTTTATCCATTCTATATATAATGGTTTGCATCTGCTAACCCCAAAATCCCAATCCATTGCCCTCCCCACCCCACCCGCATTGTTTCTGTTTCTTAGATAGGCTCATTTGTGTCATATTTTAGATTCTACATATGAGTGATACATGGTATTTATCTTTCTCTTTCTGATTTATTTCTCTTAGTATGATAATCTGTAAGTCCATCCATGTTGCTGCAAATGGCATTATTTCATTCTTTTTTGTGGCTGAGTAATATTCCATTGTATATATGTACCACATCTTTTTTATCCATTCATCTGTCCATGGATATTTAAGTTGTTTCCATGTCTTGGCTATTGTGAATAGTGCTGCTATGAGCATAGGGGTGCATGTATCTTTTTGAATTGTAGTTTTGTCTGGATATATGCCCAGGAGTGGAATTGCTAGATCATATAATAGTTCAATTTTTAGTTTTTTGAGGAACCTTTATATTGTGTTCCATAGTGGCTGCACCAACTTACATTCCCACCAACAGTGTAGGAGGGTTCCCTTTTCTCCACATTCTCTCCAGCATTTGTTATTTGTAGACTTTTTAATGATGGCCATTCTGACCGGTGTGAGGTGGTACTTCATCATAGTTTTGATTTGCATTTCTCTAATAATTAGTGATGTTGAACACCTTTTCTTGTGACTGTTGGCTATCTGTATGTCTTCTTTGGAGAAATGTCTTTTTAGGGTTTCTGCCCATTTTTTGATTGGGTTGTTTGTTTTTTGGTTATGGAGTTATATAAGCTGTTTGTACGTTTTGGAAATTAAGCCCTTGTTGGTTATGTCATTTGTATTCTCTCCCAGTCTGTAGGTTGTCCTTTTAATTTTGTTTATGGTTTCCTTTGTTGTACAAAAGCTTGTAAGTTTGATTAGGTACCATTTGTTTATTTTTGCTTTTATTTCTATTGTTTTGGGAGACCTTAGAAAACATTGGTACGATTTATGTCACGGAATGTTTTGCCTATGTTCTCTTTTAGGAGTTTTATAGTATCATATTTTATATTTAAGTGTTTAAGCCATTTTGAGTTTATTTTTGTGTATGATGAGAGGCTGTGTTCTAACTTTATTGATTTACATGTGGCTGTCCAACTTTCCCAACACCACTTGCTGAAGAGACCGTCTTTTTTTCCATTGTATATTCTTGCCTCCTTTGTTGAAGATTAATTGACCGTAGGTGTGTGGGTTTATTTCTGGGCTCTGTATTCACTTTGAGGTTTCAGACAAAGATTTTTCTTATGCTGCCTTCAGAGGTACAGGACTTCTGCTTTTGAAACCTGCAGCTTACTGTGGAACACCAAAAAAGTATTCCTTATTGCCAAGTGCAATATAAATACATAACACTATAAAATGGAAGAATAAGGTAACATGATGATATATATGGTATAGATATCACATTTTTATTTGTTTTAAAATACTATGGAAAGTATTTAAAGTTTTAACTGTTTAATTTATCTATAAGGTTTTTTTCCCTAGGATACATTCTTATTCTTATCCAGAAAAATCATAAGGGTAATGCAAAATATAATAAATAACAACAGCTCTGAGGGCAGGAAGTATCTTCTCATGCTTTAATTGGGGATTTTAAACTAAAATCAATACAAGGGACCCATAATAGGACCTGGTTAAGAGAGTGACCCAGATCCATCAACAGCAGGGTTGGTCAACTTTGGGAAACTACATTTCTCATGTATCAGCTGGGATCTGGACTTCCCCAACTCATATTTCATATTCGTGCCTTGACTAGCCTTCTTCTGTAAATGATCCAACAGCCAGACTGAGGTTCTCCTATGAAGATATTTGTCAGTATTATACCTCAGAATAGTTTAAGTATTATAAACCTTCATATTGCTGAAATAACAATATGACTCCCATAAATTGAATAGAAGAAGTTATTAAATGAGGAAGAAATTCCCAAAATAAAACATGAACATAAAGTAGTTTTTAAAAAGAAGACATAAAAACAGAATAGACAACATTAAGATGACAGGATTAAGATCAAACATAGCTTTTATTAGAGTAAATAACATGTTTTTTAAAAAATCTCAGATTGTATTTAATATATGTATATGTCAGAAACAACTTAAATTCCAACAAGAACACTTCTTAAGTTCATTCATTCATTAAAATATGCAGCCATCAAAATGGTACAGGAATTACATATATGTCCAGAAGTTTATATATACAGGTAGAAGACATCTGAAAGCTACTAGTGCTGTTTTTCTCTTTGGGGTGGAACTAAGGGTTGAGAAAAGAAAGACAACCCTTTACAGCCTCATGCCAACTACCTAATACTTTTTAGCTTCTAGTTCCCTTACCTGGGGGAACAGGAGAGTACTAATAATTTTAGTATCTTAGAAATATATATTTACATACATAGATATGTATATATATTTTTTGAGAATTTCAAGCAGAAGAAATATATACATTGTTCTGCATTTCAACTTCTTAATGTTTCTCCTATTTACCATTTTCTCTCTATCTCTTGTTACATGTTTTTTGTCTTGATCACATGATGAATACACTGCAGACATCATACCCTTTAATACTACGTATATACTTCATAAGAACAAACATACTAAGTTTGGTTATCAAATTCAGGAATTTAACATTGATATAATACTTTCATCTAATCTATAGTCCCTATTCCAATTTAATTTGCTGTTCCATTGGTAATTTTTGTTTTCAGCTACAGGGTGTAGTCCAGGATCATATGTTAGATTATCATGACTCTAATCTGGACCAGTTCTTCAGCCTTTTTTTATCTTTTATAGTATTGATTTATTTGAAGAATACAGGACAGTTAAAGTATAGATGATCCTTCTTTTTGGGTTTTTCTGATTCTTCCTTATGTTTAGATTCAGGTTATGCAATATGGGCTGAAATACTATGAGTGATAAGTCCTCCCAGGGTCACATCCAGACTCCCAGAATGTCCCATTGCCTATTATTGGTGATGTTAATTTGATCACTTGGGTAAGAAGTTGTCCAGTTTCTCCACTGTATAGTTCCCATTTTTTTCTTTTGTGATTAGATAATTTGTGAGGAGAAAGTTTGAGACCAGGTTGATTGATATTCTGTTCCTCATCAAACTTTCCCCTCCTAGATTTAGCATCTTTTGATAATTCTTGTCTGAATAAATTTTTACTGTGCTGTTTACAAAATTGATTTTTCTAACACATTATTCTTTCTGTATTAATTAATTGTCATTCTGCTCTAAGGAAAAGGTTTCCCTTTATCTATTTATCATGAGTATAGAATAAGTGCTTTTTTTCTGACCATTTGAGTGTTAGTTACAGATAATTCCTCTTTACCCCAAATATTTAAGTGTGTATTTTCTAAGGACAGGGATATTTTCTTCCATAACCACAGCACAATTATCAAAATCAGAAAATTAGCATTAATATAATACATTATCTAATATTTTCCATATTTCACTAGTTGTTCCAGTAATGGCCTTTGTTGGGGGGAAAAAATAGTCCAGGATCCAGTCCAGGATAACACATTACATTTAGTTGTCAAGTCTCTAGTCTCCTGTCTGGAACAGTTCTTCAACCTGTCTTTCAAAAATGTCAAGGTCATGAAAAACATATACCAGTTATTTTATAGTGTCCCTTAATTTGACGTTTTCTGATGTTTGTTTATGATTAGATTGAGCTTATGCATTTTTGACAGGAATATCATAGAAGTGATGCTGTGTCCTTTTCAGTGCATCATATCCTGATACCAGTTGTCCCATCCCAAGCTGTTAATTTTGATCACTTGTTTTAGGTGGTATCTGTTAGATCTTTCTGCTGTAAAGATTCTTAATTTTTTCTTTTAAATTAACAAGCATTTTGTGGGGAGATACTTAGAGACTGTAAATATTCTGTTTCTCAGCAAATTTTCATACACTAAGTTTAGCATCCAGTGATGTTTCTTGGCTGAATTAATTGCTACTCTGATGGCTGCCAAATTGTGGTTTTCCAATTCTGTCACTCCTACATTTACTAGTTGGCATTCTACTGTAAGGAAAAGACTTCTCTTTCTCACTTATATTAGTATGAACTCATAAATTCCTATCTTATTCAGTCTGTTACTCTCATTTGTTTTAATGTCAAATTGCCCCATATTTGGCCAGTGGGAGACCTTTTAGGCTGGCTTCTGGGTCTTTTTGACATGTTTTTATCATGCTTTGAGAAATTTCTTACTTTTCAGCACAAAATGTTCCAAGTTTATCTTGTTTTTTTCCCTCCACCCTATCCCTGGAATCAACTATTTCTTCAAAGATCCTTAGTTTCTTTTAGTAGAGAATGGTGTTTAGAAACTAAGTTCTGGGCCTGCTGGGTGTCATTGTTTCTAGGCCCCTTCAACAGAAAGAACTGGGAAACATATATTAAAAATCACCAGTTTTTCTGATATCTCCATTTCCAATCCAACCCCACAGGGTTCTTCCTTGTCTTTACCCATTCCATATTTGTACCTTCTTCCACAGTGAGAACCCAGGCCTCCAGCATCATTATTTGCAGAACTCGGATTTTGTTTGTTTGTTTGTTTTAACTTTTGGTTGCACCAAGTGGCATGCAGGCTCTTAGTTCCTGGACCAGGGATCAAACCCAAGCCCTCTGCAGTGGAAGCGTGGAGTTTTTAACCACTGCACTGCCAGGGAGGTCCCCAGAACTCTGAATTTTTTAATACTAGTCATGTGTTTTGTAATTAAAAATAGTTTTAAGTTTTTAAAAAACCTAAGTAAGCAAGTAGGAGAATTATACATGTGAATGTCATTCATTAGTCTGTTACTACAGAAAAAAGTTTGGGAACTTTTGTGCATGTGCTGCCTCCCAGATAAATTTGGTAAGTGAATAAATGGTAGTAAATACTTGTTTCGAATCAGCTAACATTTATTGGATCTATAATACATTCACATCCCTAATCAGACTACTGTTATTGGTTCCAACTTTTTTGCTCATAAGCAAGAACTTGATAAACAACCCATCAAATTAATGTAAAATTGTAAAAGTAAGGGGTGATGATAGACACAAAGAAAATATATTGAAAGAATATAAAGAGAGAGACTGGTTCAAAAATAACAATTCTAGCAAAAAAAAAAAAAAGAGAATAGGAACTAGACTAAGGTGATACTAGGAGAATCGAAATGAAGGAACAGATTTGAAAGACCTGATAAAAGATTTGACAGCCTTGTTGACTAAATGAGGAAATCAGAAGTTGAGTCACAGTGGGTCTCATTTAGATGTTGTAATAGTATTGGTTCTCCACCAGAGGGCAATGGTGTTTTTTCTTGGTTTTTAATTTTCCATCATGCTAAAAGATTTGCAGTTTTAGCAATTTAAAGATCAAATAGATGGACGTAAATCTCCAACAACATTGTGAACAAGATATCCAGAGAAACTTAACCATACAATAAAAATCCTGGAAAATATTTACATATATACATATGCATATAAGTATATAAAATTTGTACATATGTATGATTTTAAAATATAGAGTTGATTAAACTGGCGAGAAAGTGATGATGATCCTCAGAGGCCAGAAACAGAGGGAAAGTGCAAGTCCAAAGTGTAAACTAGCACCAAAGCCAGTACTTGCCTTCAAGAATATCTTCCAATCTCGCAGTGCCTAAAGCCTACATCTTAAAGCATCACGTGCATGGAAGACAAAGCCTTGGACTTGAGCAAGGTGGGAAGGTTAGATAAGAGACATGTGCATTAAGCATGGAGCCCTACAAGGCAATGATTTCAGTGGATTTACTTTAAAACCCCACTTATACACAAAAAGGCAGTGGGAATACGTTCTTATGGCCTTAGCCCTGGGAGGACCAGGGGAAGAAAATTAAAATCTCTCCAGAGACTTTAGCACAAAGATCCAGAGATAGAAAATATGAAGTAGAAATTGAGACATGAGAGGTAGAGGCAAAAGGTCTGACCTACATCCAAAAGAGACATGTTTAAACTTTTTTCATAATAAATAGTTTTTTAAGAACAGGAATGAAAGAGACTTTTTTTAGGCAAGCGAGTTTAAACCAGCAGATCCTCAGTAGAGGACATTCCAAAGGCATACTTCAGGAAGAAGAAAATGAGCTCAAAAATTAATGAAATGTAAGAAAGAATGATCAGTCCCAGAAAATGGTAAATATGCAGGTAACTGTAGACAAACATTGATTATATAACAAGATAATACCTAATTTGTGGAGTTCATAAGAACTAAAATACTGGGAAATATTAAAATATAGTTGATCAGGTTAAGTACTTAAGAAGAAAAAGATATTGACAAACTTTCAACTTGGTCAAGTTAAAAAATACATGTTAAAATTTCTTAAATAACAAAGAATAAAATAAAGAGCATACTTTGCAAACCAGAGGTATTATATGGAATGAGAGAAAATATATTAATCCAAAAGAAGTCAAAAAAGGAGGGGGTTGGGGGGAAGGCATTTAGAAGGGACAAAGTAAGATGAAGTCAATAAATTCAAATATCTCTATTCACAACTGATGTGAATATACTAAAGTTTCCAGTTAAACAAATATTGTCACTTTTTTTTTAAAGTTCCAGCCGAATGCTAAAGTGTGTTTATAGTAAAAGGATGGGAAAGTATATCAGGTAGACACTAACTAAAATAAAACTGGTGTGGCTATATTAATGTAGAAAAAGTAAGTCTTAAGGCAAAAAGCATTACTAGAGGGAAGAAAGACCATTACATACTGATAAAAAGTTCAAGTTTCCACGAAGATAAAACAATTCTAAGTTATATACTGCTAACGATATAGCTTCAAAATATATAAAACAAAAATTGACAGAAGTGTTCTAGTGAAAGATTTTACGCACTCTTTGCACTAATTCATGAAATAAGCAGACAAGCCTCTTAGATAGCCTCATCCACCAGAGGGCAGACAGCAGAAGCAAGAACTACAATCCTGCAGCGTGTGGAACAAAAACCACATTCACAGAAAGACAAGATGTAAAGGCAGAGGGCTATGTACCAGATGAAGGAACAAGATAAAAGCCCAGAAAAACAACTAAATGAAGTGGAGATAGGAAACCTTCCAGAAAAAGAATTGAGAATAATGATAGTGAAGATGATCCAGGACCTTGGAAAAAGAATGGAGGCAAAGATCGAGAAGATGCAAGAAATGTTTAACAAAACCTAGAAGAATTAAAGAACAAACAGAGATGAACAATACAATAACTGAAATGAAAACTACACTAGAAGGAATCAATAGCAGAATAACTGAGGCAGAAGAACAGATAAGTGACCTGGAAGACAGAATGGTGAAATTCACTGCTGCAGAACAGAATAAAGGGAAAAAAAAAAAGAAATGAAATGAAGACAGCCTAAGAGACCTCTGGGACAACATTAAACACAACAACATTCGCATTATAGGGGTCCCAGAAGAAGAAGAGAGAGAGAAAGGACCCGAGAAAATATTTGAAGAGATTATAGTCAAAAACTTCCCTAACATGGGAAAGGAAATACCCAAGTCCAGGAAGTGCAGAGAGTCCCATACAGGATAAACCAAGGAGAAACACGCCGAGACACATAGTAAACAAATTGGCAAAAATTAAAGACAAAGAAAAATTATTGAAAGCAGCAAGGGAAAAATGACAAATAACATACAAGGGAACTCCCGTAAGGTTAACAGCTGATTTCTCAGCAGAAACTCTACAAGCCAGAAGGAAGTGGCATGATATACTTAAAGTGATGAAAGGGAAGAACCTACCACCAAGATTACTCTAGCCAGCAAGGATCTCATTCAGATTCAATGGAGAAATCAAAAGCTTTACAGACAAGCAAAAGCTAAGCGAATTCAGCACCACCAAACCAGCTCTACAACAAATGCTAAAGGAACTTCTCTAAGTGGGAAACATGAGAAGAAAAGGACCTACAAAAACAAACCCAAAACAATTAAGAAAGTGGTCATAGGAGTATACATATTGATAATTACCTTAAACGTGAATGGATTAAATGCTTCAACCAAAAGACCCAGGCTTGCTGAATGAATACAAAAACAAGACCCATATATATGCTGTGTACAAGAGACCCACTTCAGACCTAGAGACACATACAGACTGAAAGTGAGGGGGTGGAAAAAGATATTCCATGCACATGGAAATCAAACGAAAGCTGGAGTAGCAATACTCATATCAGATAAACTAGACTTTAAAATAAAGAATGTTACAAGAGACAAGGAAGGACACTACATAATGATCAAGGGATCAATCCAAGAAGATATAACAATTATAAATATATATGCACCCAACATAGGAGCACCTCAATACATAAGGCAACTGCTAACAGCTGTAAAATAGGAAATCGACAGTAACACAATAATAGTGGGGGGCTTTAACACCTCATTTACACCAATGGACAGATCATGCAAAAGGAAAATAAGTAAGGAAACAGAAGCTTTAAATGACAATAGACCAGATTTAATTGATATTTATAGGACATTCCATCCAAAAACAGCAGATTACACTTTCTTCTCAAGTGCGCACGGAACATTCTCCAGGATAGATCACATCTTGGGTCACAAATCAAGCCTCAGAAAATTTAAGAAAATTGAAATCATATCAAGCATCTTTTCTGATCACAACGTTGTGAGATTAGAAATGAATTACAGGGGGAAAAAACGTAAAAAACACAAACACATGGAGGCTAAACACTACATTACTAAATAACCAAGAGATCACTGAGGAAATTAAAGAGGAAATCAAAAAATACCTAGAGACAATTGAAAATGAAAACACGACAATCCAAAATCTATGGGATGCAGCAAAAGCAGTTCTAAGAGGGAAGTTTATAGCTATACAAGCCTACCTCAAGAAACAAATATCTCAAATAATCTAACCTTACACCCAGCGGAACTAGAGAAAGAAGAACAAACAAAACCCAAAGTTAGCAGAAGGAAAGAAATCATAAAGATCAGAGCAGAAATAAATGAAATAGAAACAAAGAAAACAATAGCAAAGATCAATAAAATTAAAAGCTGGTTCTTTGAGAAGGTAAACAAGATTGATAAACCATTAGCTAGACACATCAAGAAAAAGAGGGAGAGGACTCAAATCAATAAAATTCTAAATGAAAAAGGAGAAATTACAACAGACACCACAGAAATACAAAGCATCCTAAGAGACTACTACAAGCAACTCTATGCCAATAAAGTGGACAACTTGGAAGAAATGGACAAATTCTTAGAAAGGTATAACCTTCCAAGACTGAAGCAGGAAGAAATAGAAAATATGAACAGACCAATCACAAGTCATGAAATTGAAACTGTGATTAAAAATCTTCCAACAGGGCTTCCCTGGTGGTGCAGTGGTTGAGAGTCTGCCTGCCAATGCAGGGGACACGGGTTCGTGCCCTGGGCTGGGCAGATCCCACATGCCGCAGAGAGGCTAGGCCCATGAGCCATGGCCGCTGAGCCCTCACATCCGGAGCCTGTGTTCTGCAACGGGAGAGGCCACAAAAGTGAAAGACCCGCATACCCGCCCCCCCAAAAATAAAGCTTCCAACAAACAAAAGTCCAGTACCAGGTGGCTTCACAGGTGAATTCTATCAAACATTTAGAGAAGAGCTAACACCCATCCTTCTCAAACTCTTCCAAAAAATTGTGGAAGAAGGAACACTCCCAAACTCAGTCTATGAGGCCACCATCACCCTGATACCAAAACCAGACAAAGATACTAAAGAAAAGAAAATTACAGACCAACGTCACTGATGTATATAGATGCAAAAATCCTCAACAAAATATTAGCAAGCAGAATCCAACAATACATTAAAGGATTACACACCATGATCAAGTGGGATTTATCCAAGGAATGCAAGGATTCTTCAGTATATGCAAATCAGTCAATGTGATACACCATATTAAATTGAAGGAGAAAAACAATATGATCATCTCAATAGATGCAGAAAAAGCTTTTGACAAAATTCAACACCCATTTATGATAAAAACTCTCCAGAAAGTGGGCATAGAGGGAACCTAACTCAACATAATAAAGGCCATATGACAAACACACAGCCAACATCGTTCTCAATGGTGAAAAACTGAAACCATTTCCACTAGGATCAGGAACAAGACAAGGATGCCCACTCTCACCGCTGTTATTCAACATAGTTTTGGAAGTCCTAGCCATGGCAATCAGAGAAGAAAAAGAAATAAAAGGAATACAAATTGGAAAAGAAGAAGTAAAACTGTCACTGTTTGCAGATGACATGATACTATACATAGAGAATCCTAAAGATGCCACCAGAAAACTCCTAGAGGTAATCAATGAATTTGGTAAAGTTATAGGATACAAGATTATTGCACAGAAATCTCTTGCATTCCTATACACTAACGACGAAAAATCTGAAAGAGAAATTAAGGAAACACTCCCATTTACCACTGCAACAAAAAGAATAAAATACCTAGGAATAAACCTACCTAGGGAGACAAAAGACATGTATGTAGAAAACTATAAGACACTGATGAAAGAAATTAAAGATGATACCAACAGATGGAGAGATATACCATGTACTTGGATTGGAGGAATCAATATTGTGAAAATGACTATACTACCCAAAGCAATCTACAGATTCAATGCAATCCCTATCAAATTACCAATGGCATTTTTTACAGAACTAGAACAAAAAATCTTAAAATTTCTATGGAGACACAAAAGACCACGAATAGCCAAAGCAGTCTCAAGGGGAAAAAACAGAGCTGGAGGAATCAGACTCCCTGACTTCAGACTATACTACAAAGCTACAATAATCAAGCCAATATGGTACTGGCACAAAAACAGAAACATAGATCAATGGAACAAGATAGAAAGCCCAGAGGTAAACCCATACACCTATGGTCAACTTATCTATGAAAAAGGAGGCAAGGATATACAATGGAGAAAAGACAGTCTCTTCAATAAGTGGTGCTGGGGAAACTCGACAGCTACATGTAAAAGAATGAAATTAGAACACTCCCTAACACCATACACAAAAATAAACTCAAAATGGATTCGTGACCTAAATGTAAGACTGGACACTATAAAACTCTTAGAGGAAAACGTAGGAAGAACACTCTTTGACATAAATCACAGCAAGATCTTTTTTGATCCACCTCCTAGAGTAATGGAAATAAAAACAAAAATAAACAAATGGGACCTAATGAAACTTAAAAGGTTTTGCACAGCAAAGGAAACCATAAACAAGACAAAAAGACAACTCTCAGAATGGGAGAAAATATTTGCAAACGAATCAACGGACAAAGGATTAATCTGCAAAATATATAAACAGCTCATGCAGCTCGATATTAAAAAAACAAACAACCCTATCCAAAAATGGGCAGCAGACCTAAATAGACATTTCTCCAAAGAAGACATACAGATGGCCAAGAAGCACATGAAAAGCTGCTCAACATCACTAATTATTAGAGAAATGCAAATCAAAACTACAATGAGGTATCACCTCACACCAGTTAGAATGGGCTTCATCAGAGAATCTGCAAACAAATGCTGGAGAGGTTGTGGAGAAAAGGGAACCCTCTTGCACCATTGGTGGGAATGTAAACTGATACAGCCACTATGGAGAACAGTATGGAGGTTCCTTAAAAAACTAAAAATAGAATTACCATATGATTCAGCAATCCCACTATTGGGTATATACCCAGAGAAGACCATAATTCAAAAAGACACATGCACCCCAATGTTCATTGCAGCACTATTTACAATAGCCAGGTCTTGGAAGCAACCTAAATGCTCATCGTCAGAAGAATGGATAAAGAAGATGTGGTACATATATACAATGAAATATTACTCAGCCATAAAAAGGAACAAAATTGGGTCATTTGTTGAGATGTGGATGGATCTAGAGACTGTCATACAGAGTGAAGTAAGTCAGAAAGAGAAAAACAAATATCGTATATTAACGCATATATGTGGAACCTAGAAAAATGGTACAGATGAACCGGTTTGCAGGGCAGAAATTGAGACACAGATGTAGAGAACAAACGTATGGACACCAAGGGGGGAAAGCCGTGGGAGTGTGGGGGGGTGGTGTGATGAACTGAGCGATTGGGATTGACATGTATACACTGATGTGTATAAAATTGATGACTAATAAGAACCTGCTGTATAAAAAAAATAAATTTAAAAATTTTTTTTAAAAAACAAGCAGCCAATATATAAAACTTAAGTAAGATTTGAACAGTACAATTAACTAGCTTAATCTAATGGACACACAAAAGATCATCCCAATAACTGAATAATTTGCATTCTTAAGCATGCCAGGAACATTTATAAAAAAAAATTAATCATGTACTAAGCCGTAAGACAGGTCTCAACAATTTTCAGAAATTTGATATCAGAAAAACCAACCTTTAATCACAACATAATTAGGTTAGAAATCAACAGCAGAAAGATAATTTTTTAAAACTATACAGTCGGCCCTCTGTATCCTTGGGTGCTACATCCATGAATTCAACCAACCACAGGTTGAAAATATTCCCCCCAAAATTTTCCAGAAATGTCTAAAAAGCAAACCTTGCATTTGCCATGTGCTGGCAACTAGTTCGATAGCATTTACATTGTATTTTACAACTATTTACGTAGCATTACATTATAGGCATTATAAATAATCTAGAGATGATTTGAAGTTTACAGGAGAGAAGATGTACATAGGTTATATGGAAATACTACACCATTTTATGTAAGGGACTTGAACATCTGTGAATTGTGGTGTGTGTTGGGGGGAGGGGTGTCTTGGAAACAGTTCCCTGCAGATATCAAAGGATGACTGTATTCGGAAATGTAAGACATACTTCTAAGTAATTAATGAGTCTGAAAAATCATAGTGGAATTAGAATATACTTAAGATCAAATAATAATGAAAATATTTTATCAAAACTTGTGGGATACAGCTAAAGTGGAATTCAGAGGCTTTAATTGCTTATATGGGAAAAGAAAGTCTGACAATGAGCTAAGAATTGGACTGAAGTTAGAAGACAAATCCAAAGAAGGTAGGGAGAAGGAATTAATAAAAATAAGATCATAAATGAATCACATGTAAAACAGAGATACAGTAGAAAAAATGGAGCTCAAAAAGCAAAAAGTTCATTCTTTGTAAAAACTAGTAAAATTCTAAAACCTATAGCAAGAATGATAAAGAAAAAAATCAGGAATAGTCAATTTTAAGAATAAACAATGGAACATAATTATAGATAAAGCAAAGCAAAAGAAAATATTATGGATGCTTTTATGCCAGTATGAGTTGAAGAATATTAGATGAAATGGATATTTTCTTATAAAAATAATAATGATTGACTCAAGAATAAACTAAAAAACCTGAAAGGTCCTATAATCACTAAAGAAATTTTATCAGAAGTCAAACATTAGAATGAGATGGTTTTACAGGTGAATTATACAAAAATTCAAATAACAAGTGATTCCAAACTTACACAGACTTTTTCAAACAAGAGAAAAAGTGGGAATACTCCTCAACTCACTTATAAGGCTAGTATAACCTTGTTACCCAAATCAGGCAAGTACTGTAAAGAAAAGAAAATTACAGAGCATTATCAGTCATGAGCATAGATGGAAAATATTAGAAAACTAATTCAGCAATGCATAACAGTTGATAATATTATTTTGTGACCAATACGAGTTTATCCCAGGAATGCAAGACTGGCCAACATTTTTTAAAATCTATTAATTCATTACCCACATTAACAAATTAATGAAAAAAACTATGTGATTATTTTTTATAAAATCCAACAAACAATGAAAACTAGAATAGAAATTCCTTAACCTAGTAAAAGGTAACATCAAAAGCCCACAGCAAATATCCTATCAAGTATTAAATGCATTGACTTTAAAATTAGTAACAAGACAAGAATGCCTACTCTTACCACTTCTGTTCAACATTGTACTAGAGATTCTAGCAATTGCAATAAAACAAGACAAAGAAGAAAAAAGGTATAGAGATCAGAAGGAAAAAGCAAAACTAATTGTTTGCAGTATTCCAGTATTTTGTGGATCCCAAAAGAATCCACAGCAAACTATTAGGCTGAATAAACAGTTTATCCAATTTACCACAAAGGAGATCAGCACACAAAAGTAGAATGCATTTAAGCATACCAGCAAAAACAAAATGTAATTTTAAAATATACCCTATATAATAGAAACCAAAAATATAAGAATAAATATAACAGAAGGTGTCCAAGTGCTTTGGAGAAAGTTATAAAATTTATTGAACAAGATAGAACTCAACAAGCTGATCATAAAATTTATATGGAAGAGCAAAGGGCCAAAAGACACTTTTAAAAAATAATAAATTGGAGGGTCTTGATATACCAAGCATCAAAGTTTTTCATAAAACTGAAGCAATAGGACTCTATTGTACCAACACAAAGACAGAAACAGAGAGACCAGGAGTCAATGAATACATATATGGGAAGGTGGTACATGACACAAGTGGCATTGTAAATCAATGGGGAAATTCTTCAGTAAATTCAAACTGGATCCCTGTACACAAAAGTCAAATCCAGAACTTAGACGTGAAAGGTAGTCCTGCTGTCCAGTATCAGAAAACAGTTTTCTAGATTTTGTCTGGTTTCTTAACTGTTTAGAGCAGTAAGGTAAGTTTGGTTCCTGGCAGTCCATCATGGTCATAAGTGGAAGTCAAGTGTAGTTTTATAGAGTTTTCCTCTTCCCACACAGTCTGTTTCCTCCACGTTGCTTTTATGTTTGTTTAGGTCTCTGTCTTCCTTGTTAGTTTTCTTCAAATGTCTGGCCTTTTTTTCTTTCTGCTTACTCTTAATAGTGTGGGGAGACTATTGGAAACTGTGCTTGTGTTGGTAGACAAGTTGACCATGAGTTTCATGTAAGGCAGAGGTTATCAACAGTAACACTACTGATGTTTTGGATTGGATAATCCTTTGTTGTGGGACACTTTTCTTGTGCATTGTACGATATTTAGCAGCATCCCTAGCCTCTACCCACTAGATGCCAGAACCCCCAACCTTACCAAGTTTTGTGAAAATAAAAAATGTCTCCAGACATTGCCATATGCGTCTTAAGTTGAGAATCACTGATTTAGGGTGATTCTATCTAAGCTGTTTGCAAAGGGACTGTTGAAGTCAGTATATTTAGATACTTCTTTTTGAGGTGATCATATTCTCCACAGAATAGTCCTCCAATTTCTCTTGCCTAAGGATAAAGTGGAAGAAAGCAAGAAGCCTTAGTATTCGATATACAGGCATTCACTTATTTTTCCTGTTTTAAGTACTTCATACTGACCCTCAAATGTGCCTGGTTTTCCTCCATCCAGAAACCATCTGTTTACCCATCTCTGGAGCCTGAATCTCTAGACTTTGGCCAGAGTGTGGGATGGGCAATCACCAGTGATGTGGAGTATGGGGAGGGGAGAAATCCAGGAAGCTACGTGATCCTCAAACAGCCTTCATTCAACCAGTCTTCCTTATTTCAACACGCTGTTTCACCCCACTTCCAGAGGCACCATCAATCCTTGAGTCTTTTGAGGATTCTGGAGTGCATATAGAATTTATTTTTATCTTTACTTAATGTCAGTTTACAATTTGGTCTTTCAAGTTTGCCAAGTCCATTACTATTTGCTTTCTACCCTCCAAAATTTGATTCCTTTGGTATCCTCTTTCACTCTCTTTATCCTTAGGATTTATGCCACCCCCTTAAGCGCCTTTACTGTATTTTTATGCGAGGAGATTGAGCAGGATAAAAATTAGATATGTTTCATTCCACTGTCTTTATCCAGAAGCTTCAATTCCATATACTTTTGATAGTTGTCATGTTTCTAATTGTCACCAGACATTTACCCTTTGGAATGTGGGCCGTCAGGTGGAAGGGAACAGATACAGCCTTTATTTCCTTCCCCTCTTTCTATTTCTTATAGATAATATTATAATTGGGAGGTGGGAATGAAGAGAAAGATGTTAACAGAGGATATGAGAGATTAACTGGTTGAAACTGAAGTTCATGTTGAAGGGTTATGAGAGATATGAATACAATAAATAGATAAGGTGGGACCAGATTATGAAGCCTACAATACTGATTTGAATATATCATATTGGATCCAGAAGGCAGTAGAAAAGCATTATGGACTTTTCATCTGAGAAGTGATTTGATGAAAGTAGGTTTTATAAATATTAATCTTAAGAGCTCAGATAACAGATGGACAAGAATAGGGAATGAGTAGAGGCAGAGGAGCTTTCCAGGAGACTGTGGCTGATATCCAGATAGAAGTGATAAACTAGGCCATAATGGGAGGGATGGGAATGGAAAGGACAGATTTAAAAGCCATTGACAAGGAAAATTTGATTGTATTTGTTACCTCCAACAGGTATAGAAGTTAAATAGATCACAGTTGAATGTACAGAATCTGATATTCATGGGTGGTAGATCTAAACACATTAAATAAAATGTTGGTGTGGCAGGAAATGTGCCTGTTAGAGCACCACATGATTCAGTCATTGAGAAAAGGCCCAATCAAGACAGCTCAAGAAAAAGGAAAGGGAGGCTGTTGAGAATTCACAGAGGGGTCTCACTGGAATATAAACATTCCTGAAGAACAACCAGCCTTCTGGAACTGGAATGAAACAGAAACACTTTCTCTGTTTTACTTCGGCTTTTTCCATGAACACATCTTGTACAAAGCCCACAGATGGCTATTCTAATCCCTGAGGCCGTGTGACCTTTCTGGCTACATCTCTACCACCAACTGCTTCTTCTCTCTAGTCTTTCAGTTAAATTACTGAAAGAGAATTTGGACCCAGCTCCACCTTTCATTTCAGGGCACAAGTTACACGTACCTGAGCAGCCAGCAGTGACAGAGGATAGGTTGGGGAAGGGGTGGTTACACAGTGATGTCCAGTCAACACAACCACAAACACAGCAGGCACATTGACCCACCCAGGTGAAAGAATTGTTTTAATGAATCTGAATTAGAAAGGAAACGGAAACTTTTTGGTGTATAACCTTACCTTTTAGAGTTGGTGTCAGCTACAGAATCCCCAAGCTACCTTACAAAGCCACCATGAGTGGTGGAAGTGTGAAAAGATTATAGGATTGGCTTAGTGTGCTTATTCCTTCTATGTAAGTAGTTTGCACTTCAGACTAAAAACTCTGTGAATCCAGCACACAGGTCTGCTGCCTGCGAGCCAACTGGCCTCTTTAACCGGACAATCCTCATCCAGGCTTCCTTATGTAATGTTTGTAGAAAAAGGGCACAGTTTGCTGACCAGTAGACCAATACACCGTCATCATGGCCCCACAGAAATTGGTCTGCTGTGGTGCTCCAACGAACTCATAATATTTTCAAATGAGCTTATAATTTTTCTACATCTGTGCAGTTGTTCAAGATTAAGGGTCAGCAAACTATGATTCACAGGCTAGTTGCCTATTTTTGTATATAAAGTTTTATTAGAACACAGCTATGGCCATTCAGTAATAGATTGTCTATGGTTTCTTTTGTGTACAGTGGCAGAGTTGCAAACCTAAAATATTTACTACCTGGCTCTTTAAGAAAAAGTTTGCTGACCCCTGTTCTAGATAGTGCTAGAAATGATCAGCATTTTGGGAAAAATCTTGGGTAGATATAAAAGACTAGCGGCTGCACAGTAGTGGTACAATGTTTTCCCACACTGCTGCTTTTATTGTTTCTTAGCTCCTTAATCACTTTATGGACCACACTTAGGGCCAGAAGTAACTCAGACATCTCTCAAGATTGTCTTATTGGCCTAAACTCATTATTCTACATTCATAGATTAAACTATTAAGTAATTTGATCTAGATGACTAAAACAAATGTCTTTAGTCTGCTCTGATTATTTACCCTCAGATTTTACTTTCTTGCTACATTCACTCAGAATAATAGTATGTAATTATTTCCTGTGTGATCTGGAATGTCGGGGCCTCTTGCCAAATGCAGTCCTTTGATTTGTTTCCACAACATGGAGCTGGCCTTTAGTTGATGTGGTTGAGGTTCCCCAAACAGGATATTAATTTTCGCACAGCTGGAGAAACATAATCCTATTTCATGATTTAGTGGGCCAAAGATCCTTCTGCCTTCTCTCACTATCCTTCATTTATAAAATAAATGTTAATTTGGTTTCTTTGTGGATCGTTTGCAACACACCTGTATTTTCAAGGAACTCACCCCATACTCAGGTGAGCATACTCAGCTAAGGTAGCCCATTTGGAACAAATGAGCTTTGGCCAAGAGTTTAATGATAAAAATACATTGCTTGGGCTTCCCTGGTGGCGCCGCGGTTGAGAGTCCACCTGCCGATGCAGGGGACACGGTTTCGTGCCCCAGTCCGGCAAAAGTTCTAATTTCGGTCTCTGGTGTCTCCTGCATGGTTTTGCCAACAAATTCTTCTTCGCCTGAGATACAGCATCTTTCAAGTCAACTGCTATCCCTCTCCAAGAGGTGAGGGGGAGCAAGTTTGCGGCTGTCGCATTGTGAAGGACCCACCCCACCCCCACGCGTTCCTTCCCTAGGCTCCTGATTCAGCACAAATTGAGAAACAGGGAAATGGAACATTCTTGCCCAGGCTTGCAGCACTTAGCTCTTTTGAATGAGAAAAATCTGTGTTCATAATCACCAAATTTGAAATGTATGGCTACCGGAAATTCGGGCTGTTTCAGAGCCAGATCAGATGCTCCCTGAGCCCTCTCCCACAGCCTGTGGCCTGGCCTCTCAGTGTCTGCCCTACCCCCAGAGCCCTGGTGCTACTTCTCTCAAGTTCTACCTGTTCTTTCTTCTTCTACCCAGAAAGCCTTCTCTGACACCTCAAGGCTTGGCTAGGTGTCCTGCCTCAGTGTTTCACTACAACCTGCATTTTCCCCATCATAATATTGGCATTGCTCCTTCTGTCTTTCCATGGGCTCCACCCCCATCCCCAACTAAATTATAAGATCTTGAAATCCAGCGACCATGTCTTTTCTGTTCAGCAAGACTCAGATAAATTCACCAAGACCAAAACAGGGTTGCTTGTTCCCCAGTGCATAGCCCAGCATAGGAATTCAATGATTATGAATGAACGAACGAACCGAACAAACTTCAGATCTACCTAGGGCAGGAACATCAGAATTAGAGGTACCTTTCCAACAGCCCCAGGGGCAGGGAAGTTCCAGAGAGAGCCGTACCCCGCCTGGCAGTGCATAGCGCCTTCCCTTTCTTCCCATCACCACCCTTCCTCTCCCAACACCCAGTCTGAAGGCTGGAGAGCCTTCATGTACCACAGAGAGAGCTTTCATCCTTAACCCCATCCCTAGAAAAGATCCCTTTATTATTCAGCATTGTGTCTAAAAGTCATTTAGCTCCGGATGCAAGCACTGCAGAAAACATGAAGAGCCTTAGAAAAACTGCACCACTGCTGGGGGTCTTATTTTAATTATTCTATAAAATTTCACTCTGCTTAGTGTCTGATTTCATTTGGGGCTGGTTTCCTCTCTTGCAGGCCCTGGACCCATGAAATCTGTATTAATTTGTATACGTGGCAGAATAGTATCAGCCAATCCCTTTCCCTGTGTTTAACCTCCTTCTTTCTTCCCCTCACTCAGGAAGCTAGCCTAGTTTGTGCTTCTTACCCAGAGGAGGGATGTGATAGCTAGAAGCAGAGAAATGAGTGTCTTCCTGGCTTTTGGTCTCAAAAGCTGCCCTTAGGAGAAAGAAGAAAAATTGCACCATAGACAAAATACTTGGAGGAAAAGATAATAAGAGTAGAAAAGAGCTCCTGAGTCCTAGGGGGATGAATTCTTGGGAAAATACCAAGGGCAAGAGACATTGCTAAGTCCTGTGTGCTACTCTACAGGCTCACCATGGAAAGGTGGCACAATCCCAGATGTTTGTATGGGGCCTGGGAATAGAGAAGATGTGTTCCTTACATCCTCAGTAGAGCCCCAGGAAGGTTGCAAGACCTCAGAGAAGTGGGTGCATGGTGGGTCGCTGCTGAATGGGCTTTAGGCAGCAGAATTTTCCATGCCCCAGTGAGACATAAAGCATGTCTCCTTGTGCCCAAGACGATGCCAGAGAAATGGAGGGTGGCTCTGAACCTGAAGGGGTCATGCAACCAGGATAAAGGATGTCTCAATAACTACCAGTGTATTTGGTAGAATGACCTTGAGGACCAGATTCCTCACTCCCTCCACTCCCCCTCCCCCACTGCATACCTTGACACCTCATAAACCCCTCCCAGAACTAGACACAATCCAGGGGAAAGGGGAGGTTGACATCTACAAATTCACTGAGATTATGTTACTGACAGTGCAAAGAAATAGAAGATTGAAATAAAAATTGGGTTATATTTCTTATATAAATTTGTGGATAAAGACATGTATCCACTGCTCGTATCTTATATTTAGGGATGACATTTCCCACAGAGGAGCAGTGCTCAACTAGCCACTAAAATGTCTTTTTAACAGGTTTCAAGGTTCTAGAAACCAAATGGTGAGTGTACTATCCAACATATGCCATGAAAGTAGAGCCAATAACAGGGGAAAGTTTCTCTCCTAATGGTAAGATGTCCGAATTCTCTGACCCAATCAATAAAGTCAAATGATCTGACAAGTGTAAAGACTGCATTTCAACATTGAAAAAACTGATTTTGCTTAAACTCAAGCTTAATATTAACTCTACTTTTAGTTTCAGCTGATTAAGACAATACATAACAAAAGGCTAAGCTATATTCAGCAACATTGTAAGATAATTTCTTTTATTCATCATAAAAACACTTATGCATATTTGAGAAGTAATCCATATGGATGAGCACATTTTTCATTCAGTCTACAGACAGAACATGTACGTGGGTTTGCAGATCCTGTGAGGTAACTCTACCACTCCCAGAGGTCTGAGGTCCACAAGTTGGGACCTGCTGGGCCAATTAATTTGAAATCAGTCTCATTTGGAAAATCCAAAATGTATGATGGTGATGCCTTACACAAATATCTCTTTTAGTATTCCAGTCTGTGGACTCTGGCAGAAATAATAGATTTTTGCAAAACAGATCACTTTTTTTTTGGCTGCGTGGAGTCTTCGTTGCTGCGAGGTGGCTTTCTCTAGCTGTGGCGAGCGGGGGTTACTCTTCGTTTCGGTGCACTGGCTTCTCATTGCAGTGGCTTCTCTTGTTGCGGAGCACAGGCGCTAGGCACATGGGCTTCAGTAGTTGTGGCGCACAGGCTCAGTAGTTGTGGCCTGCGGGCTCAGTAGTTGTGGCTCGTGGGCTCTAGAGCGCAGGCTCAGTGGTCGTGGCCCGCGGGCTTAGTTGCTCCGCGGCATATGGGATCTTCCCGGACCAGGGCTTGAACCCGTGTCCCCTGCATTGGCAGACGGATTCTTAACCACTGCGCCACCAGGGAAGTCCTGATCACTCTTTTTTGTTTGCAAAATCTTCATACCAGCTGAATCACAGCTTGCTTTTCACTTCTCGTAACACCTTGCAACATCGCAAAATATTTGCTGGAGTTTGGGAAGGGCGGCTACAGAATTAGTAAACTGAAAGGAAGCCTGCCTTCACTCCCACCCCTGTCAGCACCTTCTGTTCTAGCAGACCGAAAGGCAGCTTGAGAACTCTGATTGCTTCTCCAGATAAGGACAACTCTTGGCACCGTTGCCTGGGGCAAGAATGGAAGCAAAGGAAACATTAGGGAGTTGTGCAGGTGCCAGTACATAATACTGTCACTTCACAGAATGAAATTTATAACTGACTCCATGAAGGTAAATTGCTATGGCAACCAGCCTTCTCAACTTTTGTATCTGTAAGTGAAGACAATATGGGCCATTTCTATTTGGGAGTATATAATCTGGGTTTAATGAATAGCTACCATGCTCTAACTCCTAGTACTAGGCTCATATAATGCTAAACCAGGACGGGACCTTTGCAAGTATCTAGTTCACATCCCAGGTTTATAGACGGGGAACTGATACTCAGAGAAGTGATGCTACACAGCTAACATGTCTCAGACCTGAGCCCATGTTTCCTCACTTAGTTTTCTAGTGCTCTTTTCCTTTCACCATGCTGCCTTTCTGAATGGACTCACCCAACTTCCATGAGTGGATAAGAGAAATGGGACCACAGTTAGACATAGGGCCACCATCACTTCTTACTGAGATGTCAAATCAAGTATTATGGATATGCTGGTATCTAAGTATATAACTTTCTCCAGAGTTATGACAGATTCCATATTCCAACAATTTTCATTTAGCCAGCTGATACTAAAAGTAGAGTTAATATCATGCTTGTGTTTAAGCAAAATCTTTTTTTTCATTATTGAAATGTAGTTTTCACACTTGTTAGATCATTTGACTTGATTATTGGGTCAGAGAATTTGGAAACCTTACCATTAGGAGAGAACGTTTCCCCCAGTTGTTGGCTCTACTTTCATGGCATATGCTGGACCACCAGAGGTACTAGGAGAAGACATAGCAGTGTGGGGAGGTAGGTAGTGACCTGAAGAGACTTGATCCAGTATTATGGTTCTATCATACATAGGTTAGCAAAGAATTAGAATGTACCAAAATTATATTGAACAGGTATAGTAGGTAAACTTCTTTTAGTGATTCAGAAAACATCCTTTAGGAATTTCCAAGGCCTAGTTACTTGAACGACAATTTCCATTGCATAAATACATGCAAAGGTGCTTTGGATAAGAGCTTTCCTTCCAGTTAATGAATCACCAGGCCACAGAAAATTTGGCTATTAGGAATCTTCATAGGTTCTTGTTGAGAGAAATGGCAGAAGTTTGGAGTACTTCATACCTTTCTTTTAAAAGCAAGTCAAAATCCAAAGTTAAACTAAACAGTGAAATTAAAGAGTGTTTTAGTTAGAGTATTATTTCATTTTAAAGGGACATGTAAATACAAATACTTAGTTGCCCAAAGTCTTTAATCATCTGGAGATCTTGTTAAAATACAGATTCTGGTTCAGCAGGCCTGAGATGAGACCCACAGTTTTGCACTTCTAACAAGGTCTCGGTGGTATCAAAGCAACTGGTCCTTGGTTTACATCTTTAGAAGAAAGGGACAAGTTTACTTGCTGCCCATCTCTTTAAATGTGTTTTCTGTGGAGGTCAACCCTGACTTTCAGATCTATGACCACCCCAGTCATAGGAATCTTTCTGGCCTCTGAATTCCTAGTGCTATTATTATATAAATCATCCACGAGGCACTTAGGTACTTCAGTGTATTATGTCCTGTATATGCGTGTCTTGTATCCCCTACTAGATTATAAACTCATCTGTGTTTGCTCAGCCCTCTGTGTGCAACACAGATGCTCAGTGAAGAACTACTGATGACTGATTGATACACTGAATATCATTTACTCCTTCCTCAGAATGCTACACATGCTGTTGGAGGCCAACAGTCCTGGGTTCAGAGCCTCATTATGTCACCTGCAAGGTGTGCTGGATAGTTTTCATGCAGGGTATTAGCTCCATCTAGTGGCTTACTGCTGCCTAAGCTTCCTCACAAAACTCTTCCCCTAGTACATTTATTTATTTATTTATTTATTTATTTTTATTTATGACTGCTCGCTGGCTTTCTCTAGTTGCAGTGTTGCGGTGCGCGGGCTTCTCATTGCAGTGGCTTCTCTTGTTGCTGAGCACGGGCTCTAGGCACACGGGTTTCAGTAGCTGTGGCTCGTGGGCTCTAGAGCACAGGCTCAGTAGTTGTGGCGCACGGGCTCAGTTGCTCCACGGCATGTGGGATCTTCCCGGCCCAGGGCTCGAACCCGTGTCCCCTGCATTGGCAGGTGGATTCTTAACCACTGCGCCACCAGGGAAGCCCCCTTCCCCTAGTACATTTGATGGTTGTTTGATTCATTCATGCAACAGCATTTATTGAATGCTTACTGTGTGCCGAGCATTGATTTGTCTGCTAAATCTACAAAACAGTGAACAAGATAGACATGGTCCCTGCCTTAAGGGAGTTCACGGTCAGATGGGAAAGACAGAAATTAAGTAATTTGTCAAGTAAATTTTTGTTTTTTAAATTTTTATTATTTTTAATTGAAGTATAGTTGATGTACAATATTATATAAGTTATAAGTGTACACTATAATGAGTCATAATTTTTAAAGGTTATACTCCATTTATAGTTATTATAAAATAATGGCTATATTCCCTGTGTTGTGTAATACATCCTTATAGCTTATTTTATCCATGACAGTTTGTACCTCTTAATCCCCTCCCTCCTTCCCTCTCCATGCTGGTAACCACTAGTTTGTTCTTAATATCTGTGAGTCTACTTCTTTTTTGTTATATTCACTAGTATGTTGTATTTTTTAGATTCCAAGTAAATTTTGAATTCAAATTGTGAAAAGCAGTATGAAGTACAGGATCCTGTGAGTTTGTAATAAGACTTCCCTAGAGAAGTGACACTGAAGAGAAGAAGTTGGCCAAGAAACATCAGGCAGGTATCAGACACCCAGCAGCATCCCTCTGGAGACCTCAACTCCCATTTAGGCTCAGCATCCTGCCAGTCCATTGGGAGCTCCAACCTTGAGCTATGGCCTCTTTCATCAGTCATTTAGCATCTATCAGTCCACCCTATGCAAATCAGTTTACATACGTCATCACTAATCTTCTCATATTATTCTTTTACAGACAATATTCAGAGAAGCTGTCATTCACACAAAGATATAAATTGACATGTCAGAGACAGGATTCACATGCTGATCTTTCTGCCTCCAATGTCCATGTCTGTCCTTCTACTCATGCTGTCTTCCTAATGCCAAGCCCAGATCTCTTTATTCTGCTGCTTGCCTTCCACTAAAAGGAAATCATTAGGGGAAGTCTCTCTTAGGAAGAATGAAAACATGAAGGGAAAACAAAATAATAGCTTGGTGGGTCATGTGTGAAGGACATCTTACTGAGGGATTCGAATCACTCTTTGTCCCACCTTTTCTGCCTTGGTCTATGACTAAGCCTTTCTTTGGACCTCAGGTTTTGATAACTGCCCCAGCCTGACTTTCATGGGTATAACTTTCATGGCCTAACCTTCAGACCCTCCCAGTCTGGCCTATTTCTAAGATGACCAATCAACATGGTTTGCCAAGAAATGTCCCAGTTTTAAAGCTGCAAGTCCTGTGTTATAGGAAACCTCTTAGTCTTGGGCAAAGCAGAATGGGTTGGTCACCCTATGCACCAAACAAACCTGCAGCCATTTTCTGATCCACTGAAGTTTAGCTCCTGGTTTTAAATCACAAGAGGGTAAAGAACATTATTGGGGAAACTTTCTTTACTTTTTTTATTTTTAATATTTATTTATTTATTTAGGCTGTGCTAGCTCTTAGTTACAGCATGCAGGCTTCTTAGTTGCGGCATGCAAACTCTTTAGTTGTGGCATGCATGCAGGATCTAGTTCCCCGACCAGGGATCGAACCCTGGCCCCCTGCACTGGGAGCACAGAGTCTTACCTGCTGGAACACTAGGGAAATCCTGGGAGACTTTCCTTCCTGATGGAGGAGATCTCTCCAGTTTACTTTTCTAAAACACAATGATAGACCATAACTAACCAAGCCAGCAGAGCAGTGCCTGGCCCATAAGAATACATAAACTGTCACCATGGCATTCTCAGGAAGAGGAGCTCACGCGTCACCCTGTACTGATCACTTCTATAGCTCAGTTTGCCCATCTTTGTACAGTGGAAATCAAAAGCCCTGCCAAAACTTTCATAAGAAACAGAACAGGCCATGATCAACAAGGAAATGGATAGTGGTTAGGAATGTGTGCTCTGGAATCAAACCACCTGTGTCACATCCAGCTCTGCCATTTAGATGTTCATTTGTTATTTCACAAACACTTATGGGCCAGGCACTGTGCGAGCACCTTACACATATCAGCTCACTTAATTCTCATAGCAGTCTTATCAGGTAGGTACTGTTATTCTTCCCATTTTACAGATGAGACTGAGGTGAGGCACAGAGAGGTTATTTAACTTGCTCAACTCATACAAGGAGCCAGAACCTTGGGCTGGTTTGTTGACATCTCTGTTCCCCTAGTTCCCCCAGAAAAGTGGGGCTAATAAATTATGATACCTACTTCACTGGGTTGTTTTGCAGATTAGGTGAGAAAATCTATGTAAAGCACTTAGCAAAGAGTCTAGAACATAGTAGGCTCGCCATACTTAAACACAAAGTATGTACTACTTAATTGGAGTGACAAAACACATATTATATGCTATAATTGTCAAAAACATAACCGGCCGTTAAAGAAAATGCCTAAATGAGTAAAGTAGTAAAAGTCTGGGGTGAGGCAGGATACATAAAATACCCTGAGCTTAGGAAAAGGAGGGCAGGCCTAAAGGTCTTATTTGCATGAGAGACAATTCTCCCATTTCTTTGGGGAGAAATGGCAAAGAGGACTGTAAGGATTGACAATTGGTCCCAAAGCTCCAGGCTTTACTTTCCTGAAAGAGGGACAATAAACAAGTCCTCAGTTCTGGGAAGAAGTTCTTGAAAGCCCCAGGTAGGAGAGCTGAGGTACCTGGAGAAGTCCACACCTGGGCCTGGGCTGGGCTGGCCAGGGAGGCCTGTACACGCAGCTTTTTCTGGCCTCTGGCTGTGGAAAGCCTGGGCAGGGGCAGGGTTCCAGCCCACATTCCAGATTTCTACCATGACCTGCTTGCCAGTGTGAAGCCACTGTTGTCTTGGCATTATCTCCCTGGCTTCATCCATTTAGACTCCCGTCTTTGGCTCACAGAACTCAGCCCTCTCGTCTTCACCTGTTCTATTTTTGATTTGCTCCCCTGATTCCAGGGAAGACACATGCCCATCTGCCCCAAGCAGGGGGAACTTGAAGGCAGAGGGGATTTAGCAGGGATGGGTGAGGTAAAAGGAATACCTTTGATAAGAGACGTGGCAGCGTTACTCACAAATAGCTCTAGACTCCTGGCAGAGTCCTAGGAACTCGCCCAAGTTCTTCATCAGAGCGGGCGTTAAACTTCATTTCGGAAACCTAGTAAGAGTTTTAATTAGCAGCACAGAGAGAACAAGAATCCTCCTCTGGGTTGAGTGACCAGGGCAGTAAGCATTGAATGGACATAGCTTGTCCAGTCAACCTGTGGTCCCTTTCTTCTTCTCCTTCCTCTTAAAAAGTGGCTGGAGCTGTGGTCTTGGGCTCAGGGAATTCTTCCTGGCTGCACTGCTTTGCCTACAAATGGATTCTCCATCTCTCCTAAGCCCTTTTGGATAGATGACTGGATTGGATGGGACCAGATTTGCATTTCCATTTCTCCCCTGGATGTTGCCCTCTTCAAATCATTGGCACCCAGAATTGGCAGATTCCATTTCTCCTGCTTGTGTGAGTGCTACTCCCTGCCCAGAGTCAGTCCCTCAGGACCCCTGGTCTGTGTGGAGGATTTGGACGTTGGCTGCTGCAACCTTGGTGCCTGGCATTTCAACCTTGGTTTCTGCGGTCTTGGATTGTGGGTAGGAAGTTGCAGAGTGGAGCCACCACACGGCAGAGTGGGGCACAGCAATGAGGAGATTCTCCCACAATGATTTTTGTGGGAGGAAAGGAGCACCTGGGAACCCAGGTAGTGGAAGGCAATTGAGTTGTTGCCTACAAATTGATGTTGCCTGGGGAGACAGCTAAAGTTATCATGTGCCTCTAGGGTTCCTCTAGGAAAGCTTCCAAGAAGAGACTGAAATTGAGCTTCAGTTGGGCTTGAAGGGTGGTCCACCCACATTGTGCATTCAGGTCTGCATTTCAGCTCCAAGTGTTGCAGGAAAAAGGAGCGTGAGAGGATGGTCACGGCCCAGGTCTCCGGTGAGTCCCTGGGATGGGCTGCTAAGTGAGGGTCCTTGGCTTTGCGCAGGAAAGACTTCAAGAGTGAGCCATAGTAAAGTGAAAACAGATTTATTCAGGGAGATACACACTCCATAGACAGAGTGTGGACTGTCTCAGAAGGCGGGAAACAGCCCCAGGGCATGAGGTCATCTGGGAAATTGCGAGCAGCCCCGAGATGTGGGGTAGTTAGTTTTTATGGACCGGGTAATTTCATAGGCTAACAGGTGGGAGGAATATTTTAACTATCTTGAAGAAGGGGTGGGGATTTCCAGGAATTGGAGCACTGCCCACTTTTTTGGCCTTTTATGATCGGCCTCAGAACTGTCATGGCGCCTATGGGTGTGTCATTTAGCATGTGCTAATGCATTACAATGAGCGTATAATGAGCTTCAAGGTCTACTGGAAGTCGAGTCTTCTGCCATCTTGGATCTAATGCGTTCTAACCAGTTTTTGTCCTATCCTCTCAGATTTGAGGTGAACCTGTCTATGAAGTAAGGTGTGGACTTAGTTTAGTTTAGTTTATTGTGATTTTAAAGGGCAAGGAGGAGAAAATGCAGACTGAGGCAAGGAATGGGGAACTAGCATTTATTGAGCCCTTCGAGTGCTTGAGATGGCTGCCTCACACGCATTAACTTGTTCTTCCTCACAATGATCTTGGGAGGTGTTATTTATTCCATTTTACAGAGGAGGAAACAGAAGGTACTTTGTAGCACGAAGTACCACAGCTAGTTAACAGAGAAGCCAGTTGCTGATTTGCTCTTTATTTAGTGTAAAACTTAATGAAAATTTTCTGAATAATTCAGTCCTTTTTTAAAAAAAAAAGACTTCATGAAGCATGCCATCCAATGAGCTGTGTGACCTGGGACAAGTCAGTGAACCTCTCTGGGCTATAGTTTGAATTTCTATAAAATCAAGAGGCTATTCTGGAGTGATCTACCATCTAAGAGCTTTTGACCCAGTCTTTAATTACCCTTGTTCTCAAAGAAGGACTTCCTCTTGCCCAGCCCAAATCTCTCAAGACCCTAAATCGTACTAATAGGAAGTAAATGATTAGTACTTATCAGGAGTACATCAGGAATTCACAACCGTTTTGGCTGGACAGCACTTGTACAGCTATGCTGTAACTCTCCTAAATCAGGACCTATGAATAGGCAGGAGGATGAAAAAATATAGTGAGTGCTGAAGGGTTTCTACCTCCCCTGGGTTTCTACCTCACCACTCTCCGACAGCCACTGCAGCCGGTGTGCCTCAACCCTGCCATTATTCCCTGTGCAGCACAGGTGCTCCCCCACAGCTGGCCACCAGCATCACGGGAAGGGCCAATGCCTACCATGCTTTATCCCTGGGCAGGCCTAGCCAAGACACAGAGGCCGGATTGGCATGACCTCCCCTGCACCCTGGGAGAGCACTGTCCAGGTAGGGGAAATAAGATAATATTTATGAGAAACAATAAAATCTGCAGCAGCATGTGCACCTTGACATTCTAGGAGCCGTGAACTGAAAAGGCACTCCCTGACTCCCCGTGCAATTTGTCCTCACCTGGCCTCGGTGGGGAAGGGATCACATATACACACACACATACGTGCATGCATGGACACACATGTACACATATGTATTTATATGCATGTATGCATACCAGCTTTCTCCTTGGGGTTTGCTAAGCCTCTTACATGAAGCATCAACAGCCCTAGGAAACTGTACTTATGAACTCTAATTCGGCTGGAGCTTGCCAGCATTCCAGGGCCAAGTCAAGGCTTTTAAATAGCTGTGGACTAGATTCTGACCTCAGAGCACAGACTGGACAAAAAAGGGCCTAAAGATGCCAGGGAAGCCAAAGCCCACCTTTCTCACCATCCATGTCCCTCTCTCCTCTCCAGCCTCCCAAACCCACCCCGCAATACATACACCAATTAAATCCCAGAATGGGCAATTGGGTATAAGAGAGACAGACACCAGCTGAAGCTTTGTGAGTGGGTGTAGCTGTGCCCAGTGCTCGATCCAGAGATGACCACCAGAGGCAGTGTTATAATTTAAGTCAAGTCGTCTTTGGCACTCGCCTGCATCTCACAGTTTAGCCTCTTTGTTCCCATCCCAGCCCTCGTCAGGCACCCCTCCAAGCTGCTCTGTGCAATTCAACTAAATTTATAGGACACTCCTCTGCTCGGCACTGTACTGAGGAATACAAAGTCATTCTGATACTAGGTCTGTTGCAGGCTCTGTGACCTTGGGCTTCTCAAGTGACTGTGTTCTTGCTCCGCCTTAGAGAAACCGGCATGATGCAAGAAAGATGACAAGGAACTTGTACTTAGCGGAAAAGCCTAGGTTTCTCATCAAAAGACTGGCAAATAAACCCCTCTCTGTATGTTTTAAGTTAAAGTAAGATGCTTAAGGCTTGTGTGTTTCCTTGTCTTATCTGCTCTAACCAATGTTTTTAAGTAACTGATCAACAGTAGTCCCATTTGCATTTGATGAGAGGATCTGCAATGATATCTTAATTCCTTTTTTTATTAACGTCTACAATTTGTAAGGGACTAAGGATGCACTGTGCTGGAACCAAAGGGAGGAGGTACTGGAGGGGTGGGGCAGGGTGGGGGGGTCTTGAGCCAGGATGATTGACAGGAGAAAGGATCAGGCTGGGGAAGGACACATGGACCCAGGTCTGGATGCAAGGCCAGAGTGGGGGGTCAGGGAGGAGATGGGGCTGGCTGGGGCACAGGAACTTGTAAGAGAGTAAACAGTAGGAAATAGAATTGGATAGGTAGAATAGGGAAGAGGGAAAAAAATTAGTATGCACTAATTAGTTTATCATATGATTTTGCATACTATATATAGTTTCATTTCATCCTAACATCCCTGGGAATAGGTGGACCTGGGGATGGTGGTTCCTCAGCCTCTAACAGGGTTCATCAATGAAACTAACTTACTTGCTTAATCTCAAACAGCTAATTAGTGGTAAAACCTACATTCTCATCCTCCATTTCCGTCTCCAGGTCCAAGGCTATTTCTTTTCATTTTACCTCACCTACCAAGTTACTACCATGTTAACTTTCTAACAATATTATATGAAATGGATTATATGTGCAAATGAATATAAATAATATACAAGTGTTGTTTAAGAAAATTAAGTGCTTATGAACCCACCCCTCAACTTAAGTAATAAAATATTACCAATATTATTGAAGTCCCATATGCCCCTCTCTTCCCTTCCCACAATCCTGAAATGTGTGCCAGTGATACCTTTGTGCCTTATAATTTTACCATGTGTATTTGCTGTGTCATTGCCATTTGCCCCTCCAGATCCATTCTTCAATCTTCTCCATCCTTCCCGGTGCCCCCTGAGGCTGCCCTGTATGGACTGTACCAGGAGGCTCCCTTGATCCCTGGCTTTCTGATGGGTTTGGCTAAAGTGAAGTGCTGACAGGAGATCAGAGGATGAGGAGAATGAGGTTGGGATATTAGCTCCCCTGCCCTTCCCTGCTGGGTCACCCACGATAAGTCGGTTGCATTCCTCTACCAAAGGCAGGCAGCCCTCCATACAGCTCCCTGCCCACCCCTGGCTCCTTCAAGCCTAGGGAGGGTGAAGCTTCCAGACTGTCTTGCCAGCCCCCAGGGCACTACACCATTGTTTGTGGTTACCCAAACTTAGTGTTTCTCAATTTTTTTTTTTTTAATTTTCACATCCGCCCCCAACCACTATGTAGCCTTTTCAGATTTTTTTCCCTAATCTTCTTCCCCACCATGAAATTTTAATACCACAGACACACTATGTATCTATTTATGTACTATACATATCTCTGCTTTATACATGACAAGAATAATACTTTTTTGCCCTCAAGAATCAATTTTTGCCCCCTTGGGGATAATACTGGCCTCATGGAGAATGCATACCCTAACCCAAGTCACATTTTTTGTGAAGAGTGCCTTTAAGAAGCTTCATCAGCCACCCAGCTTGTGTGTGCCATCTCTTTCTTGCTAGAACACTGACTAGAACATACCTGTGTCCCTGAACAACATGTTTTTAGTTTTCCTGGGTTTTGATCTTTACATAAATGAAATGACATAGTGTATTTTTCTTGGTCTTGCTTTTCTCACTCAATATAGTTTGGGAGATTCATCCATATTGAGGTGTGTAGCTATTGTTCATTTTCACTGCCGTATAGTATTGCATTGAAAGGAACACATCAACATTTACATGTTCATTTAGTGTTGATGGATATTTGGGTTGGTTATTCTGAACATGTGGCAAAAACATTCTTGTAAGTGTCTCCAGGTTTGGATATGGATATCCATGAATGTGGATGTGGATATAGGTATAGGCATAGATATAAACATAGATAGAGAGTATCTCGGGTACATACCTGGATGTAGAATTGCTCGTGGTAGGGTATGCCTATCTTAACCCTTAGAAGGAAATACCAACTTGTTTTCCTATACCTGTACCAGTGTACACTCACACTAATAAGGAGTTTTGGTTGCTCCACATTTCTTCCAGCATTTGTTTTTGTTAGACTTTAAAATTTTTGCTCATCTGGTGGGTATGAAATGCGTGTCTCACTGTAGCATCTTGTCACTTGTTCATTAGCCATTTGTGTTTCCTTTTCTTTGAATGCCTGTTTATGTCTTTTGTCCATTTTTCTACTGGGGTGTTTCTCTTTCTTCTTTATTCATTGGTATCCTTTGTATATTCTGGACACTAATCCTTTGCCAGTTACATATGTTGCAAATATTTTCCCAGACTGACTGTGGCTTGTCTTTTCACTCTCTTTAAGGTGACTTCTGATGAATAGGAGTTTAAAATTGTAAGGTAGAAAAATGTATTAATCATTTCCATAATGGTTTATGCCTTTTGTGACTTATTTGAGATACTCTTTCCTATCCTGAGTTCCTAAAATTATTCTGTAGTTTTTTAAAGATCTTTTAAATTATGCCTTTTACCTTTAAATTTTTATTCTGTCAGAAATTCGTTTTTGTACATAGTAGGGATCCAGTTTCCTTTTTTTCCTTATGTTAATAGAAACTAATTTTCCAGTCTCACTTACTGAATAGACCCTCATCTCCCTTGCCTATCTTTAGTACCTTCTCAGTCATATATTTATACATGTGTGGCTCTGTTTCTGGATTCTTTATTCTATTCTATTAGTCTATTAATATATCCCTGAACCAATAACACAGTTCTAATTTCTATAAGCTTAATAATAAGTCTTGATATCTGGTAGAGTAAGTCTCTTCTCTTCTTATCTATTCTTTGCTCTTGGCTCATCCCTGTAAAAATTTTTAAATGGTTTGTCAGCTTCTTAAAGGGACTTGTCGTGGCTGAAAGCAGGAGCAGGGAGCAGCATCTACATGCAGAGCAATGAGGACCACTTGGGGCAGAGTAGGTGACGAAAGGTGGTGCCAGTGGCCAGGTCATATTTGAAATCCAGTAGCCAAGGCCTCTGGGAGCCAGAACAAGATCACCCAGTATGGGGAAGCTCAGCCAATGTCAAAAAGTGATACGAGGCTGTCTCTACTTATTTTTATTAACCCGGTGGCCCAGGGACATCATAAAGGTACTAAACCTCTGCCTTTGGGGAGGTTTATTAATGAACTGGAATTATTTATTCTGAAAAAAGAGAAAAACTAGGAGTGACTTAATTGTTGAATACTGTTCTAGGCCAAGGAGATAAGTGAAAATGGGAAGAGGCCAGAGTTGGGGATTCAGACTCATAGGGCTCAACTAATATCACAAGGAGACAAACCTAGCTGAACCCATAACACCCGCCTGTTTTCTTCCAAAAAGAATAGATGGTTCTGGTACAAATCCATGTCCATTTACTGGTATTTTTGTTTGTTTGATTGTTTGTTTAGACAGCACTGAGCATTTGCTATGGGCCTGCCTCTCTTCCAGGAACTTACCATGTAGTAATTTATTTAAATCCTGCCTACCCCAACCCAAATCAACTCAGAGTGTGTATCCAACTGATGATTTTCCTGTCGGTGTGCTCCCACGAGGAACAGACCACTGAGGGAAGCTGAAGAATTCTGTGTATAGACCTTCCAGAGCCACTCCTCAAGCCAGGCTTTTAAACATTTCCTAGTGATATTGTTTTGTGTGTGTGTGTGTGTGTGTGTGTGTGTGTGTGTGTGTGTGTGTGTGTTTGTTTGTTTGTTTGTTTGCAGTACGTGGGCCTCTCACTGTTGTGGCCTCTCCCGTTGCGGAGCACAGGCTCCGGACGCACAGGCTCAGCGGCCACGGCTCACGGGCCCAGCCGCTCCGCGGCATGTGGGACCTTCCCGAACCGGGGCACGAACCCGTGCCCCCTGCATTGGCAGGGGGACTCTCAACCACTGCGCCACCAGGGAAGCCCTAGTGATATTGTTTATTTGACTAAAGCCAGGTATCAAGTTATGCAGTTTAAAAACAAAAAGTAACAGGATTGTGGTGACATTTTCTCTGTGGAAGCAGGCAGAAGGAAGGGGATGAGCAGGAAGACGGGTATTCTAGAACAGGCTGCCTGGAGCAGCCATCATACACTCCACAGAGACTGTATGAATAAGACCTGGCCCTCTGCTACAGGCCAGAAAGCCCACGGTATCAGATTCCAGGTATTGGTAACAAGCATTTTCCAACAAGAAGGCAGCACCTCAAATCTTTTGTGGAGCAAGACAGGTTATAAATAGACCTATAAATTTTTTTAACTAGAAGGCAACAGGCTTAGCACAGCTATTCTTCCTTGCTGGTCCTCCTCCCTGCGCTGCTTTGCCTATTAAATCCCTGCTACCAGGCGGATCCACCTGCCTCTTAGCCAATCCGCTGCAGCAGCCTCAGGAGTGCTAGGCTGGAAACTGGCTTCTATTGACTCCAGGTTGTGACCTTGCTTGTGGAAAAGAGTAAATCTTCCTATCTTCTCTCTGGCTAATTGGGCAGGAGGTAGAGGAGAAAAGAATTTATGCTACAATTTGCCACCTGCTGACTAGAACACTAATGTATCCGTTTCAAAGGCAGGCTCTGATTTTAGTGACAGGCTGAAGAGAAAAAGGATGTAGGCTGGGTTTCTGGAACATGTAGTGAAGACCTGCTCGTGAAGCTTTTAACTACAAGATCCGAAGACTGGTATTTTACTGGTCAAGTTATATGTGGCTTGTGTTTTGTATGTGTGTGTGTGTGAGAGAGAGAGAGAAACAGAGAGACTGATCTCATCTCTCCTAACAGATTCAAAGGCATCTGAGCATTCAGAGACTTAGAAATTATTTAGCGCAGGGCGTCTCAAACTTTGTTGTACATCAGAATCACCTAGGGCTTGTTAAACACTGATTGCTAGGTGCCGCCCTCAGCGTTTCTTTTTTTTTAAATAAATTTATTTGTTTATTTATTTTATTTATTTGGCTGTGTTGGGTCTTGATTGCCGCACTCAGGCATTTTCTAGTTGTGGCGAGCAAGGGCTACTCTTCATTGCAGTGCATGGGCTTCTCATTGCAGTGGCTTCTCTCGTTGCGGAGCACAGGTTCTAGGCGTGTGGGCTTCAGTTGTTATGGCACGTGGGCTCAGTAGTTGTGACTCGCGGACTCTAAAGCGCAGGCTCAGTAGGTGTGGCGCACGGGCTTAGTTGCTCCGCAGCATGTGGGATCTTCCCTGACCAGTACTTGAACCTGTGTCCCCTGCATTGGCAGGTGGATCCTTAACCATTGCACCACCAGGGAAGTCTCCCACCTCCAGTGTTTCTGACTCAGTAGTTCTGGGTGGGGCCTGAGAATTTGCATTTCTCATAAGCTTCTGGGTGACACTGATGCTGCCAGTCTGAGGACCACACTTTGAAAACCACTGATTTAGCCCAATGTCCAGATCACAGATGAGGAAACCAAAGCCCAACAATTAATAAACGTATGTGTTTAAGGGCCCACAACTGATTATTAGCTAAAGTCGGACTAGAATAGAGACTCCCGACTCCTAATCTGGTGCTTTCCCCACCACTTCAGGCTGGTGCATGGTCAGAGTGCCAGGGAGGTACCATTCTAACGATAACCATGTTTTCCTTTATGGCTGAAGATTACCAGTCTCCACGTTGTTTCCTCTTCTGCTGCCCTCCCCAGCCCGACGTCACTGGTCCTGCTGGCTCAGTACATAAATAGCCCAGCCCAGCCCACTCACTCCACCATCCAGGGGGACTAAGAATCAGGTCCTGTTCCCAAAGCCTGGTGCCTACTCCTAAAGGCTGATGCCTACTCACTCCCGTAATAGCCTCACGGGTAAATGAGTGGAGATCTGAGGCCTCTGCAGTGACCATTTGTCATGCATATTGGCCCCGAGTTACAGCTCTTCCTACATCCTCCATGTTCACCAAAGCTTTCACCTTGGTGTCTGACATTTAAGTCTTTTATCCTGCTTAGTAACTAAGTCCCCTTCTGAGGCTGGAGCTCCACTCTGAATGACCATCCAGCATTGGGGGACTATGCTTCTGTTGGTCTTCTTCCTGGGCTGGACTGTTGGCCTATTCCCAAACCTGGTGACTGGGTCCTACAGACCGTGGGCAAACCTCCTACATGGTGTTTGCCCACCCAGAGGTCTTCTGAGCACTAATTGTCTCTTGAATTCCCCAGGGCTGCGCTCTGCCTGCCAGATTGGAGATCCCAGGCTTGACCTGGTATAAATCATTGCTGAGATTTTCATCAAGCTTGGGATGCTTGTCTACCTATCATGGGCCAGCTTCTCCATTGGATCAGTTCCCCGACCCCATCTCACCCTAGCCACATTCCTTGGTTTGCCCAGTGAGATCCAGCACAAAGATGTCCCAAAGAGGGCAGGTGCTTCGAGTGGGTTTTCCCCAGCATGGGGAAGGGATACACTGACCCATCCACGATGGTACCTTAGAGGCCTCTTTTCATTTGGAAGTGATGCTCCAAAGGCGTGGTCTGAAAGCAGACAGAGAGTTGGCTAAATTATTCTGCATAAGGAATTGGTGGATACTGGAGGTGGTGGAGAGAATACAAAAGAGAGGACCCTGGAGAAGGTTGGAGTAGTTTGAGTGACACAGTAGGATGCTGTAACCTAGGGGGAGAGGAGCCAATAAGAGATTCCCTGTGTGGCATGACCAGAGGACTTCTGCTGTTCAATTTTAATTTGTCTGCTGTGGGACAATATGAACTCTTCCCTGCTAAAAATCTGGATACACCTGTACAACTTTTGTGGTGGAGACATGAAGAGTGAGAGAGCAAGACAGTGTAGAGAAACGTGCTCTGCTCCACTCGCCTCTGCTGAGACTCACGTGTAGCTAGCAGCACTGGATCTCGATTCTAGGCTGGAATCTGCTAGTTCCAGGTGGTCAACACTAGAGGGGTGAGCAGAAGCTAAAATTGGGTCTGGGAGAAGCAGGGAGGAGTCCTTGACACAGAAACAACCACGGGTAGACTTAGGCAGGGACATGAAACATACCCCCTGTTTGCCAAACATACTGGAGGCTTTGAAGGCAACTCCTAGATGACTGTGCCGGGTTTTTCTGGGATTCATTGTCATTACACACTCACCATTTGAGAGAGCTGGCCTGATATGAGACACTCTAGAGTCTCTTAAATTTGGATCCAATTAACTTGGAATTTGTGTTCCCAGGGTCAGGGGTTTGGGTGAAATTATCTTTTTCTTGTCTGTGAAGAAACAAATCAGAAGTAGAGACAAGATGGTAGGAAACATGTTTAGCCTTTGTAAATTTAGTAATTCTTGGTTTATCGCCCTAGGGAAAAAATTACAATAAATACATTGATAGTTAATGGGGGTTTACAATTCTGGGGAAAATTGTTTTTAAAACCCTTGATCTTTTTTATACAATTTGATTTGAGGATAGTTCCAAACCTCTTCCTAGCCACTCCCTCCCCTGTAGAGAGTTGATTCCTTTGTTTCTCCCAAGCATACCTTGCATGGTGAGAAGACGCTATGGAAAGCCAGGTTGCCATTTTAAAGGCTCCCCCAAGCATCCTGGAATGGGACAAATTTTCTTTCTCGCGTCCAGGTAAGTGTCAATCATCAGGGCTGGAGTAGATTGTCAGGATGTGGCAGTGGGGATGAAAAGGGAGGCGAGGAAAAGGTTCTTGCTGAAACCATTCCCTTTCCTTCATTTGTTCCTAATCCAAGAGCTGCTGGAAAGTATCTCTCAGAGCACACCTTGGTCCTTTTCCTGAGAAATCCAAACTTGGAAGTGACTAGCAGGTCTAACTGTGCCTCTGTGGAATCTAAATTCTGGAAGGAGACAAAGAGAGTTCTGGAGGCCTCTGACTGAAGAGCCTAAAGGATTAAATCCAAGTCTCTTAACAGTCCCAAAAAGCTGTCAGGGTGCCTGGGCAGTGTGGAGCCAATCTGGACGATGCATTCCAGATGGTTTGCCTTCCTTCCTTGGGTTTGGGGCCAGTTGGAGCTCCCGGGCGGTCTCCCAAGGTAGACCCCCAGAGAGCACAGGGCAGCTGTCCAGATGGGAGGGACCAGGCTGAGGATCACTGTGGCAGGCTTGAAATTAGAGGGAAGGGCCCCCTCCTTTGTGCTGAGCATCTGGATATCATTTTTCAGGCTATTAAATAAACTAACTCTACTCTGCTAAATGCAGCCAATTCACTTTTTTTCAAAAAGCACTTGGGGGCCAAGCAGTTGCCCCAGAAGGGATCCAAATAATTTGGGGCTATATGATATGGTGAAGCTCAGAGAAGGGGCTCCAAAACTCTCTAACAGGCATCCAGCCACCACCCCCACTCCAACCTCCCAACTTCACCAGTTCACGGGCAATGACGCCACCAACTGCAAAGACTCAGGACCATGCCAGGTCTTTGCAGTATATTTTACTTTTTGTTTTTGTGCAAAATGTATGAGGCAGATGTAGAAGATTTTCTTCCATGTTGAAGGCTTTCTGATTAGGTTAATGAAAATAAGCAGGAGACAGATAGAAGGGTGGGGGCAGGGAGAGCATGTGAGAGAACAGAGAGAAGGAGCAGACTAGATGAGCCACCACAAATTCTCAGTGGACTCCAAGGTCTGTGAATCGGCTCTAGCCATTACTGAATTTTCTATTGCAGAAAGAAGGCCTATTTGCCTATGGTCCTGTTGCAACTGTGTGCTTTGGCCGGCAACCTAAGGGCAGGCAGCTAACAGCAACCCCCTCCCCAAGGGGCCTGAGGAGGGGACAGGAGGTGAAGAGTGAGCTTCTACCTATGAGTGTCCCAGGCTGGTTGGAAGAGAAGCGGTCCCTGCTCTGGGGAAATCCAGGCTAACGAGGCAGCAGGTCCCAACGCTGGGGAGCTTCTGGCTTACTAGAAAAGAGTAATCACAGAGCAGCATGCGATAAACAATTGCAAGGGAAGGGAATCCATAAATATTGAGGGGATACAGGGAAGGGGTGAGCAGAACAGTCTGCGATTATTTGGAAGGAGAAGTGTTGCTAACAGAGAAAACCCTTTCCAATCCAATAATAACCTTACACAGAGGAAGCAGAGGAAGCCCAGGCACAGATCCTGCCCAACCATCCCAATGTCTAGTCTGTTGCTTTTGGAACTGTGCTTTAGTCAAGCTATTCTGGATACATTTCCAGAGGGTAAGTATTAGAGAATTAAAATCTTACACACCCAGTTAATCCCCGAAAGTCACCCTATTTGAGGAGTGGAAATGTCTTCTATATATATCTCCCAACTCTATGAACTACCTGTGATGGCAGAAGCAGGTTTCCTAAAATTTTCAGCCTAGTCCACGTTGGAAGAGAGTGATGACGTTCAGGACATAAATGTCTAAATATACATCATTATACATGAACAAGCCATGAGTAATCAAATACACAAATCTGTATACTCCAAACTTGTGGTGGCATACCACGATGTGATGTATCCACACACCCCTAACTCTTACACTTTGTCCTTAGGAATCAGTCAAGAGTATTGTTATCGCCATTATTTAGAGACCTCACTTGACCCTGGTCCTCCTGGATGCCTGCAAATCTCCAGCCCCGAGCCTCAGACCCTTGCCTCTCTTGACGGGGCTTTTCTAGGCTGCCAAGCAGCTCCCTGTTGTATGTATTAGTTAATTTTGATCTCGTTCATGGCAGCTCTGCTGTGAAATGTCAGTCCTGTTAATAGCTCACCATCAGGCTCTGTGCTTATCTTCTCAGAGTCGTACCTCAGGACTAACCTTTACCTTCTTTTATGATACCAGAACATTGACAGACTCTCAAATGCCATAAATAATAATTTTCTGAAACTCGTCCATCTTGTAACTGAAACATGTCATGAGCACCAGCCAATCCTTCTGAAACAATATTGATGTAAGTGACAGGCACACAAGGAAATGATAGGTATTTTTGCCTCCAGATTCAAATGGAGTGTTTTGATATTGTTTCTCAGACCAGAAGACTTACATGGTGGAGAACTTTCCTGGACTGAATCTTTCTTGCTCACTTGAATATTAAGAGAAACTTTCTCAAGGGGTCCAGACAGTGTTGCTCTAATTATTTAAATGGAGCAACATTAGTTCTTGTCTTGTTCATACTTGGTAACTAGCGTTGCTCTTCTGCATGATGTTAATGTACTTTCCCACTATGGTTGGACCTCTGCCCTTGTGACTCCTGCTTCTCCACAATAGGTTGATGAGGGAGCCCGGGATTCCCCCAATCAGAGAAACCTGAGACGGGCCCCAAATCAGTTAGCCTAGGGAACAGAAGCAACGGGGGCAGGGCATTTGCTACCCAGCCCCAATTCCATGGCCATCCCATCCTCATTTCTTTTCCTGGAGTTGCCATGAGCTCCACTTGAGGTAGAAGCTCTGGTGCTTGCTCAGGAAGGAGATGCCTGGGGAACTATTCCATGATGAAAACTGGACTCCTTAAGGCTCTGCTCCATAGAGGCTAGGTCTAGCTTTCCTAGGATAACGCATCCCACCAGAGGAAATGAGCTCATCTGGTCACTGACCTGACAGATGGCAATGATTTGGGTCCAGAGTGCCAAGGAAAACTCCCCAGAAGATTGCTGCCCCTCCCTGCGGCTTTAGTGGCAGTGCCACATGGATGGGTCTGTCTGCCTGGTAGCCTTCTCACACCCACAGAGTGTAAATACCAAGAGCAGCCACGTTCCTTGGGATCTGCATAGGGGATGCCTCTGAGGGCATCTGACCTGATTTGAGTCAGCAGAGGAGAATCTGTCCAGCCAGATCTCATTCGGGAAATGTGGAGCTGTTTTTAGACTCTGACCTGGTAGAGTCCATCCTGGAACCATGAGCTGAGGAAAATTGGCTGAAAAGAGTAAGACTCATTTAAGAAGCTGCGATGGAGGAACACCCATCCTGCCCTGGTGGCTGGCTGCCAAAGTAGATTGGCTCCAGGTAAGTCACTGGCAAAGAAAAGAATACTTCTTCCTGCTCTGCCTCAGTAAACTGTGCATGGATCATGAGCTGCTGGAGCAAGGGCACGCCATGCAATTGGAAGGGCACCAGGAGCGTTTTGCAGCCTGTACTCCTGGGGCTCAATGAATTCTTCCATCTGATCTCCTACTTCCAGGAGGCTTCCTCTCCCCACTTCTCTCCAGGTACCGTGATAGGCCTTTCATTTGATATTGAACTGCTATTTCCATACCATCTCTGTCCATGCCTTCATCTAAGAGAATTTGTTGTGTTCTTGGCTGACCGGGGTGAATACAATCTGGGCTTTTTTTCCCCCAGTTTCTTTCACTTGTAACTGAGAAATGAGATTACCATGCAGTAAGTACTCTAGGAAGAAGGTACACATATTTGCTGTTACCAAGAGTATCTAAATCCATAGCAATTCGTGTTAGAGGGAAAGGCACAGCAGTTTTCCTTTTTCAAGAGTTTTCCCTCTGATTGTTCATTTTGTCCTTGTAACTCTTAGGACCTTGTAGGAACGAGTCAAATTACCTCCATTTGACAGCTGAGGACAATGCAGCTCCACAGTGACTTGTTTGAGGGAGTCCAGAGAATTGGTGACAAAACTGATGTCTGGTCCTGATTTCCATTCCAGGGTTCTTTTTACCAATCTTCCTTATTTCATTCATTCAGTGTAGCAACTGAAGTGAAAAATTGCCTACTACATGACATGGTAGAAACAGGTTTGTAGTCTCATCTCCCACAGCCTGCCCACATAAACCATCTGTCCAGCCGCACCAAAATAGCATCGTGTTTCAGGCTCTGCACCTTTGCTCCTGCATGTCACTTGCTTGAACTGCCCTCCCCCAATTCTCTGCTTAATGAAACTTAACCATCCCTCAAGCCCAAGCTCAACTGCCCTCCCTTCTATATTGCTCTCCTGATTATAGCAGCAAGAAGTAGTTTTTCTTGCTTGGGATGGAGTTAATAAAAAAGGGGCAACTTTGATGCCATCATATACTGCCTTGGATTATAGCTTTTTGCAGGTGAATTTTATCTCCCCAAATAAACTGTGAGTCAAAAGGAGACCAAAATTTGTTTCACAGATCTTGTGTTCCCTAGAGAGTCTTGCATAGACTATAAGCTCAGTATTTACTGAATGAGCAAACGCGACATGGAGGAGGTTAAGTGGCTCCTCTACAGTTTCACAGTACTGAGACTTGAATTCAGAATTCCAGAAGCTGATCTCCATGTTCTTTCCACCAAGTCATGCTGAAAACAATGCAGTTTTCACTATGATTAGCCTCTTTGCAGGTCAAAAATGGTTGAAAGTAGGCTATTTCATATTGGCTCAATCTAATACAATGCATATTGGGTTATTTTGAAAGAGCAGAATAGTTTAAATGATTGGGCTCAAAAGCTGAACTTCCTGGGCTGTTGGCTTGCATGAACTGAGCAGCCCTTTCCCAGGGATGCCACTTCCTTTCATAAGTTTGAATTGATTCTCACCATGAGTCAATGTGGGAATAAAATATGGTGGTCATTAAGGTGCCTTCATGGGCCAAACAAAGAGGAGAATGAGAGAGTGACCCAGTGTTACCTTCTTTTGATCATCCATGCACTGTTTACAACTGCGCTGACTAAGCATGCTCTGCCCACAGTGGACCAGTTAATGTAGATACAGAAGTAACACAAAAATCCCTAATGGAATGCCAATCTAGTGACCATCTACGGCTACTGCAAATCATTTAAGTAAGAATCTTAAATTCAGCGGAATTTTTTGTCTCTCTTCTTTTTGTTTCATCTGAAGAGTTGAATTAAGGTTGGAACTCCAGGTATCATTCTGTAAATGAAATGTATACTCAGTCTGTATACTGAATCAATCTATATACTGAAATGGAATAAAATAGAGATAATTATGCTTACTTGGAACCTCTCAGGAAGCTGCTTGGGGAGGGAGACTCCCAAGGGAGTTACTCAAGTGACAGCAGAAGTGTGCTCACCTGCCTTCAGAGAGGGGTGGGGTGTGGTCAACTGTAGAGCTCTTCTGCTGAGCAGAGGGTACAAGTCTGGGTCAGAACTAAATTTCTCAAGGCAGTAGAGAAGAGACAGATTCTATCCTCTTTCTCTTGTGGTTGTCAGGCTGTCTTTAAATAAATATTAAGCCCATATTTAAGATTATGTGTTTGAAGCAATACCAAATTGGCCCATTAAGGCAGCTGTCTGTCTTGGTCTAGCCTTGTTTATCGGCATCATTTTACTTATCAAAGGAAATAGACCACTCCTTGAGCAGTCACAGAAACCACAATGGAACGCAGGTATCTTAACCCAGTCTTGCATCCTCTGCATTAACATCCCATTGCTAATACCAATTCATTCCATTTGTTTATTTATTAATGACAATTATCTGCATTGCTCAAATGACTTCCTCATCCAAATTAAATATTAGGATATTAGGTCAACAACATCAGTTTTCTGAAGGCCATTCCTCTCTGAAGTACAAAAGAGAGTTAATAAATCAAGCAAAGACCAACAGCCTACTTCCTACCAGGCGCTGTGCTGGGCACTGGATGTCACAGTAGGTTAGATCTAGTTTGGTTTATTCAGAAGACAACTCTGGTATACAAACCAAGGAATGTTTTTGTAGAAGGATAAAAATAGTCTTTAGTACATAATCTTTACAAAATTATAGACACACCCTAAGCAGCTCTTGCTTCCTTTAACAACTCATTGTGAATTCTTTATCCACGCAGTTACCTACGTTCCTATAGCATTTATTTTGCTCATGTCTCCAGTGCTTCTTGGTATGATGAATTTATAACTCAAAGACTAAAAGTAGAATTTCCTCTTACATGTTCTAAAATTACTCCCTTCAAAGTTCAATGGCTCCTTCTTCCCTTTAGTTTTAGTGATGGAAAATCTGGTGAATCATTCCTGATTACACAGTGTATAAACTTCATATTTTCATAAAATCTAATCATGTTTCTGTTCAGTCTTCTTTCCAAAGTGCTTCACCCCATTCAGTAAGTCAACCGTCCTCAAGTCATTTCTGAGACCTTTCTGGAACTTTTCTAGATCTTCATGTTTATATTGATGTGTATTGTTTCAAGGAGAGAAGGCAATAAGTACTCGAGGTATAGACTACCACAGTTCTATATATATCCAGGTTGATGTCTACATAGTTCTTTAGTAATAAACAGGTCAGTATTTCACACCACAGTTTGTCATTAATCCATGCTTCTTACCCAGATATTTCATTGCTATATAAATTTCCTTACTGCAAAAACAAACAAAACACCTCTACTGAAGCAAACACCTGTCTAGAACATTCCTTCAAAACTCCTTGTCTACTGCTACATTCCATTCCCTGATTTTGGTTTTCTGTGTACACTTAAGCACTCATCTATGTGCTCAAAATAAACAAACATGCAAAACAAAAGAAAACCAACATATCCTTCCTTTTCTCCTGCAAAATACAAATCAACAAACCCTCTCCTTATTCCCTACACATCCAAATTTTTCTCTTGACCATACTTCTACTCCCTCACTAAACTCCATTTTCTCTTCTGGCCCATAGGGGTTCTTTGTCATATTTCTTTTTTTTTTTCCACTGGGTATATGTTGAAAACACAACAAAAAGAAAAGACTTCCCACTCTCCAACAAATGTGTAGCCAATGCAGCAAGGGGAAAGTAGGTCTCTTAGGCCAGATAAATTTTAGCAGTTAACAGTATCTTCTGTGCCTCGTACTTAAAAATACAGCTTTTGACATTTCATACTTCACAAACGTCAATTGTGAAACTTACATTTAGGTAATAATTAAATACTTTAAAAATAGACTCCACAACATTGCCTATGATTTAGCATGGCGCCCTGTGTATAGGAAATGTATAGTAAATAATTGATGAGGGTTTACTCTGATAACTACATGAGAAATACCTCACTATCCTATAGGTTATACTTCTTACTGCAGATGTCTGGTGGTAGTTTAGTCAGCTCTATGAATGTTTTTGTTGGATGGATAGAAATCATGTGGTGAATTGATGAGGAATGGATGGAGTGTATGGGTTTTAAGTTTTTAGGAGGTAATATACCCTTTGGGACCTTCTAGATAGTTTGAGGGCTAGTACTCTGCAGAATTAACACAAATATGACAGCGATATATATTTAAGTAAATTAATTAGTTCTAGAAAATGATGCGTTTTAATGTTTCATTGGTGTATCTTCAAAAAAGGCAGCATTGTATCCATTCACTCAGGAAAAGCTTTTTTAAAAAAAGCTTATTAAAATTGGAAAATTGTCCAGGGTGTCTTTAATCTTTCACTGAACTGTCCACTCTAAGTACTTTTAGTCTAGGGAATCATCATTGCCCTCAAAACTTCCCAAAGAAAGCCTCTACTGAGTTTTTATCCTGAGTTTTCTAGTGACAGGTTCAATGCCAGTAGGGCTGCATGGACATGTAAGTGGGATCTTCACCTTTACATACTCAGGCCACTGAGTAGGTGGCATCATATTTCAGTATTGGGAGTGAACACAAAATTCACAGGGACAAATGTTGACCCAAGCATAAGAAGATTGTTGAGTCTAATATTCTAAAATATATAATTAGTCAATGACTAGGAACCCTTCCACACATCAGTCTGGAAAGATAGTCAAATACAGAATGTTTTCTTTTTCTTAAATGTCTGCACTAGTTAAGTAGACAATACTATGTCCGTTGCTAATTTTTGAGGCCTTGGACTCAATTTTACAGTATAGACATAAACAAAATATGAGGACAAAAAAAGCAAGTTTTTTGAGAACATAATGAAAGTCCCTGTCAGAAGCTACATGTTGTTCATGAGAATCCTGTTGAAATAGAAGAATATAATAAAAACCAACTGTCCTTTCCTGCTGACTTACTTTTTGAAGAAAGCTGAAAAAACACAGACATATGACTTGTGATTTGAGAGATGCCCAAATAAACTCCTTCAACATATTTATATACAAATGACCCCACAGAGATCTTCAGTTTCTGCTTCAAAGATGCTATGGATTATGGAAGGATCCATGTGCACCTTCCTCCTGACTGGGCCTCTGAAAGGCAGTATGCTTCCCTGTCCTCCAGCTGCCTTATTCATCTCAGAGCAGTCCATAAAGATTCTATAAAAATTCTACAGAGTTGAAGATCCCACTAGCTCTTATTTACAAAGCTCTCTGATACCTATTCACAGACTTTTGGTTCAGAATGAAAACGCACAGGACGTACAGCCTCTTCCTAGAATATTCACTATTTTCCTTTTGCTATTTAAGAACAGGAAGTGTATTAATTTAAAGCAAATGTCCACAGAAAGCACATCATCCTCCAGGTAATTTGGTCATATCTACCAAATTCTAAAGCGAGGAGGGAATTCTGGGAAGATGGAGGAAGTGGTAGCATAGCTTTGAATGCCCCCGATCCCTTCCCCAAAACAAAGTAACTAGGTAGCAAAACTCAAAACCCTTGAAAATATTTACAGTAAAGCTAGGTGACAAAGTAGCTCCATGAATATCAAAATATCAATGAAAGGGGATAGCCAGAAGACCTGCATGTTATCAGCACCTGTGCAGGAGGAAGCAGAGAAATCCAAGAGAAACAGCGTATCCGAAAGATCTGGGGACAGGAAAGTTCAACAATAGCTGAGGGGTATTCACTTGAAAGCATTGTGGGCTCATGTGACAACAACCCTGAGTTCTTCAACAGAGAAATTGCATGGAAAAGAAACGTTTGGGAGGGAAAACTGCATATTTAAAGAGATTTAAAAGATACATCAAAAGTTTTTTTAATGGACAAAACTAAACTATCATGTTTATGGATGCCACTTGGGTGGTAAAACCACAAAAAAATAGAAGGAAGTGATTTCTATAAAAGTCAGAATAGTGGTTATTTTCAGGGAGGGAGGGAGTTTTGATCACAGAGCATATGGAGGGCTTCTTTCGTTGCTGACAAAAGTCTGTTTCTTGATCTGGGTGATGGGTAAAGGGGCCTTGCCTTATAACAATCCATTAAGCTCTGCATTTACTTTGTTTGGTTTTCTGTATTTGTATTTTATAATAAAAAGAGGCTTTAAAAATTTTAAATGCACATATCCTTTGTCCTAGCAATTCCACTGCGAGGGATTTGTCTATAAGATATATTCACCAAAGTATGCAAAGATAGGCATGCCCATTGCATTACTGTTTGAAATTGCCAAAAAGTTGGGGGTGGTGGGGGTGGAAATGAATGTCTGTTAGGTGGGAACTCTGAATAAATTATGATACAGCCAGCCATACGACAGAATACTATGCAGTCAAGAAAAAAAATGAGATGGGTCTGGTCTATGGGTTCCCAGACATATCATTAAGTTTTTAAAAGAGAGAGGTATACAACAATATTACTGTGATCCCTTGTGGGTAAATACACACAGAGAAACACATTGTATTTGCATTTAAAATGTTTGGAAGAATAAGAAACAGTTAAATTCTTTACCTTTAAAGTTGAGGTGGGACTAGGGATGGAGTCAAAGGGTGAGAATTCACTTGTCATTTTATATGCTTTTATACTTTTCAAAAGTATGTATATATTTTACTTTTATAATTTTTAAAAAGCTGATGCCTTGATTGCAGTCTTGTGAGAGGCCCTGAGTGGGAGAAACCAGCTAAGCTGTACCTGGATTCCTGACAGAAAGAAACTGTAAGATAATAAATATTGTTGTAAGCTCTCAGTTTGGGGATATTTGTTACACAGCAACATAGAATTAATACGGTTGACTAAATCCCATCCCTTTTGGAAGTAGACCACCTAAGGAAAGACACTTGCCTTTGGGAGAATATCTGGTACATCGGGTGGATGTAGTAAAGTCATGATGGTTTGTTTTTTAGCAAATGTCCTCACCTGTGCCACTTTGTTTGGTTTCAACCCTTCCAGTGAGGTGACCTTATCTGTGAAGGCTTAGTTCAAAATGGGCTTTCTTTACAAATTCATTTTGTTTTCTGGCATTGAGTTTTTTCAATCTCATATTTAAAAAAAATAACTATTTATTTATGTATTTTTGGCCGTGTTGGGTCTTCGTTGCTGCTCGCGTGCTTTCTCTAGTTGCAGCGAGCGGGGGCTACTCTTCGTTGCGGTGCGTGGGCTTCTCATTGCAGTGGCTTCTCTTGTTGTGGAGCACGGGCGCTAGGCATGTGGGCTTCAGTAGTTGTGGCTCACAGGCTCTAGAGCGCAGGCTCAATAGTTGTGAGGCATGGGCTTTGTTGCTCCATGGCATGTGGGATCTTCCCAGACCAGGGCTCGAACCCATGTCCCCTGCATTTGCAGACAGATTCTTAACCACTGCGCCACCAAGGAAGTCCCTCAATCTCATTTTTAATTTGAAAACTGCAATTTGAAAGTGATTTAGTTAAGAATCATCCCAGACTCCAATTTATTACTCTATACACTTATTATTTTCTGCCCTTGACTGCTTTTCTCCATTGTCTGCATTCTTCTACCTTTCTTTAAAGTTTTTCTTAATTCTTTCAGCTCTTGGATGGAGCATAAGAATCTACTTGAGTAAGATCTCATATTATTTCCACATTTCAACATTTTTTCTTTTCTTTTTCTGGCTGGAACTGCATTTTTAATATTATAGTCATTGCTCTGAAAGCTTGTGCATGATTTCCTTTTATTTCTCATTTAATTAAAAAAGAAGGAATAAATTCTACTTTAAGAGATAGACCATATGACCACATTTAGTAGTGGGAGAACAATATTTGCATTATTTTTTGCAGAATTGTCAGAATACTTGTTCTTTGAACAACATAAGGAATCCAGATTTAGGAGGCCTGAAATTAGAGGGGTGCTCTTCCCTCCTCTCCCCACCACGTCTCAGAATGGCAATTCCTCAGCTATATGGGAGAATTTAGAAAGATAAGTGGAAAGGGAAGATTTCTGAATACCATTTTATGTTGTTTACCAAGTTCTGAGAAAGCCTATTTGGCATGAAACACAAAGGGATCCAAAGATTATTTTGACTGAATCAAGATTATAGGCTCTCTGGGACTTCCCTGGTGGTCCAGTGATAAAGAATCCGCCTTCCCAGGGAGACCAGCTCAGTGCTTTGTGACCACGCAGAGGGGTGGGATAGGGAGGGTGGGAGGGAGGGAGACGCAAGAGGGAAGAGATATGGGAACATATGTATATGTATAACTGATTCACTTTGTTATAAAGCAGAAACTAACACACCATTGTAAAGCAATTATACTCCAATAAAGATGTAAAAAAAAAAAAAAAGAAGTGCAAGACAGACTCAGATAAGGGCTACATTAAAATATTCAATCCAGCCATGGAAAGACAGATGACAGTATGCTGGTAGTATTTATCTCTGGTAGGATCATGTTTTATCTACACTTTGGTATATCATATGTATACTTTATATTTTCCAGGATCCCTACCATAATTATGCATTACTTTAGGAAAAAATGTCTATTATTAAAGGCTATGACAGTCCAAAATGATGATTCAGTTATGAATAAAACAGGACTCATGAATATAATATGTACTACAAAAACAAAAACAAAAACAATCCGCCTTCCAATGCAGGAGATGTGGGTTCGATCCCTGGTCGGGGAACTAAGATCCCACATGCCGCGGGGCAACTAAGCCTGCGGGCCACAACTACTGAGCTCGCGTGCCTCAATGACAGAGCCCGCGTGCCACAAACTACAGAGCCCACGTGCCCTGGAGCCCGCGTGCCACAACTAGAGAGAGAAAACCTGCACACAACTAGAGAGAAAACCACGTGCCACAACTAGAGAGAAACCCGTGTGCCACAATGAAGAGCCCATGCCACAACGAAGGATCCCACGTGCCTCAACTAAGACCTGATGCAGCCAAAAAAATAAATTAATTTAAAAAAAATGAACAATGCATTAAACACAGTTAAAGCGTTAAAAAGAATAGATTTTAGGCTCTCTAAGTTACAAATAATAATAATAACAAAACAAACAAAAAAATACATCACTTTTCCTTCTAAAATATTTAAAGAGAGATGCACGCAATGTGAGGAAAATGGCCTTAGAAGAGCATAGCAATATATGTCTTCTACCACAAAAAAACACACATGAGATCATGTCAAATAAGAGATCAAAAAAGCTGGCAACCAATCCTGCAAGGTTTTTACTTGCACTAAGTATTTTACCCCTTTCTAAGTGTAGCACAGACCTGACATAGTAAACGTACTCTACACCAATCAAACCACAGGGGCAACAACAACAAAGACATGCATAAAAAATTTGTTACATTTTATTTTGTTCGTTTGTTTAATTAGCACATGGCCCCAGAGAAGCTAACCGAAGACTCAGTCCTCTAGCTCTGTGCTGTTACTCTAAGTTGCTCCTCAGGGCAATTCAGACATCAGATATGGTACTTGAAGAAGAAAGATACTCCTTTCCAACCTAGAAGAAAATATTCAAGGATTTGGGAGAGAGCATATGATATTTTGCAAGGTGCCACCAGTCTTTCTCAATAAAATATCACCAGTGGAAAAACATGGAGGCCAGAAAGGGCTGGTGAGGGAGAAGTATGACAAGGAGGGCTGGCAAGAGTAAACCCTTGGTGAATTCAACCCAAGGGAAAATACAGAGAGAGAACATAAGTGAGTATTTCTCGAAAGTTTTTCTCACCAAATTCCTTTCATTTTAGAGTTGAGGAAACTGAAACATGGGCATAATGACCAAAGGCATACAACTAGTAACTGACAGAGCTGGCCCTTTCTACTATATCACAGTGCCTCTTCACGTTCCTAATTTCCTACCTCTGTTCTATTCTAAATTGCCCTTGTTAATTGGCCTTAAAGTCTCTGCACCTAGTGTTTTAGACATATTCGGAAACTTTTTTAAACACGTTGATTCATTCATTCAGGGCTGAATTATTTGTGACAGCAGTAACAACTCAACCCTGGGGCGTATCCAACAAGGTGAGGGATTCAGGAATCAATCATGTTGTGTTCCATTCTTCCAGGCTCTCGATATTTTCACAGAAGAGAAATCAGTTTCCTGAGAGTGCACAAGCCCCAAAAAGCCATCATAAGGGTGTCTGTGGAGAAAAGAAGGCAAAGTCCCATGGGTCCAGCCCTCCACAATCATCCTTAGAATGACCTTGGGGAACCTGATTCCTCCTTTGGCAAGGATGTATGTGGATTGGGTGATTTGGGAGAGGCAGGTTAACGAGCTATATGTATGTAGTTAAGTCTTTGGTCCTTCTTAGCATCAGCTGGCAAGACCATGTCCTTGTCGCACTGCCTCTGAGAGCCACTGCCTCTAGGCAGGGAGAGGAAGAGGGAGTGATATTGCCTCTAACTTTGAGAGTAACCATTACCGTGTCAGTGTGCAAATGACATGTTCCAACGGGCAGGGTAGGAGTGCACAGGATTGTCTACCTATCTTGTATATTACAGGCATGGTCTAATTCTTCCTCATATTCTTTCTTCTAATAATGAATTGTGAGAGAACAGGATGTACTGTTGTGCTTTATAATTCAGGAAAACAATACAGGTATTGGCTAACATTGACATGATCAGCTGCTTTTTAAATTTTTTTTTAAAGCCAGTCTGGCAGAAAAGTATTGGCCTATTGTGGGAGTTGCGTTGGCCCTTCCAACACTTTTCAGTCCAGTCCATCAATCAGCAGCAGAATTGCCAAGAGACCACATTACTACGCTGTAGCTCAAAAAGGTCTGTGGTTGTGAGTGGGTTGACTGGGAACAAAGTTATATCATTCCAGTTCTGATTGATTAATGCTGAAGTCCTTGCTAAATAATGATTACCAGTCCCAGTCTCCACAAATCATTCAGTGGTGAATGAGGACTAAGTTAAACAAACTTGGGCCTGTGAACATAGATTCTTCTTGCAGTGGGGGGCAGAGGTGTAGAGATGGTAGGAGAGGGGAGAGAAAATCTAGATTTGACTGAATAAGCGAAGAAAAAACAACTGCAGTCTGGGTTCTCATGGCACCTTGGGCACTTCCCTTCCTCCTGCTGTTGCCTTGTCCCCATCTCTGCATTCGCCATTTCTCTGCAGTCAGATTACCTCCAAATGGTACCACCATAGTCACTCCCTTCTATCACCCTTGGCTCTTTCCTTACAGATGCCCATTACTAGCCAGATGGAGTTATTGCCTAGTCAAATGGTTTAAACCTCCCCTCTCTGAAGGCTTTTCTACCCAAATTCTCCAACTCCCACCAATTCCTTCCAATTACTTGTTTCTAGCAAAGTACATTCCAAGTCATTCCCTTTGTCTCTTTCTCCCAATTTCTCTTCTTTTTCACTCCCATATCCAAGTATGCTCATGCATGGAAAGATAGCATTCTTCTGCTTCGGTTAGATGGCCTTTTCAAAAATGCTTAGTGTATTTCCACCAATCCTGGACATGGAGTAGGTAGGGTATTAGAGTTGCAAGAATATTTTGGACAATATCAAATTTAAATATTGCTTTTCTGTTTGGGGTTCTTTGAGACATATCCAAACAATAATGGGGAAAATATTTTTTTCAGTTTTCTGTAAGCTCTGGTTGCTTCAGTGTCAGCAATCTCAAGTGCTGCTTCTTGCCAGCTTTCCATTTGGTAGAAGGTGCTTCCTAAAGATGAACTTCTGTGAAGTCAGAACCAGCATAGACTGAGCCAAATCACGATTAAAACGCTTGCTGGCTGCTCCTGTTGCCAGTATAGTTCTGTGTTTCCACTTGTTGGAAAGCTATCTGCCTATCAATGTTTACAAACGCCAGTACCTTTTGTTATAACAAACTCACAGTGTTCCTCTTCAAGAATGCCAGCATTCATAATTTTTAAGCCTCCACCTTTGAAGAAATGGAAGCCTCTGAATTTCTCTGCATTTAAAAGTAGAAATGGTAATATTACATAGCTAGAAATTTCTGTAAAATGGATTGGCAATAATGTTATTTATGCTTTAAAAATAGGGTTCTTCTAAATTTATGCCTGTGTATCAGTCACAAGCTAATAAATTCTTTGACTTTAAACGACTTTCTTTCTTGTCCTAGAAATCCTGAATGATTGCTACGATGTAGACATTTACAGAAGTTTGACTTGAGACAAAATGTTTCAAAACTCAGGTAGATGTAAATTATAATTTATTACTGGCAGGAAAACACTTAGTTCCAACATCTCTGACTGGAAAATTTTTGAATTTTCTAGATATGACAAATAAAGATTTATGAGGTATGATTTCACAGAAGAAAAAGCATTTTGATGAAAACTTTTTTTGGTAGGTAAAATAAGAAATCACAAGAGTAACCAGGATGAACTTCAGTGGAAATCATCTGTGAACTTAATTGATCAAATGAAATCCATTAAACTCTGGGAAACTAAACATACATGTTTATTATTTAGTTTCTGGTATTGAGTCCTTTCCATTTCCCTACAGAGTTGTTTGTGGGATCTATTATTTGGAAAACATGCTATTTTAACTTGAGTTGTCAATAACTTGATCCTAGTAATTTGGTAGAAAGGGCATTAGATTAGGAACCAGATGGCTAGGGTTTCATTCTCACTCTGCTACTCACCGAGTTTGTGACTCTGGACATCTCTCTTCCATACTTTGGACCTCTGTCTTCTCATCTGTTCGACAATAAGAAGAAATACCTGATCTTGTTGCCTCTTAATGTTGTTGTGAGGATCAAAAAAGGTCCTAGTTGTTAAATCATTTTGAAACTATAAAGTGCTATATAATATAAGGCAGTCTACAGTCTACTCATTATCACCTCAGAATTCCTCTCAGATTACATTGCCTCAAATGCATTATTTAGCAAAAGCACAAACTTGGATACCATATGGAGTCCCTGTTGACACTGCAGATGTTGGTTAATTTTAGATTCTAAAAGAACAAAAGAACAGAAGCACCACCAAGCAAATTAGCCTCTCTTTAGCTTTTTCTTCGAAATCTCCTATTATACAAATACCAAACTAAAACTGGCATGCTAAATATTATAGAAAATTACATCATTTGAAGCATTGAAATTCTGTATATCCAAGCCTTTTTGCAGTTTATTTTTGCAGGAGTTTATCCCCTTCAAAGCACATCACCAATGAATTTAATGCTATAAGATTAATTATGGTTATTTCTTCGAGGACCAAGTAAGAGGATTTTAATCTTAAACTTTAACCTCAAATAGCACAGAGACAGGGGAAACATAAAAGTTTCAGAAGAGTCACAAAAAGACATGCAGTCCATTTTGGTTGTCATAGTCTCTCTTGAACTAATGGAAAACTGAACTAAGCTCAGCTAGCCTTGGGTTCTGATTCTGAAGGTTTGTATTTACGAGTGGGAATTTCCTTGTAGAACAGGTGTGACAGACTTGCACATACTCATGACAACTGCTTTTACAGCCTCATCAGTTTGGGAAGACCTGTTCTGCTCACGTGTGCCATCTGTAAGACATCTCTTCACATTTTGTCAAATCTGACTCCCTGCTTACACATGCACCAGCAAGAGGTGTTTTTGTAAAATATATAGATGGCATCTGTCTTTCTACCTCTTGTTTGTATACCACCCACTAACAAAAAATATCCTGGAACAAGCTGAGCATTCTGTAAGTGTCTTGAAATTATTTATATTATAAATATATAATGATTTTATATATATATATATATAAAAAGGTCCAGTTGATATTCTAAACCTAGATTTTTACTTTTTATTTTAGAGGATAATCAATGTCCCCAAATTGTTCACTAAGTCTTAGTGCCTTGAGATATTGACAGACTATCATTTTAATTAGAAAAAATTTTCAAACTCAGGCCATAAATGTTTCACCTACAAGACACTTGCTCCTCTAAAAGAGGCAAATTTTTCAAAGTATGTTTCAACCTATCTTTTAGTGATTGGGTGGATACTATACGATATTTCAAAATATGCTCTCATGTGGATTAGAAACATTAAAAGCAAATCCAAAGAGTAGATTTTATGACACAGCTTATTACGGATGCAGTCTAGGCTGATTATTTTCGTATTAAGTATACTATTAATCACCTCCCTCTCCTGCCCATATGCTACCTCTTTTAGCACAAAATGCCTAACAAGATGGGTGCAACTTGATTCTACATTACATAGTTCTGTCAAACTGGAACAAAATTTTAACTCCCCCAAGTATTTTCTCCTTGTGAAGGACTTTGGATTACTGCAGATGATTACAGGCCTAAACCAGAAATGGATTCAAACAACTCTCATTCACTGCTGAAACTGAACTGGAACTGACCCCCAAAATAAATTGGCTTAATTCCCTATAAGAGGAATATGAATCAGGTTGCCATCTGTTCCCTTCTTTCTTTAACTTCACCAGTGGGCTGGGTTTAAACATAGAACTGGAGGAGTCTTTAGGGGAAGGGGAAGAGAATTCTGGTTTGGTGTCTAGACAGGTATGCTGCAAGGGTAGATTCACTCTAGATGCAAGAAGAAAGGAGTCTGTGTATTAGCTGGGGAAATCATGTAATTTGGCAAACCGTGGGAACAACGTGAGTTTAATTTGTCTAATTTTGTTTGAAGATGTTGCATCAACTAAAAATCCTTTGCTCTCCGGAGGTGAAAAACATAATCCAAAGTAGTTTAGTCAAAAAGGTAAATTTACTGGCTCATGTAACTGAATAATTTAGAGTATCTGGTTCAGGTGAAGCTTGATCCAGGGCTCAAACAGTATGACCTAGGACTTGGTTTCTCTCTCTCCATTTCTCAATTCAGCATCTTCAACATTGACTCCATCCTTGGGCAATCTCTCACCTCGTGAACCCAATATGGATGCAAGCTGCTACTTACCTCTAGGTTCAAATCCAGAGCCAACTTTTCTAGTAGATCTAGAATGGATCACTGTGACCAGGGGAATAGGATATACTGATGACCTAGACCAAGGTCACATGTTTCACCCCTGAGGCATGGGGGTAGAGATATTGCTATTCTCCCCAAGCCCTGAGAGTATGGAGGACCAGAGTCCCCAGAACAAAATTAGAGTATGGTCAGTAGAACTGATGTTCTCTACATATACTCGGGGACCAGATGCACAAATAATTTTATCGAGTATTATTCCTCACTTAAGCAGGAATTCTGGCTATCTCCTAAAGACAGAGTCCAAGTCTTACCAACTGAAGAGAAAAAAGGAGAATGTATGATTGACATTTCCTAATGTTCACATAGAAGAGTTAGTGCTTAATGAAAACTTGAAGGATAAATATTGCAAATAGAGAAACCAAAATATATGAGAAGGAATTTAAAAATTAATTAATTTAAAAACAAAAAAGGGGGGTGCGTAATGGCCAAAAGAGAGACTGTAGAATCCTCACGTGAGACATTTAAAAAATTGAAGATAGTTTCAGTTAGAGCTGGGACTAGATACTCTTCAGAGATATTGTACACTTCTAGTTCTACAATTTGTAGATTTTGTGATTTCTGAGGAAGAGAGCTTTAGAGCTAAGGAAAGCTTTCTAGATGGCTGTTGGCTGAAACTTGTCAATTTCATGGGGGTTTTTTTCTTTTAATAAATTTATTTATTTATTTATTTTTGGCTGTGTTGGGTCTTCGTTGCTACACGCTTTCTCTAGTTGCTACACCCTTTCTCTAGTTGCGGCGAGTGGGGGCTACTCTTCGTTGCGGTACGCGGGCTTCTCATTGCGGTGGCTTCTCTGGTCGCGGAGCATGGGCTCTAGGTGTGCAGGCTTCAGTAGTTGTGGCACACGGGCTCAGTAGTTGTGGCTCACAGGCTCTAGAGTGCAGGCTCAGTAGTCACAGCCCACGGGCTTAGTTGCTCTGTGGCATGTGGGATCTTCCTGGACCAGGGCTCAAACCCATGTCCCCTGCATTGGCAGGCGGATTCTTAACCACTGCACCACCATGGAAGTCCCTCATGGTTTGTTTTTAAATACTTCCTTTCATGCTACAATTAAAACGAACAAGCAAATTAACAAACCTCCCCACACATGAAATAGAACCAAAGAGAAGTTCTATGTGGAAAGATAATTTTATTTTCTAATAATGATAGTAATATGGACGGGCTATCTTCTTAAGATGTATACATATATTTTTTAAGTGGCAGCTCTCACTGACATGTTACTTGTACATATTTCTGCATCTGTGTATGCTCTCCTAAATATTTCATGTAAATTAAGTGCCCTAGGATTCTTCCATCCTGGTCTCATGTATCTGGAATCTAATAAATAAGAAAAAGTATGGGTGGTGGCTAGTGTAAAGACAGGATACTTACTTTACATGGCTCAGTTATAAAGCACATTTACCGAAGTCTACCCATTTCACCAAGGCATTAAACCTATTTTCCAAAAGCAACTATGGAAAACTGAAGAATTACAAAGAGAAATGTAAAGGGGTGCTAATAAAAAATGGCTGAAGGATATTTGACCCTGGGGCTAGGGTAGCACTAGAGCTGTTTGGGGCAGTGCATACCTTACAAGTTCTCAACTCCAAACCCATCAATCCCATCTGAGACTTCATTCTAGAGATGCTTCTATAGGTTGAATTAAGAAAACTCAAGTATTTTCTAGAGCTTAAAATTCATTAACTGGGGCATAATCAAGCTGAATTTTATTCTCTTTTTTCTTCTTTTTTAAAACATTATGCCAGCTATTACTGGTTGCAGGAGAAAGATTAAATATTTTAAAAATTTCCTTTTTGAGGCTTCCCTAGTGGCACAGTGGTTAAGAATCCACCCACCAGTACAGGGGACATGGGTTCGAGCCCTGGTCCGGGAAGACCCCACATGCCACAGAGCAGCTAAGCCCGTGCACCACAACTATTGAGCCTGCGCTCTAGAGCCTGCGAGCCACAACTACTGAAGCCCGCGTGCCACAACTACTGAAGCCCGCGCACCTAGAGCCCGTGCTCTGCAACAAGAAGCCACTGCAGTGAGAAGCCCCCGCACCGCAACAAAGAGTAGCCCCCGCTCGCCGCAACTAGAGAAAGCCCGTGCACAGCAATGAAGACCCAATGCAGCCAAAAATAAACAAATAAATAAATTTATTTTAAAAAATTCCTTTTTGGAAAAAATACAAGGATATAATTTACAGGCCAATGAATGAGGAACTATTCTTAATGGAACGTGAGAGTTAATCCTTGGAAAGCTAAGGTTCTACTTTGGAAATCTAGTCATACCACCTTAGAATATTCCTTTAGAAGATTTTATTAAAGTGTTTGGGAGACTTCTGGGGATTTATCCTACGGATAAAGCTGCAGACATACGTGTCAGGTTACTCATCACAGCATTGTTTGTAACAAATAGCAAAGATTGTAAACAGCCCAAGTGTTCATCAATAGGGGAATGGTTAAATAAACTGTAGTGTAATGCTATGCAGCTGTTTAAAAGAATGAGGATGCTCTCTTAGTACTGATATGAAAGATCTCCAAGAGACATTGTCAGAGGGAAAGCAAGATGCAGATCAGGAGATATAATATGCCACCTCTTGTGTAAGAAGGGAGGAAGAGAAGAAAGAAGAATTGCTTGTATTTGTGTGAAGAAACACTGTAAGGACACATGGGAAAACAATATAAATAGTTATCTTGACCTATGAGGGTGGGTGGGCATGGAGAATGGGGTGGAAGAAGCAAGGTGGGAGGGAGACTTTTCACCATATACCTTTTAATTTTGTTTTGATTTTTGAAACATGTGAATATATCAGCTGGTCAAATATTAAAAATTAAATAAATACCAGAAAGAAAAAAGCTTGAGAAAAGTCATTCAGGAGTCATATGGTAACCTCATAAAAGTTCCAGTTACAATTACAATAAAAAGAAGAAGAAATCTGAATTCATCGTCAACCAAAGGTCTACTGTTGGCCTGGTATGAGTAGGTGGGTACAGCAGAAGCTCAGACCATACTGATTCCCATTCCTGTTAGCTGAGCACCTTGCTTCTGTCCAGCATCTTTAACCTACTGGCTGTTTTTCCATATCCTTCCTTCCTCTTCTCTTAAAAAAAAAAATCCAAGATCCTGGAAGATGCTGCTGACAACTATGGAAAGTTATACATAAAGAGTTAAATTAAAGCTTTATCTAGAATGTGGATTGCTGCACATATTCACAAAAGCCATGAAAGTGCCCATTATCTTCCCAAGAGAGTAGGCCTCCTGGTTCACTTAGCTGGACTAGACTAGGGGCCAATGCAGGGGACACGGGAGCTCCTTCCTGACACTCTCAGTGCAGAGCTCTGACATTGTGCTTAAAACATCCCACAGAAATCACCGGGGTAGGAGGCAGACCTCCCCACTAGCCTGGGTTTTTTGAGAGCAAGTACTGTGTCTTAGTGGGCTTTGTATTCTCAAAGCCTAACACAGCGCCTCCGTAGGCACTCTGTCAACTCAGTAAACTGAACTTTTATCCACCTCACTGCTTAGCTCCTAATCTTAAGAGTGATCTTTAATGTCTTTCCCTCACTCACTGTCACTAAATCCATCAGTTAGACCGGTCAATTCTATCTGCCAAACATACACCCAAACCTACTACTCTTTACAATCTTCAGGCTACCGCCCTAATCCAGACCACCACCATCTCTAGGCTGGACCAAAATCACTAGGCCGCTTTCTGATCCTCTCTCCCATCGCCCCCAGAACACATTCTCCATATGTAGTTAGGGAGATCCTTTTAAAAAACAATCAAATCATATCATACTCCTGCTTAAAATCCTTCAGAGCTTTCTATTACAATTAGAATACAATTTAAACTCTTTACCCTGCCCTTCCAAGCCCTGTCTGCTTCTTTGACTTCACCTCCTACCACTACCCCTCCCTTCCTCCACACCATGTCGGCCTTCTTTCAGTTCCTCACATCTACTTTGCCTTCTCCTGTCTCAGGGCCTCTGTCTGTGCTCTTCCCTCTGCCTGGAAGGCTATTCCTCCTTCCTTCTGTAGGATTGTCTCCTCATTACTGATGCTCAAAGGCCACTTTCTCAGGGAGGCTTTCTCTGACCACTCCTGTTTCATCAGCCCCACCCTCAACATTGTTCTATCTGTAGCACCTTTGACTCTACAGATTAACATCTTCATTTGTTGGTTTGTGCTTACCGTCCCCACTCTAATGTAAGTTCTGTGAAGGCTCTTGTTAGCCTCTGGATGACCAGTGCATAGAACAGGGCTGGCATTTAATGGCTCTAAAAAGTTTTTGTTGAATAAAAATAAAGGCATTTAAAATTAATCATGGATAGACTATATATTCCATTTCCTCAGAGACCTTTTGATGAAACTATTTAATTATAAAGGCAATAAACAATTATAAAAAGAAATGAGGATGTCATGATTGGCTTTTATATTGTACAAAGTAGGCTAAGAGAGTAAATGGAGAGAATATGATTCTGCAAGAAATGGTAACTTATGTCATAAACCAGTCTAGGCAACAGGCAGGTCTGAGCATTATGTTAGGTAGAAGGGATATAAAGATAACCAGATGCTGGTTTTGCACTCAAGGAGCTCACAATATATCAGAAGATACAGCTTTGTTATTATAGCTCTAATATCTGTATAGTGCAAATCACATTCACATTTATAATTATTTCATTTAATCACCAGAAGAGTCTTATGAGGGGGTTATTATTATGTGTTATCCCAATTTTATAGATTAAATAACTGAGGTTCAGAGAGGTTATGTGACTTGCCTCAGATGCACAGCAAGTGGTGAATGAGATTTTTAAGTTAGATCCAGATCTTCTGACTCAGCTCTCCTGTTCTATTTCACCACTCTGTCTATTCAGTGTGATAAATGTATGTGCAGCATGCTGTGGGAGGTCAAGTGTAACAAACGGAAAGACTATTTTTATCTGGAGAGGTCTGAGAAGACTTTACCGAGGAAAGTCATATAAATGGGGCTGTGAAAGTTGGAGGAGTTTCCCGGTGGAGGAAGAGGCACATTTCAGACAGAGATCTGAGAAAATGCACAGAAAGATGAAAATGTATAGCATGCTTTATGTGGCAGGGAGCAGAGGAATCCAGGAGGGGAGGTTGGGACCATACGGTGAAAGATTTTCAGTGCCACTTTGTATGCAGTTGGGCAGTCTCTGAATGTAGAGGTTTTAAACAGTCAGATCTGGGTTTTCAAAAGAAAATTAGAGTGGCAGGTCGGATGATGAATTGGATCATGAAGAAGCTAGTCAGGAGATTTTATGTTATCATGCAAGGGAGATGTGTCTGAATGAGGATACTGGAAATGGAAAGGACTGATTACAAAATGTTTGTGTGACGTAGAATCCCTTTTTTGGGAGGTTGAAGAGAGGGAAGAGTGAAGATTATTTTTTAAATTTTCTAGCTTATATGACTCAGTAGATGGCGACTACCTCAGCCAAACTGAAGAATACAGAAAAATGATTTGAGAAGGGAATTGGAAGTAGGAGATGGGGGTTTTCTTGTAGCTAAGATAAAGCACTTGCTTTATCTTTTCGTCCTGTTTGATTTGAGGTACCTGTGTGTAGTATCCAGGTAGATATGTCAAATAGGTAGCTAAAAGTATGGGCCTAGAATTTGAAAGCAAGGTTGAAGCTGGCAATCTAGATTTAGAGTAACCAAAATATAAGTTGTATTAAAATTCCAACTGCAAAAAGGGCACAAGGGAACTTTTTGGGAGTGATGTAAATTTTCTATTTCATGATTACAGTAGTGGTTACAAGGGTATATGTGTCTCAAAACAGATCAAACTGTACACTTTAAACAGGTTCATTTTATTAAATCTTAAACTCCTTGGAAAAAAAACCCACTAAAAATAGAAGTGAACTGCCTTGTACAACATAGTGCTAAATAGTTTTTAAAAATGTGTTAATCAATTGTTTTAGAAAAAATAAGAGAATGAGAAATTGTTCTACATACATCAGTTAAAAACAACTGATAAGCAGCAGAGAAAGCTGCCATGGTTCCAGTTGTTTCAGAAGCCAGTGCCCAACGTGCCAGTTTATGGGCCATTTGGGAGTTCTCCATTCGAAAACTTATTCCCTCCCCAAACCACCCTCCTCCATCCTCAGCCCACCCTTGTACCACCTGGGTTGACTTCCTCATTTGGAAGAACTGAGATAATAAATGTACTTGAAGAATATAATATGACTCATCGCTGAACAAGAAATCTTTCTCCTTATTGATTGATTTTAGGCTTATGGCCAATTTGGCCTCCTTGTTTGGCACCATTCCCTCAGCATCACTTCTGAATTGTCCTTTCAATGCTCAGCTTAAAATCTATTTTGTTCAAAAAACCGTTTTTAATTTGACAGAAGGAGGTGGTATCTGATACCTATATTCATCTCCCAGTGTGGACACATCTACCATGAGTATACAGTCACCAAATTTGCATATTTATGTTAGAATCTCTGTTCTGTCACTAAGTCTTTGAGACCTTGAAGAAAATAAGGATAATAAAACCCACCTTGCAGGGTGGTTGGTGTGGATCAAGTCAGTTAGCATATGTGAAAATGCCAAGTATGGCATTGAGTAGGCGCTCAATAAAAGGCAGATACCTTGTCAAGCCTGACTATATTTGCTGAATTATTTAGTCTGTATTATAAGTTTCTTGAAAGTAAAAGCACTCTTTTCTGCACTCTGTACTCCCACCCTAACTAATACATCCTCTGGAGACATTGTAGAATGATGTTTAGAAAGCTGGCAGGTCAAGGATAAAGTTGAAAAAGATTTACACAATAAATATGTAGATGAGAAGAGATCATTCAGGGGACATGGAAAAAAGGAACTCCATTTAGAGGTGGTGGCAAGGTCTTTCTTTACATTTCCTCTTTTCATTCATTTAAAATTTTATCTTGCCAAAAAGAGGGGACAGAAGGTTTCATTTTGATGAGCGGAGCTGCAGGACTGTGTGCCAATACACCTGGTATTGATTCATGCCAGCTGGGAGAGGAGCTTGGCTTCTCTGTGTTTTACTACTGTGGTTTTCTGGGCTGGGCAGCTGGGTGCCTAATAATGATAAAAACCATAATAATACTTCATAATTACGCACCGCCCTTTGCCAGAACTTGGGTTTAATTACAATGACTATGACGGAACTGGCATCATCTCATTCCCTGTTGGGGTGCAATACCCAAGGGCCTGGAAATAGAGTCAAGTGGCAACTGCAATCCTTCTCCTGCAGAGCCTCTCCTGGCAATTCACCCAGAGTGCTCTGGGTTTGAAGCTCGTCATCAGAAACAAAGAATACTTTTAAATTGCCCACATGTACTGGGCACTGTCAAGTAAAGTAGTGCTTATGATGCAACTCCTGCGTGACATGGGGCACAGCATCATGGAATCCCAGGCCTGGAAGGGACCAACAGAGGTAATCTCATTCATTATTACCCTGCCCCCTGCCATGAGGCATAACTGCCTCTACACTCTAATAGATGAGCTCACTGACCTTCCACTCTGATTGAGCTGGAGATGCTTGTGTGGCAGCCTGATTCAGGGGTCAGGGGATTCACCAGTTCATTTCAACATGCATTTTGTGAGCACCTATTCTGAACCAAGGCCCTGTGGAGGCATAAAAATGTATAAGGTGTGATCCCTGCCCTCAAAGTAGCTTATCTCCTAGTCGGGGGATTTGTATTAAGGCAGCTGTAACATATAGATAGGGGGAAGTCCTGGCAGATGAAAGGAAAGAAAATCACTCCAGTTGAAAGGATCAGGGCTATCTTTTCTTCAGGAATAAGAGGAAAGGATGAGAAGGTGTTGAGCAGGGTGGGGAGGCCGAGGGGCATGGGGGAGCGGGGCGGGGGAGATTGAGGTGAAGAGCTGGGCAACAACTTCGGGAGGTTCTTGCCGGTTTCCCTGTTTTTCTGGGGTGGGGGGAGATCTTTATAGCACATATCACCCCTGAATTATTTTTTTCCTTAAGAAATATAGCTTATTTATTTTATTTTTTAAATTTTTATTGAAGTATAGTTGTTTTACAATGTTGTGTTAGTTTCTTCTGTACAGCAAAGTGAATCAGCTATACATATACAAAAATCACCTCTTTTTTGGATTTCCTTCCCATTTAGGTCACCACAGTGCACTAAGTAGAGTTCCCTGTGCTATACAGTATGTTCTCATTGGTTATCTATTTTATATATAATAACAATAATGGGTATGTGTCAATCCCAATCTCCCGATTCCTCCCACCACCACCCCCTTACCCCCTTGGTATCCATACATTTGTTCTCTACATCTGTGTCTTTATTTCTGCTTTGCAAATTAAGATCATCTGTACCATTTTTCTAGATTCCACAAATATGCGTTAATATATGATATTTGTTTTTCTCTGACTTCACTCTGTACGATATTCTCTAGGTCCATCCACGTCTCTACAAATGACCCAATTTCGTTCCTCTTTATGGCTGAGTAATATTCCGTTGTATATAGTACCACATTTTCTTTATCCATTCCTCTGTTGATGGACATTTAGGTTGCTTTCATGTCCTGGCTATTGTAAATAGTGCTGCTATGAGCACTGGGGTATCACCCCTGAATTATTTATTTGCTACTTTACTCATATATGCTTTGTCTCACCCTACTCAGGAACTTTGTCCCTTTTGTTTACCACTATATCCTGAGCACCTCAAAAAATGCCTGGCACATTGTAAAATGCTTAGTAAATACTGGGCTAATGAATAAATGGCCCAGGTGAGGCAGTGGCTGTAGAAATTGAGACAAAAGGCATTTAGTAAATATAATCAGCATGATGAAGTTCAAAGGGGTAGGGAAGTGTTACAGCTGTGAGGGAGTAGCCTGGAGGACTGCTCGCAGATTCTGGTGTGCTTAAGTGAATAAATGGTAATGTTATCAAAGAAGATAAAGAACAGATGGGAAGGAGCAAGTTTGCGGTCTTCTTAGTAGGTATTTGAGTTCTGATTTGGATATGTCAAGATTAGATTCAAGTGGAGATATCCAAAAGCACTTAGGTATGCAGATCGGGATCTCATTAAAGGTACACAGCCATCAAAATGGTTAGACCACCTAGTGTGCAGTAGAATGACTGTGCACCAACTGAGGACCAGATCCTGGGACTCTCTTAAAAAGCCAACACAGAACCGATTTATAAATGTTAACTGAAGAGAAATACAATCTGAGGGTTTATGGTCTTAGGAAAACTGGGGTGAGGGGTACGTTGGGGAGGAGAAAAAGGATGTAGTCCATAGAATCAACTGCAAAAGAGATCATATAAGAACGAAAAAGTGATCCTTGAACTCGATCATATGGATGTCACTGGTAGCCTTAAGAGAATCACTTTCAGTGGGTTAGTAAGGAGTATAATTTAGCCTGTACTGGAAGCGTGAATTGAAATGAGGATGAGAACTAGACAGGGTCTCATAGTCAACTTTGTTTTGTTCTGTCTGGAGGCGTTGTAATACGATCAGGGGTATGTCTAACACAGACGTGTTGGGTAAATTTGTGAATGACGACAAGGCTTCTGTAAGGCCAGATGGCCTGTCCTGGCGTCTGCACAATGCCTCAACTACGCTTTTATTCTTTCAGCCATTTCTAGGGCGGGGGCCCTTCCATACAAAGTGCAAGCAAAAAGTGGGAGACACTCCTCCATCTGATCATTGAGTCACGTTTGTGACAGCTGGGAGTGGGGATGGGAATGCTTGAATTAAACGAAGTGCCCTGGTTCCCGTGGATCTTGGAATTTAGTAACAGGGAGGCTCCTTGCTGGAGGGAGCTAGGGAGACTCATTCACAGTTTCCGACCGGGCACTCACGCCCTCCATTCAACATTTTTCCTTTCCTTTTCCCTAACAGAGTTGAAACCAGGGACAAAGCTTTCCTGCTTCTCCCACCTCAAGGTTGACCTTCCGCCCCCAAGCCCACCTCTGGACCTTCTCCGACCACGTGACCCTCTTCAGCCCCCGTGACTCGCCGCCGCCAACCCCTCCCCTCCGGCCACAGCCCGCCTTATCCCGCCTCTCAAGCCCACGTGACCCCCTCTCTCCCACCTGACTGGCTCCTCCCTTTCCCCCGGGCCGGACCCGGCCGCCGTCGCAGCGGCCTGACTCCAAAATGGCAGCCGCGCACAGCGCGCACCCGAGCGGCCGGACCTCCCTGACTCCCGGGCCTCCCCGCTCTCGCTCCCTGCCTCCCTCCTTCGGCCCTCACCTACACGCCTTCGGATTGGCCGTTAGGAATCCCGCCCCTCCAGAGCCCCGTCTGCTATTGGTCACAGTAGGCTGCCCTTCAGAGAGGCGTGCCCCCGCCGCCCCCCGCCCCAGGAGGTATTTTCCATTCCGGTGGGGGTTGGGGGGAGGGGGGAGGGGAAAAGGGTTAAGAGGGGGAGGTGGCCGGGGAAAGGGGTGGGGGCTTGGCGGGGGCATCCGGCGGAGCTGGGGTCTCCGGACTCCGTCCGGAGGAAGCGAGACTGCGCCCGCTCGGGCAGTCGGAGGGAACGGGACGGGACCGGCGGGCGGGCGGGCGGGCGGGCGGACGGACTCGCCCTCTCGGTGACTGCGCCGTCCGGGCCCGTCCTGCCTGGCCGCAGGTGCCCCTGGATGAGGCCTCCCCGCGCGCCCCGACCGGTGAGTGTCCCCGGTGGCCCGGCCCTTGAGTGCTCCCTGGCCCCCGCACAGCCGTTAGCGGCCGCCTCTTCGGCCCCCGGTGCTTGCGCCCGGCGCAGTCCGCCTCCGGCCGGCGCCTCCACACCCCGGGCGGAGGCAGCGCCGGCCCTCTGGCCGAGAAGAGGACGACGGGCGGGGGACGGCGGACCCGGGCCGCGAGCCCCGTGCAGACCGTGCGGCGCGTAGTGGGAGCTTGCGCTCAGTGGGCTCTTGATGCATTTCGTTGAATTGTTTTTCTGGTTGGAGGAACGTAGGGCCCCTAAGAGGAAGGGGGTCGCTCCGGGCTAGCCGGAGGGCGTTCGTGATCTGGGTCGTGGTGAATCGGGGGGGAGGTCACCGGAGACTGTGGGGTATTTGCGCGCGTTGCAGGGGAGGGGGCACCCGCCAAGTCACTTGGGGCTCTAAGGCTCCGATCCGGGGGTCCTCAAGGTCGACGAGAAGAGAGGTTCATCCGGAGATGATAGAGGGAACTGGGGAGCTTGGATGGGGGAAGTGACTGGAGCACCTCCGGAGTTTAACCCGAGGTGGAAAGGGATGCGCAGGCGGGCGCTGGAAGACCCTCTGCAACTACTTGGGGTCCTAAGATTCTTTGGTGCTGGGATTTGGGGATTCAAGCAGCTGAAGCGGAATGACTTTCTGGAGAGGGAGTTGCATTTAAAAAAGGATGCTCAGAAACAGTTTAAGCACACAACTTGCTTGGTTCTGAACTTTGAGAGGCCGGGGTATTGGAGTCACGAGGTGATTTCTGACATTTTCTTTCGGCATTCCAACCAAAAGGTGGACCTTGGCAGTTATCTTTTATTTTAAAAGGTATGTATGCGTTCGATGGTGTTATACCAGTTAGTAGTTTTGCTGGAAATTCTCAAACTGCACCTTGAAATTCTTGTAGCAGCTTCTCCATCTGCTGAAGATCCTTTCTTCAGGTCTCTCCATCCATAGCAGTGGCTTACTTCCAATTTAACATTTAGACTGGACTGTATTATTACAGTTTGCTACTGGCTTTTATTCTAGAAGATTAATAAGTAATTCACATGCTTTCTTTCCCTTGCTTTTAATTGTTTCTTTACAAGGTCATGCAATTTTAACTTTTTAAAGTGTTGGACTGGGAAGATGTTGGTAAGCTAGCAGCTCTAGAAAGCAGTATGCAAATTTGGGAATCTTAATGTCAGATGCTTAGTTTAATTTTAATAATCTTGTATCTGCATAATTCTCTTGAGAGTTGAGAACATAGAAAATGCATACCAGGGTTGGTCCACAGAATCCACCCCTGTGGCAGCCCACGGAGGTTCTTCATGTCACTGAGAAGAGGAAGCTAAGAATTGCACAGCTAGCTTTTTAATCTTTTCTTAATCATATATGTTATCTTACTAATTCCTCACAATTTACAAAATAAAAGCTTTTTTTTTAAAGGGAGCACTTAAACATGTATGAGAAAATTTTGTAGATTGTATTTTCCCTTTGCTGTAAAATGTAATTCATCAGAGAAAACATTTCTGCAAAAAGGTGTCAATATATTCAGTTGGCACCTTCTTAGTTCTTGAATAAATAATGGATAATTAAATTTTTTCTCCCTATTGTCCTTGAATTTTACTGTCCGTCTTTAGGGAGAATGTACTGGCACACAAAATAGTAGCCTAAAATATTGAAACCTAACACCTTTTACCATTATAATAGCTTTTACATTATGCACCTTCAGACTCACCTATGGCAAACCAGTGGTCAGGAAGGCTTTCTCCTATCACCTTTGTTTAGAATGGGCTGCTTTCTCCCATTGTAAAACTAAGGGAAAATAACGCTTAATGCCTGCAAAGTAGTGGTAATAACTAAACAGAATGAGAATGGGAAGCTTGGAAAAAAGATGTATGTGTATGAGTCACATTTCTTTTAGAGCTGGAAGAGTAGACCATGGATATGATTATGTTGCAGATCAGGAGACCGAGACCCAGACCAGTGGAAGGGACTAAAATTCTAGCTAGCGACGAGCCAGGATTGGTGGGCAGGTCTCTGAACTCTAGTCCAGGGTTTTTCTACTTTATGACATTCACATTGTTTATTTCTAAAGCATTCTAGTGCCAACTGTAAGTGGTTTTAGGATTATGGGTGATGTTGTTCCCTTCCAAGGATGGGGAAGTTTGGGTTGACTACTTTTATGCATGAAATGACATAAAGCAAGATGAGCTTTCATTGCACAGTTTAAAACAGTATGCTGCAGTGTTAGTGGAAGTGCTGATGTTCCCCTCTCATTGGGAAGAGACAAACTGTCATCTAGATTGAAGTATTAGATGAACTTCTTAGAGTAGGCTAGTGTGCTTTAAATTTTATGCTAAAAATTAATTGCTTAAAAATTTCTCAGAATTCAAAAGGCTCTAGTATTTTCAAGAGAAATTATACAAAAATTATTATTTTAAGGAAGTGTGGGGGTTTTGTTATGTTAAAAGGGATTTTGGTACCTTTGCAAAGAGCAGTAGTAGAATTACATGATACTTAGGAAAATGTGATTTTGATCATAGTTGTAGGAAAGACAGGATTTGTATAATTAACATTATGATCCTTGGCAAGTTATTTAACCATTATGTACCTACGTTTCCTCACATGTAAAGTGAGGTTAATAAAAGTACCCACCTCAGTAGGGTATTGGTGAGGATTAAAAGTGTTTCCTTAGCGCAGAGAAAGGGTGCAACAAATATTAGATATTATTTGTAATGTTTATTAGGTATGTACAGGTACTTGTATGCTTATTTGTTTCCTTGCTGTTAACGAAGTCACTTTGTGGCTACAGAAAATTCCCAGATAAATACATGATCAGTATTTATCATATTTATTTTATAAATAACAGTCTGCTTTAAGGGGCACTTAGTGCAAATGATGCCCTCATTTATTATTTTTTTTAGTCCTTACTCTGCTCACCTTGGACCTTGAATTAGGTGTACCTATCAAGGTAGAGTGAAGGTGGCTGTTTTTCTGAATGTCATTGGGAGACCCTGTTGCAGTTTCATTATTCTAGAATTAAAATGTTAATAATTGATTTGCAGATATTCTACTGAAAATACAGTGAGTTCTGGAGTCCTACTGGTTAAACTTAGCTGAGGAAACCAGGGCTTTATAAGGTCTATTATTATTTGCAAACCCCTTCTCCCAATGGAACCTTGAGAAAATCACTGAACCTTGTTTTCTGTTAAATGAATATTTTGATGACTTCATTCATTAAACTGTTAGGTTTTAGTGATAAAGTTTGCTTAGCTCCAATTTTGTAACGTTTCGTTCTTTTTGATTTGCTATAGTCCAGGCCTAGTTAGTCTCAAGAACATGTGGTTTAGCAAATGTGCTTTATGGTGACAGTGGTGAATTTCTTCTCCTGGATATTCTGGAGTTCTTCCTTATCAGGTTCTGCAGTTGATTTTATAGCAGCTCGTCTTCCGTTTACAGTCCTCTTAACTTTTATTCAACCACGTTTTTGTGATCTTTCCTTCTCACAACATCTTTACCACCTGTACCTCCACGTAGCTTCTTACCAGCTGTCACACATGAGCTTACTTTTTTTTAGACCTCTTTTTTTAACATTAATTTCAGTTATTTTTAAAATGTATATCACATAATATTTAAAAATTGCCCTTATTTTTAGAGTTTCATTGAATTGAACCCATTTTACAGGTTTGAGATTAAAATCAGAAACAGGTTATAACTCAAAAGCATCTTTATTATGCCAGTAGTTGCTTTTTCCTATTTTGTTTTAGATCTCAGGCAGGCATTCTGTTGGTGGTACTTCAGATGATAAATACGTCCCTTTACTCTGAAGTAATGCTAACCAGCAGAGCTAAGAGAGTTACATGGCGCCATCAGAAGCTTCCAGTTATTTTTTTTCTTTCATTGGTACAGAATTTTAATGTTTGAGAGTGACCAGCTCCTAATCTTCTTCTGATAAATTAATAAAGATTATGAAATTATTACAATTTGTTGGCCATTTTTGGCCTCATGACATGCTTTTAGGAATTCTGTAGAACTTAGACATGCAGACCTTTTCTTCAGGTCTATTGCATAATCTAATTACGTGAATAAAATATTTAATTAAATGTGGTTTCAAAAGATACCGTAAATATCATGCTATAATAAAAACAACCAACCGTTGCTCAGTTTTTCATTAAGTTGATTTTCTTTATATATTTAAAAATAATAAACACATATATATGGAGTCTAAAAAAAATGGTTCTGAAGAACCTAGGGGCAGGAGAGGAATGAAGACGCAGACATAGAGAATGGACTTGAGGACACGGGGAGGGGGAAGGGTAAGCTGGGACGAAGTGAGAGAGTGGCATGGACATATATACACGCTACCAAATGTAAAACAGTAGCTAGTGGGAAGCAGCCGCATAACACAGGGAGATCAGCTCAGTGCTTTGTGACCACCTAGAGGGGTGGGATAGGGAGGGTGGGAGGGAGGGAGATGCAAGGGAGAGGAGATATGGGGATATATGTATATATGTAGCTGATTCACTTTGTTATAAAGCAGAAAGTAACACACCATTGTAAAGCAATTATACTCCAATAAAGATGTTAAAAAAAATTATGGCTTATGAATTGCCTGTTAGTCATATTGAAAATTCATGGGTACATGGACTGAGTAGTACAGACCATGCAAACTACTTTCTTAGCTTCAATGTAGATGTTAGAGAGTGAGAGTGAGAGAGATGTTAGAGAGTGAGATAGTCTAAATTATATTTAGAGGCTGAGTTGTGACCCAGGAAGGGGATCCAGAAGTCATGGAGATAACTTCCTTGAAGGCATTTATTGTAGTTACTGGCTGGCCACAAAGTCCTAGGAAGAACATGTTGAGTGTTGTGGGACATGGTTCTGAAAACAAGAATGATGTTGTACATGAAAATAATTATAAAAGGGGTTACCATTTTTTGACTGTTATGTTCCAGGCCAGGTGATTTGCAATCATTCTTTGATTTAATTTTCTTAACAGTTCTGAAAGGTGGATGGCATTATCCAGTTTTATCAAAGAGGAAATTTGCTTCAGGGAGGTTAAGTGACTTTCCCAAGTTGGCCAATATGTGGTACAATTGGGACTAAGGCCCTGATCTTTTGATTGTTAACCCTAAACATTTCCGGGATATTAGGAGGCAGCTTTGAAAACTTGTAATCGTTTAATTTAGAGTTTATGAAATGTTGTTTTACTTCTTTGCTGTGGCAACTTTGGATGTCATTACCACAAGAGGTAGTATCTAGATATTTTGAGAGGATTTAGAGACATTCCTTAAATTCTTGATTGTTAAGGAAATCTAGGGATGTTTTGTGTACAGTCTTAAATGCAGTGCTGGCTGCCCATAAAATGTTCTCCTGTTGCCTTTATAAAATGCTGGATCATTAATGGGCATTAATAAGGGTAACATTAACAAAGAAAATAGTTTTTGGTGGGAAAGACTACAGAGTAGGCGTCCAGCGACCTGGGTTCTTCTACTGGTCTGAAAGACTGGTGTGAAAACATTAGGATAGCATTGAAACAGCCTTAACGTTCTTGCTCTGGGAGTACGGGAAGGCTGAGCTGTGTCTTAAGACATGAGCAGGTGAGGAGAGGTTGTAGAGTTGTAAGCAGAGGGAGTACCCGTGTGTTAGATGAATCACTGAGCTGTATTTTTTTGAACTGTAATTTCTTCAGATGTGAGTTAAAATATAAGAAAATATTTTACTTATAAGGGTTACTAATGTATTATATAGAAACTATTACACATATTTCGTATTTGTTGATTTTGGAATCCCCCAAAAATGAGGTTCTAAGAACCAAGTAAATGTGAAAGTGCTTTGTAAATTTTTAAGTGTTCTACCAGTAAGAGGGATAGAGGAATACTGATATTCTTGTGAAGGATGGACAAAGAGGATGCTGTGAAAACTTAGGTAGCAGTACAAGAGGAGAAACAGCAGAAGTGGAAAAGTACAGAGAAAAGAGAAAAGTACAAGAGGAGAAACAGCAGAAGTGGAGAAGAGAGGTGTTAGAAGATGAAAGAAAGTATGTGAATAGATGGGCAGAAGATTGAGTTGTAGTTCTCTTTGTGCCTGTTGATCAAAAGGAGGGTTATAAGTCTGTAACTGAAGACTTTTAACATTAATTTATGGTAAGGAAAAAGCTTAGCAGGTAGTTGAAACATCTTATTCACTTCTCCATTTAGTCTACACTGACCATGTTAACAAGGCTATGAAAATAGGCTAATTGAGAGTTGGCTGTATTGTCTGATTGTTTCCTCACTTCTGTATAGGTTTAGCTAATGGCTTTAAATTGTACAAGGGTGCTCATAAAAATAAAATAAGCTGCACTGAGTTACTGTTTATTCTAGATTTATTGAAAATAAAAGGGCATAGTGTGTTTAAGGAAAAGGGTGAGGTTTGATCTGTCAAAATGAGTGCAAAAGAAAATTAGGAAATCAGAGTAGAGCCAAGGTAGAATGGGAACAAAATGCCATAGTAGGAGTTAGGTTTTTTGTTTGTTTGGGTTTTTTTTTTGCGGTACGCGGGCCTCTCACTGTTGTGGCCTCTCTCATTGCGGAGCACAGGCTCCGGACGCGCAGACTCAGCGGCCATGGCTCACGGGCCCAGCCTTTCCGCGGCATGTGGGATCTTCCCGGACCGGGGCACGAACCCGCGTCCCTTGCATCGGCAGGCGGACTCTCAGCCACTGCGCCACCAGGGAAGCCCGGAGTTAGTATTTTTATTTTGTTTTATAGATGAGGAAGTGATACAAATAGTTTGGTCCTTTAAAAACTGATTATAGCTGTAATGAAGAGTACAGGCTGGAGGAACAGAGAATTGAGACATTTATTCACCAAGGAATATGTATGGCAGGGTGAGTGAATGAGGCATTTTCTGTGGCCTCTGGTAGGCAAATCACGGTCAAGGATGCCATTTAAGGCTCTGCCCTAGTTCAGGAACGAGATTATGATGGTCTGAATTAAGGAATTTGTAGTAGGGATAGAAACAAGACCACTGATTTCAGAGATATTTAGGAGTTTAAGTCCTCCAGACTTGGTTAGTGTTTGGAGGTGATAGAAGTTGAAGACGAGTCTAAGGTTCCTGACTTGGCAGGAGAAAAATATGTGCAAGTTTGAGAGAAGGGGAATACTGAGTTTGCTTTCAGATAAGTAGTTACGCTTTTTAGATAAGTAATAACAAGATATCAGTTGGAAATAATGGGTCTAGCTCAGGAACATGGTTAAGTTTATAGATGTGATTTGGAAGGCATAACGTTTGTAGTTGAAAGTTTTGAAATTAGACAAGTAATGACCATAATTCCTAAATAATAATGCATGCAGAACAAAAAGTAACTGCCAGTGCTGGCCCTAAGTTCGAGAGTGTAGACATTTTAAAGTATGTATTTTAAATTTGCCCACCTCCAGTCAAACCCCCACCGCATAGCTTTATAAAGAATATATAGAAATATTTGCTGCCAGAAGTATTTTAGTGTCCTTGAAATAGTGTCCCGCATCCTGTCTGCCCATCAGCATAACAGGGAATTTGTAGACAAATGCACTTCCTTCTTCTTCACTTTAGTCTCTTTGGAATTCTCTTTGCTTCCTTGAGCTGGTGAGGTAGTCTGAACAGATTTTGAAGCCTGAAGGTTTTTTTCACCTTCTTTAAAATCTAGCCCAGATCAGCCCTATTCAACCATCTCTTTGCCTCTCTTTTTCTCCTACTCCTACAGCCCTATGGAGCTCAAGGCTCTGGCAAATAAAATGGCACTCCAGGAAAGAAAAGTAAAAACAGCACAAGAGAAAGAACCTTGAAGAGGACTGTAATCTTTTCAGTTCTCCCCCAAAGGTTCTACTCTCTAAGCCAGGGGATGGAGTTGGTGAGTCATTAAGAAGTGATGTCCAAATTCAGTAAAATAAATACATCTATTGGGAGCAAGGTCTTCAAGTGCTGAGGGAATTTGGAAAGAATCTGAGGTGGTTTAGCACTTAGTGGAAAAGATGAGTTTTTGGTTCAGTTTTAAAGGAGGTAGAAAGACAAGGCTGTGCAGCAAAAGGTAACAATAACATTATTAAAGAGGGAGGGAAAACAGTATGTACCAAGGAAGTAGAACATTAAGAAAAAACAAAGGAACTGGCGAACAGGACTCTTTATCTAAAATGCATGGTTTGGGATGGAGTTAATGAGAAATTAGGCTTGTTAAATGATTGAAGACTAAAATTTGGAGTTAGTACTCCTTGAACACATAGTAGAAAATTGAACATGAACAGAAGAGTATTGTAACATGATTTAAATAGCAATTAAGCAATTATGGAAGATGACAACTGTTACATATAGGTTATGATGTAATGGCACTGATTAATTTATATACCACCCAAATCCCTTATATTTTCTCTTTTTGTTTTCTTATTATGTACTTCTATACCCGTAGTTATCAAACTTTCCTGGGCATAAAGATTATATGAAGCTCTTGTTTGAAATATAGATTCATCCATGTTACATGTAACAGTGTTTAGTTCCTTTCAGTTGCTGACTAGTGTTCCATTGTATGGATATACTGTATTTTGTTTATTATTATTGTGGAAAGGGTTGTTCTAGTTTTCAACTGTTATGAGGAAAGCTGCTATGAACATTCTTGTATAGGCTTTTTGTGACACATGTATTCTTTACTTGTGGGTGAATACCTAGAAGTGGAATTGCTGGGTATATGGGATAGGTGTGTTTAACATGAGAAATTAACAGAACAGTTTCCAAGGTGGGTTTACCATTTTACACTCCTACCAGCAGTGTTCCCTCTTCCTTTCTTTTAGGGAGGAGTTTGGGTGTAATTGATGTTCTTCCTTAAATGTTTGTAGACTTCACCAGTGAAGCCATCTGGACCTGGAGTTTTCTTCGTGGAAAGGTTCTTAATTAAGGATTCAGTTTTTAAAAGAATAGGTCTAAGACTGTTCAGATTTTCTGTTTCTTTTTGTGTCTGTTTTGGTAATTTGTGTCTTTCAAGGAATTTGTCCACTTCATCTAACTTGTCAAATTTATCAGCTTGAAAATAAATTATATATTTTATGAAACAGTATTTCCTTTTAATGTGAGTAGGATATGTACTGATGTTCCCTTTTATTCCTGGATATTGGATTCATTTTCTCCTTTTCCCTCCTGATTAGTGTAGCTAGGGGTTATCAATTTCATCAGTCCTTTCATATAATCAACTTTTGGTTTTGTTGATTTTCTTTCTGGTTTATCTGTTTTCTATTTCATGATTTGAGCTCTTTTACTAATTCCTTACTTTCTCCATACTTGGGTTTAATTTGTTCTCCTTTTTCTAGCTTTTAAGGTGAAAGCTTAGGTCATTGATTTTTAATTTTTTAAAAAAATTATCAACACTTAAAGCTATACATTTTCATTATCATTATATTCAAAATAGTTCCTAATTTCTCTTATAATTTTTCTTTGATTCATGGGTTGTTTCAAAGAGTTTTGCCAAATAATTTCCCAATATTTGGAATTTTCCAGGTGTTTTGTTACTGTGTTTTCATTTAATGCCATTGTGATCAGAGAACAAACTCGTAATAATTTCAATCCATTTAAGCTTTTTTTATTGTTTTATGGCCCAACACATGGTATATCTTGCTGAATGTTCAGTGTGTACTTGAGAAGAATGTATATTCTCCTGTTGCTGGGTGGAATGCTCTCTAAATGTCAATTAGGTTAGGTTGGTCTTTGTATATCTTCTATATTTTTACTAATTTTCTGCCTGCTTGTTCTATCAATTACTGAGAGAGCAGAGTTGAAGTTTTCACCTACAATTTTGGATTTCTCTGTTTCTCTTTTCAGTTCTATCAGATTTTGTTTCATGTTTCAAGCACTGTTAGAGCACTGTTAGGTGCATGCACATTTAGGATTGTTAAGTCTTGTTAATGAATTGGTCCCCATGTCATCATGAAATGTCCCTTTTTATTCCTGGTAATTTCCCTTGTTCTGAAGTCTCTGTGTCCTTTTGATTTTGCATGGTATATCTTCTTCCATCCTTTTACTTTTAACCTATCTGTATCGTTATATTTAAAGTGGGTTTCTTGTAAACAGCATGTAGTTGGGTCTTGCTTTTTTATCCAGTCTGACAATATCTCTTTTAATTTGGTGTGTTTACCAGCAATTGGCAAACTATGGCTGGCAGACCAAACTCTACCACTTGTTTATGTAAATAAAGTTTTATTGGGACATAGTCATGTTCATTCATTTACATATTGTTTGTGGTTGCTTTTGTGCTACAGGTGGCAAGGTTAAGTAGCTGGGACAGAGACCAAAGCATAAAATATTTTCTGGTTCTTTATAGAAAAAGGTTGCCTACCACTAGCTTAGACCATTTACACTTAATGGAATTAAGGTTGGATTAAAATGTACTATCTTACTATTTGTTTACTATTTGTTCTTTTTTCCTTGGTTTCCTTGTCTTCTTTTGGATGGATTATTCTTTATGGTTCCATTTTATTTTTTCTGTTGGTTTATAACATTTCTCTTAAAAAAATTTTTAGTGGTAGTCCTTCTAGTTAATTAATAACAGTCTGCCATCAAATAATATTATACCACTTCATGAGTAATGCAAGAATTGTACATAATGTTACAATTTCTCCTTCCCATGTTTTGTGCTTTTTTGTCATACATTTTGATATGTGTGTTTTAACCCTGTTGCTGATCTTTTTGCTTTTGTCAGGCAGTTACCTTTTAGAACAATTAAAAATGAGAAAAATGTCTTTGTTATTTGTCTCATTTTAATCACTTATTTAGATCTTCATTTCTTTGTGTAGATTCAAGTTTGTGTCTAATATCATATCCCTTTTGCTTGAAAAACTTCCTTTTATATTTCTTTTAGTGCAGCTTTCTCTCTCTTTCCCTCTGTCCCCACTTTGTCTCTCATTTTGCCTTCAGTTTTGGAAGTTATTGTTAGTAGTTACAGAATTGTAGGTTTTCAGGGTTTTTTCCCCCTTTGAGCACCTTAAAATGTTATTCTCCATCTTCGCATTTGCATAGCTTCTGACAAGAACTCTGTGGTGATTTTTCTGTTTGTTTCCCCATATGTAATATGTGTTTTCCCTTTGGCTGCTTTTATGATTTTTCTCTTTATCACTGGTTTTCAGCAACTTTATTATGATGCTCCTTGGTATGGTTTTATTTGTGTTTATTCTTGGGGTTTATTGAGCTTCTTAGATCTGTGGGTGTATTGTTTTCATCATATTTGTAAAATTTTTAGCCATCTAACTTCAAATTTTTGAATTCCCAAGTATTTTTCTCCTCAGACTCCAGTCCTGCATATGTTCATTCAGCCACTTAATATTAGTTCACAGATCACTGAAGTTCTCTCCATTTTTCTTCTAATCCCTTTTCCTTTTCTTTCAACATGAAAAGTTTGTTTCCCAGTCTTCAAGCACACTAATTTTTTTTTTTTTTTTTTTTTGTGGTACGTGGGCCTCTCACTGTTGTGGCCTCTCCGGTTGCGGAGCACAGGGACGCGCAGGCTCAGCGGCCATGGCTCACGGGCCCAGCCGCTCCGCGCATGTGGGATCCTCCCAGACCAGGGCACAAACCCGGGTCCCCTGCATCGGCAGGCGGACTCTCAACCACTGTGCCACAAGGGAAGCCCCAAGCACACTAATTTAAAAAAATTCTCCTTTGTCTAATATGCTGTTATACCCATCAAGTTAAATTTTATATCAGGTGTTATTTTTTTTTTAGTTCTAGAATTACTATTGATTTAAAAAAATAACTTCCACTTCTCTGTTAAGATTTTTTCTTTTTTTTCATTATGTCCATGTTTTCCTTTAAGCCTTTGAACTCTTTTCTAATAGCTATTTTGAAGTCCTTGTATTAAAATTCTCTTTATCCCTACCACTCCTGGATCCTGATTATAGGTTACCATTTCTTATTTTTTCATACATCTGGTAATTTCTTTTGGGGTTATGGTGTTGAGTATTTGCCTTGATTTTTTTTTTTCTTTGTCTTTCTTTCTTGAGTATTAAGTTTTATTCTGGCAGGCAGTTGCTTTGTGGATCAGATTGATCTTTTGAGTTTGTTTTCAGGGTTTTTTGGGTTTTGGTTTTGGGCAGTTCTAGAATAGCTTTCAGTTTAGGGCTAGTTTGAGCCCATTACTGAGGCATGCCCCTTCTTGTGTCTCACCTGATTGCCCCATGTGTTCATCAGGGTTTATTCATCCCAGCTGGTGGAAACTGAATGATCCTGGCCCTGTGTGAACTCTGGAAGTTGTGAGGCTTAGAGCTCCCTGGTATTTGTTACTTTCTTGAAGTTTTTCTTTGTCTAGCCTCATAGATTTACATAACACACATACGCAGATTGGTGTTTAGCCAGAAACTCAGGGAGACCTCTTCTGTAGATTGTTGAGCGTTTCTGTTTAGTTTCTTCCTTTATGGTAATATGCCCTGCAAATTCTGGTCGTCTCAGACTCCACAAATTCTGAGCTCTGTCACCTCAACTCAGTGAGACTGTTGGCTCTGTTTGGGTTCCCACTCCTTTTGTTGTAGTTCCAAACAGAAAGGTGGGGCAATCTTTGGGTTCACCTCATTTCTTTCCCTTTTTTCAGAGGTCATATTTCCATACTGCCTGTTACCTAGTGTCTGAAAATAATTGTTTTATGTTTTGTCTAGTTTTCTACTTGTTTGTGTCAGGAAGACAATTCTGGACTTTGTTGGTCCCTTTTGCCTTCATTTTTGAAGGGTATTTATGCTGGATGTAGAAATTTAAGTTGGCAGTTCTTTTTTTTTTTTTTTTCTTGTAGCACTTTAAAGTCATGATTTCAATATTCTCTCGTTTAAGTTGTTTCTGATGAGAAGTTAGTGGCCATTCTTACCATTGTTCACTTGTAATACGTCTTTCCCCCCACCTCTGGCTGCTTTAAAGATTTTCTCTTTATCTTTGGTTTTCAGCAATTTTATTTATTCTAGGACTAGATTAGCCCTAATACCAAGGCATGGCCTTTCTGAGATCTCTATCAAATGCATGTCATGTTCATTGAGGTCTCTCTACTCTAGCTGCCAGGAATTTGAACAACTCCCAGGTAGTTGTTCAGCTCATGCTCCATAGTTGTTCTTTCCCCAGATTTTGTTCTTTGACTCGCCTCATGCAGTTTTGCCTTGTGCATATGCAGCTTAGTCCCTAGGCAAAGGATTAGAAGATCTCTCTACAGGTTTTTGAAACTTTTTCTCTCCACAGCTCCCTTCTTTCTTGTATTCTGCTCCTTAAATTCCATGCCTTCAGTAGCCTCAGGCTTGGAGCTCTATTTTCTCAACTCAGTGCAATATCTGTGTTCTTTGGGGGTTCCTCTTCCCTGTGGCACAAGCAGAAAGCCAGGGTGTTCGTGAGTCTTTGTTTCCCTTCTCTCAGAAATCACAGTCCTATGCTGCCTGTTGTCCAGCATCTGAAAATTATACTTAATATATATTGCCCCATTTGATGGGCAATATGTATAAAATATTATTTTCAGATGTTGGACAACAGTCAACATAGGACTGCCTTTCACATCAGGAGGTCATAACTGGAAATGGAAGTGTAGAATTTCATTTTAATTTTTCTTCTTTTTAAAAACTTTTTTGCCTCACGGCTTGTGGGATCTTAGTTCCTGACCAGGGATTGAACCCAGGCCCTTGGCAGTGAAAGTGCAGAGTCCTAACCACTGGACCACTGGGGAATTCCCTAAAAACTTTTATAATTTTTGGTACAGTATATCATACCTTTTAGAGTATGGCTTCATTAAAAAAATAATGCCAGGGCTTCCCTGGTGGCGCAGTGCAGTTGGGAGTCAGCCTGCCAATGCAGGGGACACGGGTTCGTGCCCTGGTCCGGGAAGATCCCACATGCCGCGGAGCGGCTGGACCTGTGAGCCATGGCCGCTGAGCGTGTGCGTCCGGAGCCTGTGCAACGGGAGAGGCCACAACAGTGAGAGGCCCGTGTACCGCAAAAAAAAAAAAAAAAAAAAGCCAGCTCATATTTTAATTTGCAAGCCATACAGAGAGCTACAAAGAAGAAAGTTCAAAAGAAAGAAAGAGAGAAAGCTCAATATCCCCAAACCCAGAGTTTACCATGGTTATCTTTATCATTTCAGATCTCATATTGCAAATATGCACATAGAAGAATAATTCATTTTTTAAATGGATTTATGCAGTTCATGCTATTTTTAATTAAAAGCACTTAAATTTAATTAACGGGGTACATTTATTAAACAGAAGCAACACTGGAAAAATGGCTCAACCACGGATTAATGTTTATTTACTACAAGAGATATTTCCTAAAAGATTTTTCTCTAAGTTTATGAAATAAGATTACGGAAAAAGGCTAAGAGGTTAGAATCATTGTGTCGTAGTTGGCATGCTTCAGTAGGTCTCTCATATAAAAAAGAATCACGTGTTGGCAAATACCTGCTGTTGGTAGGAGAATAAATTGGTACAAATTTCTAAATGGCTATTTTAGCTCAAGCTGCTCTAACAAAATACCATAAGCTTATGGTATTATAAACAACAGGTGGCTTATAAACAACAGAATTTATTTCTTACAGTTCTGGAGCCTTGAAGTTTGAGATTGGGATGCCAGCATGGCTGGGTTCTGGTGAGTCCCCTCATCAGGGTTGCAGACTGCAGACTTCTTGTATCCTCAAATGGCAGAAAGAGAGCTAGCTAGCTCTCTGACTGCTTCTTATAAGGGCCCTAATCCCATTCATGAGGGCTCCATCCTCGTGGTCTAATTATCTCCCAAAGGCCCCACTTCCAAATACCATCACATTGGGGATTAGATTTCAATATATGAATTTTGGGGAGATACAAACATTCAGTCTGTTACAATGGCAATTTGGCAATATTCAGAATCCTTAAAAATGTTCACATCCTTTGCCCCAAATTCCATTTTTAGGAATTTATTATAAGCAAATAAGAGATGTGTACATTATGTGTACACATGAGTGTGTGTATTATTCATTTCAGTGCTATTTATAATGTTTAAAAATTAGAAGCCTGTTAAATGATTAAATTATGATACAGCCATATAACCAAATACCATAAAAACATTATAAATTATGTTTTTAAAATTTTTTGTTTAGTATACTACTGATAAAAATCATGAGCTTTAAGATGTTTAAGGGTATAAGGTATAAGAAAATATTCAAATATAGTAAATGAAAAAAGTAAGATGATATTTTGGAGTATCTTAAAAAGGATATATTTATTTAAAAAATAGGATGTGAAATAAAATATGCTAACTTTGAGTAGTTAAATTATGGGTTATTTTTCAATTATATACTGTTTAATATTTTTCACATTTTCTACAATAAGCATGTACTATGTTAAAATCATACAAAAAACTTAATTTTTAAAATTCTGATAAATTGAATGATTGGGAGGATGAGGGAAGAAGGATTTAAGTGATTGTAGTTTTTCTCATCTTAATCATATGCCTCTTCTCCATTTTGCAGGTACTTTAGCTTGAACTTTATCTGTATAGATTTAGTGAAACAGGCATTTATTCTTATACTGTATACGTAATATATATCCTAAACTTTTTCTAATTTAAGGCAATCTCCCATGTTTCACAGTTTAAAATTTTGGGTTTCTATCGAGCACTGCTTTGTACACTTGAAGAGGTGTAATATTGCTTTCTTTCCCTTTTCCATTTTTTTCCAGAGCTGTTTTTTTTAAGTTTTTGTCCTGCTTTCTCAGCCAGCGTTACTGCCCACCTCCTTGCAGATGTGGATGCCCTTAAGTTAAAGAAAGAAGTCGTAGTCTTTAATTTTCTTAATGAAATATTACATTTGCTGTCTCAGTCCCTGGCATCTTAGGCATATGGAGTTGGTGCTCTTCAGGAACTCACTCTAGTGACTCAGCTTCACATTTTTTGCTATATATTGAGCATGTTAGAAATCCAGTGGAGAAAGTTAATATTCTAAAGAAGAGACAAAGGAATGTTGTGGTTAATGAATAAAGAAATAGACATGTCCTCCAGGGAGGTACCATTTATACCAGACCTCACAGAATGACCTTAACTTGAATAGTCTAGTGTCTATACCTCAGCAGTTACAGATCCAGAAAGCTCATTTTGGTCAGGGGAACTGATTTCATGCTAAGCAAATTTACTGAAGACTCATATGCGAAACAAAGCTAATTTCTTAATTTACATTAAGAAATAATATCACGCCATAATGTTTTGATAGCCTACATCTTCATTGTAGGGCTACATCTACCAGAGGGATGTGAACAGTTGGGGTCCAATAATCAGACTGTGTTTTCCTGAAGGCTCAGGCGGTACATTCTTCTTCGATTACCTTATTTTTAGTCTTTGTGAAGGGCTCTATAGCTGTGGGCAAATTTTTTAACCTCCCGAGTCTCAATCATCTCATCATTAAAATTTGATAATAACTAGCTATTTCCTAGGCTTGTTGTGAGAACTAAATAAGATAATCTATGAAAAGTGACTAACCTAGTGCCTATCAGACAGTTGCCATTCAGTAATGGTTCAGATGATTTGTTGTCTTCTACTTCTAGATTTGAGGTCTGGGGGTTAAGAAAGGCACTCTTGTTCTTTTCTTTCCCTTTGCAGGCGTTGCTGGGAACTCTATGGGTCTAAGTGGTGTTGAGGTACTAACACTACTTGATTTACAAGAATATTGTTCTGAGTGATAAAGTTTAACTTAATCTAGTGAAGAACTGTAATGAATCTTTGCATAGGTTATGTTTCACTGTGAGATCTAGCCATTTTAATATTTTGAGACTAAGGTAAGAATCATTCTTTTAAGGAATTCGGTAGTGTTTGCTTTTCCAATTTGACATTTGTAAAACAGCTTGCTATTTCTTGTAAAACAAACAAGTAAATTCCAGATAACAAATTTAATAAGCTGTTTTTACTCGTTGCTGACAACTTAGTAAGGTTCGTGCTCTGTAGTTAATATTTCTAATTTATTATATTCATAGATTGTAATGTTGTAAAGGACCTAATCCCTTTCCCTTTCCTTCAGATGAGCTTACTGAGGCCCAGAGAACCAGCCTGAAACTAAGCCAGACAGCTGATGCATCATAGCGGGTCCCTGGGACTGTGAGGTGCCAGTGCAGCTGGGCCCAGGACAGTGAGGCCCTTGATATAAGAGTTTGTACTCTGGAGGAGGCAAGGAGAGCGGCCAGCTCCTTCTTTTGGATGTCAGCATCCTTTCTTTCACATGGTTGTGAGAAGGCGGTATTGAATTCAAGCAGTGAGCTTGCCATAGTCCTGAGTGGCAGACATCCTAAGTGAGTCCCTTCTAGAAGGAGGCCCTGCTTGCCCCTCCTTCCTTGCTTAGCCAAATCCAAATCAGAGTGAATGAACAAATGTCCTTTTTGTGTCAGGTACCACATCTACTAACTAGGCACTGTGGAGCAGTTGGGACTTACCTGAGAGGTTGTTTTTTTTTTAATTTATTTTATTTATTTTTAGCTGCGTTGGGTCTTCGTGCTGCACGTGGACTTTCTCTAGTTGTGTCGAGCGGGGGCTACTCTTCATTGCGGTGCACGGGCTTCTCATTGTGGTGGCTTCTCTTGTTGCAGAGCGTGGGATCTAGGCGTGCAGGCATCAGTAGTTGTGACACACGGGCTTAGTTGCTCCATGGCATGTGGGATCTTCCCAGACCAGGGCTCGAACCCATGTCCCCTGCATTGGCAGGCGGATTCTTAACCACTGCGCCACCAGGGAAGTCCCTACCTGGGAGTTTTTAATGGCAGAGCTGAGACAGGTCTCTAGACTCCAGCACACTCTTCTTTTTGCCATATCCCTGTCCTCCTTACATCAGATGAATTTTTTTTTCTCTTCTGAATTACTGTTTGACTTATATGGGAGACTTGTTAAAGAATATTTTGATATCTGTTTAGATGTTATTCTCTAATTGTCCTACGTAGTACTTTCTTATTTACAGTTCTGGTTTCTCATTATCTCATGGGTGTGTATTATGTCCTCAGCTAAATCCTTGTGGACCTATACCGTTTTGATCTCTTTCCTGTGACCCTCAGGGCTTGGAATATTTTAAGCATTCAGTAAATTGTTGATCAATAAGTAAATATTTGTTATCAATTTTTTAATTGCACCAGACCTTACATTTTAACATACTTTCAACTAGAGAAGGATGTGGATTTGCTACTTAAAGCTTGTAATCTCAGAAGATTTAAGATTGAAAATAGTTATAAAAGTGCTGTTGTCATTTGAAAGAAACTGAGTGCTCTCACAGATAACTAACTTCACATGCTTTAAGATCTAGGAAAAGTTAGGGACGGTGAGGTTGGTCACTTATTTAAATAAATGACTTGTGGTCATCAGGTGTGTTTTTGTTTTTTAAAATCACAATCTAACTTTTTTGGCAGCCATCAAAAAATATATATGGTTATAGAGAATAGCTGTCTTGAATTATAATCCTCTGTGTGTGTTGGTGGACTAATTTGCTATGGGTTTATTTCTTGAGAAGAAAAAAAAATTTCATGTCTCCTTAGGATAGTTTACAGAGGGATGCAGTTATGACCAGTCTTAGCATGTGGTCCCAGTCAGCAGTCTTTTTTTTCCCCCCAGCTTTATTGAGGTATAATTGGTAAGTAAAAATTATACATATTTAAGGGATACAGTGTGACGATATGATACACATACACATTGTGAAATGATTACTGCAATCAAGCTAATTTATATATCCATCATCTCACATAGTTACCCTCTTTTGCGGGGGGGCTGAAAACATTCAGGATCTACCCTTTTTGCAGATTTCAAGTATACGATACAGTAGTATTAACTGTAGTCACCATGCCATACATTAGATCCCCATAAATTATTCATCTTATAACTGAAAGTTTGTGCCCTTTGACCAACATCTCCCTATTTCCCCCACCCCCAGGCCCCTGGCAATCACCATTCTACTCTGTTTTTATATATCTCACCTTTTCTTTATCCATCCTGTCAGCATTCTTAAAAGTGTATGTTTTTTATATCAAGGAGAATCAGATGAGAAAGATCTGGATAAACCGTTGTAAATCTATAATTGCTATTAGAAAAAATAAGGGACATACCATACTAATAATGGACAATAATGTCGTTTTTATTTCAAGGACCAAATGAATATCTAGTATGAATGTGGAATCTTTCTTTTGACTTGATATTATTTGTTGTGTCTCAAATTATCTTTCTTACATGGTGATGTTAAATATTTATCTTTAGTTGTTACTAGGTATTAACAACCTCTATGGTTGGTTGAGGGATGTAATTGTTTCTGAGTCTAGAATTTATACTTATGCCATATCTTTGTATAATTTTTAAAAATTTAAGTCTCCTGTCTGCTGTCTCTGCATGCTCCCATTTCACTGGTGTTCACATTTATTTTGAGCCTTAATTTGTAAATAACTAGAAAGTTCTAGGATAATTTATACTGTGTATTTTTTTTAAACAAGTTTTCATACTCAGAACAATGTTGTGTTTTTTTTTTTTTTTTTGGCTGTGTTGGGTCTTCATTAATGCGCGCAAGCTTCTCTAGTTGCGGCGAGCAGGGGCTACTCTTTGTTACAGTGGCTTTTCTTGTTGCGGAGCACGGGCTCCAGGCACGCGGACTTCCGTAGTTGCAGCACATGGGCTCAGTAGTTGTAGCTCGCGGGCTGTAGAGCACAGGCTCAGTAGTTGTGGCACACAGGCTTAGTTGCTCTGCAGCATGTGGGATCTTCCCGGACCAGGGCTCAAATCCGTGTCCCCTGCATTGGCAGGCGGATGCTTAACCACTGCACCACCAGGGAAGTCTCTACGTATTTTTAAAAGCTTTAAAAACCTTTGATTAACGTACAATAAAATTGACTTTTTTGGTGGGGAGGGCATATGGTTATTTAAATTTTACCTCGTATATAGATCCATGTAACCACCACCACAGTCAGGATACAAAACAGTTCCATCATGCCCCAGAACTCCCTCATGCTGTCCCTTTGTATCACACCCCAAACCTCTGGCTATCCCCTCTTAACCCCGATCACTGATGGTCATATAAATGGAATCATACAGTATGTATACTTTTGAGGCTGGATTCTTTCATTCGCAGTAATACTCTTGAAATTCATCCAAGCTATTGCATATATCAATAATTCTATTTTGTTGCTCAGTAGTATTCCATTGATAAACTGTACTACAGTTTGATTATCTGTTCACCTGTCGAAAAACATTTGGGTTATTTTCAGTTTGGGGCAATTATGAAAGAACTGTTATAAACACTTATGTACAGGTTTTGGTGTGAGCACAGATTTTCATTTCTGTAAGATAAATACCAAGGAGTGGGATTGCTGGGTCATATGATAAGTGTATATTTAACTTCATAAGGAACTTGCCAAACTTTTTCAGAATTTATGTCCCATTTTGCCTTCCTACTTAGAATATATGCAAGTTGTAGTTGCTCTGCATCTTCTCCAGCATTTGGCGTTACACTTTTTAAAAACAATTTTAGCTGTTATAATATCGTCATGCCTTTAATTTAGATTTCCCTAATAGCTAAAAATATTGACCACCTTTTAATGTAGTCAGTTGCCCTCCATCTAGCTCTTTGGTGCACTTTTTTGTTCAAGTCTTTTACCCAGTTTTTAATCGGGGTCTATGTTTTCTTACTGTTGAGTTTTGAGAGTTCTTTACATATTCAGAATTCAAATCCTCTGTCACGTATGCCATTTGTAAATATTTTCTCCCCGTCTTGTAGCTTGGTATTCACTTTCTTGACAGTGTCTTTCACAAAGCAAAAGTTTTTAATTTTGAAGTCCAGTTTATAACTTTTTTCTTTTATGGATCATGCTTTTGGTGTCGTGTGTAAAACTTTGCCTAACCCATGTCACTACAGTTTTATCCTATAGATTCTAAAAGTTTTATAGCTTTGTATTTTACATTAAGATCTGTGATCCATTTTTAGTTAATTTCTGTATAAGGTGTGAGGTTTAGGTTATATTCTTGCCTATGGATGGCCAGTTGTTACAACACTATTTTTGGAAAAGACTATCCTTCTTCCGTTAAATTGCCTTTGCAGACATCTTTGTCCAAAATCAGTTGCCATATTTGTGTGGATCTGTTTCTCAACTATAGTCCATTGATTTATGTGTCTGTTCTTTAACCCAATACTGTACCCTCTTAATTACTGTAGCTTTAGAGTAAGTTTTAACATCAATTAGTATGATTCTTTCATTTTTATTCTTTTTAAGAATTATTTGGCTTTTTTAGTTCCTTTGCTGTTGTTTTTAGAACAAGTTTGTCTCTATATACAAAAAATATCCTGGGGGGTGGTAGTTTGATCAGAACTGTGTTTAATCTACAGATTAAATGGGAAGAATTGACACCTTTACTATGCTGAGCTTCCAATTCATGAATGTGATACGACTTTCCATTTATTTAGATCTTCTTTGATTTCTTTAATAGTGGTGTAGCTTTGGCATACAGCTCTTATACCTGTTCTATTAGATTTATACCTCTGTATTTCAAATTTTGGGGAGCTATTATAATGATATTTAAAATTTTTGGTTTCTGCTTTTTCATTGCTAGTATTATATACGTGATTGATTTTTGTGTATTGACCTTATACTTTATGACTTTGTAATTTTACTTATTAGTTCTGGGAGATTTTGTGTAGATTCTTTGAGATTTTTATGTAGACAATCATGTTGTCTGCAAATAGGACTTATTTTTTTCTTTGTAATCTGTATGCTTTTTCTTCTCCCTTGCCTTCTCATACTTGCTAGGACTTTGAATACAGTGTTGAATAGAAGTGGTGAGAGTAGGTATCACTGACTTGTTCCCAATCATAGGGGGAATGTATTCAGTCTTTCACCATTAAGTATGATGTTAGCTGTAAGCATGTCCTTCCTTCTACTTGATTTGGGTTTACTTTGCTCTTCTTTTTTTCTGATTTAAGGTGGACACTTAAGATTATTGATTTGAGAATTTTCTTCTTTGATAATGTAAGCATTTAATGCTATAAATTGTCCCCTGAGCATTGCTTAACTGCATTGTACAAATTCTGATGTGTTTTAATTTTCTTTCAATTAAAAATATTTTCTAATTTTCCTTGAGATTTTCTCTCTGACCTGTCGATTATTTGTAAGGGCATCATTTAATTTCCCAAGTTTTAGAGGTTTTTCTGTTATCTGTTATTGATTTCTAGCTTAAATTCATTGTGGTCAGAGAACATATTTTGTGTTACTTAAGTTCTTTTAAATTTGCTAAGATTGTTTTATGACCCAGGATAAGGTCTGCCTTGATGAACATTCTCTGTGGACTTGAAGAGAAAGTTGTTGGGTGGAGTGTTCTACAAATGTCAGTTAGATCCAGTTGGTTGACAGTTTTGTTCAGTTCTCTATCCTTGTTGATTTTTTGTTTACTAATTAGATAGATTTCTGAGATAAGCATGTTGAAGTCTCCAGCTATAGCTAGAGATTTCTGTATTTTTCCTTCCAGTTTTGTCAGATTTCACTTCATGTATTTTGAAGCGCTGTTAGGTGCACACACATTTAGGATTATTATAATCTTGGTGAACTGACCCTTTTATCATCATATAATGTCATTTTTTATGCCTGGTAATTTTCTTTGCTTTGAAGTTTACTTTATTTGGTATTAATATAGCTACTCCACCTTTCTCTCTTTTTTTTTTTTTGCGGTACGCAGGCCCCTCACTGTCGTGGCCTCTCCCCTTGCGGAGCACAGGCTCTGGACGCGCAGGCTCAGCGGCCATGGCTCACAGGCCCAGCCGCTCCGCAGCATGTGGGATCCTCCCGGACTGGGGCACGAACCCACGTCCCCTGCATCGGCAGGCGGACTCTCAACCACTGCGCCACCAGGGAAGCCCCTCCACCTTTCTCGTGATTAGTATTTCTATGATATATCTTTCCCCATCCTTTTACTTCTAAACTACTTATATTATCATAGTTGAAATAAATTTCTTGTAGGTGGCATGTAATTGGATCTTATTTTTTAAATCCATTTTCATAATCTTTGTCTTTTAATTGGTATGTTTAGGTGCTTTACATTTAATGTAACTGCTTATATATTTGGATTGAGTGCTACCATTTTATTGTTTGCTCTCTGTTTGTTCTTTTTGGGTTTTGTTTTTCTTTTTCCCTTGTCTGCCGTGCCTTCTTTTTGGTTATTTGAACAGCTTTTGGAGTTCCATTTAAATTTATCTTTTTTTTTTTTTTTTTTTTTTTACTATATCTCAATCTAGTGTTGGTGTGGGTGTGTGTGGTTGCTCTAGGGATTGTAATATACATATTTAAATTCTTATAGTCTACTTAGGATAAATATTTTCCCACTTAAGTGGGATGTAGAAATCTTAATACTATATATCTCTTTACCCCACTCTTTTTTTGTTGTGTTGTCATATAATGTCTACATACAGAGAAAACTCCATCAGACAATGTTACAGCTTTTACTTTTAACCACCAAACATTTTCAGGAATTCAAGAAGAGAAAAATAGTTTATTGTATTTACCCATATGGTTATTAATTCTTCTTTTTCATAATTCTTTCTCATTCCATTTTTCCCTTGGCATCATTTCCCTTCTGCCGTTTAGTAATTCTGTTAGAGCTGATTTGCTTGTAGTGAATTTTCTTGGTTTTACCTTCACCTGAGGGTGTCTTTATTTTGCCTTCATTCCTGAAGGATATTTTCACTGGATATAGAAATTCTGTGTTGATGGTCCTTTTCTTTCAGTCTTTTAAAAATATGCCATTTCCTTCTGAACTTAATGGTTCCTGGTGAGAAATGCACATCCATTCAAATTGCTCTTCCCTTATAAACACTGAATCACTTTTCTTTTTCTGTCTACTTTCAAATTTTTTCTTTGTTTTTAGTTTTTATCAGTTTGACTTTTATGTGTCTGGGCATGGATTTCTTTTGTTTTTTGAATTTTATTTTACTTTTTTTTTATACAGTAGGTTCTTATTAGTCATCTGTTTTATACATATTAGTGTATATATGTCAATCCCAATCTCCCAGTTCATCCCACCACCTCCCGCCCCCCCGCCACTGTCGCCCCTTGGTGTCCATACGTTTGTTCTCTACATCTGTGTCTCTGTTTCTGCCCTGCAAACTGGTTCATCTGTACCATTTTTCTAGGTTCCACATATATGGGCATGGATTTCTTAGGGATTTATTCTGTTTGGGTTCTCTGAACTTCTCAAATCTATATATACATTGTGTCTTTTACCAAGTTTGGAAAGTTTTCAGGCATTATTTCCTCAAATACTTTTCTGCACTGCACTCTTTCACTTTCCTTTTAGGATGCCAGTGACTCCAGTGTTAGACCTTTTGGTATCCCAGAGGTCCTTGAGGCTTTGTTCATTTTTTTTCTCCTTGTTTTTCAGACTTGATAATTTCTATCCATCTGTCTTCAAGTTCACTGACTTTGTTTTGTCATCTCCATTTTGCTTATTGAGCTTATCCAGTGAATTATTTCAGCTCTATTTTTTATATCTAAAATTTACATTTGGTTCTTTTTCTTTGCTGAGACTTTTTTAAAGTCTTTTAAAGTATTAGGTTAATTATAAAAATTAGTACATGCTTGTTGTAAAATAAAGATATATGTAGAAGTATATGAAGTTTTAAAATCTCATTGTGTGGCTCTTACTATTAATGGCCATATAAATTGTTTTTACTTTTTGTCTATTGCAAACCAACATGCAAGTTTATATGTGTATATTTGTGTGCACACACTCCCGCTTGTATGTCTATAGAGTAAATGTTAGAAGTAGAATTCTGGGTAGGCATCATTTTGAATACCCACAAAATAGTCCACATAACCTTTCCCCATTGAGGTGTAGTGTGAAGGTTATTTCTTGTTTTGCACTAGCATAAATTCTTGGAAAAAAAATTTTTTTTTTTGATCAGAAAAGCTTTTCTTATGTTTTAGATTAGTTCAGTAAAATGGCTTCCCAGAACTAGAATTAGTAGATTAAAGGTTATGAACATGCTTAAAGTTTTTGGTAATTTGTAAACCGATGTTCCAAAGACTTGGTTGATTGACACTTGTAACTATGGAATTTAAGCTCAGGAATAAAGCCTTTGTGTTTCCACTACCAAAGAACAAGAGAGTATTGGCAATATGCAGAGACCTTCTATTCATTTCAAAAATGTTTGCCCTTCTTGGAGCATTTTTATAATAGCTGCTTTGAAGTCTGTCAGATACTTCCAACAACTGTGTCATCTCAATTGTTGATGTCTCTTTATTGTACCATGCAAGTTGAGATTTTCCTGGTTCTTCATATGCCAAATAATTTTGGATTGCATACTGAAGTATTATGAGACCCTGGGTCTTGCTTAAATTCAGTGGTGAATGTTCATTTTTGCGTTTTAGCAGGCAGTGGACCCTGTTGGTTTAGGCTGCAGGTTGCAGCTAGCTTTCTGTGGGTTGTGATTTCAATATCAATTTGGTTTTCAGAGCCTGTAGTGCTTTGCTATTTGGATCTGTCCTGTGTGTACACTGCCCATTGGCCAGTTTGAGATAGGTGACTATTTTTTTCTTTGTTCAATTCGCAAAAGTTTTTGGTTTGCTATTTAGGATAAAGTCGATGCCATGTTCAGCTCTGGAGTGAGCCCAGGCGTTCATAAGCAACCTTATGGAGTCGTTTTTCTGAGTTTCTCCCACTCAGCTATTTCCCCTATACTTTCTACTTCCCTGGGAACTCCCCTTTTTAGTCCTCCAGCCAGAAAGCTTTGTCTACGGTGCTCACTTCCTGTGATTGTGCCCACATGCAGGGACCAGGGGTAGGAGCACAGAGAGGGGGAAAAAAAGGTTAGGAGAGGGTTTTGCCCCACCCTCTTGAAACCACAGCTTCTGGGATTAGAGAGGATTTCCCTCCCTCAGACCTTTAGGTACCTGTGGGCCCCCTGTTGTTACTGCCTCCCTTTTCCTGCCGAAGCCTGAACTAAAGCACTTCACGTGAAACACTGTCTACATTGCTGCCCACTTCCAGGTTTCCCCCAGTTGATGTGGCAGGATACAAGAGGAAGAAAGTAAACCCACCCTTGGTTCCATGGCCCTTTGAATTCTGGTCTTCTTCCCCAATCTACCTGTTACCATTTACTTTTTTTTTTTTTTTTTTTTTTTTTTTTGCGGTACGCGGGCCTCTCATTGTTGTGGCCTCTCTCGTTGCGGAGCACAGGCTCTGGACGCGCAGGCTCAGCAGCCATGGCTCACGGGCCCAGCCGCTCCGCGGCACGTGGGATCCGCCCGGACCGGGGCATGAACCCGTGTCCCCTGCATCGGCAGGCGGACTCCCAACCACTGCGTCACCAGGGAAGCCCTACCATTTACTTTTTACAGTCTTTAAATAACTGCTCCGTACATTTTGTTTAGATTTGATAGCTGTATTCAGTCGGAGGGACAGGGTGGAGTGTTTTTACTTTATCCTACTTAGCTGGCACTAGAAAGAACCCTGTATTGTGTACTTTTAAGAAGGGCATTATTTATTCAACCAACATATATGTCCTTATCATATGAGTCCTCACCATGTGCTGGACACTTTAAATATATTATTTGTTTAATTCTCTGACAACTGTCCCCCTTTTAGACATGAGGAAATTGAGGAGTAAACTCTTAAACTAGGTCCAGAGGCACAGATAGTGACAGGCTGGGATTTGAACACAGGACCCAAGGTGTGTTCCCAGGACCAGCATCATCAGACCCACATGAGAACTTGCTAGAAATGCAAAATCTCTAACCCCGCCTCAGATCTACTAAATCAGAATTCTGGGAATGGGGCCCAGTAATTTGTTTTGATGAGCCTCTGTTAATCTGATATATGCTAAATTTGAGCACCACTTCTCTATGCTGTAGGACTTAACAATACTGTTTTAGTTTCTTAGCAGAACTTTAATATAAGAAACAGAAGTAGCTTTTCACCCTTGTTTGAGACATATGGTAGTATGTTGAGTGAGAACTAATTTTCTTACTCATGTCACTAACATATAGCTTTAAAATCACACTTTTCTATATTATTCAAGCTTATGGTAGTTAAAATATAAATACTATGAATTTTAAAAATTTAAATGTGTGTGTATGCAAAGAAATCAATTTAGATGTGGTTTTTGACCAATAAATCACTTAGCCTCTGGTAATTACTATGTTATATAATGCTCTGTATTTTAAATTTTAGGATATTATTACTGATTTCCCTCAATTTCAGGGTAGCTTTTGATACAGGTTTAGAATAATGTTGGGTTGGAAAAAATGGCCCATATTTGCAGGATAGGTCCTATTTTGTGTAATTTTATTTTTTTCACAAAAGATTAAATGTATCATTATAACTAAATTTAATTTGCATATTCTTGTAAGACATTTTATTTTTTTTATTGAAGTATAGTTGATTTAAAATATTGTGTTAGTTTCTGGTATACAGCAAAGTGATTCAGGTATACATAACTATATATATTCTTTTTCACATTCTTTTCTATTATGGTTTATTACAAGATATTGAATATAGTTTCCTGTGCTCTACAGTAGGACCTTGTTGTTTACCTATTTTATATATAGTAGTTTGTATTTGCTAATCGCGAACTCCTAATTTATCCCTCCCCACCTCCTTTCCCCTTTGGTAACCATAAGTTTGTTTTCTATGTATGTAAGTCTGTTTCTGTTTTATAAATAAGTTCATTTGTATCATATTTTAGATTCCACATGTAAGTGATATCATGGTATTTGTCTTTGTCTGATTTCACTTAGTATGATAATCTCTAGGTCGATCCATGTTGCTGCAAATGGCATTATTTCATTCATTTTTATGGCTAATTAGTATTCCATTGTGTGTGTGTGTGTGTGTGTGTGTGTATGCTACATCTTCTTTGTCCATTTATCTGTTGATGGACATTTAGGTGGCTTCCATGTCTTGGCTATTGTGAATAGTGCTGCTGTGAACATAGGGATGCATATATCTTTTTGAATTGTAGTTTTCTCTGGATATATGCCCTAGGAGTGGAATTGCTGGATCATATGGCAACTCTATTTTTATGTTTTTAGGGAACCTCCATACTGTTCTCCATAGTGGCTGCACCAATTTACATTCCCACCAACAGTGTAGGAGGGTTCCTTTTTCTCCACACCCTCTCCAGCATTTATTTGTAGACTTTTTAATCATGGCCATTCTGACCGGTGTGAGGTGATATCTCATTGTAGTTTTGATTTTCTTTTCTCTAATAATTAGCAATGTTGAGCATCTTTTCATGTGCCTTTTGGCTATCTGTATGATAAGACATTTTAAATAAATTTACGAATCAGCAAAAAAAGTCTGTTAGAGCACATCTTCAGAATCTGTTTTTTTTTTTTAATTAGCTTACAATTCACATATACTTTGAGGTATGTAGATTAGTAAATTAGATTAGTAGGTATATGTAGATTAGTTATGGAGCATTTTCTTTTGTGATAATCTCTCCTCTTACTAATAGAGTAGCTGGCGGTTGGGGCAGAGAAGATATTCTCTATTGTAGAAATAGGTTGGGTTTTGTTTTGTTTTGTTTTGTTTTGTTTGCAGTACGCGGGCCTCTCCCTGCTGTGGCCTCTCCCATTGCGGAGCACAGGCTCCAGACGCGCAGGCTCAGTGGCCATGGCTCACAGGCCCAGCCGCTCCGCAGCATGTGGGATCTTCCCGGACCGGGGCACGAACCCATGTCCCCTGCATGGGCAGGCGGAGGACTCTCAACCACTGCGCCACCAGGGAAGCCCAAATACCAAGTTCTTACCAGTTCTTACTAGATGCTGTTCCGTTATTACTTAGTATGATAACCACTTGTGAAAAGAAACCATGGATGTAAGCATATAATAAAAATGTGTTATAATCAGATGGCCGTAGTTATACTGTAGTTCATGGACCTCATTTGTCTTAAAAGGCAGATTCTAATCTTTACCTAATCTAGAAATTACCAAATTATATGTATGCTTCCTCTTTTCTGTATTGTCCATATTCCTCTCCCATAACTCTCAGGACTCGTAATCTTTTCTTTGTGCCAGGTATTTCTTCTAGTCCTCGTCATTTACAGGAATAATAGTGTGCCTTTCTCTAACAGAAATAAGGCTTTCTTTTTCTTCCTGACCCTGTCCTCACCATACCTTAATCCGTATTGCTTTGTTTTCTGACTGAGCCATTTGGCTCTTCTAGAATATGAAAGAATCACCAGTGAAGTCATAGTCATTTAATACAACCAAGTACAGGAATAAATCACCCTTTTTAATCATGGCATGTTAAGACCCTTTAGAGTCTTTCTTCCTGGCTTTTCAGGTTGCTTTTTCTTTTACTTCACTCCACCTATCCTGTACTTCAGCCATCTAAACCACTCCTCACCTTTGGAAAGCCAGATCCTGTCCTCTCTGTCTGCCTGAAACGCCTTTCTCCACTCAGCAGGCAACTAATTCATTCTTTAAAACCTAGCTCAAAGTCACCTTTTCTGTGAAACCTTCCCCGACCCTCCGCATTAGTTACGATTAGGTACAGTGACAAGTAACAGAACCTCCAAAATAACAATGGTCTAAAAACAAGAGAGAATTTATATCTCTCCTATAACAGTGGACTTTGCAGTGTGGGGCTGAAATGACAGCTCTGCTTCGTGATGTCATTAGGGAAGTAATGTCTACCTCATGGCTTCAGAATCTCTCACATTTAACCCTTGTCCTCACCATCCAAAATGGAGCTATCTGTCTTATGCTCTATGATGTACAAGGGAACAAAAAAGGGACTAAGGGCATTTGAGAGCTATCTCTTAACATTTCCCTAAAGCTCCCAAATTATGTATCTGCTTGCATCTCATTGGCCTCAAGGAAGGCCTGGAAATAGTCTTTATTCTTGGTGGCTGTGTACCAGCTAATCGTATTATTATGGAAGAAGAACAGGTATGGAGTACAGCTAGTAGTGTGCCACACTTCCCCAGCTAGAGGTAGTTTCTTTGTGCTTTGTGTTCCCGACAGCACTCTAATTAATTAGTATTTAAGTTGTATTAGAATTCATTTGTCTTCTTCACCAGATTGTGGACTTCTAAAGGCATTCAGGAAAATTATAGCAAAAGTATCAGAGACAAAAGCAGGGAATGATGTTTAAATACCCATGTGAACAAGGGAATTGCTTATATAGAGCTGATTTCTTAGACTTACATTTTTTTTTCTATTTTCTCCATTTTGTAGAGGGAAGTGGACACTGACAATAGTAGAGGGCATGGCTTCTCTTGTTCAATAATGCCTCAAAATTGATCACACAGAGAGAACACAGTTATTTAAAAGGTGATATATTCTCTGTATTATACTGTTTTTTTTAAATTGTGGTAAAATATACATAAAAGTTACCATTGTAACCATTTTTTTTATTTTTTATTTTTATTATTTATTTATTTATTTGCAGTACGCGGGCCTCTCACTGTTGTGGCCTCTCCTGTTGTGGAGCACAGGCTCCGGATGCGCAGGCCCAGCGGCCATGGCTCACGGGCCCAGCCGCTCCGTGGCACGTGGGATCTTCCCAGACCGGGGCACAAACCTGTGTCCCCTGCATTGGCAGGCGGACTCTCAACCACTGCGCCGCCAAGGAAGCCCCATTGTAACCATTTTTAAGTGTACTGTTCTGTGGCATTAAGTTCATTCACACTGTTGTGCAACCATCACCACGATCCATCACCAGAACTTTTCTATCTTCCCTACCTGAGATTCAGAACCCATTAAACGCTAACTCCCTGTTACCCCCTTCCCCAAGCCCCTGGCAACCACCATTCTACTTTGTCTATGAATTTGACGACTCTAGGAATTTTATATAAGAGGAATCTGTATTTGTTCTTTTGTGACTGGCTTATTTCACTTAGAAGGTCTTCAAGGTTCATCGTGTTGTAGCATGTGTCAGAATTTCTTTCCTTTTTAAGGCTAAATATATTGTTACATATATGTACCACATTTTATTTGTCCCTTCATCTATCAGTGGACAATTGGACTGCTGTGTTACACTGTTGTTTTTGGTAAGATTTTTGTTTTCTAAAGATATTCTCCACACAAATAATGTCTTATTATAAGTTCACCACAACTACCCCCAGACACAAACCACATAATAACATATCTTTTTAAAAGGAAATTTAACAAAAATGCAAAGAAGATAAAAACAATCATCTATATTAGAAATTTATTTTTATAGGAAGTAATGCCCCCTCCCAATCACATTCTGAAGTATAAACTAAAAAATAAAATTAAGTTATGAAAAACATTATCCTGGTGTCAAATCTGGAAAAAGGTACAAGAGTGGAATTAGAAGAAATATAGTTTTTCACAAGAAAATATTAAATTTTGTTATATTTAAGAGTCTCTTGATGATATGATAGAGACACAAAGGAGAGTGCAACCTATGAATCCCTATTCTTTTGAAATATGGAAATTTTACCAGTGGACAGTGAGAAAGAAATGGCTGTAGCTGTAGCCTGCTGGATTTGCTTTTATGATATTTCTCCAGCATTGAAGAGAAAAGGGTTATAAATGGGTGGAGTAAGGAAAAGTAGCTCCATTTCTCTCACCTCACCTCCTTTGTTATCAGATGGGAGTTAGTTTAGTGACAATAATTATTGGATGTTTGATTGCCAGTAATGTGACTGATGCCTAGAAAATTCTGGGGTTTGGCCTCTATCCCACTGTATACATAGTCCAAATTGGTAGTTAAATTCTTACTAAAATTCTGAGTAAGCTTTCAAATAGTTACTTAAATAAAATGCATGTCCAGTGGTTTAAACTGGATCTCACAGATACTTTCCCATTGCAGCTGATTGTTTGGTCAGCTTGGCAAAATGGTGAGTCATACTTCTCTAGCCAGCCACAGACCAGCTGTTGATTTACTCAGTTACTTGAGCCAAGACCGAAGCACCAGAATAGAATAGAGCACCTTGGCTCTGATACCGATTTATCTTTTTCCTAAAAGTCTGGATGTAAATTTCCATCCTTCCCCTAGGTGTTTTGAGTTACAAGAAGCAGTCTAAGAGTTCTTTGTCTTTTAAATCTTTTAGTACTGTTGTAGAAATAAAATTGACATGCCTGAAAGGATCTGAGAAGAACAGAACACATTGTGGTGTTAGCTGTAAACTCTTTTAGGGAAATTAGAACTTGATGTAGACATTAAAAATAGAATTGAATGGTGGAGGACAAAGTAGTGGAGGTGTTTTAGAGCAAGAATTAAGTTTGGATATAAAATGAGGCCTAATTATGGATGGCAGTGAGTGAAGTTCAGCCACGAGAAGCTGAGTGTGACTGTTGAATGTTCCTGAAAGGAAATGAGTCTGGCGGTGTTAGGAGTTAGGAAGAGCGGAGAGACTAAGGTGTTGCAGAAATCCAGGAAAGTGGCAATAGAAATCTGGACAAGGTTATTGGCAGTGAAAGTGCAGAAAAAAAGGTAAATTTGAGAGCCATTCTGGGAAAAGAAACTATAATTGTGTCACATGGAAGAAGAGTAAAATTAAAAAATTTCTAAGAAATTCCGTGGTGTACTGATATCCCATTTTGGGGAGAACTCTTGAATTAACTTTAGATATGGTGAATTTGAGGTGCAATGGGGAATAGCCAAAATAAGACAGATTTTTTAGGCTATTAGTGGACTGAAAAGCGGGTGGAATGTGTGGACTAGACTTGTACTTCTGGTACAAATCTAGCTGTACTCAAGGAGGTAAGAATTGGTCCTAGAAAATACCTGATTATAACAGTAAAGGCAAGAACATATGTTCTCATAGCTTCTGCATACCTGAAAAGCTCTTAAATAAGTTTTTTTCCGCCCCCCATTAGCTTTATTTCAACTGAAGGGATTAGGTTAGTTAAATAGGTGTAATTCGTAAATTACATCCAGGACACTGAAGTTCTTCTCCCATACTATTGAATAAGAAAGTAGAATCTAGATTGCCTTACACAGAAAGATGCAGAACAGGGGCAAAAGAATCTAGATTCTTTCATAAAGAACAACATCTTAGAATAAATAGATATTGTGGCATACCAAGGAGCATTATGTTCTTAAATATTATAAGTTAAGTTATTGAGTTAACTGTATTTAACTTGTAGTGTAATTTGTAACATTTGAGTAATCTAGTGTGCAGTTGAACGTTTTGTGTTTTTCTTTAGTGGAGCCTTTAGTTGGAGCTGCTGTGCCAAGTGTTTCTTTATGGCTTTCTCTCTCGGAGTGGCTCTTCGTATATGTAGCAAAATATTTAGAACCCTGTGGAGTAAAGTAGAAAAGAAACTTGGCAAAAGAGTATTTCTCTTATAATTAGAAATTGTCTTAAGATACAATATGTTACAGCAATGATAAAGCTAATATATTAGAGAAATAATAGCTTAGTGTAGAGATGACTGGCATTTCGCTGAAGATACCTAAGGGAGTAGCGTTTCCCTAGTGCCCTAGTGCCTGCAACAAATACTGCTTACTGCTTTCTTCTCACTCGAACCCGCGCCCCCTGCAGTGGAATCACGGAGTCTTAACCACTGGACCGCCAGGGAGGTCCCTCTTCTCTCTCGTGTACACTTCTTTTTTTGCTCTTTATTCCTTCTTTTTATGGTGAAATATAACATATATATAGCACAGTGAATAAAATAGAAAGGTACAGTTTAATGAGTAACTATAAAGCGTATTCACCACCTAGATCAAGAAACAGAACATTGCAAGTATACCAGAAGCCTGCTACGTGCCGCTTGCCAGTCAGACCCCACTTGTATGCATCCCATCCTATCCTCCAGAAGTAACCATAGTCTCACTTTGGTGATAATCATTTCTTCCTTCTCTTTGAAGTTTATCACCAAGTATGTATCCCTAAATGATGTAGTTTACTTTTGCCTCTTTTGTATACATATATACAGACATATGTATATATGTCAATACATAATCTTTTGTATCTGACTTATTTTTGTGCCATTTATCCATGTGGTATGTGTGTATAACATTTTCATTTCTCTGATTATTTGCATACTGTTCCACTGTATGAATATGCCATAATATGTGTATTCTGTTCCGTTTCCTAATATTGAAAAACTCAGCCTGTGACCATTCTTGTATATTTTTCTTGGGGCACATGGGCACCAGTATTTCAGGAGTTTATACTTAGGAGTGGAATTGCTGGATCATAGGGAATTCACATCTTCCAATTCACTGGATAGTACCAAAGTGTTTTCTAAAGTGGTTATTTATACTCACCCAAGCAGGATATGAGCATTCCTGTTGTTCTCCATTCTCGCCATCAGTTGGTATTGACACACTCAAGTGTTTTGGGCAGGAAAACTGTGTCTCTTATGATTTTATTAAGGAGGATGAGCCCCTTTTCATATTTGAATTTCTTTTTGTGAAGTGCCTGTTAAAAAGGTCTTTTATCCCCTTTTCTATTTGGTTATCAGTTTTTTCCTACTGATTTTTAGAAGTTCTTTATATTTTCTGGATATTATTTTAGTCTCTAAACAATTTTGTGTATTGAGAATTTTGTTTCCTTCCCTGTGTTTTTGATGATTAGAGAAGCCTTTAATTTTAATGTCATATGACTTTATTCTTTTCCTTACAGATTATACTTCTTTTTTCCTGTGAAAATTTGCAGATATTTTCTTAGATTTGTCCTAAGTACTTCATATCATTGATGCTATTGCAAATGGTATGTAATTTTACATTTTGTTTGTTTGTTGCTGACAGGTAGGACCACAATAGATATTTTATATACTGATTTGTATCTACCAACGCTTCCACATTCTTGTTAATTCTAACAATTTTTTAGATAATTTTGAATCTTTTAAAATACACAGTTATTTCATCTGAGAATAATGATAACTGTTTTTTTCAGACCTGTAGAGATGAATTTAAACAATGCCTTTTATTCCTTAACTTGCCTTATTCTGCTGATTAGGACCTCTATCACAATGTAGAATAGGAAGGATGATAATAGGTATCCTTTTCTTCTTCCAATCTCAGCCATTTCTTCAAGGATAAGGTTAGCTGTTGTTTTTTGGAAATGCTCTTTATTTAAGTTAGGTAAGGTTACTTTTCAGTCTTAGTTTACTAAAAATTTTCATCAGAAATGTATGTTGAATTTTATGAAATACTTTTCATTTTATTTTATTTTTTATTTCTTTTTTTTATGAAATACTTTTTCTACATCTAATGAGATTATCATGTATTTGTTGTTCTCAAACTATCAGTGTAATAAATTACATTAATTTTCTAATGTTAATTCAACCTTTCATTCCTAGGCTGTATCTAACTTGATCATTTTTATATACTATTGGATTCAGCTCGCTAATATTTTGTTTTAAAAAACTTGTATTTATATTCATGACTGAGATTAGCCTGTATTCTTTCTTCTCATAGTGTCCTTGTTAGGCTTTGCTATCAGGTATATTAGCCTAATAAAATAAGTTGGGGAATGTTTCCCTGTTCTGATCTCTGAAAGAGCTTGTGTAAGATTGGAATTTTTTTTTTCCCTTAAATAATGATAGAATTCACCAATGAAGTTATCTAGGCCTTGGGATTTTCTTTTTGGAAAGAATTTGACTACAGATACTTTAATGTTATTATATTTTATTTCCTGTGGACTCTTGTTCTCACTTACAATGTCTTCTGTATGCTTATATTTGACTGTATCTAATGCTTTTTGTTCTTAAAATTACTTGTGGGTATTCTTTGAGGCCTAGAATGAAGTTGTCTTCCTTCAGAGAGGGTTTATGTTTCCTTCTGCTAAGATGTGTGTAGGTATCATTAGCCCAGAAACATTTTTTAAAAGAATTTCACAGTTTGAAGTTCCCTGGATTAGGAGTCCATGCAGACACAGACTGCAAACCCCTGCCCAGGCTGCTCAAACTTCTTAGGGACCTAGATCCTGGATGTTCTGTCCACCATTCTCTTTTTCTCCTGCTTCTCTCTGAGCTAAAGCAATCTTCCCTGCAATCTCCTGAGGGTGGGATTAGGCTTTAGATTCAGCTGTAGTTTACCTTTACCTGAGGTTATAGCCTTTTAGGATCCCAGTTTAATGTGGGGAAGAGTTCCCTTGCACTCTCTACCTTTTGAAGAATCTGTGTTTGAGAAATTTGTTGCCCTCATCCTGAGGCCCCTGAAACCAAAGACCTAATTTACTGAGCTCTATCTACAATTGCCCTCAGGACCAGAGTATCTTCAGGGAGTCCTATTACCTCTCTAGGTTCTAGTTGCTCCTAGTTTGTCTGGCAGTTTCCCACCATCTTGTCAGCTTTTTATTTTAAGGTGTTTTTGGTTTTTTTGTATCTAAGGACTTTTAATTGTTTTCAGTAGTTGGGTTGATCTAAAAAATCCTAGTCTGTCATTACTAGAAATTGTAGTTCCTCTTAATTTTTTCCCCCACTTAGTCTTCTATTTCTTTTGTTGACTTCAGCCTCCATGTTAATGCCTTAGTTTCACAAACATTCATATATTGAGTATCTAATACGTATCAAGCATGGCACAAAACAAAGTCCTTGCTTTCTTGAAGCTAACACTGTAGTGGATTCTGGATTGTGGGGAAAGTTGCAGCACCATTGGACAGCATTTTCCACACTGATTCACAGAGCATTGGTGACCTGTGAAATCCTAGTAAGGTTGCCATTGTCAAGTAAATTTGAGAAATAATGCCCAGGAGGATATCCTCTCTTAGAGAGCTAAGGCACTAACGTATTTGAACTGAAACCGTTATTTGTAGAATACCTCTTAATATCTCATTAGCATACTAGAATTCCAGGGAACATGATTTATGAAATGTTGGAGTAGGACTAACGTATTAAACATCTCTATATTATTTACATGTTGTCACAGAGCAATTTCAACGTCTGCTTTCCCATAGTCATGTCTAAGGGGAACATCTGCTGAGGGAGTAAACCAAGGCAGCTGTGCTCTGCATTCTGAACGACTCTCCTTACTTGGCCGTGGGTAGTTAGACTAGCATGGGTACCCAAATCAAAGATGCCAGACATAGGTCAGTCACTGGCCAACCAGAGAAAGTGCAGAAAGTGCTGAATTAAGTTCTCACAGATCTCATTGGTTGGTTAAAGAAATAGAGCTCCTGCTTTCAACTTTATGTCTAGATGTACTCCGGATTGACAAGTAAGGGAGAGTGGTGGTTTCTGTAAGGATACATGTGATGATGCGGGTCACAAAACTCACAAAAAGAAACATATTTGGCAGTTAAGCAGTGGAAGAAGCAGAATTTGAAAAGTCAAGAGAAAGAGATAGAAGGGACCTATGATGGACCAAGAATTAGCCAAAGGTATGGCAGGGTGGCAACTATGAGATAGAAAAAGAATCAAGCGGAGAAGCAGAGACCAGCTTGTGTATGAATTCTTGTTTCCCTTGTCATCAAATTCATACTTATAATCAGTTCTCCTCCCCCACCACACACACCTACATCTGCCAACCTGAGTGTCAGTGCCCTGCCACCAGAAGAGACTGATACATAGGAAAGAGTTGCATTCATAAGACTGATGTATGAGTTGAATTCATATCAGTGTTGCTTTTTTGATTAACATTTTTATAACAATGGAATACCCACCATTCCTACCCCTGCTTTTTTCTTCGCTTTTTATTACATTTTGGAAACTCATCTTCTAAGCTCAGCTGTGCTAGCAGTGTTAATGTTGTATTGCGTCACATAATCTATTTCTGTTGGTTATCCTATAAATCAGGGGTCCCCAACCCCCGGTCCACGGACCAACACCGGTCCACGGCCCAATACCGGTCCACGGCCCAATACCGGTCCGCGGCTTGTTAGGAACCAGGCCGCACAGCAGGAGGTGAGCGGCGGTGGGCGGGGGGGGGGGGGGGGGGAGCGAGCCAAGCTTCATCTGCTGCTCCCCATCGCTCGCATTACCGCCTGAACCACCACCCCCCAACCCCCTCCGTGGAAAAATTGTCTTCCACGAAACCAGTCCCTGGTGCCAGAAAGGTTGGGGACCGCTGCTATAAATAGTATCTCCATATACAAAAGAATGCACATTACTTACTCGGTACTCTTTGGCAAAGAATATTTCCTACTTCCCAATCCAGTGTTATTTGCTACTGATCCCCAATACTGTTTGAGAATCACGTTGGCTTTAGTGGAGATCTCCATATTTGTTATTCCTTTCTCCACTGATTGTGTTCATCTGCCCCTCTAACCCCCATTTCTTTGTGTCTTTTTCCTCCACACTCTTCCCCCACCTTTTCTTTAAAAAGTTTTCTTAATACTTCATTATTTATTTCTTCTGCATTTTACACATAATTTTGGGTTTATAATATGAAATTAGATTGGTCTTTTTGAAGATCTACTTCCTTTTTATTTATTATTATTAGTTTGTTTTTTTTTTTTTGCAGTACGCGGGCCTCTCACTGTTGTGGCCTCTCCCTTTGCGGAGCGCAGGCTCCGGATGCGCAGGCTCAGCGGCCATGGCTCACGGGCCCAGCCGCTCTGCGGCATGTGGGATCTTCCCGGACCGGGGCACGAACCCGTGTCCCCTGCATCGGCAGGCGGACTCTCAACCACTGCGCCACCAGGGAAGACCCTACTTCCTTTTTAAATAACATTTTTCCAGCCAGGAAATTCGTACATTTGAATGTAATGTCTTGGAAAGTACAGAAAAGAAAAAAGAAAAAATGAAATTACAATAATCAAAAACCACCCAAAATAACCACAGTAGTATTTCCTATCCATAATCTTTTTATTAAAATATGTTTATATGTATATGTTGAGGTCAATTTATATACTGTTTTATAACCATATTTATTTTATATCATGAATATTTCCAGAACATTAAATGCTCTAGAAACATGGTTTTAATGTCTATTATTCCAGTAAATGAAAGCACTACAATTTATTTAACCAATCCTCTATTAACTGAACAATACAGTTATTGCCAATTTTTTTGCTAATATTACGCCATGGTGAATATCTCTTGTATATAAACCTTTGTGTCTTTATCTGATTATTTTCTTGGAGTACACTTCTATTGTGAAACCTTGAGTCAAAAGGTATATACATCTTTTCAAAGTTTTGATACATAATACTACATAAAATTTCCTTCTTGAAATGCCATGTGGATTTATATCCTCACATCAATGTGTAAAAATACTAGCTTCACAATACCATGCTTAGATACTACCATTAAAATGTAAAAGAGGGCTTCCCTGGTGGCGCAGTGGTTGAGTGTCCGCCTGCCGATGCTGGGGACACGGGTTCGTGCCCCGGTCCGGGAAGATCCCACATGCCGCGGAGCGGCTGGGCCCGTGAGCCATGGCCGCTGAGCCTGCGCGTCCGGAGCCTGTGCTCCGCAATGGGAGAGGCCACAACAGTGAGAGGCCCAGGTACCGCAGAAAAAAAAAAAAAGTAAAAGAAATAAAAACAAACTTTGCCAAGTTGATAAGGGAAAAATCTTATATCACACTTTAATCTAGATGTCTGATCAATACTAAGAATGACCTATTTCATATATTTATTGGCCAAGTGTTGTGATTTTTCTGTACATGTCCTTTGCTCTTTTCTATTTGAGGTGGTGAGTTTTATCTTCTTATAAATGTATTAACACTTGGTCATATGTTGAAAATTTTTTCCAACTTATCACTTGTCCTTTAATTTTGTTTATGGCATTTTTTGACATGTAAAAGTTTTAAATGTTCAGTCATTAAGTATTTTGATAATTTCGTTTTGGTCTCTTTCTTCAGCATGTTGTTTAAATAGACTTTCCCATCTCTTCTTTGAGAGGTTAAATGGTTTCTTACACTTACTTATTTATGTTGAGTCTGTTTTTACAATTCATTGAAATGCTCACCCATTCTTCTAATATTGGAACATTTGAGATTGCAAACTCTTAGATCCAGATGTATAGAGTTTTCTAGTTTCAGAAAATCTGTTAACTTTATTTTTACTCCCATCTACTTGCAAAAAGAAGGAAAAAAATTAACAATAAACCTACACTTGGACATTTAGTATGATGATAATTGATTTAGACTTATGCAGGGGCATGTGAGGGATATCTCAAAGTCTGTCCGAAATTTATAAACTAAGGCCTTCCATTTGGGTTTCCTGTTAGTAATAGCAGAAAGGAGGAGGAACAATCAGTTACATGTTTCGCATTGTCTGCTTAAAGGAAACATATCAGTTTTCTTAAAAGAGAAATCTTGGCAGTGAAGTCAAAGACGAATTTTTTGTGTGGGTATTTATGTGAAGAATGATGTCTTGATACCACTTTTATAGAACATAGAATAATACAAGGCAGTTTATTTTATAAACTCTTAATAAAAGTTAAGGGCATAATATTAAGTTCTAATTATGGTAGAGTACTATGTCTGCAGGCAGTCAAAATAATACAAACCACACATGTGTCTTTCTGGTGAAGTAGTTTGATAAGGGGTAGCGCTTAGACAATCTCTGGTTAGATATTTCTTAAACTAGCTCTTTCAGCATAATAGTTGAGATTTTTAAAAATCAGATTTTGATTCATGTATATTTGTGATTTCTATTTAGAAATAGCAATTGTGGAATGATTCATACACATTAGGTCCACGTGTTTAACTGGAAAGTTTGACATTTTATTGTGAGAATTAGCCTACTAAGAAGGTGGAGAATTATCTCATATAAGTGGGTTTCCAGAATTACCTGCCATCAGTTATACAATTTTTGCTTGCTACACTTCAAACAGTCATAATGTGAACAGTTTAATAGTAAATCTTACTTCATTTCAGATCTGACAGAATGTCTAAGAATTTTTTGGTTTTCATGAGGTACCGCTTCCTTCATTATCAAAGAATATTGAGAATTAAGTGCTCAATTCATCTTTGAAGCTATTTAAACTTACTTTATCTGTGAAATAACCCTCATTTTTAAGCTGTGTGTAAGGGAAGTAAATATATCTTAAACTGTGCAGGAAGGTTTTTTTTAAGGGAAAACAGGAAGGGGAAAGTTTGTGTTGACAGAACAGTATTGCTTTTATTAGTTTTCTTTTTTTTTTTTGCAGCTGACACTAAACTTGCAGTGTTTATATTGAACATTAAATCAGCACCTGACTGAAACATGACTAGCTAGAGAGTTCAAGACTATTTAGGTAACTCAGTATGTTGGACATTAGGGGATTATACTTTAATCAGACAGTAGTATGATTAGGAATCAGAGTTGTATCTGATGTGCTACCGCTAGGCCTGAAATAACTTGAGTCTATTTGTGGAATGCTATGCTTATATTTTAAATTCTAATATTTAAAAAAGTCACAGATCGTTGAGGTTAGTTAATTCAGTTGCTTGTAGAGGAAGGACTACCTGGGCTTGCCAGAGACAGAGGGTTGCTTATCCTCTTTAACATCTCCCATGAAAGACTCCTCACAACTCTCTTTTGCTTGTTTATTTACATTTTTAACTATTTGAAATATTAATTTTTTTTCTAAGAGTTTCTTTGTTTTTATCTTCAGAAGGATTGAAGGGTGACCACTCAGAATTCTCCTTTTTAGAGAAAGACTCTTTATATACATAAAAACAACCCATTGGTTATGTTATTTTTCCAGGTGAGATGATTTCAGCTGTATCTTTACATTCCTAAATTATAATACTGATAACTGTTGTTTTGTTGCGCCTTTTGTGCTGAGTTCTTAAGATGTAGAGGAAGCAGCCAGACATCGAGTCCCTTGACTTTTCTTAGCTGCTTGAAATTCTGGGATCAATTTTATGGCAGATGTTCTAGAGGGGAGTGAGAGTGGAGGAAGGTGCACTCTATAAGCAGCTGTTTCAAGTAATACATGCAAATGATGATGAAGACTGAACCTGGGAGAAGGGCAGTGGAGATAGAGAGGATGGGAGGACCTGCTAGGGCTCTGGAGTGGACTGTAGACCCCATTTTTCCAGTTCACCACTGCCTAGGGGAAGTGTAAAGGCAGTGGTGACTCTAGGATATCTAGCGTATTTCCCCCCCTGCAGTTTGAATCTCCTCATCCTTCTGGAACATACAGAAGTTAGGGCTTTGGCTAAAGGCATTATTTTAAAGAAATGTCCCATCAGCCTGTTTCCTTACCCTTTTAGGTCATGTTCTTTGTTGCATCCATTTTAATTTCAGTTTCCATATGTTTGTTTTTGGCATATAGATCTTGTATCCTGTAACCCTGGTGGGTTTTCTTTTCCTTTTTTTTTAAAATTTTTTTTAAGATTCCTTAGGGTTTTCTATGTGGACAATCATGTCATCTGAAAATGGGTAGTTTTGTTTCTTCCTTTCCTATCAGTTTTGCTTTTTTTTTTTTTTTCCTTGCCTTACTGTGATGGCTCTCGCTTCTCTTTTGACCCTAACCTCTTGCTCTGGACACAAGTGATTAGAAATCATAGTTGTTAGACAGATTGACTTTTGCCTGGAACAGAAGTCAGGGTTGCCTGGGTTGGTGCTTTTCTTATGCAGAGATTTTTAATTACTGATTCAAAATCTCTTAGAGTTATGGGCTTTGCTTTTTCATTTGTTTTTGAGTCAGTTTTGAAATTTTATGCTTTTCTAAAAATCTAGCCATCCGTTTTTAAAAAGCGTTTTAATTTATTGGCTTAAAGTTCTTCATCATGGTTTCTTTTAAATGTTTGCTCCTTTTTTAATGTCTTGCATTGTGTATCCCTGTAGTTTGTGACCCCAGGCTATTATGCTTTCTAAGGCTTTTTAGTCTCTTGCTCTGGTCTGTGTACTGGCTCAAAGCACTTACCTTCTCTCTAAAGCCCCTGCCCCCACTGCCCTTTTCTCATTTGCAGTTTCCAAACTGCTAAGCACTTCTGCATGTAGTATCAGTGAATGTTAAAATGAATACATATTTTTATCATCTTTTTAGATTACCTGTTTTTCAGCTTTTGATAGGTGAGGTTTTATTTCATTTCTGTTAACAAACTAAAGGGTTTTTTGATTGTCCTATTTTTTTTTTAAGGGCAGTTGCCTTTTTAAAAATTATTTATTTATTTATTTACTTATTTGGCTGTGTCGGGTCTTAGTTGTGGCACGTGGGATCTTCGTTGCGGCGTGTGGGCTTTACTCTAGCTGTGGTGTGGACTTTAGAGCACGCACGCTTAGTTGCCCCATGGCATGTGGGAGCTTCCCGGACCAGGGCTCGAACCTGCATCCCCTGCATTGGAAGGCGGATTCTTAACCACTGGACCACCAGGGAAGTCCCTTATTGTCTTATTTTTAAAAAATAAAATACATAACATAAAACTGGGGTATATTGCTTGGAATTTCTGGTCTGTAATTTTGGTCAGAGTGCTTCTCTTGGAATTAGTTTTCTTAAATGGTTAAAAGGTATCCTGTTTGTCTTTACCTCTCCCAGTACTCCTCCCAAATATCTTTCTAAAGCATAGACTAATTTCAAGATGTTTAAAATTTCTTTTTACTTAGGCCGGTTTGAGGATCTAGATTAAAAAACAAAGGAAGTTGTCCTGATTATGTTTTTTCTTTCTTTCTTTCTTCGATTCATTACAAGCTGTCAAATTATTTGAAGACCTTGGCTTCTTCAGGCCTATAATCTGGCATAGAAGAGAGTAGTATACTTTAGTCTGTAAAGGAATGATAACTGTATTCTAAGTGGTTTTAGGTAAGCAATAGAAGGAAAGTGTTACTATTTAAAAAAAATCATTTTCGTCCTTAGAGTCTTTGTATTTCTTGTGATACTAAACTACTAGAGTTACAAAATGGTTATCCTTCCTAGAGAAGGAAATGGTCCAGATTACAGCTGCTCACTTACCATTGGTAATTGAGTATACTTTGTAAATTATTAGCAGGATCACAGTGAGCTCATTGTTAAGCAGTCCCAAATCAGAGATTCTTTTCTGGGTTAAGGCTAACCAGTGTGGTAGCTTGATCCACTAGGTTTCTCAACTGAGAGTTGAGAGTTGCTTTGTTGGTCTTCGTTTCTTTCTAGTTCACCTTTTGGTCGTAAGGGAGATTTGTGTGCCTGTGTGTTGTGGGGTAGGGGTGGGGTTGATGCCCTGTGCTCTAGGGAACGTTACAGGCATTGCCGAGACAGCACTAATCACATACCGTTATGATGCTTAGTAGAAAGTTTTGCTTTTTGCTGCTATCACCAACATGTAGCTTCTGCTGCCCTGTGGATTGGTTGTATAACAGAAGCTACCATTTTTGAGCCCCTGTTATAGACTCAGCTGTACGTACCTTTATGTCGTGTTATCCTCTTAAAAACCCTTGTAAGAGAGGGGTAGTTGTTCCTGTTTTTAGATGGAAAGGCTGAGGCTTAGATTTCACCCAGCTAGTGAGTGCCTGAATTTGCTTTTAGGGCTCTCTGAAGCGAAAGCACATGTTCTTTGTGTTCCACCACAGTCTGCCAGTAATGCTGGCCAGATAAGAAACATTTCAATGAATAGTATGTTTGTTAGTATATTACATAAGATACTTTCTCCATAGAAAAGGAAGCATAGCTTAGGATTTTATGCCTCCCTAGTGTGCAGTATCTATATGGTAAAATTTAAATTGTGGTGGTGTTAAAGACTAAAAAGGAATTTTGAAGCAAAAAAATGAATAAGGATTATGTTCCTGGGCCTTGCCCAGTACTACACAGATTGGCTATGCTTAGTTCAGGTTGTAGATGAGCTATAGCTTCAACTGCTAAGGAACACTGAAATCCCTGTAATGTTTCCTAGGGAATAGTATAGAGGTTTAAATGATTAATAATAGAACTTGCAATCCGGCATGTGTTGTACATAGGAAAATACTGACATTTGTGGCATGTCCTAGAAGAAATGAAAGGGAGAATCATTTATAAAAAGAAAGAGAAGCTAAAGCTTTATGCTGATAGTACTGGTAACATTTTAAAAGTTCCTGTCTTTTGAGTGTCTCCTGGGAGCCAAAGGCTTTATAGATATGGTTTCTAATCCTCACATCCAACCCATGAGGTGGATATTGTTATCCTCATTTTATCAAGAGGGATACTGAGGTTCAGAAATATGAAGGACTACATCAAAGTTCACAGCATTCGTAAGTGGTGAAGTTGGAATTCAGCCTCCTCCCTACCACACCCCCTCAACTGACTGCCTCTTGCCTATGCCCTTTTCATTATGTCGCCCCTAAGCAAAGTTCAGGCAGAATCACTACAGGGTTTAAGAATCTGGGATTTTGATGGTTCAGAGCGCCCTCCTGTATGACACTGGAAATTAGAATTGTGTGAGTAAAATTGAAGAAGCAGAGATGCAAATTTTAGATGCTTTTTTTTTTTAATCAGAAAAAGAAATAGCTCTTAAATTGTCTTTTGGGGGGGGGCAGTATTAATGCAGAGTCTATATAACACTGTTACTCTTAATTTGATTTTATGTCCTTTTTCTTTTTTCTTCTTTTTTAAGATGTACTACTGTATTTCCCTTAATATAAAGAAAGAAATATAACAACTTCTTAAACTTTTTTCATCCCTTGAAATTAGGCATGTGGTTTCAAACATATTTTTTTGATAATTTTATTGTTTTTATTTATTTTATTTTTTAACATCTTTATTGGAGCAAACGTATTCTTAATTGACCATATAGTTGAAAGTAGTATTCTAGAAAAGAAGTGAAATTTAGTCATATAGATCCATTAGTTATAATAATATCAGAACATTTTTGAGTGGTATACAAGCCTACAGAAAGAGTGATGACTTTCATAGTAGATGATAGGCATAGAATATAGACACCAAAACATTCACAATAGGCCTGTGAATATACCCTTTGCTCTGGGTTCTTTTGGTCAGAGTAATGTTTCACACATTGCAATTAAAATGGAGCAAGCCAGTAGTTTTCTTTTGAGTGTGCACGTGCTAGGTTTGTCAAATTGTAATATCAGTTCCATCCTTTAATGGAACATTTTGATAAACCACCAAATTGCCATACAGAAAAAAAATCCCCCAGATATTAATGTGCTATTTTCTAAATAGTCTAATTTTCAGTTTTGAATTCTTCTTTTACCTGAGAGCCTTTTCTTTTCCTAATGGGTATTTTTTGTTTAGTATTTGGTTATTAATTCCCATTATGGTCAAAATGTGGCTGTATAATTTTTAAAATTTTATTGTGCAATGTATCGTGTACAGGAAAGAATGTGTAAAATTGTAAGTGAAGTCTAAAGAATATTTAATAAGTAAAAATCATATAGCCTTTACCCAGCCAAACAAATAGGAAATTAACAGTGTTTTAGAAGCCGCCTGAGTGCCTCTCACTAATTCTATATCCCTCCCCACAAAGGTAACCATTTACCTGCTTTTTATATTCTTACTAGATATGTATACATATCTCAACAACATATTTTGGACTTTGCCTGTTTAAAAGATAAATTGATTCATAGTGTATATATCTTAATTTCGTATCTTTCTCTAAGCATTATATCTTTGAGATTCATATGTATAGATGCAAGTAACGGTAGTTTATCACCCCTGCTGTATAGTAATAGATTATTTGAATATACACTCAGACTGATGAGGTTTCACTGGGATGTCTCAATGACAGTCTCAACTGCAGTGTTTCCTAAATTGAATTTATTAACTCTGTTCAACCCTTCACTTGCCAAAACTGCTCTATCAATTGTGTTTTCTGTCTCTGAAATAGCATCTCTTTCCACCCATTTGCCCAAGCCGGAAACTCGTTTTTGACACCTCCTCCTCATTCGCCATTTCAAGGCAATCTTTAATCCTGCAGGTTTATCTTCTAAACATTTCAAATCTATCTCTATCTCCACTATCACCACCCTAGTCGAGTTCTTACCTGGACCTCTGTAGTAGTCTTTGTGCAGTATCAACATCCTTACCTCTTCCACTTCATCTTGGCACTCTTCCCTTCACTTGCTAGTCTATGTTAGCTTCAGCCATTGTTCATGCCATGCTTATTCCTGCTTCAGGACCTTTGCAAATGCTGCTGCCTCTACCTGTGGAACGCTGTCCCTAATTCATTCTTACTCATCCTTTACGACAAAATTTTAAAATACCACCTCCTCAGAGAGAAGTCTTCGTTGCTCACCATCCCTTAATCTAGATCATGACTCCCTGTTAGCATTAGGACTTTGTACTACTCCCACCTGGCACGACTATAAAATTAATTAAATGATTATTAAGGAAGACCTCTCCTTTGATTCAGAGACAGTAGTCTACAGAGTCTAATAAAGCAAGAAATCATAAAAAGGGATGCGTGCCTTAAAATTTTTACTCTAAGAACATGACTGCATGTTCATTTGTCAGTCTTGTTATCAAGGGACAAAGGCCTTTTCTTTGGGAGTAGGTCCCTTAGCTGCCAGTTCCATATTGTTTATCTTTCAGAAACCACACCCATAATATATCCTCTCAGATTTCCAGTTTGGGTTTTTAAGTAGAACAAGAATTTAAGACTCTTCTGATACATTCTGAGTTTAGAATCCTTATGTATTTTTGCAATATTTTTTCCAATTTTTAAAACTATTTTCTTGCCTGTACCTAATTCAGCAACATAAGTATCTCACTTCTACTGAGTATTTCAAAGTCATTCAACTCAGTCTTCCCTACTCCCCCGCATTCTGTTAAGTTAATTAACAAATCACCTAATTACAATAATAAGTATAAATGGCATGAACAGGTCTGGAAGCGAAATAAAAGTATAACTTAGCTGATGGGAAGAAGTCTCCAAGTGTACTAGGTCGGTGGACTCCACGGTTTTTGAGTGCACATGTACATGGTCTACTGTATTGATATATTATCTATGGTGCAATACTGTAACTCTGAGGTTGAATTATGTGGCCATTTATTACCCACAAAACAGCAATTTTATATGGTTGAATATAATATTAAATAACAGTATAAAAGATAAACAGGCATCCAGTTGGATAATATAGATGTCACAGTAAAGTATGTAAATAATTTTAAAATAATTTTCTAAAAAACTCCAGTGGTTCTCAGATTCTTTTAAGGGAGTATAGCTATGATAGCCATGCATCCCTGGATTTCTGGGTCAGTCTTTAATATTTAACATTGTATTATTTTTTCTAAAAATTATTGAAATGTCACCAAAATATCAATCAAAAATGGAATCTCCTGAACTGCCTCTTGTACCTGACTTTAGCACAGAAATACTTTAATCAGCCATGTGTCCCAGTTTTTGTACTGTAACTGAAGAGCTTCCTATTGGAAAGGTATTACCATGACTTAAGTAGTCTAGGTAGACTAAACAGTAGAGGAGGGATTTTAGTTGGGTCACATTCTTCCTCTTTACTCACTGTGGCATGCCATGTAGTCTTAAAACTTGTTGAATTTAATTTATTTCTAATAAAGTGTGGATCAAGTCCCATTGAAATGAACTGGGAACTATTTCAATTATTTTGTTTTGTGGAAATTTTGTAATAGATACTGCTTGGTATTAAGAGGGCCATTGACTATGTATGGTCTTTACTTTTTTAATATATGTAAATGTTTGTAGTAATAGAATTTGACCTCTGATATTTCATAATTCTGATTTATAGCTTATCCTGTTAAGTATCATTTTTCAGCAAAAGCTATTTTACTTACTACATTATTATAAAACCAATTTTAAGTTATGATTGTCCTTCAAGGAAGGAATGACTTTTTAGAAATTTGCTTTGGATAGTTTAGTTTTAAGCATAACTCTGCAGGTATAGAAATGTGAAAGATGATGAACTTTCAATCTAGAATCAATACAATTGAAATTTAACACTTTTTTATAGCCCTGTGTAACTTTATATAAAACCATAAAGTAACAGAGTTTTAATTTAGTTCTCAAAGGGTTTCAGCCAAACACATTCCCAAAAATTTAACAAGAAAACAAATAAAAGAACCTCAGACTGACATTGTAAATATTAATAAGATAGTTGAAATGCCTTCCTGATTCCTACATGGACTCTTCTGTGAATCACTATCAGTGATTTTCTTCCCAGTATTACAGCTGCCCACATAGCATTCCCCATCTTAGGAAAAATCTACTTTCTGTCCCCAAGGGGGTGTGGAAGCATAATAGCCTTTCTTTAAATTAGGGTATTTTGTCACGATGCAATCTAGCAGCAGTCTCCACGTTAGGAATAGAGAAACCACTAAATTTCATGCTCTGTCTGTGAAACTGAACCGAAGGCTTAGTGTTAGAAACTGCCTACTGTCACCTGGCAAGTACAAATGTTTTCTGCATGTCCCACTTGTTTATACAGCTTACAAAGAACTGTATATGGAAAAAGTGGTTTTGGTCGCTTTCTAAAATGGACGTTTTTTTAGGTATAATTTGCTTGTCAAAGAAATATCTTCAGATAGCTACAGAATTTATCTTATAAACACGGAGAAGAGAGATTTCTGTACTTTTTGCATATTGCTCTTTTCGTTTCTGCAGTGGTGTGGTTTATAATCTTACATACACTAGACCAAGGTCAACAAACTTTTTCTGTAAAGAGCCAGATAGAAAATACTTTAGGCTTTGTAGGCTACATGTGGTCTCTGTCGAATGTTCTTTGTGGGTTTTTTGTTCTTGTTTTTTTAATCCCTTTTAAAAATGTAAAAACCATTCTTAGCTGAGTCTATACAGAAATAGGCCACAGGCCAGATTTGCTTCTCGGTCTATAGCCTGCTGACCCCTTCTCTAGATCAGTACTGTCCAATAGAAATATAATTTGAACCACATATGTAATTTAAAATTTTCTGGTGGCCACATTTAAAAAGTTAAAAACAGATGAAATTAATTTTAATTCTATATTTTACCAGTTGTATGCAAACTATTGTTATTTCAATATGTGGCACTAGCCACATTTCAAGGACTCAGTAACCACATATATCAGACAGCACAGCTCTAGACCAGAGCTATTTAAAGTATGGACCATGAACTGGTGCCGGCCTACAGTTTGTTACCAGTTTATGACAGGTTAAGTATAGAAATTAAAGCAAGAATTTAAAATATTTTATAGCAATTTAACCGTTACTTTATATCTGTTCAATCTAATAAGAAACTTGGCACTTGTATTTCACATATCCTTTTTTACATTTCTTTTTTTTTTTTTTTTTTTTGCGGTACGCGGGCCTCTCACTGTTGTGGCCTCTCCCGTTGCGGAGCACAGGCTCCGGATGCGCAGGCTCAGCGGCCATGGCTCACGGGCCCAGCCGCTCCACGGCATGTGGGATCTTCCTGGACCGGGGCACGAACACGTGTCCCCTGCATCGGCAGGCGGACTCTCAACCACTGCGCCACCAGGGAAGCCCCTACACTTCATTTTTTAAGCAATTTATTATTATATCTTACAAAAGAATCAGTCTGTGAAGTTAAAAAGAAACTGGCTCTTCACTACATATAATTTAAGAGGCACTGTTCTAGACAGTTCCTCCTAAGATTCTGCAGGCCTCTTGTATACATGGCAAAAATAAAAAAAGGAAACAGTGATAAGATTGTGGTAGGTAGTTTATTTAGTACTATTCACATGCCACCAACCACTACAGAGCAGTGTCCTTTTACTTGTCTCTTTCACAGCTACCATTGGAGCCTCTGACCAGGCTACCCTAGGCCAGTGGCTTTTTTACACTGCTCTAGAATCACTCAGAGAGCTTAGAAAAAATAGCAGTGTCCAGGCCCAACTCCAGGCCAGTTGAATCAGAATTTCTTGGGAGGGGGCCTGTGTACAGTTTAAAAAGCTGTATATTTTTCCAGTTACATCCAGGTGATATATTTTACAGCCAGCATTATTGTATGGATTCCCTCATCCCAGAAAAATTTGCTCTTTCTCTGTTTGGAAGAAATCATTAATCTGGGTGGGGGATTTTCTGTGCAGGACCATTCACTCTCTTTAACAGCGAAAGGGGGACTTTCCAGTTAAATATATCAGATTGAACTTTGGCATTTTATCTTTACGCCCTCCTAGAACCCCACTGAAATGAAAGGAATACAAAAAATAGAAGGCATAAATCACAAGTAGAAAGCAAATGAGAGGAGACAGAAGTAGGCCTGATTGGTCAACAAGTTTTTGATAGAAGCAGGTTTGTAGAAATTAGCAGAACTGAGAAAGCTGATCTAAAAACCTGATGTTAAAAAGAAGCAACCCAGGGCTTCCCTGGTGGCGCAGTGGTTGAGAGTCCGCCTGCCGATGCAGGGGACATGGGTTCGTGTCCCGGTCTGGGAAGATCCTACATGCTGCGGAGCGGCTGGGCCCGTGAGCCATGGCCGCTGAGCCTGTGCGTCCGGAGCCTGTGCTCCGCAACGGGAGAGGCCACGGCAGTGAGAGGCCCGCGTACCGCAAAAAAAAAAAAAAAAAAGAAGCAACCCAGTTTATGCTGCTGGCTCAGAAATTCAAGGAACCAGTTACCTCAGAAGGTAAGGGTGGAGTATGGAGCTGAAAACAGGAACGGTGGGAAGTCTGTGTATCAGTCTCCCATGTGTCCTCCTTCACCCTGAGCAGCCTGGAAACGATTGTTCCTTTACCTTGGATAAAACAAGAGGTTAGAGCTGGGAGAAATTTAATCTAAGAAGTTATTCGTAACTGAAGGGATATCTTGTGAAAATAAGGACAACTTTTGAAAAACAGGGACTAAGCGGAAGTCTGAATGTTGAGGTTAAGACCTCACCATTCCCTTTTCCCTGTTCTCAGAGCGTGGCAGTCAGGTGTCTATGCCCCAGACAGGAGATTGGAGCATTTCTCTCTGGGATGAGCAGCCAGGAGACAAGGTTTACAGATGCTAACTTCTGAGGATTCCCTAATAAAAAACCAACTCATTGTCTCATCACCTTGTAATAAAGCCAGTTGACAAGCACCGCCCACTCACCCCCACCTCCCCAAGTGGACAGAGCTTCTGATCAGCATGTCAGTGGTGATGCATCATCAGACACTTGCGGAAAGCCTCTGAAGTAAAAAACAGAGACCTAAAGATTTAAGGAGAAAAAAATAATAAGGTACTAAGAAGAAAGAGATAAAAATATTTAAAATGTTAAAAAAACATTTTACACTTTGTATCTGTAGAGAAATGAGATATTATATCCAAGAAGCTAGAATAGGATGCTATTAAAAAGAACATTCAGGACTTCCCTGGTGGCGCAGTGGTTAAGAATCTGCCTGCCAATGCAGGGGACACGAGTTCGAGCCCTGGTCCGGGAAGATCCCACATGCTGCGGAGCAACTAAGCCCATGCGCCACAACTACTGAGCCTGTGCTCTAGAGCCCGTGAGCCACAACTGCTGAGCCTGCGCACCACAACTACTGAAGCCCGCACGCCTAGAGCCCGTGCTCCGCAACAAGAGAAGCCACCACAATGAGAAGCCCGCGCACCGCAACGAAGAGTAACCCCCGCTCGCCACAACTAGAGAAAGCCTGCACGCAGAAACAAAGACCCAACGCAGCCAAAAGTAAATAAATAAATAAATCTATTTTTTTAAAAAACATTCAGAGAACAAGAAAATGGTCTTGGAAATTAAAACTGTGATAGGAAGAATTGTAACTGCAAGAGAACTGTTAGAGAACTGTTAGAAAGTAATACCAAAGAAATCTACCAATAGAAAATGAAAAGAAATGCAATCTTGAAGATATATGATAATCAAAAGATGAATCTAAGTGGTCAAGTGTCTAATGAAAAGGATTTGTCAGGAGGGAGGGAGGGAAGGTGGGGGAAATAAAAAGACACTGAAAGGGCCTGGCACAACGAGTGTAGAAAAGTCCCCACACTAGAAAAAGAAGAGGTACAATTTTTCACGAAATAAAAACAGGTCACATACAGAAGACTGGGAATTGGTGTGATATTAGACTTTTCAACAGCCATGTTGAAGCCACTAGCCCAACAGTAGAATAATGCCCTCAAAATTTTGGGGGTAAGTTATTTCCATCACCCAATAGAATATTATCAACCAATAGCAATATGAACATGTTATCTAGAAACAATGAGGAAAATAGCAGCAAGAAACAGCTAACAGAATTCAAAGTCACTTTCCTTGACTCCCTGGGAGTGGGCATCAGGAGTGGAGAGGATGTCGCAGGCAATGCTCTTTTTGTTACAAGCCTCGTAGTAGTATTTGACCTTTGGAACGACAAATGTATGTTATGAATTAGGTAAAAATAAAAAGCGACTCAAAGAAATGAGAAGGAAGCCAGGCTAGAAGGGACCAGGGTATCAGAAGAGTAGATGTACAAATTTTGGAGTCAACAGGAATGTAGCAGGAATTAGTCCTAAAAATAACAGGGCTATGAGTGAAATCTTAATATAAAAAAACAGTGAGTGATAACAACAGGCATGTTAAGTTCAAATGGTGTAAGCCTCAAAAAAGGCTTACAAAAAAAATTTTTTGCAAGGAGGAAGAGACAGAATGTTCTGACAGAGTTTAATAAGATTTAACAGTTCCATCTAACAGATTTTATTAGAATATATACCACTTAACAGTATGCTTTTAGTAAAGAAGAATCTGAAAGTACAATTTATGATTTTATAGACATAAATTCTCTATGTTGGCATTGTCACTAGTCCAAGAGCACTGTTAGTCCAAGAGCCCTTTCTGTAAGAAACTAAAGGGAAGATATGTAACTCATCTTAAGAAAGTTTATTCTTTATTTTTCTTGATCCTACTCAGCTTCTTGAAAATTGCAGGTATTTCTGACAAAGAGGATTAGTCAGTTATGGAAGGATCAGCTGTAATGACTCTCATCACTATAAGAAACAACTCAGTTTTCCGATACTGATTTTAAACTGTGCAGAATAGTACCTAGTGACATAGTAATAGAAAAAGAACACTTTTTAAAAACTTCTGGCTGTCATGTTGTGACAAAACTAGTTGAATTTTAAGTTTAGGCTTTTCCATTTCATCTAATGTTGACTTTTAGGTTACTGAATGAGACAGTGTGCCTATAAATGCTGTAGTCTTAAAATAACTCACTTATAAAGTGCCATAAACTGCTTTAGATTTTTTTTTTTTTTTTTTGCGGTACGCGGGCCTCTCACTGCTGTGGCCTCTCCCGTTGCGGAGCACAGGCTCCGGACGCGCAGGCTCAGCGGCCATGGCTCACGGGCCCAGCCGCTCCGCGGCATGTGGGATCTTCCCGGACCGGGGCACGAACCCGCATCCCCTGCATCGGCAGGTGGACTCCCAACCAATGCGCCACCAGGGAAGCCCTAGATTTTTTTTAAAGGAGTAAGAATAAAGATGCCAAATTGCATATTTTTTGTTTTTTATTTACTAAAGTATCATAACTTTTTTTCTATTACTGTTATTTTCAAGCTCTTCCAGGGTTAAGAATTGGGAAGCTTAAAGACATCTTCCATTTAAACCTAAATTTTCTTTTCTTTTCTCCTATTTTCCATTATACTCAAACTGCTTCTTCAAAATCATGGATAAAATTTGTTATGTCATAGGGCGAGGAGGGCAGATATGGAATTTTTACAGGTGATTGACCTGTAAGGTTTAGACTGCCAGATGAGTAGAGCGGCAGTTAGTTGGTAAGTGAAATTGGTAAGATTACTACTTAAAGGTTTTTTAACTAATGCATTACAGAAATGTGGCCCTGATTATCACTTTTGAGAAGTTGAATGCAGATACCTTTCAACAATACAGAACATACTTTCCCTTTGTAATACTTGAGGCAGTACCTAAATTATTCAAAGAAAGGAGACAGAAATCAATGTCATAATGAAATTAGGTCGATGCATAGGAAAAAAACAACCAGAGTTTAAGGGTTTGTTTCCTTTCCCCCGAGTTCTGAGTATTCTATCTGAAAGGACGTGGATAGCGAGGACTAGCTTGAATGATAGTGCCACAGAAGGGCCTGCTGGCCTTACAGCTGCCAGACACTGTAAGAGCCTCATCACCTTAGCAGGGCAATGTAAGCTGAATTTCTGACCAGAACCCCTGAAATTTCCAATCAGAAGAAGGGGGGTGGGTACTTATTGCCTTTTCTGTTTTCACACACTACTTTGATTAACTTATTTTCTCCTTTTCCTGTTTTTGTCTTTAGGTCTTATAATCAATGGATAAAGTGGGGAAAATGTGGAATAACTTCAAATACAGGTGTCAGAATCTCTTCAGTCATGGGGGAGGAAGCCGTAGTGAAAATGTGGATATGAACTCCAACAGATGTTTGTCTGTCAAAGACAAAAACATCAGTATAGGAGACTCAGCTCCTCAGCAACAAAGCAGTCCCTTAAGAGAAAATGTTGCCTTACAACTGGGGTTAAGCCCTTCAAAGAATTCTTCAAGGAGAAACCGAAACTGTGCCACTGAAATTCCTCAGATTGTTGAAATAAGCATTGAAAAGGATAATGACTCATGTGTCACCCCAGGAGCAAGACTTGCAAGAAGAGATTCCTACTCTCGACATGCTCCTTGGGGTGGGAAGAAGAAACATTCCTGTTCTACAAAGACACAGAGTTCACTAGATACCGATAAAAAGTTTGGTAGAACTCGAAGTGGACTTCAAAGGAGAGAGAGGCGATACGGTGTAAGCTCTGTGCACGACATGGACAGCGTTTCCAGCAGAGCCGTAGGAAGTCGCTCTCTGAGACAGAGGTTGCAGGATACTGTGGGCTTGTGTTTTCCCATGAGAACTTACAACAAGCAGTCAAAGCCCCTCTTTTCTAATAAAAGAAAAATACACCTTTCTGAGTTAATGCTTGAGAAATGCCCTTTTCCTGCTGGCTCGGATTTGGCCCAAAAATGGCATTTGATTAAACAGCATACAGCCCCTGTGAGCCCACATTCTACATTTTTTGATACATTTGATCCATCCTTGGTTTCTACAGAAGATGAAGAAGATAGGCTTCGAGAGAGAAGGCGGCTTAGTATTGAAGAAGGGGTTGACCCCCCTCCCAACGCACAAATACATACGTTTGAAGCCACTGCACAGGTTAACCCGTTATATAAACTGGGACCAAAGTTAGCTCCTGGAATGACTGAAATAAATGGGGACAATTCTGCAATTCCACAAGCTAATTGTGACTCTGAAGAGGACACAACCACGCTGTGTTTGCAGTCACGGAGGCAGAAGCAACGTCAGGTATCTGGAGACAGCCATGCCCACGTTAGCAGACAGGGAGCTTGGAAAGTCCATACACAGATTGATTACATACACTGCCTCGTGCCGGATTTGCTTCAGATCACAGGTAATCCCTGTTACTGGGGAGTGATGGACCGTTACGAAGCAGAAGCCCTTCTGGAAGGGAAACCTGAAGGTACATTTTTGCTCAGGGACTCTGCACAGGAGGACTACCTCTTCTCTGTGAGCTTCCGTCGCTACAACAGATCCCTGCATGCCCGAATTGAACAGTGGAATCACAACTTTAGTTTTGATGCTCACGACCCATGTGTGTTTCACTCCTCCACTGTAACAGGACTTTTGGAACATTACAAAGACCCCAGTTCTTGCATGTTTTTTGAACCATTGCTTACGATATCACTAAATAGGACTTTCCCTTTTAGCCTGCAGTACATCTGCCGTGCAGTCATCTGCAGATGCACTACGTATGATGGAATTGATGGGCTCCCTTTACCGTCAATGTTACAGGATTTTTTAAAAGAGTATCATTATAAACAAAAAGTTAGAGTTCGCTGGCTAGAACGAGAACCAGTCAAGGCAAAGTAAACCCTCCTGTCCCCAAAGGGCATTAACTAGATCTGCTTTTATGTGCATCGGGCAGTACACCTCTAGCAAGCACACATATCAGTGTTAGGTTTTTTTCAGTACAGTATGTAAGCTTAGTGTTAGTATTTGTCAGGTGCAATCTGCTGTTACTTACTCAGATAAACGTGGTGCCTATTGAGACAACAGAGGATACAGCTACAGGTGTTCGGTAAGGCTACAAAAACATTCTGCCGATTTAGCTGACGGTTTGGTTTTTAATGGCTGTAGTTAACTGAGTGAAGCAACTCTGGGGCATTTGCTATGAAGAATTCTATTTCTTACTGAAGAACAAATTATTAATATTGGATGAGTATTTCAACAGTGTGACTAATGTTTGAAATTATTATTTTTTCTAAGAATTTTTCTATAACCTTCCAAAAGTAGTGATGTTTGTAGTTACTATAAATCAAGCTTTGGAAGTCCAAAAAATAAAGACTGCCTTCCTTTTAGAAAAAAATGCAATTTTCTGGCCACAAGGGCATAGTGCAGTGCAGTTCACTTAAGTGTTGATATAGTTTATAGTCAGTCTCCTTTTCTCTTCTGCAAAAGGTACTGTTAAGTAAACCAGTTTTCTAAGTAGTAGTTCTTAAAATTTCAGACTTATGAAAAGTCGGTAGTAGAATTTTATTTAGAATTTTATTTAAGGCCTTTAAGTATTCATTTTTTAATGAGTGCTTTAACATAACACATTGGGAATAGCTGCTGCAAAGTAGGCCTGCGTGTGATTTTTTTAAGGTGACATGTGCAGTCAAATCGCTGATTCATTAAAGTTGGATCTTTTTCTATGCCCGTGATGAGTTTGTGAACCATGAAGAAAATGAGACTAAAAGATACCCAAACAAGTCAGATAATACTACAGTGGTTGCTGATTGTTGAGATTATTGTTAAACTGTAATTCATAATTTAGATGGCAGTATTTATCTCTTTGTTGTAAACTCTCATAGCTGAATTGCTTAAGTACAAGTTATAGAATTTCAGTGCACTTAATTTTTAATGGAAAAATCTTAAACCTAAATTGCTGATTTAAAAGGTACTGTACAACCATTGTATCTGTAAATAACTTTACTTAGCACCTTTTTGTCACTTAGAATAGTATGCAATACTACTTGAGTGAGCTATTTTGGAAGTAATACCAAGTTCTAGTGTTTGCTTCTTAGTATTGGACTGAATTTACAGTTCCGTCCTGGACATTTTGCACTAAAGTAGTCGAATCCATTCTTCTGTCTTTTTGTTAACGTGCTCTGTACCACTGGTGAGTGCTCCTTAGTTTCCTTACCTGCTGCTACAGAAAGTTCTTTTACATCCCAATGGCTATCACCAAGGCCACAAAAAAGAAAAGCTATATTTGTATGCAACGCTAACCCTTTGACTGCTAATGTATGTTTCTGCTTGCTGTGCCTTGTTACGGCTGCTTTTTTGTGCTAATAAAGTACGTTTGGTGTTCTCCTTGTATATCTGCTGTTTTATACATTTGCAACAATTTCTCTTGTAAATGGAATGGTTTGGGGTTTTTAAATAAGCATTACCTGACAACCTACTATAGTTAATGCAGAATTACTGAACAGTCTAATATTGACTTATTCCGACTAAGCTAACTCTAAATTTAATTCTATACATCTTTCCAATCATAATCACATATACTGTGGAACAGTATCTATAGTTACTGCAAATTACTGTATAGTTTAGATTATAACAGAAAATGAACAGAGAAATACTGGCTAAACCTATTGATTTCTCTGCTTATAAGTGAAAGATTGAAACTATCGATGACATGTTATAATAAATGAATATCTATAGCCTCCCACTGCATCAGAAACAAGTTAAATGAAGTCTTGTAAACTAATAATACATCAGCACCATTTATTGGTTTGGGGACCATTTTAATTAACAACAAATGCCCAAAATGTAGAACTTTAACCAAAGACTTGTCCATTTTAAAGCAAAATGGGGATTGAAGGGACTTACAATTCCTGTTGTTTCTAATAGAAGTCCCTGAAGAACATATACCAAAGTGTTTGAGAACTTCATCCAAACCTACTTTAAAGCATTATGTGCAATTAAGTTGTTATGACATAATTACAGTGCATAATTGTTGGGTCCGTTTTCTTGAGCTTATAATGTACCTGGAAAATAAACCTCTTGGGGGAAAAAAAAGTTCATACTGATTATTGGAGAAAGACTATATATGCAAGCAAGATCTTATTTTAAAGAGGTAACTTGAAACTCCAAGAAAGCACTTGATGTTTTTGTATGCTTGTAGCAAATTGATGTTTTAATTGTAGTTTTATAGAAAGTATTAATGCTTTTATGTATTTCAGAAATTTCATATGTTAAATGGAAATTGTTTTAAATGTGTAAATATTTGAGTTTATGTAAGCATGTATGTTACTGTGCTAAAAGTCACTTATGT